>NC_135237.1:570780534-571395079 GCF_051348905.1 Ranitomeya variabilis | reverse complement strand
GGACCCGCATGCTGTCATTATACAGATCCCAATAGCACTATGAAGTTAAAGTTAGAAGATATTCAAAGACTCAGAGATTAATATAATAAAGACAATGACCGTAATAAGGACAGTTGGTGGACAGACACCTACTCCTTTCTTAATCCAGCCAATTGGTTTGAGGGACTTGGGGGCTGGATAGCTGAAATCTTTCAAAGTTTGTTATATATTGTTGCCTTTATCCTTGTTATGTGTGTAATACTAAAACTTGTTCTTTGGTGTATTTCTGTATGTATTAGGAAATTCTGCACTAAGACAACTAATGATGAAACCAAAAGCGTTGCCACCCCTGCTCTTCTCTACGATTTCACAAAGTTACCTGATGAAGATGTTGGAGCCAAGCGCATGGCTATCTTCAAAAGATCCCCACTACTGTTATCAATAATTGTTATTCGTAAATTCTAGTATACAGGGGGGACGGGTACGCCGCAACAGCCATGGCTGGTAACATGGCACCAGCCGTGTGAAGACCAGTACCCTTCGAGCTTATAGCTTGGGATAGTACCTCTGATGCTGGACATTAATTAACAAAATTTATCTAGGGGGGAATGTGAAGGGACAAATTAAGAAAGATTCTCCATTTTGTTTTTGACTCCATTTTCTTGTTGCTTAAAGATAAATTCTGTTATTTAATTAGGTAAAAGGTTACAGCTGCCATGAAATAACTTTATCTTGTTGTTCACAAGCCTGGTATTCAACTAGGCTATGGTTTATAATTGGTATAAAGACCTTGAGTCTTCTGACTCGAGCCAGATAATAGATTTGGGGGTGTATCGCTATACAAGACTGAGGCACCTGTTAGAAAAACACATACTATGCCAAGAAGATATGGCCATATATGTAGTTTCCGGTTTTTCTGTATACTCATGGGTTAAGTTTTTCCTGCATTCTTATAGGTTAAGAACTATGAGCGTGTTCTTATGCTGATTGGTTGAAGTATAATTTCTATGATTATGAAAAGCAATACACAATAAAACGGGGGCCAGAGATCTGCTCAATCCCCCATACAGAGGCACACGTCTCCGTCTGGTCATTTTCAGTTGCCGGCAACGCCCTGTAGATTAATTTGGAAATCACTGAGTTAACCGTGAAGGATCAATTTAGATCCTCCCTCAACACCCCTCTTTTGTCTTCCTCAAGGTTCAGTATTAGTTTCCCTCTTCTTTCTGTCGGGGGTCCTCAGGTCCCAGTCCTAGGCCCCCTCCTCTTCTCCTTATACACTGCCTCTATTGGACAAACCATCAGCAGATTCGGTTTTCAGTCCCATCTCTATACTGATGACACTAATTATACATCGTCTCCTGACGTCAGACCCTCATTATTACTGTCTGTCCAGCCTCTGAAGACTTCCATTCAAGGAGAACTCACCCCCTCTCTTTGCAGCCTGTTCTACTCATTGATCACACTCACTGTCCAAAAGTTTTTTCTAATCTCTAATCTGTGTCTTCTCTCTGTTTCATTCCACTGTTTCTCATGTTTCCAGGAGCAAATGAGAATAATGATGATCCCTCTACACTGTGACAGCTCTTCAGATATTTGTAGACAGCTATTAAGCTGTTAAACCATATCAGGAACACAGATAAATGGAACTGTGGTCCAAGAAGTGCCACAAAGATAAATTAAAACAAACTATTTTTTATTTATAAATAATTTAAAATACAAACATACATATACAAACACGAAGGTGCCTCATTAAACGACCTATTGCGGTCAGCTTGAGCTGTGTCACACCCCCAGGAAGAAGCATTACGCGAAACGCGCATCGGGGTTTGCGGACACAGCACGCCATTAGGCTGAGCACGTTAGGAGGAGGCACAGAGCAGGTAATATGTGTGGGGGACGGGGCGCACCGCTTATAATGTTACAGCATGTTGTACGAATAGGAAACACACACTGTGTGCGGTCATGATTATAGCCTAACCCTCAATAGCCCTTGGAGCAGTGTGTCACGATCGCTGACAAGTCTGAATGCCCCACATTAGTGTAATTCAATTGGGAATTTATGCAATATTATGCAGTGGCAGCATTTAGGACATCATATGCATGACTTGACATTTGTGTAATCTGCCATACTCCCAGTGTGCTTTTCTTTGCTTGATTCAAAATCGTGACCTGCTCAAGCTGACCTCAATACGTTGTTTAATGAGGCACCTTCGTGTTTGTATATGTATGTTTGTATTTTAAATTATTTATAAATAAAAAATAGTTTGTTTTAATTTATCTTTGTGGCACTTCTTGGACCACAGTTCCATTTATCTGTGTTCCTGATATGGTTTAACAGTTATATGAAGTGTTGCCCACTCCCCTTTGGGGTTATGGGTTTGGGCGTTGTGCTTACAGCTGGTAAGCTGGTAAGGTTTACATCTTGATGTACCTTATAATCTACTTCTTCAACCTTCTCTACCACCATGCATGGACCCTGCCACTATCGGCACTGAGACCAAGACTCTATCTCCTGGGATGAAGTTCCTGATTTTGGCATCACTATTATACTCTCGGCTATGGATCTCTTTAGTCCTCGGCATGTGCACTCTGATAATAGTTACAACTTTTTGACTTGGTCCTGCATCTGCGCTACATGTTCAATAACACATTTTACATAATATTTTTTTATTGATTTTTAACATATATATGGAAATGTATATTCAAAAGCATGTTCTTGGCTTACAGATTCTTAATTTCTGTGTTTGATTATCACTTGTAAGGTCAAAATACAGAATAAACAACACAAACTCCCTACTACCCCCTCTCTTCCCAGACATGCAGGAAATACTTGTATGTTTCTCGTGTGCTCCTCTCCTTTCTTTTTGTACATCTTCTTAACCCCTTAAATGTGTAGAATATTTACTTTGCATCCATAAGTTATATTACTTCTTAACCAGTGTCCCTGCCACCTATCCCATCAACATTCAGATTCAACTTCCCCAATGTTCCACCCATGTCCTCCAGTATGCACCAACTGGTCTGTTCAAAGGATTTCACAATTCCCTGAAGTTCTTTCTATAATGTTTAAGTAAAAATCTTTTCCACTTGGTCACGAGCGATTTTATACTCTGTTCCTTGTTACATTCTGCTTCCAGCCATTCTAAGGGAAATAAAGTCTTCATTTGACCCATTATAGCATTCCGATTTGGAATGGAATCGCTCATCCAATCCTTTAATAAGCTTCTTTTGGCCATCAGACACATTAAGTGGAACAATGGAGTTAATGTTTCCTTCTCTTTTTGTTGTGTGGCTCCATGTCCCTTCCAGTAATGAAAAAAGAACGGTAACGGGTGCAATGATATATTCTCAATGCCAACATTTTCCATCATCTGCGTTATGTCTTTCCAGAATTCTTGTACTTTAGGGAAGCCCCAGAGTCCGTGTAGTAAATCGGAGTCTCTGAGTTTACATTTTGGACAATGTACCAGGCGATCTCTCATTGTTCTAGATGCTGGTATGCTGAAGGCCAGTATAGCTCTATGCATAATCCTAAATTGTGTCTCTACAAACTTCACTCAAAATATTTTTCCGTACTGCCTGCTGGTATTTTTTCCCCCAATTTCCTCACCCTCTATTTGTTTAGTCCATGATCTATATGTTTGCTCTGTCTATTTTCCCAAAGATGTCTTTAAACCTCTGTATATTGTGGACATATTGTATGCGCCTGCTCCGATAAATAGTAGATTATCCATTGCATTCCTTCTCGTTTCTTCCCTCACATTTATCAGATGTGTCATAATCGTTCCTTTTATTTGTCCAAATTGTAGGAATTGCTGCTCACTTAGCTTGAATTTTGATATTACCTCCTCCCTACTCGACCCCCTATTTTCTTCTTCGTGCAGTAGATTAGTAATTTTGTGGATCCTTTCCCCCTCCATTCCTGAAATAGTTTGTTCTCTGCTATTCGTTGGGTTTCCCCATATGAGTACATAGTTATTAAGGTTGAAGGAAGACTGTAAGTCCATCTAGTTCAGCCCATAGCCTAACCTAACATGCCCTAACATGTTGATCCAGAGGAAGGCAAAAAAAACCCATGTGGTAAGAGTAAGCTCCACCTTGGGGAAAAAAATTCCTTCCCGACTCCACATACGGCAGTCAGACTAGTTCCCTGGATCAACGCCCTATCAAGGAATCTAGTGTATATACCCTGTAACATCATACTTTTCAAGAAAAGAAATCCAGTCCCCTCTGAAATTTAAGTAATGAATCACTCATTACAACATCATACGGCAGAGAGTTCCATAGTCTCACTGCTCTTACAGTAAAGAATCCGCGTCTGTTATTATGCTTAAACCTTCTTTCCTCCAGACGTAGAGGATGCCCCCTTGTCCCTGTCACCGGTCTATGATTAAAAAGATCACCAGAAAGGTCTTTGTACTGTCCCCTCATATATTTATACATTAACATAAGATCACCCCTTAGTCTTCGTTTTTCCAGACTAAATAGCCCCAAGTGTAATAACCTATCTTGGTATTGCAGACCCCCCAGTCCTCTAATAACCTTGGTCGCTCTTCTCTGCACCCGCTCCAGTTCAGCTATGTCTTTCTTATACAGGTCCTTCTCAAAAAATTAGCATATTATTATTATTATTATTATTATTATTTATTGTTATAGCGCCATTTATTCCATGGCGCTTTACAAGTGAGGAGGGGTATACATAATAAAAACAAGTACAATAATCTTGAACAATACAAGTCATAACTGGTACAGGAGGAGTGAGGACCCTGCCCGCGAGGGCTCACAATCTACAAGGGATGGGTGAGAATACAGTAGGTGAGGATAGAGCTGATCGTGCAGCGGTTGGTTGCATATAGTGTTAAATTTCATTATTTACCATAATGTAATGATTACAATTAAACTTTCATATATTATAGATTCATTATCCACCAACTGAAATTTGTCAGGTCTTTTATTGTTTTAATACTGATGATTTTGGCATACAACTCCTGATAACCCAAAAAACCTGTCTCAATAAATTAGCATATTTCACCCGACCAATCAAATAAAAGTGTTTTTTAATACCAAACAAAAAAACCATCCAATAATAATGTTCAGTTATGCACTCAATACTTGGTCGGGAATCCTTTGGCAGAAATGACTGCTTCAATGCGGCGTGGCATGGAGGCAATCAGCCTGTGACACTGCTGAGATGTTATGGAGGCCCAGGATGCTTCAATAGCGGCCTTAAGCTCATCCAGAGTGTTGGGTCTTGCGTCTCTCAACTTTCTCTTCACAATATCCCACAGATTCTCTATGGGGTTCAGGTCAGGAGAGTTGGCAGGCCAATTGAGCCCAGTAATACCATGGTCAGTAAACCATTTACCAGTGGTTTTGGCACTGTGAGCAGGTGCCAGGTCGTGCTGAAAAATGAAATCTTCATCTCCATAAAGCATTTCAGCCGATGGAAGCATGAAGTGCTCCAAAATCTCCTGATAGCTAGCTGCATTGACCCTGCCCTTGATGAAACACAGTGGACCAACACCAGCAGCTGACATGGCACCCCACACCATCACTGACTGGGTACTTGACACTGGACTTCAGGCATTTTGGCATTTCCTTCTCCCCAGTCTTCCTCCAGACTCTGGCACCTTGATTTCCGAATGACATGCAAAATTTGCTTTCATCAGAAAAAAGTACTTGGGACCACTTGGCAACAGTCCAGTGCTGCTTCTCTGTAGCCCAGGTCAGGCGCTTCTGCCGCTGTTTATGGTTCAAAAGTGGCTTTACCTGGGGAATGCGGCACCTGTAGCCCATTTCCTGCACACGCCTGTGCACGGTGGCTCTGGATGTTTCCACACCAGACTCAGTCCACTGCTTCCTCAGGTTCCCCAAGGTCTGGAATCGGTCCTTCTCCACAATCTTCCTCAGGGTCCGGTCACCTCTTCTCGTTGTACAGCGTTTTCTGCCACATTGTTTCCTTCCAACAGACTTACCATTGAGGTGCCTTGATACAGCACTCTGGGAACAGCCTATTTGTTGAGAAATTTCTGTCTGGGTCTTACCCTCTTGCTTGAGGGTGTCAATGATGGCCTTCTTGACATCTGTCAGGTCGCCAGTCTTACCCATGATGGGGGTTTTGAGTAATGAACCAGGCAGGGAGTTTTTAAAAGCCTCAGGTATCTTTTGCATGTGTTTAGAGTTAATTAGTTGATTCAGAAGATTAGGGTAATAGGTCGTTTAGAGAACCTTTTCTTGATATGCTAATTTATTGAGACAGGTTTTTTGGGTTATCAGGAGTTTTATGCCAAAATCATCAGTATTAAAACAATAAAAATATAGAAAAACTGACTGAACAGCCATCTAGTCTGAACTGGTGCATAACCAAAAAGTCTTACATAGCAAATAGATAATGGCTGCACTCAAGTTTATTGTGCTAAAGCAAGGAAATGTGCAATACATGAAATGTGAACAGCATAATGGCTTGTGAAATTTATGAAAAAACACATGAGATTTTTAGCACAAGATTTGGCCAAAGTCAGAAAAAGCAATACATAGTAAATATAGAAAAACTGACTGAACAGGTGCACTGGTGCACCAGTTCAGACTAGATGGCTGTTCAGTCAGTTTTTCTATATTTACTATGTATTGCTTTTTCTGACTTGAACGCCCCGCCCTTCACCATGCTGTGATTTTAATTACATCCAAACACAGTTGGTTCTAACCTCCTCTATAAATGCAGGCTTTATCATGTTATTAGCCATAGGTAAGTGTTCACACTAGGCAGACAGGTTAGTTACCCATTCGATCTGAGATTACCTTGACGTTTGGTGAATGGGCTCACAACTTTTGGCCAAATCTTGTGCTTAAAACAATAAAAGACCTGACAAATTTCAGTTGGTGGATAATGAATCTATAACACAGGTCAACAAAAAAAAATTTTTTTTCTGGTGTCCAAAATATTTTAATTAATTTTTAGTTTATTTTTGGGGTGCTGATTCTGAATATGTCATCAGTTTTGCCAGATTGGCTGAAGTTTTTGACATTTTTGGTATCTTATTTATAGCACTTGTTGGTAAATGCGACGCATCATCTCATTAATTTCTTTGGATTAGTACTTGAACTGAGCAGTTCTCAATATAGTTTTGTGTTAATTAGTGTTCTAAAAGTTTGTTCATAGCTTGATTTTTGCACTAACTTTATGTTGTTGTCTGTTTTCCAGTGAAAAGCATGAACTCATCAAGAAGAAGTTGTCTTAACGATCCAGACTCATTCTGTTACATTTGTGGTGAATACACACTGCCAAAACATAGAAGAAACATAACAGACTTCGTAAAAAAAGTGTATTTTGCCTATTTTGGGGTTATGCTTGGGGACCAAGACAAGTTTTGGGCACCACACATAGTGTGCAAAGCATGTATCGAATTATTACAAAAATGGAGCAAAGGACAAAGAAAAAGCTTCAAATTTGGTGTTCCAATGGTGTGGAGAGAGCCAAAAAATCATCATGATGACTGTTATTTATGGTAAACACAGGTACAGGCACATCTTCACAATGAGGGACAGGCCTTCTTGCAGATTCCATGTTACTCCCATTTTCGTTTCTTATGCTTATTGAATCCTTGCACTGCACAGAAATAACAGTCATCATGATGATTTTTTGGCTCTCTCCACACCATTGGAACACCAAATTTGAAGCTTTTTCTTTGTCCTTTGCTCCATTTTCGTAATAATTCGATACATGCTTTGCACACTATGTGTGGTGCCCAAAACTTGTCTTGGTCCCCAAGCATAACCCCAAAATAGGCAAAATACACTTTTTTTTACGAAGTCTGTTATGTTTCTTCTATGTTTTGGCAGTGTGTATTCACCACAAATGTAACAGAATGAGTCTGGATCGTTAAGACAACTTCTTCTTGATGAGTTCATGCTTTTCACTGGAAAACAGACAACAACATAAAGTTAGTGCAAAAATCAAGCTATGAACAAACTTTTAGAACACTAATTAACACAAAACTATATTGAGAACTGCTCAGTTCAAGTACTAATCCAAAGAAATTAATGAGATGATGCGTCGCATTTACCAACAAGTGCTATAAATAAGATACCAAAAATCTCAAAAACTTGAGCCAATCTGGCAAAACTGATGACATATTCAGAATCAGCACCCCAAAAATACCCTAAATTCGATAAAATATCTTTGGCACCAAAAATGCTGTTGACCAGTGTAATATATGAAAGTTTAATTGTAATCATTACATTATGGTAAATAATGAAATTTAACACTATATGCTAATTTTTTGAGAAGGACCTGTACACCGGAGACCAGAACTGTGCACAGTATTCTAAGTGTGGTCGCACTAGTGACTTGTATAGAGGTAAAATTATGTTCTCCTCATGAGCATCTATGCCTCTTTTAATACATCCCATTATTTTGTTTGCCTTTGTAGCAGCTGCCTGACACTGGCCACTGAATATGAGTTTGTCATCCACCCATACACCCAGGTCCTTTTCATTGACGGTTTTGCCCAGAGATTTAGAATTAAGCACATAGTTATACATCTTATTACTTCTGCCCAAGTGCATGACCTTACATTTATCCCCATTAAAGCTCATTTGCCATTTATCAGCCCAAGCTTCTAGTTTACATAAATCATCCTGTAATATAAAATTGTCCTCCCCTGTATTGATTACCCTGCAGAGTTTAGTGTCATCTGCAAATATTGAAATTACACTCTGTATGCCCCCTACAAGGTCATTAATAAATATGTTAAAAAGAAGAGGGCCCAATACTGACCCCTGTGGTACCCCACTGCTAACCGCGACCCAGTCCGAGTGTGCTCCATTAATAACCACCCTTTGTTTCCTATCCCTGACCCAGCTCTCAACCCACTTACATAAAATGAGAATAATGGGGATAGAGGGAAATATGTGTATCAACCTTTTGTGTGGCACCGTATCAAAAGCGTTTGAAAAGTCCATATACACTACATCTACTGGGCTCCCTTGGTACAGTCCGGAACTTACCTCTTCAAAGTAGTAGATCTCTCGAGATTTTCCATGATAATTTAATTTCCTCCTAAGTTCCTTCCATGCGGCTATTGTGCCTCGGTACACTATTGAACTTTTATTTTTTTAGGCTTCGTGGCATGTGTAATAAGGCGACTAAGTTCCACAGGTATGCATCCGATTTTTCCAGGGCCGTATCAGAAAACTCATTAGTGTCTTTAAACCAATCTACTATTACGTGAAATACACGCTAGATTATATCCGCTTATGTTTGACAAGTTTCCCCCCACTTTTCCTTGGATACCATCAGTGTACTCGGTTTTATACGTAGTCTTCAGCCTTTCCAGATAAATTTCCTGAGTCTACTTTTCTCACATCCACATGCTTTAGGAGCACAGGGATGGTCTGTATTGGATACATGCGTTTTGAGAAACTCATCATTTTTAAAAGGTGAATCCTGCCCAAAAGACTCAAAGACAAATTTTTCCGCCTTTTTAATTTCTGTTGGATTTTGGAGATGACTGGAGGAAAGTTTAAATTATATATTGACTCCGGGTTTCTACCCAGCTTGTTACCCAAGTATGTTATATGTGTTTTGGATTTCGGAATACCGCATGTTTCCTTTTCTACCGTATTACTTCTGCCTTTATCTGTTAAGTGGAGAATTTAACGTTTGCTTTTATTTAGAGTGAATCCCGAAATCCTACCAAAATTTTCCATAAGATCTAGGACCCCTGACAGATCTCTTGCCATGTAGAGTATTTTATCATCTGGAAAGTCCGAGGCCCTAAGCCTCGTGTCCCCTATTGATATCCCTTCAAATACTTCATGTTGGTCTATCTATTGCACCAGGCGTTCTAGTGCCAGATTAAATATAAGCCGGGAAAAAGGACATCCCTCGCGTGTTCCCTTTTCAAGTGGGAAATTTGCCGCTAGATGACCAGGGGTTTGCATACAGGGCTTTTATAAAATTTAAGAAATTTCCCACCAGCCCAATTTTGTCTAAGAATTGTCCTGCCCAATTCCACTTCACCTTATCAAAAGCCTTCTCTGCATCATGTGTAACCAGAGCCGGCTTACTTCGTCTGTTTTCTCTTTTGTTTATTACATCTATGGCTAACACTGTACGTCTTACACTTGTGACCGCACGCCTACCTTTCACAAAGCCCACCTGTGCGGGCGTTACTAATGGTGAGAGTATCTCTGCTAGTCTGTTTACCATGAGTTTGGATATTATTTTAATATCCTGGTTTATCAAGGATATAAGTCTATAGGACGCTGGGTCCTCCACATTTTCCCCTTCCTTTGGTATTGGGCTAATATGAGCCACATTAGTGCCCAACAACAGATCGTCTCCGTAACAATTCGTTATACCATACAGTCAAAGTAGGGGTTATTTGTTGGGTCATGGCTTTAAAAAATCACCCGTGAACCCATCCGGTCCAGGTGCTTTTCCAGCCGGCAATCCCCCAATCGTACTCTTCACTTCTTCCTCTGTAATGGAAGCATTCAACATACACTGCTCAAAAAATAAAGGGAACACTTAAACAACGGAATATAACTCCAAGTAAATCAAACTGTCCACTTAGGAAGCAACACTGATTGACAATCAATGTCACATGCTGTTGTGCAAATAGAATAGACAACAGATGGAAATTATTGGCAATTATCAAGACATCCTCAATAAAGGAGAGGTTCTGCAGGTGGGGACCACAGACCACATCTCAGTACCAATGCTTTCTGGCTGATGTTTTGGTCACTTTTGAAGGTTGGTTATGCTTTGACACTCGTGGTAGAAGGAGACGGAGTCTACAACCCACACAAGTGGCTCAGGTAGTGGAGCTCATCCAGGATGACACATCAGTGCGAGCTGTGGCAAGAAGGTTTGCTGTGTCTGTCAGCGTAGTGTCCAGAGGCTGGAGGCACTACCAGAAGACAGGCCAGTACACCAGGAGATGTGGAGGGGGCCGTAGGAGGGCAACAACCCAGCAGCAGGACCGCTACCTCAGCCTCTGTGCAAGGAGGAACAGGAGAACTGCCAGAGCCCTGCAAAATGACCTCCAGCAGGCCACAAATGTGCATGTGTCTGCACAGTTAGAAACCGACTCCATGAGGATGGTCTGAGTGCCCGACGTCCACAGATGGGGGTTGTGCTCAGAGCCCAACACCGTGCAGGACTCTTGGCATTTGCCACAGAACGCCAGGATTGGCAAATTCGCCACTGGCGCCCTGTGCTCTTCACAGATGAAAGCAGGTTCACACTGAGCACATGTGACAGATGTCACAGAGTCTGGAGACGCCGTGGAGAGCGATCTACTGCCAGCAACATCCTTCAGCATGACCGGTTTTGCAATTGGTAATGGTGTGGGGTGGCATTTCTTTGGAAGGCCGCACAGCCCTCCATGTGTTCAGCAGAGGTAGCCTGACTGCCATTAGGTACCGAGATGAGATCCTCTTACACCTTGTGAGACCATATGCTGGTGCAGTTGGCCCTGGGTTCCTCCTAATGCAGGACAATGCCAGACCTCATGAAGCTGGAGTGTGTCAGCAGTTCCTGCAAGATGAAGGCATTGAATCTATGGACTGACCCACCCATTCCCCAGACCTGAATCCGATTGAACACCTCTGGGACATCATGTCTCGCACCATCCAGCAACGTCACGTTGCACTACAGACTGTCCAGGAGTTGGTGGATGCTTTAGTCCAGGTCTGGGAGGAGATCCCTCAGGAGACCATCCGCCGCCTCATCAGGAGCATACCCAGGCGTTGTAGGGAGGTCATACAGGCACGTGGAGGCCACACACACTACTGAGCATCATTTCCTTGTCTTGAGGCATTTCCACTGAAGTTGGATCAGCCTGTAACTTCATTTTCCACTTGGATTTTGAGTATCATTCCAAATCCAGACCTCTATGGGTTTTATTGTTCTTAACACATTCCACTATGTAATGAATAAAGATTTGCAACTGAAATATTTCATTCAGGATATATACATAGAATGTGGTATTTTAGTGTTCCCTTTATTTTTTTGAGCAGTGTAGTTAACTGTGGCTCTCTGTCATTAGGCATGTTATTTTTTTTTTCAGAAAGTCTCCACCCGTTTGTGCCCTTGGCCTCCTCCAAATATAAATTAGCATAAAACTCCCGCAGGGTTGAGTTTATTTTCCTGGGATTATCTACCATTAAGCCCTCTCTAGTCTTAAGCTTTAATACATTACTCTTTCCCTTCCTACCCTTTGCCAAGTTTGCTAATAGCTTTCCTGCCTTATCTCCACATCTTCTCAACTTAATTTTCATCTGCGTCTTTCTAAATAATAGTTTTTTTCCACCCATATTTCAAAATCTCTTTTGGCCTCCCTCCATTCTTCCCTAGCTTTTGTTGTTTTTTGTTGTTGAAAGCACAAGCGCTTCTCCCTTAATTTCCTACTAAATTCCTCATATTTAGTGTTTGCCTTTGTTTTTTAATGCATGCACATATGCTATTAGTTTCCCTCTCAAGACCGCCTTTCCTGCTTCCCAGTATGTCTGTGGTTTCAGATCATCCGTCGAATTGTGGTAAGAATATTCCTCCCACCATTGTTGCAATATCACTTGTAAGGAGGCTAATGGCCACGTAGTCGATGGGAGATATGTGTCACAGAGATGGCTGCTCTCTGTGATGTAACCCGGAGTATATTCTTAAGTACACGTAAGCACTAAGAGTTTTGTTTGTTGCACCAGGGTCCTGGTTGCGGGTAGCTATGAGAGATGGGCGGGTCTGGCTACCCATCATACCTCACCTCTGGGTGTGGTTACAGCATATATAGTGGAGGCTGTTGTTGGGCACATGGTCTGTGTGTTGGGAAGGAGAAGGCCTCCTGTTTGGCTCCAGACCGAGCCCGAGTATTGGCCATTACGCAAGCCTGTGTGCTCACAGGCCTGGCAAAGCAGAGCCCTGCTATGGACATTTATACTGCTGCTGTACAGATGGGGTTACATACAAAATTACAGTGAACAAACTAAGAATGACAGAGTGGAGAGGACCCGACCCTTTGGGAGCTTATAGTCTACAGGATAATGGGGAAGGAGACCATAAGTTAGGGAGATTGCGGCAGCTCTGGTGGTGAGGCGAGCTCTGGAGGTGGTGAGGTAACAACTCTGGAGAAGGTGAGGCGACAGCTCTGGAGGTGGTAAGGCGGCAGCTCAGATGTTGGTGAGGCGGCAGCTCAGGCGGTGGTGACGCTATAGCTCTGGTGGTGGGGAGGCGGCAGCTCGGGGTGGTGAGGCAGCAGCTCAGATGGTGTTGAGGCGGCAGCCTCAGGTGGCGGTGAGGTGGCAGCTACGATGGTGGTGAGGCAACAGCTCTGGTGGTGGTGAGGTGGCAGCTCTGGTGGTGGTGAGGTGGCAGCTCTGGTGGTGGTGAGGTTTCAGGTTGTTATTGCAAGTTGTAGTCAGGTGGCAACTCCAGTGGTGGTGAAGTGATAGGAGGCTACTGCAGGCTATAATGAGGGGGGCAGCTCCAATGGTGATCAGGTGACAGGTTATTGAAGGCTGTAGTGAGGAGGCAGCTCCAGTGATGGTGATGTGACAGGAGGCTATTGAAGGTTGTAATGAGGGGGCAGCTCCAATGGTGGTGAGGTGACAGGTTATTGAAGGCTGTAGTGAGGAGGAAGCTCCAGTGGTAGTGAGGTGGCAGGAAGTTATTACAGGCTGTAATGAGGGCACAGCTCCAGTGGTGGTGAGGTGGCAGAAGGTAATTGCAGCCTATAGTGAGGTGGCAGCTCCAGTGGTAATGAGGTGGCAGGGGGTTATTTCAGGCTGTAACCTTTCTTGAAGAGATGTGTTCTATCTGAAAGTCATGAATGTAGTGGATAATCTGAAGTGTTATGGTACAGAATTCCAGGGGATGAGGGATACTTGGAAGACTTTTTGGAGGCGATTGGGTGAGGAACATATAAGTGTGGAGGAGAGAAGGCGGTCTTGAGAGGACTGGAGATTAAATGTGGGAAGATATCGGGAGATTTATTCTGAGTTCTAAGGAGGAGACAGATTATGGACGACTTTGTAGTTTAGTGTTAGTAGTTTGAACTGGATACGTTGGAGTATTGTGAGCCAATGAAGGGATTGGCAGAGGGGAGAAGTGGTGGAGTAGTGAGGAGAGAGATGAACTAGTTGGGCAGCAAAGTTGAAGATGGACTTGAGAGATGCAAGAATGTTAGCAGGGAGGATATTGCAGTAGTTGAGGTGGGAGATGATGAGGGCATGCACTGACATTTTAGTAGATTGAGGTTTGAGAAAAAGATGGATTATGGAAATATTTTTGTGTTGGAGGCAACAGGAGGTTGTGAGGGCTTGGATGTGTGGTTTGAAGGACAGGGCAGAGCTCAGGTTACTCCGAGGCAGCGGACTAATCCCATCAAGATAATGGGAAGACTTTAAAAAGGTCAGTCTGCACTCTCCATTGATGGAAACAATATTCCTTACATAGGAAACAGACAGCAGTCAGACCTGATTCACACTTGTGTATTTTGTGATTGTATTGCATCAGTATTTATAATCCAAAGCTCGATGTGAAATATAACCAAAGAAGAGTAGAATGGAAAGACTTGAACATGTTGAATTGTGTTTTTCTGTCCAGCAGCGCAGCTGCAATGATGTATACAGTAACAAGAAGCAACATTTGAGGTGACAATTCAGCTTCACTGCACAGAAAATTACGATGGCACAATAATTTTCTCCAAGAATCCTGGTCAGAGCTGAGTTCAGGGCAATGTATTTATTTTTTCTTACCAGAACCAGGCTAATTCTACTAAAATCATAGCATTTTACACATGCCAGCAAGACTATGGTTTCTATGCAATGTGAATTCTCTGTTATAAAATATTATTTACCATATTTTTCGGACTATAAGATGCTCTTCCCCCCCCCCAAATTCGGGAGGAAAATGAGGGTGCGTCTTCTAGTTGGAATATACCTGTTGATGGTGTTATGCGGCATCACTGGAGCAGGGAGCCGGCGTCGGTCAAGTGGCAATGCAGGAGCTGGAGAGCCACGGCCGGTGGAGTGGCACTGCGGGAGCCGCTGGCGGTGGAGTGGCACTGCGGGAGCCGCTGGCGGTGGAGTGGCACTGCGGGGGCCGCTGGCGGTGGAGTGGCACTGCGGGGGCAGCTGGCGGTGGAGTGGCACTGCGGGAGCCGCTGGCGGTGGAGTGGCACTGCGGGAGCCGCTGGCGGTGGAGTGGCACTGCGGGAGCCGCTGGCGGTGGAGTGGCACTGCGGGAGCCGTCGGCGGTGGAGTCACGGAGTGGCATCGCAGCAGGTCTGTCAGCGCCACTGCTGAATATACCGCGGCCAGGCTAGACAGGAACTAGGCGTTCTCCCATCTGGTCATGCGCCGCAGTGACGTATTACAGCGGCAGGAGCAGCTCAGAACTGTTCACCGTGCAGTTCCTCTGGCTGTTCATTAAGTCTTCTTTTACACATACTGTTGTTTTGCGGCCCCAATAGATTTATATGGGGCCGCAATAATTTCACGGTGCGCCATATGGCCGTGAGGGCTCTATTTATGGTCGTGAAAAAAGATAGAGACTGCTCAATCTTCTTCACAGCTTACGGACACGGCGCCCATTGAAAATCAAAGGGGCCGCAAAAACAACAGAAGCTTGTTTTTGCGGTGCACCGTGTCTTCCAGCTTTGTGGACCGCTGTTTTTTTCCCAATACCATTTCCATAGTATTGGAAACCCAAAAAGCGGCGATCCGCAAGTTTTTTGAGGTCCGTTATTGCGGCAGACCGTGAAAATTGCGGCGATATGGCCCGCAAAAAAAATGGTATGTGTAAAAGAAGCTTTACTGTAGTCACTGCGGCTCGTGATCTGGATGGGAGAATGCCTACTACATGTCTAGCGCGGCCACAGACGTGACGTATAGTAATTTGGATTAAAAGTAAAAAAGTTAAAGCACTATCACTACTGTGGTGAACTATAATTCCCAGCATGCTACAGGAGCTGCAGGACATGTTGGGAGTTATAGTTCTCCAAAGCACTTGACATACTATAAATGGCACCTCTGAGATCTTAAAGGTGACATGTCTGCTGATACGTGTGCTTTGGGATGGTCCTGGCGCGCCTCCTCCTGCCGCGGCGCCCTCGTCCGCCTCATCTGATCTGGCAGTATCGGCGTTCACATGTGCCGACTTTCAGCCTCTAGCCTTTCAGTCCTTGTAGCCTCTTGTCCGGATTATGTTCTTTTTTATTGATTTTTATGTCCTTAATGATCATGTGATTTTATTACATGGGACTGGAAGTTATTTATGGGAACTACAAATACCGGCATTCCTTGCACTGGTTTCCTGTTAGTTGCGGTCACATGACTTTGGGCAAGCAGTACCATTGGTCATCCTAAGTTTAAAAGGGGCATGTTTAGGTTCCATCATCTGGGTGCAGGTAAGGCATTTCTATACGTATCATCTAAGGTTTTCTTAATCTTCTTTGGCGCCTTTGAGGTTTCCTTATTTGTCACATATGGATCTTTATTGGTATACGTCACTTGACCTAAACTAGTGTTATGGATAAATAATGTGCTGGTCCACATATGGTTATACAATATGGCCATTTTTTTTGCTGTAGTAACAGTATAGTAGTTTAATAGCTGCTTGCCTGTCTACCCAGGGTGGTGCCACAGTGATCCTTTTTGGCTCTTTTCAGGCACTATTGGCTACACTCTTAATATGTATAATGTTTTGTTTTTGCGATTAATAACATTTTCTACTTTGTTCAATATACGTTTTTTGTCTATATGCTCTCATTTGATTAACGTTGAACTATATATCTAATCTAGTCCTGTATTTTGGATGTTGGTTTTTCTCTCTAATTTGATTTCTTGAAACAACCTTTCATCATCTCTTTCCACATCCATTAAGGATACTAGTTTCCTTTCGGCATTGTATTAGTGTAGCAATGGGCTGTATCACTTTAGACACTTTTTTGTGTCTGAAATTACACAGCATTTCATAGAAAAATAAGTGGCTAAAGTCATACAGCCCACGGTTACGCTAATACACGCTGCCTATGCCTACAGTAAAAGCCACCTGGAGACTAGCCAGACACGTGGGTCCCCAGCGTCCTCTCCCCATCCGCTCCCATTGAGTGACAATTTTCTTTCTGCGTGCGCGTACAGGATGAGACCTGTCAGTCATTGGCAGCAGGAGGGGAAAAGCCTAAGGTACGGTACGGTGTGTTTTCTCAGAAACACCGTAGCATTTCAGAGTGAAGCATACCGTACCTGGCTTAGATCATAGAGCCAGCGTCGGATACATGCCGTCCGTAGATTCCGGTAGCATGTATCAGCTGTCCGGTTCTCTTTATAGTGTTTACGGTACTTCTGCATTGGGAGGCGAGCAGCATTCACATGTGGACAGATGCATGATTGGCAACTACGGTGTCTTGGTTGGTTCGCTTTGATGGTGGGATGTCAGCACTACTCACTTCCCACTCCAGAGAAAACATTTTACCGCATCAAAAAATATAAGACTTCACCAATCTGTGCACACGCTTTTTTTTTTTTCATCCCGCCGCATAATAAAATAGTGATTGAATAATCATAAGTACTGTACCACAAATTGGTACCAATGAAAAGTCCAGGTTGTTTAATTAAAAAAACTCACATGTACGGTAAACAGAAAAATAACCACAGAGTTAGTGGTCAGTTATGGTACCGGTATTACTGTATTTTTTATCATGCATTGCCTACGGTACCGTATACTGGACTATCCTATTCCGCAGCATATTACAGACATTATCATCACTGTCCCCATTGGGGCTTACAATATCGCTATCTGTATGTGTTTGGAGTGTGGGAGGAACGCGGAGAACCCGGAGGAAACCCCTGAAACACAGGGAGAACATACAAACTCCTGGCAGATGTTCTCCTTGGTGGGGTGTTGCTCCGTACAACAGTGTTGCACAACCTGCGGCCCTCCGGCAGCAGATCCCCCACCATAACAGTGTCAGCAGCAGGACAAAGTACCGTACTGATACCATAATTTTGTTATTTTCTTGCAGAAAGATATGATAGTGTAACGTACTCTCCTGGAAAGATGTCAAAGCAGAAAAGAATTTCATATAAAATCCCCTTTAAACTGGAGGTAGTGAAATACGCCAAAGAACATGGGACCAGAGCAGCAAGAGACACTTCGGGCCACCTCCAACTGAAAAAATTATACGGGAATGGAGGAAACAGGAGGAGCAGCTGCAAAAAATGGACAAAGAGAAGAAAAGTTTACGTGGGCATGCTGTAAAGTGGCCACATTTAGAAGTGGATGTGAAAGAGTGGATCATACGTCACAGGAACAATGGATATTCTGTATCCACAAAAATAATCATTTATGAAGCTAAACGTCTTGCTGCAGAGAAAGGCATTGAAGACTTCACAGGATCACCATCATGGTGCTATAGATTTATGAAGAGACGTGGCCTTGCTATGCGCACAAAACTAGGATTACACAAAAAATGCCTATAAAACAGACCTGGGCAAAGTGTGGCCCGCGGGTCACATCCATCCCTCTTCCTGTCTCAGTCAGGCCTGCAGACCAAGACAGCCGTGGGGCTGGAAACCAGAGGTCCACGGTCCGCACCATGCCAGCCCGCCTGATATCTCCATAGGTGCTGACTGCATTGGTGGAGGAGTGACCTCCGGCCACTTCCTCCACCAATCAGCGTGTGAAACAGCGGTGTACTGTGGAGAGTGAGCGCACAGGAGACAGGAACAGAAGCAGAGCGCCAGGGAACGGGACTGAGGTGAGTATGTGGTGTTCTTTTTTTTTTATGTGTATGGGATATTTGGGTGGGCCATGGGGAGGCTATGGGGGTGACATGCTGCTGCATATGGGGGTGACATACTGCACAAGGGGAGGCTATGGGGTGACATACTGCACAAGGGGAGGCTATGGGGGTGACATACTGCACAAGAGGAGGCTATGGGGGTGACATGCTGCACATGGGGATGCTATGGGGTGACCTACTGCACAAGAGGAGGCTATGGGAGTGACATGCTGCACAAGGGGAGGCTATGGGGGTGACATGCTGCACAAGGGGAGGCTATGGGGGTGACATGCTGCACATGGGGAGGCTATGGGGTGACATACTGCACAAGGGGAGGCTATGGGGGTGACATACTGCACATGGGGAGGCTATGGGGGTGACATGCTGCACATGGGGATGCTATGGGGTGACACTGCACAAGAGGAGGCTATGGGAGTGACATGCTGCACAAGGGGAGGCTATGGGGGTGACATGCTGCACATGGGGAGGCTATGGGGTGACATACTGCACAAGGGGAGGCTATGGGGGTGACATACTGCACATGGGGAGGCTATGGGGGTGACATGCTGCACATGGGGATGCTATGGGGTGACATACTGCACAAGAGGAGGCTATGGGAGTGATATGCTGCACAAGGGGAGGCTATGGGGGTGACATACTGCACATGGGGAGGCTATGGGGGTGATATGCTGCACATCGGGAGGCTATGGGGCATCATGCTACACATGGGCAGCTATGGGGCATCATGCTACACATGGGGAGGCTGTGGCGGTGTCATGCTGCACTTGGCGAGGCTATGGGGCCTCATGCTGTATATGGGGAGGCTATGGGGGCTTCATGCAGTGTATATAGGGAGGCTGTGTGGGGCTCATGCTGCATATGGGGGAGGCTGTGTGGGGCTCATGCTGCATATGGGGGAGGCTGTGTGGGGCTCATGCCGCATATGGAGGAGGCTTTGTGGAGCTTTTACAATATATAAGGGGCTGTGGGGTGGCTTATAAGATATACATAAGGGGCTGTACTCGGGTTTAAATGATATATAGGGGGATGTCAGCATACTTAATTCTGCTCAATATTAAGAGATACAATTAATAATATAATTATCAAGAATATAATAATTATAATATATCAATATTAGTATTAAGTAGAATTAATTTCGGACTATTGATTCTGCCCTCCACAACAGTCACGGTCTCTCATGTGGCCCCTCGGGAAAATTAATTGCCCACCCCTGCTATCGAATATGAAGCCAAGATTGTGTCTTTTCACAAATTTGTACTGGAAGCATGAAAGAAAAATGGATTTGAAATGACTCTGATTGGGAAGATGGATGAAGTCCCGTTGACCTTCGATGTTCAATCAAACAAAACTGTTGATATGAAAGGTTCCAAAACTATAGTTTGGCTATGTACCTGAGGAAGTGGACAGGACGTACACGAAACGCATATTTTTATAGCCCTGAATAAAGTATGCAACTCTTCTGAATTCTGTGGTTCCCTTGCCTGATTTTGGAGGAGCGCGGAAATGTCGGCATATTTAATATCCTATTTAAAACTATAGGCGTGAAGACCTCAAGGCGTGAGAAAACCCAAAACAGTTGTGTTGTCCTGCTGTGCAGATGGCACCAAATTGCCACCACTGCTGATTTTCAAGAGAAAAACCATGCCAAAAGAGGCAGTCCCAAGAGGAGTCATTGTTCATATTCATGACAAGGGATGGATGGATGGATGTAAATGGCATGGAGATATGGATAGAAAAAGTGTAGTCCAAACGTCCTGGAGTGCTTCTGAAAAAACCTGCTCTGTTAGTGCTGGACCATTTTAGGGCACATATCACTGAAGCTACAAAAAGGAGATTTAAAGAAGAGAAAACCCATCTTGTCGTAATTCCTGGGGGGCTTACCAGTCAGTTGCAACCTTTGGACGTTTCCATCAACAAGCCATTTAAAGTTTTCATGAGAGAAGAGTGGAATATATGGATGGCTGCTGGAAATCATGACCTGACACCAACTGGATGAATGAAGAGGCCCACTAGCACCCAAGTTTGTGAGTGGGTGAAAACCTCATGGCAGTTCGTTAAGGATGAAACCATTGTGAAGTCCTTCAAAAAATGTGGCATCAGCAATGCCTTAGATGGCTCTGAAGATGACATCCTCTATGAACAGAGCGAAGACAGTGATACTAGTGATTCTGAGGAACCGAGCTTCATAAATATGGACAGTAGTAACAAGGAGCTCTTGGGGTTCCCTGATGACTGAGGAGTTTTCGTACTTAAATCAGTAATGGTTGTTAATGATGCTGCTGAGTTCTGCTTACATTTGCATTGGTGAAATATTATGTTATTAAATATTTTATCCCATTAGTTGCTTAAAAACATTTTTTTTCCTATTTTCAACCTCTAAAACCTAGGTGTCTTATAGTCTGAAAAATACGGTACTTGTAAAAAATGTCCACATATTGAAAATCAAAATGGCTTCTCCCGTATGTGACTCTTTTGATGTTTAATAACACTTGATTTATCTGTAAAGCACTTCCCACATTGTGGACATGAATACGGCTTCTCTCCTCTGTGAATTCTTTCATGAATAATAAGATTTGGTTTACCGGTAAAGCATTTCCCACATTCAGGACATGAATACGGCTTCTCTCCTGTGTGTGTTCTCTCATGTCGAACAAGATTTGATTTGTCTTTAAAACATTTGCCACATAGTGAACATGAATATGGCTTCTCTCCTGTGTGACTTCTCTCATGGTTAACGAGACTTGTTCTGTCTTTAAAGCACTTTCCACATTCTATACATGAATACGGTTTCTCTCCTGTGTGAATTCTCCCGTGTGAAGCAAGATTTGCTTTTTCTGTAAAACATTTCCCACATTCTGAACACGTATATGGCTTCTCTCCTGTGTGTATTTTCTGATGAGTAACCAGATGCGATTTACTTACAAAACATTTCTTACACTCTGAACATGAATATGGCTTCTCTCCTGTGTGAATTCTCTGATGTGCGACAAGATTTGATTTTCTTGTAAAAAAATTCCCGCATTCAGAACATGAAAACGGCTTCTCTCCTGTGTGTGTTCTCGCATGTGTAACAAGATGCGATTTAACTATAAAGCATTTCCCACATTTTGAACAGGGGTACGGCCTGTCCACTGTGTGAATCCTTCCAATCTGTGATTGATCAAGAGAAGGTTCTTCGTGATGGAGGTTATACAATGGGTCAGTACTGTGAAGTCCTGGATGTAGATTAAGGGTAATGAGGTTTCCTCCTGAGGAGCGCTGCATGATATCTTGATCTTCTACTTTATAGTCGAGTGATAACATAATATTTTCACCATAGATCTTACTGGGATTATCTGTTAGGATTAAACATAGATTTTGTGATTTATGTTTTAAACTTCAATGTAGACAAATATATAACATTCATATTATTCTGGAAAGACAACTGTGGTTTTTATGTATTTTTAGAGTCAAAGCAAAAAAATCGATCTGGCAGGAGAAGTAAAAGCTAGAAATGAGTGAAAAAGTTCTCAGGACCGAGGTCCAGTGGCCACATCTTTATTCCTTGACTGCCAGATGAAACTCTGCGAATTGTCTTTTACCTGTCGGTATCATCAGCTCCTCTTCTGAGAAGTCAGATTCATGTGTGTGTCACACCACAATGAAAACATCACACCAGGCCAACTGGTCAAGTGAGGACCTGGGGGATGCTGACGGGTAGGAGCAACAAAAGTGCATGCACACTAAAAGAAGCCACAGCTGGGCCAAAAGAAAGATGGCGCCAAGAGTCCTGAACGTGGCTTTCGTTCTGCTGCCTCCTCTTTTATAGCACGCGTGAGTTTTTGGTTCGTTGTCTTCATGGAGCGTTTAAAAGAAAACTAATTCGTCATCTATATGAGACTTTCTGCTTCATGGGTGCTCAACACTGGATACTCCGGTATTGGCAATTATTTGTGATTGATATAAAATTGAATATGGACTTAGAAGTGCCCCTGAGGAACCTGGTGTTTTTACCAGCGAAACGTGAGGGATTCTTTCCCCCTTCTCTCCCTGTGTCATCTCTAACTACTTACCTCGTTTCCTTTTCTAGATTTAATTACATCATCACTTATTGTGCAGTTATGCGCCCTTATTGTTCCTTAATAGAGATGGGCGAACCCGAACAGTAAAGTTTGGAGTCTGTACAGAACACTTACTGTTCGGGCATGGACACCGAACACGGACTTCACCAGGAAGTTACTGTTTGGGTCTGGCTGCCCGAACACCGAGTGTTTGACACGCTGTCATGTGCAGGGCAGCGCTTAAAACATCCCCACAGGTCAGAGAGCTGCCGTTCCCACGTTGTCAAAAGAAAGCATGAGCGCTCAGCTGTGATCGGAGGGACTACAGCTCCCATCATCCGACGCCTGCTGACGCTAATAACAGCGAGAGCAGAAGCAGCTGATGGGAGTATTCATTAGCCTGCTCCTGTGCTGTAAATAAATAAAAAAAAAAACACGGCGTGGGTTCCCCTGTATGTTTGATAACCAGCCAGGCAAAACTCACAGCTGGGGGCTGCAATCCTCAGCTGTCAGCTTCAGCAAGGCTGGTTATCAAGAATAGAGGGGTCCCCAAGAAATATTTTATAATTCTTTAAATAAATAATTTAAATAAAAAAACGATGTTGGGTCCCCCATTTTTAACAACCAGCCTTGGTTGGTTGGACGGTGCCAAGATACGACCGTCCAGGCTGAGAAAAACTGCTGAATGAGCTGCTGCCAGCACAACCTCAGTGACCGGTGATAACGTCATCGAGGTTACCTCCGGTCACTGAGGCTCCGATCCCGGCCGGCTGAACGGCGGTGACCTCGGTGAGATCCCCGCAAGCAGCCGCTCAGTTTTCACAGCGCAGGAGAGGTTGATGAATACTCCCATCCGCCGCTTCTGCTCTCGCTGTTATTAGCAGCAGCACGTGTCGGATGATAGGAGCTGTAGTCCCATCCGCTGACACAAGTGACTGGAGGTAAACTTTACACCTCCGATCACAGCTGAGCACTCACGCAGTCTTTTGACAGCGTGGGAACCGTGGCTCTCTGACCAGCGGAGATGATTTCACCGTCGATCAGAAGTAGTGTGTGCCGCGCTGTCATGCATAAACACTGGATGTTCGGGCCCCCCATTCAAGTGAACCCGAACATCCAGGTGTCCACCCATCTCTATTCTTTATTTATTGGTCAAACTTTACATTGTTCTATTTATTTAGAATCACACTATGTGATTTCATTCTTTGTGTCTTTCTTGGTGACTTGCTGTGGATTTTCTATATCCCTTCTCATCCCATTGCATCCTTAAGTATTTACCGTTTTTCTCCTTTTCTATTGTCTTCAGCAATATTATTCATTGTGCAAGGCTATGCTCTTATTGTTCATTGTTCTAATGATCATAGTTCAGATTGCTCTATTTATTTAGGGCAGTGGTGGGGAATCGCCAGCCCACAACGTTGTTTTCTTTCACCCCTGAGCATATTCCCAGGAACGTCCGTGCTCGTGAACACTGTGGCACGTGGAATAAAGGATTACGTCCTGCGTACCTTATAGTCCCACAGACAACAACAGTAGCGGAGACCCATGCTCATCTTGTAATGTATATAGGCCCCCCTGCAATGTACATGTGCCCTTAGCATCTCATGTGTGCCCTGGTGTCTTCTGTGATGTATATGTACCGCTGACATCTCCTGTGATGTGCATGTGCCCCGAGCGTCTTTTGTAAAATACATGTGCCTCATGTGATGTATGTGCCCCCCGATGCCTCGTGTGATGTATGTGCCCCCCGATGCCTCGTGTGATGTATGTGCCCCCCGATGCCTCGTGTGATGTATGTGCCCCATCATCTCATGTATATACCACAATCGTCTCCTGTGACATCCGTGAGCCCGGTGTCTCCTGTGACGTCCGTGAGCCCGGTGTCTCCTATGTCATGAATGTGCTTTAGCTCCAGTGTGTCCTATGCGTATACTGCAGTCTCAGTGTATCCTATGTTCTGTATACAGCAGACCACCTATTTCTTGAGTTCTATAAATGTAATGTGAGCAGTGATGGATTTCTACTTGTGAGGAGACCTGCCGTGTAATATATAGTCAAGGCTGAAAGTGTTGGCACCCTTGAAATTGTTCCAGAAAATGAAGTATTTATCCCAGAAAATTATTGCAATTACACATATTGTGCTACACACAGGTTATTTATTTGTGTGTATTGGAACAACACCTGAAAAAACGGCAACTTAAACATCATTTCACACAAAACCCCCAAAAACGGCAGGACTAAATTGATTGCACCCTCAGCTTAAAGGGCCACTGTCACCCCCCTCCAGCCGTTATAAACTAAAAGAGCCACCTTGTGCAGCAGTAATGCTGCATTCTAACAAGGTGGCTCTTTTAGTTTTAGGTTCAAGTATACCCCAAAAAACGCGATTTGATACTTAGCCATAATTGGTGTCTCTAGCCACGTAGGCTGCTCCTCCCTCCCCAGCTCGAAACGCTCCTCTGCCGTCACTCACATCTTCTTGGTCTTTCTGCGCCGCCCCCTCAGCGCTGTTTACGTTTTCAAACCGGCGCCTGCGCTGTGTAGTACTGTTCTGCGCAGGCCCAGTAAGCTCTGGCCGTCTGCCGTCCAAGCCAGGCTTGCACACTGCGCCTGCGTGGGCAGTGCGGCCCCCACCTTTGGAATCCCCGCCCCGCACTGTGTTATGCATTATGCACAGTGCGGGGCTGGTATTCCTGGGCATGCGCACAGCGTGTTGCATCCTGTCAGCCCGGTCCCCCGCCTTACTGCTTCTGGATACAATATACAGATCGTGCCTCCTCCTCCTCTAGCAATCGCTGGGCAAGAAGCAACTTTGGAAACTTGCCTGCTAGGTGGGTAAAGATCACCCCCAATTTATTATCAGATCAAGACCCATAAATAACACACCTAGACACAACACACACCACCTAGCAGGCAAGTTTCCAAAGTTGCTTCTTGCCCAGTGATTGCTAGAGGAGGAGGAGGCACGATCTGTATATTGTATCCAGAAGCAGTAAGGCGGGGGACCGGGCTGACAGGATGCAACACGTTGTGCGCATGCCCAGGAATACCAGCCCCGCACTGTGCATAATGCATAACACAGTGCGGGGCGGGGATTCCAAAGGTGGGGGCCGCACTGCCCACGCAGGCGCAGTGTGAAAGCCTGGCTTGGACGGCAGACGGCCAGAGCTTACTGGGCCTGCGCAGAACAGTACTATACAGCGCAGGCGCCGGTTTGAAAACGTAAACAGCGCTGAGGGGGCGGCGCAGAAAGACCAAGAAGATGTGAGTGACGGCAGAGGAGCGTTTCGAGCTGGGGAGGGAGGAGCAGCCTACGTGGCTAGAGACACCAATTATGGCTAAGTATCAAATCGCGTTTTTTGGGGTATACTTGAACCTAAAACTAAAAGAGCCACCTTGTTAGAATGCAGCATTACTGCTGCACAAGGTGGCTCTTTTAGTTTATAACGGCTGGAGGGGGTGACAGTGGCCCTTTAATATTTGGTTGCACACCCATTGGAGTAAATAACTTCAATGAATCGCTTCCCATAACCATCAACCTTCCAACTTTCAAAGGGAATTTTGGACGACTCTTCTTTTGCAAACTGCTCCCGGTCTCATATGTGAAGGCGCCTTCTCCCAACAGCAAATTTTAACATTTCTCCACAGGTGATCAATGGGATTTAGATCCGGACTCATTGCTGCCACTTAAGAACTCTCCAGCACTTTATTTCCATCCATTTCTGAGGGCTTCTTGAAGTATGTTTGGAGTTATTGTCCTGCTGGAAGACCCATGACCTAGGACGCAAACCCAGCTTTCTGACATTGGAGACTACATTGCCACCTAAAATCCTTTGGTAATCTTCAGATTTCATGAAGCCTTGCACACAGTCAAGGTACCCAGTGCCAGAGGCAGAAAACCCCAAAACATTTTTGACCCTCCACCATATTTGACTGTAGGTACTGTAATCTTTTCTTTGTAGGCCTCATTCTGTTGGTCGGAAAAAAATGAATGATGTGCTTTACCAAAAAACTCAATCTTGGTCTCATCTGTCCACAAGATATTTTTTCCACAAGGATTTTGGTTTACTCATGTATATTGTGGCAAACTGCAGTCTAGCTTTTTATGTCTCTGTGTCTGTGTCAGCAGTGAGGTCCTCCTGGGTCTCCTGCCATAGCATTTCATTTACATGTGGACGGATAGTTTGTCCTGACACTGATGCACCCTGATCCTGCAGGACAGCTTGAATTTGTTTGAAACTTGATTGGGGATGCTCATCTACCATCCGGACTATCCTGCGTTACAATCTGTCATCAATTTTTCTCTGCCACCCACGTACAGGGAGATTTGCTACAGTGGCATGGGTTGTAAACTTCTTGATTATGTTGTGCACTCTGGACAAATGAACATCCAAATCTCTGGAGATGGACTTGTAACCTTGAGATTGTTGATATTGTTCAACAATTTTGGTTCTCAAGTCCTCAGACAATTCTCTTCTCCTCTGTGTTCTCCATGCTTAGTGCGACACACACAGACACAATGCAAAGATTGACTCAACTTCTCACCTTTTTATCTGGTTTCAGGTGTGATTTTCATATTGCCCACACCTGTTACTTGCCACAGGTGAGTGTGAACGAGCATCACATGCTGGAAACAAATATGTTTACCCACAATTATGCAAAAGTTCCAACAACTTTTTTGAAGTATTGTGTGAAATTATGTCCAGTATGTCTTTTTTCTCTGTTTTTTTGTGTTGTTCCAGTATTGACAAAGGAAATAAGCCTGTGTATAACAAAACATGGGAAACGGTAACAATTGTCTGGGAGAAATACTTAATTTTCTGGAACAATGTCAAGGGGGCCAACACTTTCAACCATGATCGTATTACAATGTTACTGATGATCTGGGTTTATATTTGGAATTGTGTTTTATTTTTTTATTAGGCTGTATTATGACCCTTACTGCACTTCCTTTACCCCTCTGATAGGGCCTTATAATACGGTGTCTGTATTATTGTTAATGTATCTTTTTGGAATAACGATGTGACAATATTTTCTCCAGATATTAATATTTCGGGGTGAGTTCTGCTTTATACACACTGTCCTTTCGTATTGTTGATTTGTGCTGTTATATACAGTAAATCTCCCCTATGATTATATGGATTGTGCTCGCACTTTCCTTTTGGTTGGAGACACCAAATTTATTTGATGCGAATCGAATCTCCTGGCCCGATTCGAGCAATTGTTCGCAAATAGAATTTGGGGCGATTTATTCAATTCGACTCAATACAGCTACAGTATATAAATAAAAAACATTTGTGTAGGAAGAGCCTTTTAATAGCCTTTTTTTTGTGAACATTTTGGGTTAATTCTTTGTTATTGTAGTTTACACTATAAACTTCTCTTATGGCCCCAAAAATGAAACGTAAGAACATATGAATCGTTCAGGCCTCTGGCAGGACCCGGTCACGTCCTACACTCACTGTTACATACCCGGAGTAACATCTACTGGATTTTCCTCTTCCACGTTCCTCGCTCGCGGTGCGTCGCCCGACATCTTTTCTTCTTCTGCTTTAACGTCCGCTTTAAAAATTGTCAGATCTTCACCCTGTCAGATGGAAAAACCTCACTGTTCAACAGAAGAGTAACAATAGCGATCTGTGAATGAACGGAATCGGGAAAAAGAAACCCCACGGTGAAGACGACAGAAGCGGTCCTCTAAAGAGGAGCTGTCACCAGGTCAAAAGTGGTCCCTTAATGTTTTTATGTCCTCCTCACTGGTCCGCTGAGTATTCCGCTTTATTCGGCTCCGGCGATACGGACCTTTATATTTATACTGATTTTTATGATCTTTAACATGGGGGAGTATCGCATGACAATTATGTACAAAAAGCAACAAAATTGTGTGTATTTTGTGCTGCGTTATTTCCTGCCAACGCTTCTGTATTCGTGGCAGGAAAGTCTGCAGCAGATGCTTAACGTCTGCACATACTCTAACAAACACTGGACATTTTTGCTTTGGACAGGATTCAATAGAGGATCAAACAGACGACGTCCGTTTACCCAAACAACGCAAACATTTCTTTTTACCGTGGCTATAGAACTCTTATGAAAGGTTGCCCTATTTTCATGGTGCCATGGTATAAACCCGCATAATCGCAGGTGAAGCGGGAGGTCAGGTGTTTGATTTCTGAGCTCCTGCTCTAATGTGGAGGATTAACCAGAACAATTCCGGACATTGGTCTTCCTTAGATTCAGCGTTCACCTTGTTGCAGTTGTTATTGGTTTCAGAAGTTTAATGTTTCTTTTGCTCATCACAAAGAGCCAACTGCAACCAATAAAGGGACGGGATTCTCGATGAAGTACCACTAAAAATGGCCTTGGGGTCTATCTTGTATGGATGTCTATCAGGCCCCTAAAAGTCTTATTATGAGAACCTGTGGTCTGCTCTACAAACACGAGACAAGAGGTAAAGATGGGACTTGGATAACACAGACTTGGATCACCGCCTGGGGACCAAATCCAACATTTAAATTATGGACCTCTTCTTCTTTTTTCCACTTCAAACACAAGAGACGTGACAGCTCTTTTTATAACATTTGTTTGGCTTTTGTTGCCGATTTTGTCTCTTTCTATAAACTCTCCATCTTTTATATCAAAGCTTAAAAGGTTTGTTCTCGTCTGCTCTAAAGAAGCCAAAGCCTTTCCACAGTGTTACAACCAGTTGACTGTAGGGAACCACCCAAAAGCTCTTTCATCTATGACTACAGGACCTTCATGGCCCACACAACCCTGTAGAGACTTTGTATGTGGCTCAGCTTCATCTACCTGACGACTCTCCAGGACGTTGTGATTTTCTTCTGCACATTCCTGGTAATATGGAAGATTGAGACATCTGTCTGCTGGATTTCTTTCGATGAGTCCATCTGTGGGAGACACACATGTGAGCGGGTGGAAGGTCACCTAGGTGCCTTCTGAATAATGGAGGTTTATATGCTCTGCCCTTTCTGCCTGACAGAAAAAAATTGCTTTGTATATATCTCCTCAGATGGTTTGGGCTCTATCTACTATCGTATGAATTAGTAACACTGTATTGGGATAGGTCGAAGAAGCCACCAAGCGAAACGCGCGTCGGGGCTGTGGCAAACACGCTCATCATCCCACATGGGTAAGCACTTTGTAATAGCACTGTCAATGGCACTTTATGCATATTACTATTTTTTAGTTAAACATTCCATATGAGGTTATGTGGGAGAATTCTGGTTGGATGGTCCTTTCTTTTTAATGTAACGTAGGACACCACAATCTAACCTATCCCAATATAGTGTTACTAACTCATACACAAAGGACCATCCTACAACCTCTGTTATATGAGTACTCGGCCTGTCAGGTTGTTTTGTAATCCTACATTCTCCCTGTCATATCTTCAGGAAATATGTGCAATTTTTTCACCCTTGTACTTTCCCTTTATTATGTCATGAGCTATCTTTGATTGGGCGTTTTGCCTGGTCTTCATCATTTGACCCCATCTTTTTACTATGTTTGTACTTGTTGCATTTCCTGTGAGTGAGAAATTAATAAACTTTCTATATTGAGGTTTACACATTGTGTTTCTCATCTCATTGGGTATTTTAGGGGCACAATGCTCCAATTCTATGTAGGATTCTTGGAATGGTCAGTGGTGGATCGATAGAGGGGAGACCAAAGGCTGGATGCCATCAAGAATGCACTGGAAGCAATTGAAAGAAGCTGTGGAAAACATGGAAGCTTGGCAAGAAGTTGCCTACAGAGAATCCAAGGTAGACATGACTGCTCGGATAGAATCAGATCAGAATCAGCTTACACACAGTGAGGAAATAAGATGGAGTTGTATCTAGATGACAATCAGTGATAATCTCCTAAGGTACCTTCACACGAAGCGACGCTGCAGCGATAGCGACAACGATGTCGATCGCTGCAGCGTCGCTGTTTGGTCGCTGGAGAGCTGTCACACAGACCGCTCTCCAGCGATCAACTATGCCGAGGTCCCCTGGTAACCAGGGTAAACATCGGGTAACTAAGCGCAGGGCCGCGCTTAGTAACCCGATGTTTACCCTGGTTACCAGCGTAAAATCTAAAAAAAACAAACAGCACATACTTACATTCACGTCCCCCTGCGTCCACTTCCTGACTGACTGAGCGCCGTACAGTGAGAGCAGAGCGGTGACGTCACCGCTGTGCTGCTTTCACTTTCACTTTGCGGCGCTGAGTCAGAGGAGGAAGCAGACTGCAGGGGACGCAATGTGAGTATGTGCTGTTTGTTTTTTTTACATTTTACGCTAGTAACCAGGGTAAACATCGGGTAACTAAGCGCGGCCCTGCGCTTAGTAACCCGATGTTTACCCTGGTTACCAGTGTAAAATATCGCTGGTATCGTTGCTTTTGCTTTCAAACACAACGATACACAGCGATCGGACGACCAAATAAAGTTCTGGACTTTATTCAGCGACCAGCGACATCACAGCAGGATCCTGATCGCTGCTGCGTGTCAAACGAAACGATATCGCTAGCGAGGACGCTGCAACGTCACGGATTGCTAGCGATATCGTTATAATGTCGTTTCGTGTGAAGGTACCTTTAGTCTTACACTGTAGATCGTCCTCGGTCTCCTCTTTTTCATCTATAACCACAACCTTAATATCAATCAAATTTTCACACTAAAGAAAGAAGAGAAAAAAAGAAAAGTTAAAGTGAACTTTTGTTCCATGTCTTTTTCGTCATATTTCGGTGAGGGATCAGCACCATCTACCTGAAGATTCTTCGGGACGTGGTGATTTTCCTCTGGACGGTCCTGGGAATACAGAGGACGGGGACATCTCTCTGGTGGGTTCCTCCTCCTGGATCCATCTGTAGGATACAGAAACACTCAGTGACGGAATCCATGACCAGCTGGAGATCTGTCTGTATACCGTACATTTCTCTCATCACCTTCAGGGTCTCCATAACAAAATGTTGTGTCTCTAAACCCCCCAACATTAGAACCCCGGCCTCGAGCGGCTGTCTCATAAAGAGAGTCTGCTTTCACTCTTTCTGCAGACGTACATGCAGGTAGATGGGTTGGCTGGTTGTAGAAAATATATTTTTTCTGATATATATATATATATATATATATATATATATATATATATATATATATATATATATATATATATATATATATTTATTATTATGTGATCTTTGTATATAAGGATTTTTACTAAGCACCGTTTGCTATACACAAATGTAGGCATTTGTGTATTATTGCATATTACTAAGGGTTACTGCCGAAAAGAAATCCATTGCACCTGTTTTGTGTCATTTACTGATCACCATAAATAAAAGTCTCACTGTAATTTACGAGTTAGTATTACAGAAATAAGTTAGTGTTCCGGTCTGAAGTAGGGGGGAGGGGACTGCAGCTGGGGTCCTCACTACTCCTATCCCAGGGGTACTCTTGAAGGTAGAGAGGCCTGGGTCTCCAACCTTACTATGCTCCTGAATGCACACAGAAGTAATTACCCCCAGGGAGGTGTGGGACTGAAGAGAAATGGGTAGCACAAACCAGAAAGGCAGTGCAAACAGACTGCGATGAAAAGAAACTGCAATCCTACAAAATCGATCAAGTAACAACAAAGCGGAAAACAAGGGAATAATAGGAGATACCAACCAAATGGGAGATAAGGAAATACACACGCTACAAAAACCACGCAGAAAACTCGTACAGAAAACACCAACTAACTGTCACAAATAAGGACTACTCCTTCACCCCCTAACTGGGTAGTTGTACACGATCACCAGCAGGGAACAGAGACAGCAGTGGGGTTTGAATAGAAGCCCCTCGCAAAGTGAGGAGATGGGCCAGATAAGAAATGGAAACCACCTGCAGTAAGAAAGGAGTGGACGAAAGGCAAAGGGAAATCAGCACCCGGACAGCGACAGGATCCTCAGTGGGTCAGTAGATAGATACGCCGACAAAAAAACCTCAAAACTGCCGCATCGAGTCCTGAGGCATGACAGAATATTGAAAAAGCGCGTTATTAAAATATGATTTGTGTCATAATAGAAACATGTCCATCTTCTTTTCAGTTTTTCACATATAAAGCACTGAGACGTATCAGTTTATATTCTATGTATAGAGATAGATCTGTTCATGTAAAGGAGAATACTAGTGAAGTTTTTAGGCAGAGGAAATCCTCTCATCCCCAGCAATGCAGCCTGTGGCTCACTGTTAGTGTTTCTGCCTTCCATACTACAGTTCCTTGGCTTGAGGATAGGTTGAGCATTACATAGTGACTCAAGATGAGAAGGTCTCCTAGGACTGTATCCAGCATCTTTCTTTAATGCAGACAGCATTACTGATTTCAAAGTGACCTTAACATACATGTATCGGACTAAACAGACGATAACCAGCGGTAACTAACAGACTCTTTATAACTCTACAATGTTGGACTTCAAATTTAAAAAAATTTCCATGAACTATCATTTTTGGGGGCAGATGCCTGCTGTGCCGGAGCTTATACCTATGTATTTTATACTACAAGAGCCATAGCGTGTAAGAAATACCAAGACATTTGGAGCTTTAATCTAAGGAATCAGCGGCTTAGCTTCTTCTAGCAATGACAAATTATACCTATTGGTGGAATATGAACAAGTTTATTGTTTGTTCGTAAAGTAAAGCAACAATGGGAAGCACCAGTCCTATGAACCACCAACCTGCCGGCATCTTTTCCTGGTCCGGCACAGTGTTGTGTGCGCGTCACCTCGCAATCATGATGAGGAGTATATAGTATCTGATTGTGTATATGTATAATGTATCTGTAGCTATCCCTCATGAGAACCCACCATGGATGGAGACGTTGCATAATAATCTCCGTTATCCCGTCTTGCACAGATTTAGGCGTGGGCCACTGAATGTCTGGTGAGATGTTTCTGTGATGTGGATTTTGCTTTACAGACATTTAGTCCCAGCATTGTTGTGAACTCTGTTTTTGGGCTCCCTCTTGTGGTCACAACTGGTACTGTGTGAGTGCTGTCTTTGGGCTCCCTCTGGTGGTTCTGTGTGTCATTCTGCAGGTCTGAGGCAGGATCAGCTGTCTCGTTATCGGTTAGCTGGTTTCCTATTTAGTTCACCTGGACTCTCAGTTGTTGCCTGCTGTCAATGTCTTCAGTGCTATTTTGGAGCTCTCCTGCAGTCCTTCGTTATCAGTCTCTTCAAGAGAAGCTAAGTTTTGCTTGGTTCATTTTTTGACCATCAGTGGTCATATGTTTCTTGGTTTATTTTTTGTTTCTTGCCCAGCTTGCTAATATGTGATTTCCTTGCTTGCTGGTAGCTCTAGGGGGCTGAGTTTCTCCCCTCGCACCGTTAGTTGGTGTGGGGGGGTTCTTGTATTCTCAGCGCGGATATTTTGAATAGGGTTTTTTACTGACCGCACAGTTCCCTGTCTTCTGCTATCTAGTATTAGCGGGCCTCATTTGCTGAATCTGTTTTCATTTCTACGTTTTTGTTTTCCCCTTACCTCACCGTTATTATTTGTTGGGGGTTTCCTATATCTTTGGGGTGATTTCTCTTGAGGCAAGTGAGGTCTTACTTTCCCTCCAGGAGTAGATAGTTTCTCAGGCTGCGTCGAGATGTCCAGGATTTTAGGCACGTTCACCGGCTACCTTTAGTGTTTTGGTTAGGATCAGGTTTGCGGTCAGTCCAGTTTCCACCTCCCTAGAGCTCGTGTCTATGTTCATAAACTTAGCTAGTCCATTTTGTGATCCTCAGCCACTAGGATCATAACAGTACAGCAGGCCCAAAAGTGTTTAATGCATCGCAGAAGTGGAATAAGAGAAGCCCTGAGTACAATTTTTTTTTTTTTTCCTCTCTATCTTTGCTGCAGTCTGTCCAGCTTCTCTCATCCCCTTAATCTCTGGGTGGTTTTGTGTTCAGTTGCAGACATGGATATTCAGAGTCTGACTTCTAGTGTGGATCATCTTGCTGCAAGGGTGCAAAGCATTCAGGATTTTGTTGTTCACAGTCCTATGTCAGAGCCAAAAATACCTATTCCTGAGTTGTTTTCTGGAGATAGATCTAGGTTTCTGAATTTTAAGAATAATTGTAAATTATTTCTATCTTTGAGACCTCGTTCCTCTGGTGATTCCGCTCAGCAAGTTAAAATTGTTATCTCCTTGTTACGTGGCGACCCTCAAGATTGGGCCTTCTCTCTGGTGCCAGGAGATCCTGCATTGCTGAATGTAGATGCGTTTTTTCTGGTGCTTGGACTGCTTTATGAGGAACCTAATCTTGAGAACCAGGCAGAAAAGGCCTTGCTGGCTCTCTCTCAGGGCCAGGATGAAGCTGAGGTGTATTGTCAAAAATTTCGGAAATGGTCGGTGCTTACTCAATGGAATGAGTGTGCCCTGGCTGCAAATTTCAGAGAAGGTCTTTCTGAAGCCATTAAGAATGTTATGGTGGGGTTCCCCACGCCTGCAAGTCTGAATGACTCAATGGCTTTGGCCATTCAGATTGATCGGCGTTTGCGGGAGTGCAAATCTGCGCACCATCTGGCGGTGTTTTCTGAACAGAGACCTGAGTCTATGCAATGTGACCGAGTTCTGACCAGAATTGAGCGGCAAAATCATAGACGTCAAAATGGGTTGTGCTTTTACTGTGGTTATTCAACTCATGTTATCTCCGCATGCTCTAAGCGCGTTAAAAAAAAAAATCGCTAAACCTGTCACCATTGGTACTATACAGCCTAAATTCATTTTGTCTGTTACTTTAATTTGTTCTTTGTCATCCTACTCGGTTATGACTTTTGTGGATTCAGGTGCTGCCCTGAATCTGATGGATTTGTCGTTTGCCAGGCGCTGTGGTTTTGTCCTGGAGCCTTTGGAATTCCCTATTCCACTGAGGGGAATTGATGCTACACCATTGGCTGAGAATAAGCCTCAATATTGGACTCAAGTGACCATGTGCATGACTCCTGTGCATCAGGAGGTGATTCGCTTTCTTGTGCTGCATAATTTGCATGATGTTGTCGTGTTGGGTCTGCCATGGCTGCAGGCCCATAATCCAGTTCTGGATTGGAAAGCTATGTCTGTGTCAAGTTGGGGTTGCCAGGGGATTCATGGCGATGCTCCTTTGGTATCAATTGCTTCTTCCACTCCTTCTGAGGTCCCTGAGTTTTTGTCGGACTACCAGGATGTATTTGATGAGCCCAGATCCGGTGCCCTGCCTCCTCCCAGGGATTGTGATTGTGCTATAAATTTGATTCCTGGTAGTAAGTTCCCTAAGGGACGACTTTTTAATTTGTCTGTACCAGAACATGCCGCAATGCGGAGCTATATAAAGGAGTCTTTAGAGAAGGGACATATTCGCCCGTCCTCCTCCCCTCTTGGTGCAGGATTCTTTTTTGTGGCCAAGAAGGATGGTTCTCTGAGACCTTGTATAGATTATCGTCTTCTAAATAAAATCACGGTCAAATTTCAGTATCCTTTGCCATTGTTGTCTGATCTGTTTGCTCGGATTAAGGGGTCCAGTTGGTTCACCAAGAAAGATCTTCGTGGTGCGTATAACCTTGTGCGCATTAAGCAGGGGGATGAATGGAAAACAGCATTTAATACGCCCGAAGGCCATTTTGAGTACTTGGTGATGCCTTTTGGACTCTCTAATGCTCCTTCTGTGTTCCAGTCCTTCATGCATGACATCTTCCGAGAATATCTGGATAAATTTATGATTGTGTATCTGGATGACATTTTGGTCTTTTCTGAGGACTGGGAGTCCCATGTGAAGCAGGTCAGGATGGTATTTCAGGTCCTGCGTGCTAATGCCTTATTTGTGAAGGGCTCAAAATGTCTCTTCGGAGTACAGAAGGTCTCCTTTTTGGGTTTTATTTTTTCTCCTTCTACTATTGAGATGGACCCAGTCAAGGTCCAGGCTATTCATGACTGGACTCAGCCTACATCTGTTAAGAGTCTTCAGAAGTTCTTGGGTTTTGCTAATTTTTACCGTCGCTTCATTGCTAATTTTTCTGGCGTGGTTAAACCCTTGACGGATTTGACCAAGAAGGGTTCTGATGTGACTAATTGGTCTCCTGCGGCCGTGGAAGCCTTTCGGGAGCTGAAGCGCCGGTTTTCTTCGGCTCCAGTTTTGTGTCAGCCTGATGTCTCTCTTCCTTTTCAGGTCGAGGTTGATGCTTCTGAGATTGGAGCAGGGGCTGTTTTGTCGCAGAGAGGCTCTGATTGCTCTGTGATGAAGCCTTGTGCTTTCTTTTCAAGAAAGTTTTCACCTGCCAAGCGGAATTATGATGTTGGTAATCGGGAGTTGTTGGCTATGAAGTGGGCATTTGAGGAGTGGCGACATTGGCTCGAGGGAGCTAAGCATCGTGTAGTGGTCTTAACTGATCACAAAAATGTGATTTATCTCGAGTCTGCCAAGCGGCTGAATCCTAGACAGGCTCGTTGGTCGTTGTTTTTCTCCCGTTTCGATTTCGTGGTCTCGTACCTGCCTGGTTCGAAGAACGTGAAAGCTGATGCTCTTTCTAGGAGTTTTGTGCCTGACTCTCTGGGAGTTTCAGAGCCGGCTGGTATCCTCAGAGAGGGAGTGATTTTGTCTGCCATTTCCCCAGATTTGCGACGAGTGCTGCAGAAATTTCAGGCGGATAGACCTGACCGTTGCCCACCAGAGAGACTGTTTGTCCCGGATAGATGGACCAGCAGAGTTATTTCCGAGGTTCATTCTTCGGTGTTGGCAGGCCATCCTGGGATTTTTGGTACAAGAGATTTGGTGGCTAGGTCCTTCTGGTGGCCTTCCTTGTCGCGGGATGTGCGTTCCTTTGTGCAGTCCTGTGGGATTTGTGCTCGGGCTAAGCCTTGCTGTTCTCGTGCCAGCGGTTTGCTTTTGCCTTTGCCTGTCCCGAAAAGGCCTTGGACGCACATTTCCATGGATTTTATTTCGGATCTTCCAGTCTCTCAGAGAATGTCGGTCATCTGGGTGGTGTGTGATCGTTTTTCCAAAATGGTCCATTTGGTGCCCTTGCCTAAGTTGCCTTCCTCCTCCGATTTGGTTCCTCTATTTTTTCAGAATGTGGTTCTCTTGCACGGCATCCCTGAAAATATTGTGTCTGACAGAGGATCCCAGTTTGTGTCCAGATTTTGGCGGATCTTTTGTGCTAAGATGGGCATTGATTTGTCTTTTTCGTCGGCCTTCCATCCTCAGACGAATGGCCAAACCGAGCGAACTAATCAGACCTTGGAAACTTATTTAAGATGTTTTGTTTCTGCTGATCAGGATGATTGGGTGACGTTTTTGCCATTGGCCGAGTTTGCCCTTAATAATCGGGCTAGTTCTGCTACTTTGGTTTCGCCTTTTTTCTGCAATTCTGGTTTTCATCCTCGTTTTTCCTCGGGTCAGGTTGAGCCTTCTGACTGTCCTGTCCTGTCTGTGGTGGATAGGTTGCAACAGATTTGGAACTATGTGGTGGACAATTTGAAGTTGTCACAGGAGAAGGCTCAGCGCTTTGCCAACCGCCGTCGCGGTGTGGGTCCCCGACTTCTTGTTGGGGATTTGGTATGGCTGTCTTCTCGGTATGTTCCTATGAAGGTTTCCTCTCCTAAATTCAAGCCTCGCTTCATCGGTCCTTATAAGATTTTGGAAATCCTTAACCCAGTGTCATTTCGTTTGGATCTCCCAGCGTCGTTTGCCATTCATAATGTGTTCCATAGGTCTTTGTTGCGGAGGTATGTGGTGCCTGTGGTTCCTTCTGTTGAACCCCCTGCTCCGGTGCTGGTTGAGGGCGAATTGGAGTACGTGGTGGAGAAGATCTTGGATTCTCGTATTTCTAGACGGAGGCTTCAGTATTTGGTTAAGTGGAAGGGCTATGGTCAGGAGGATAATTCCTGGGTTGTCGCCTCTGATGTTCATGCGGCCGATTTGGTTCATGCCTTCCATGTGGCTCATCCTGATCGCCCTGGGGGTTTTGATGAGGGTTCGGTGACCCCTCCTCAAGGGGGGGTACTGTTGTGAACTCTGTTTTTGGGCTCCCTCTTGTGGTCACAACTGGTACTGTGCGAGTGCTGTCTTTGGGCTCCCTCTGGTGGTTCTTTGTGTCATTCTGCAGGTCTGAGGCTGATCAGCTGTCTCGTTATCTGTTAGCTGGTTTCCTATTTAGTTCACCTGGACTCTCAGTTGTTGCCTGCTGTCAATGTCTTCAGTGCTATTTTGGAGCTCTCCTGCAGTCCTTCGTTATCAGTCTCTTCAAGAGAAGCTAAGTTTTGCTTGGTTCATTTTTTGACCATCAGTGGTCATATGTTTCTTGGTTTATTTTTTGTTTCTTGCCCAGCTTGCTAATATGTGATTTCCTTGCTTGCTGGTAGCTCTAGGGGGCTGAGTTTCTCCCCTCACACCGTTAGTTGGTGTGGGGGTTCTTGTATTCTCAGCGTGGATATTTTGCATAGGGTTTTTTACTGACCGCACAGTTCCCTATCTGTCTTCTGCTATCTAGTATTAGCGGGCCTCATTTGCTGAATCTGTTTTCACTCCTACGTTTGTGTTTTCCCCTTACCTCACCGTTATTATTTGTTGGGGGCTTCCTATATCTTTGGGATGATTTCTCTTGAGGCAAGTGAGGTCTTACTTTCCCTCCAGGAGTAGATAGTTTCTCAGGCTGCGTCGAGACGTCCAGGATTTTAGGCACGTTCACCGGCTACCTTTAGTGTTTTGGTTAGGATCAGGTTTGCGGTCAGTCCAGTTTCCACCTCCCTAGAGCTCGTGTCTATGTTCATAAACTTAGCTAGTCCGTTTTGTGATCCTCAGCCACTAGGATCATAACACAGCATATAATGTGCACAGTCCATGAAGACCACCTTACCTGGTCTCAAAGGCTTTTCACCGTGTTTATGTCTCCTCTCAGCTGATGTGCGGGGCTGGGCGTCCTCCATCATGACGTCCTCGTACAGATCCTTGTGTCCTTCTAGATACTCCCACTCCTCCAAGGAGAAATAGAGGGTGACGTCCTGACACCTTACAGGAACCTGACAGACAATGATATCGTCATTACCCAGAATCCTCCAGTGTCGGTCCCGTATAATATCCCAGCAGTCACCTCTCTGGTCAGCAGCTCAATGATCTTATTGGTCAGTTCTAGGATCTTCTTCTTGCTCCTCACACGTATCGGGAAGTGTGGGGGAGGATCTGTGATGAGGCTCCGCCTCCTGCCCCGCCCTCCTGACTCATGGCTGCCGGGAGTCACACAGTCACTTGTCGTCTTCTTCACTATTGTGTAGTCCTGTGTATGGAGAGACGCTAATAAATATCATTATCTGCACTATATAATATCACATGAAACTTCTAGAGGATTATATTCTTCCTCCTTTCACCCAAATTTCCCACATTAATTGTCAACCTAGGTCTGGAGATTCCTCCACTATCCTTACTGGCATCGTGAAATGGTCCGGACCCTCCTACAGACCAATCTCGTTAGTCATATTTCCCCCAATCATCTGATCTTCATTGGGTAAAACAACTCGCATTAAAAATCTACAGTGGGTGAAAAAAAGTATATCGTCAGTGACCAATTGTGCAAGTTCTCCCACTTATAAAGATGAGAGAGGCCTGTAAGCGACATCATAGGTAGACCACAACTATGAGAGTCACAATGAGAAAACAAATCCAGAAAATCACCTTGTCTGATTTGTCAAGATTTATTTAGCAAAATATAGTGGGAAAATAAGTATTTGGTCACCTAAAACATGCAAGATTTCTGGCTCTCACAGACCTGTAACTTCTTCTTTAAGAGTCTCCTCTTTCCTCCACTCATTACCTGTAGTAATGGCACCTGTTTAAACTTGTTATCAGTATAAAAAGACACCTGTGCACACCCTCAAACAGTCTGACTCCAAACTCCACTATGGTGAAGACCAAAGAGCTGACAAAGGACACCAGAAACAAAATTGTAGCCCTGCACCAGGCTGGGAAGACTGAATCTGCAATAGCCAACCAGCTTGGAGTGAAGAAATCAACAGTGGGAGCAATAATTAGAAAATGGAAGACATACAAGACCACTGATAATCTCCCTTGATCTGGGGCTCAACGCAAGATCTCACCCGTGGGGTCAAAATGATCACAAGAACGGTGAGCAAAAATCCCAGAACCACACGGGGGGGATCTAGTGAATGACCTGCATAGAGCTGGGACCACTGTAACAAAGGCTACCATCAGTAACACACTACGCCACCAGGGACTCAGATCCTGCAGTGCCAGACGTGTCCCCCTGCTTAAGCCAATACATGTCCGGGCCCGTCTGAAGTTTGCTAGAGAGCATTTGGATTATCCAGAAGGGTATTGGAGAATGTCCTATGGTCTGATGAAACCAAAGTAGACCTGTTTGGTAGAAACAAAACTAGTCGTGTTTGGGAGGAGACAGAATGCTCAGTTGAATCCAAAGAACACCATACCTACTGTGAAGCATGGGGGTGGCAACATTATGCTTTGGGGCTGTTTCTCTGCAAAGGGACCAGAACGACTGATCTGTGTACATGAAAGAATGAATGGGGCCATGTATCATGAGATTTTGAGTGCAAACATCCTTCCATCAGCAAGGGCATTGAAGATGAAATGTGGATGGGTCTTTCAGCATGATAATGATCCCAAGCACAGCACCAGGGCAATGAAGGAGTGGCTTCATAAGAAGCATATGAAGGTCCTGGAGTGGCCTAGCCAGTCTCCAGATCTCAACCCCAGAGAAAACCTTTGGAGGGAGTTGAAAGTCCGTGTTGCCCAGCGACAGGCCCAAAACATCACTGCTCTAGAGGAGATCTGCATGGAGGAATGGGCCAACATACCAACAACAGTGTGTGGCAACCTTGTGAAGACTTGCAGAAAACGTTTCACCTCTGTCACTGCCAACAAAGGATATATAACAAAATATTGAGATGAACTTTTGTTAAAGACCAATGTCATGATTCTCAATGGCGAGAGAACATAGCCCAGCATATATGAGAACTAGCTCTTGGAAGATGGAAACTATACTGACCATGAACTAAACCTGCCGCACAACTAGAAGTGGCCGGGTAGCATGCCTACGTTTTTTTATCCCTAGATGCCCAGCGCCAGCCGGAGAACTACCTAATCCTTGCAGAGGAAAAGACAGTCCTGGCTCACCTCTAGAGAAATTTTCCCAAAAGGCAGACAGAGGCCCCCACATATATTGGCGGTGATTTAAGATGAAATGACAAACGTAGTATGAAAATAGGTTTAGCAAAATCGAGGTCCGCTTACTAGATAGCATGAAGACAGAAAGGGCACTTTCATGGTCAGCAGAAAACCCTATCAAAACACCATCCAGAAATTACTTTAAGACTCTAGCATTAACTCATAACACCAGAGTGGCAATTTCCGCTCACAAGAGCTTTCCAGACACAGTAACGAAACAGCAGCTGTGAACAGGAACAAAATGCAAAAACACACAAGGACAAAAGTCCAACTTAGCTGGGAGTTGTCTAGTAGCAGGAACATGCACAGAAAGGCTACTGATTACATTGTTGACCGGCAAGAAACTGACAGAGGAGCAAGGTTATATAGCGACTCCCACATCCTGATAGGAGCAGGTGAACAGAGGGGATGATGCACACAAGTTAAATTCCACAAGTGGCCACCGGGGGAGCCCAGAATCCAATTTCACAACAGTACCCCCCCCCTCAAGGAGGGGGCACCGAACCCTCACCAGAACCACCAGGGCGATCAGGATGAGCCCTATGAAAGGCACGGACAAGATCGGAGGCATGAACATCAGAGGCAGTGACCCAAGAATTATCCTCCTGACCGTATCCCTTCCATTTGACCAGATACTGGAGTTTCCGTCTGGAAACATGAGAGTCCAAGATCTTTTCCACAACGTATTCCAACTCACCCTCAACCAACACCGGAGCAGGAGGCTCAACGGAAGGCACAGCTGGTACCTCATACCTGCGCAACAATGACCGATGAAAAACATTATGAATCGAAAAGGATGCAGGGAGGTCCAAACGGAAGGACACAGGGTTAAGAATCTCCAATATCTTGTACGGGCCGATGAACCGAGGCTTAAACTTAGGAGAAGAAACCCTCATAGGGACAAAACGAGAAGACAACCACACCAAGTCCCCAACACAAAGCCGAGGACCAACACGACGACGGCGGTTGGCAAAAAGCTGAGTCTTCTCCTGGGACAACTTCAAATTGTCCACCACCTGCCCCCAAATCTGATGCAACCTCTCCACCACAGCATCCACTCCAGGACAATCCGAAGATTCCACTTGACCGGAGGAAAATCGAGGATGAAACCCCGAATTACAGAAAAACGGGGACACCAAGGTGGCAGAGCTGGCCCGATTATTGAGGGCGAACTCCGCCAAAGGCAAAAAAGCAACCCAATCATCCTGATCCGCAGACACAAAACACCTCAAATATGTCTCCAAGGTCTGATTAGTCCGCTCGGTCTGGCCATTAGTCTGAGGATGGAAAGCAGACGAAAAAGACAAATCTATGCCCATCCTAGCACAGAATGCCCGCCAAAATCTAGACACGAATTGGGTCCCTCTGTCAGAAACGATATTCTCCGGAATACCATGCAAACGAACAACATTTTGAAAAAACAGAGGAACCAACTCGGAAGAAGAAGGCAACTTAGGCAAGGGAACCAGATGGACCATCTTAGAGAAACGGTCACACACCACCCAGATGACAGACATCTTCTGAGAAACAGGCAGATCCGAAATAAAATCCATCGAGATGTGCGTCCAAGGCCTCTTCGGGATAGGCAAGGGTAACAACAATCCACTAGCCCGAGAACAACAAGGCTTGGCCCGAGCACAAACGTCACAAGACTGCACAAAGCCTCGCACATCTCGTGACAGGGAAGGCCACCAGAAGGACCTTGCCACCAAATCCCTGGTACCAAAGATTCCAGGATGACCTGCCAATGCAGAAGAATGAACCTCAGAGATGACTCTACTGGTCCAATCATCAGGAACAAACAGTCTACCAGGTGGGCAACGATCAGGTCTATCCGCCTGAAACTCCTGCAAGGCCCGCCGCAGGTCTGGAGAAACGGCAGACAATATCACTCCATCTTTAAGGATACCTGTGGGCTCAGAATCACCAGGGGAGTCAGGCTCAAAACTCCTAGAAAGGGCATCCGCCTTAACATTCTTAGAACCCGGTAGGTAAGACACCACAAAATTAAACCGAGAGAAAAACAACGACCAGCGCGCTTGTCTAGGATTCAGGCGCCTGGCAGACTCAAGGTAAATTAAATTTTTGTGGTCAGTCAATACCACCACCTGATGTCTGGCCCCCTCAAGCCAGTGACGCCACTCCTCAAAAGCCCACTTCATGGCCAAAAGCTCCCGATTCCCAATATCATAATTCCGCTCGGCGGGCGAAAATTTACGGGAAAAAAAAGCACAAGGTCTCATCACGGAGCAGTCGGAACTTCTCTGCGACAACACCGCCCCAGCTCCGATTTCAGAAGCGTCGACCTCAACCTGAAAAGGAAGAGCAACATCAGGCTGACGCAACACTGGGGCGGAAGAAAAGCGGCGCTTGAGCTCCCGAAAGGCCTCCACAGCATCAGGGGACCAATCAGCAACATCAGCACCCTTCTTAGTCAAATCAGTCAATGGTTTTACAACATCAGAAAAACCAGCAATAAATCGACGATAAAAGTTAGCAAAGCCCAAAAATTTCTGAAGACTCTTAAGAGAAGAGGGTTGCGTCCAATCACAAATAGCCTGAACCTTGACAGGATCCATCTCGATGGAAGAGGGGGAAAAAATGTATCCCAAGAAGGAAATCTTCTGAACCCCAAAAACACACTTAGAACCCTTCACACACAAGGAATTAGACCGCAAAACCTGAAAAACCCTCCTGACCTGCTGGACATGAGAGTCCCAGTCATCCGAAAAAATCAGAATATCATCCAGATACACAATCATAAATTTATCCAAATAATCGCGGAAAATGTCATGCATAAAGGACTGGAAGACTGAAGGGGCATTTGAAAGACCAAAAGGCATCACCAAATACTCAAAATGGCCCTCGGGCGTATTAAATGCGGTTTTCCACTCATCCCCCTGCTTGATTCGCACCAAATTATACGCCCCACGGAGATCAATCTTAGAGAACCACTTGGCCCCCTTTATACGAGCAAACAAATCAGTAAGCAGTGGTAACGGATATTGATATTTAACCGTGATTTTATTCAAAAGTCGATAATCAATACACGGCCTCAAAGAGCCGTCTTTCTTAGACACAAAGAAAAAACCGGCTCCTAAGGGAGATGACGAAGGACGAATATGTCCCTTTTCCAAGGACTCCTTTATATATTCTCGCATAGCAGCGTGTTCAGGCACAGACAGATTAAATAAACGACCCTTAGGGTATTTACTACCCGGGATCAAGTCTATGGCACAATCGCACTCCCGGTGCGGAGGTAGTGAACCAACCTTGGGTTCTTCAAAAACGTCACGAAAGTCAGACAAGAATTCAGGAATCTCAGAGGGAATAGATGATGAAATGGAAACCAAAGGTACGTCCCCATGAGTTCCTTTACATCCCCAGCTTAACACAGACATAGCTCTCCAGTCGAGGACTGGGTTATGAGATTGCAGCCATGGCAATCCCAGCACCAAAACATCATGTAGATTATACAGCACCAGAAAGCGAATAACCTCCTGTTGATCCGGATTAACACGCATAGTCACTTGTGTCCAGTATTGTGGTTTATTACTAGCCAATGGGGTGGAGTCAATCCCTTTCAGAGGTATCGGAGCCTCCAATGGCTCCAAATCATACCCACAGCGTTTGGCAAAGGACCAATCCATAAGACTCAAAGCAGCGCCAGTCGACATAGGCGTCCGCGGTAATAGATGACAAAGAACAAATCAGGGTCACAGATAGAATAAACTTAGACTGTAAAGTGCTAATTGAAACAGACTTGTCAGGCTTCTTAGTACGCTTAAAGCATGCTGATATAACATGAGTTGAATCACCACAATAGAAGCACAACCCATTTTTTCGTCTAAAATTCTGCCGCTCGCTTCTGGACAGAATTCTATCACATTGCATATTTTCTGGCGTTTTCTCAGTAGACACCGCCAAATGGTGCACAGGTTTGCGCTCCCGCAGACGCCTATCGATCTGAATAGCCATCGTCATGGACTCATTCAGACTCGCAGGCACAGGGAACCCCACCATAACATCCTTAATGGCATCAGAGAGACCTTCTCTGAAAATCGCCGCCAGGGCGCACTCATTCCACTGAGTAAGCACAGACCATTTGCGGAATTTTTGGCAGTATATTTCAGCTTCATCTTGCCCCTGAGACAAGGACATCAAGGCCTTTTCCGCCTGAAGCTCTAAATGAGGTTCCTCATAAAGCAACCCCAAGGCCAGAAAAAACGCATCCACATTGAGCAACGCAGGATCCCCTGGTGCCAATGCAAAAGCCCAGTCTTGAGGGTCGCCCCGGAGCAAGGAAATTACAATCCTGACCTGCTGTGCAGGGTCTCCGGCAGAGCGAGACTTCAGGGACAAAAACAATTTGCAATTATTTTTAAAATTTTGAAAGTGAGATCTATTCCCCGAGAAGAATTCAGGCAAAGGAATTCTAGGCTCAGACATAGGTGCATGAACAACAAAATCTTGCAAATTTTGTACCTTTGTGGCGAGATTATTCAAACCTGTAGCTACACTCTGAAGATCCATTTGAAACAGGTGAACACAGAGCCATTCAAGGATTAGAAGGAGAGGAAGAGAGGAAGGCTGCAGTATAGGCAGACTAGCAAGTGATTCAATTAAGAGCACACTCAGAACTAGAGGGAAAAAAAAAAATAAAAATTGTAGCAGACTTCTTTTTTCTCTCCTTTCTCAGCCAGTAATTTAACCCTTTTTTTGGCCGGTCAAACTGTCATGATTCTCAATGGCGAGAGAACATAGCCCAGCATATATGAGAACTAGCTCTTGGAAGATGGAAACTATACTGACCATGAACTAAACCTGCCGCACAACTAGAAGTGGCCGGGTAGCATGCCTACGTTTTTTTATCCCTAGATGCCCAGCGCCAGCCGGAGAACTACCTAATCCTTGCAGAGGAAAAGACAGTCCTGGCTCACCTCTAGAGAAATTTTCCCAAAAGGCAGACAGAGGCCCCCACATATATTGGCGGTGATTTAAGATGAAATGACAAACGTAGTATGAAAATAGGTTTAGCAAAATCGAGGTCCGCTTACTAGATAGCATGAAGACAGAAAGGGCACTTTCATGGTCAGCAGAAAACCCTATCAAAACACCATCCAGAAATTACTTTAAGACTCTAGCATTAACTCATAACACCAGAGTGGCAATTTCCGCTCACAAGAGCTTTCCAGACACAGTAACGAAACAGCAGCTGTGAACAGGAACAAAATGCAAAAACACACAAGGACAAAAGTCCAACTTAGCTGGGAGTTGTCTAGTAGCAGGAACATGCAAAGAAAGGCTTCTGATTACATTGTTGACCGGCAAGAAACTGACAGAGGAGCAAGGTTATATAGCGACTCCCACATCCTGAAAGGAGCAGGTGAACAGAGGGGATGATGCACACAAGTTAAATTCCACAAGTGGCCACCGGGGGAGCCCAGAATCCAATTTCACAACAGACCAAATACTTATTTTCCACAATTTGCAAAATAAATCTTCCAAATCAGACCAGGTGATTTTCTGGATTTGTTTTCTCATTTTGACGATCATAGTTGTGTTCTACCCATGATGTCAATTGCAGGTCTCTCTCATCTTTGTAAGTGGGAGACTTGCACAATTGGTGGCTGACTACACACTTTTTTCCACACTGTAAATCTATAACAGGTCTGCAGTAATCTAGGAACCGGAACTTGTAATATTACTGCACCCAGCAAAGACATCCAGGACCCTACTGAACTAAATTCATCATGACCGCTTACTCCGGTTGAGAGCTCACGGATCTTACAGTGAAGAATCCCCTTCTATGTCGGTGTATAAATCCTTTTTACTCTAAATGTGAAGGACGTGTCTGTTATAGTCACAGTCTAATAGCGATAACAAACTACTCAAATGTTTAGCAATAAGACATTGCCTCTGTCCTCGGGGCGAGGGGACGAGAAGGCGAGGGGACGAGAAGGCGAGGTTAAGGGACAGTGGTCGAGAGAGAGGAATCAAGCGAGATCTTTTCTGTCTGTGCTCAGTACAGGACACGATAGTGGATCATCTCCACCATCTTTGGAGCTGGGCCTCAGGACAATTACCAGTTAGCAATAGAGCCCAGAGAGGAGAAAACCAGTGATAACTGTAAAATAAAATTCATATAATAGCTAGAAGTAGGTTTTTCAATTATTCTGAAAGGCTTTCTGAGTGATGATTATATTTTAACAATGCAATAAAGATGATAGAAATTTAGGATTGTTTACCTCTCCGGTCAGCAGGTATATGATCTCCAGGGTGAAGCTTAATAATCTTTTGCTAATTCCACTCCCGTCCTCGTCCATCCTATTTGAAAAGCATGAAAAAACTACAGGTAGTAAGAGGGATCTAGTCCTGCAGACACAAAAGTGCTAAAAAAAAAGAGGCTCCTGATCACTCAGCGGACCAGGTCATGAGTGAGATGGAGACCTGCCATCACTGAGCATTGAGAGAAACAGGTTCTCAGCCTTTACCACAAGGTTAGAGGAAAATTCCCAGAAAGCAGGTCATATTGTCTCTACTTAATTTCTAGCCACAAAACTTGTATTTTACTCATAGACAAGTTTACATCTACCAGCAGGAGTTCTGTTGACTTGCTGATCGCTGGGACTCGCACCACTTGGCAGATCAGGGAACCTTTATCCCGGTTACAAGTCAAACACCTGTCTGCCGCTTCACTCATTCACTACGGTGATGCCCAAAGAAGCAGAGCACAATGACTGACAGCCCAATACATTATCAATGGGGCGGTGGTAGAGCATGCAGCTCGGTATCGGTTCCAGCAGTGGAAAACAGAACGATCGGCAAGTGATCACCTATTCCAGAGATACAGTGTTTCATTGCAGCCATTTGGTAAATTCCAAAAAGTTCATTTTTCCTCATTAATGTACACTCTGCACCCCATCTTGACTGAAAAAAAAAACAGAAATATAGAAATTTTTGCAAATTTATTAAAAAAGAAAAACTGAAATATCACCTGGTCATAAGTATTCAGACCCTTTGCTCAGACACTCATATTTGAGTCACATGCTGGTACTCTCCATTCTGCCACCTCTCCTCCTTCTACCACCTCCTGTCCCAGGCCCTGCCACCCCCTTTATTGACAACTTCCCCACCTGGCTACTTCAGTTTATTAATTTATTTTACTCACTTATATAGTGCCAATAACTCTACCTCGCTTTACAGACATTATTGGCACTGTCCCCACGCAAACAGAGGAAGAACATACAAACTCCTTGCAATGTTGTCCATGGTGGAACTTAAACCCAGGACTCCAGTGCTGCACTGCTACCCACTGAGCCACTGTGCTGCCCACCATCATCATGGCCGATTTCAACATCTCCATTGACACCCACCAGTCGGCAGCCTCCAAACTCTTGGCACTTGCTTCATCCTTTGGTCTCACGCATTGGTCCTCCACCACCCACACAGATGGACAAAAGTTTTGTTTTTTTGCACCAGAAATTGACCCCAAACTCCATATAGGTCAATGGAGACCCAAACTAAAATGGTCATGGTAAAAGCTAGTGGACTGCAAGAGGAAGCAAAATGGGGTAAGAGGAGGACAATTGCCATGCAAACAAACGTGACTTAAAATACATAAAACACAGAATAAAAATAATAATCTTGAACCAAGAGGCGGAGGTCCAAGGGAAGGAGTGGCGCAGTGCCTTGTGTGTGTTTACTGTACTTGTTAATAAATACATTTTTAAAAATGTCATGCGGTCCCCCTATTTTCATAAGCAGCCAAGGGAAAGCAGACAGTCATGAGCTGGTCTTATTATGCTGGGAAGGGGCCAATATCCTTGACCATCAGTCTACTAAAATCAGTCCCCAGCTGTCTCCTTTGCATTTGCTGAATATTAAAGTTAGGAGGACCAGACTGTGGAAAAATGGAGAAATGTTTGGACCAGAGCAGCAAAGACTGCATTTCATACAAAGAAAATCAGTACAAAATCCTCCATCTCTAGTACCATGTGCCTGAATTTTTACATACAGTGGACACATCTATTCCTTGCTTTTGCTGGCGCTGCATCCTGTCTAGAGGTTCTATATTTCACATTATTTGGGACTGCCCACTGATTCAGCCATTCTGGGTGATAGACCAAGTCCAACTCCTCACCATGCAAGTTTTTGGAGTTGATCTCCCATTAAGTCCTTAGCGCTTTCTATCAAATATTTTCCCCGAATCCATATCCAAGAGATCCATTAGACTGCTTTTACATATGTTAACAGCAGAACGCTGTGTGATTGCCTACAATACGAAGCAAACCTCTCCACCATCCCAACTAGATCTATATTTATCAGGAACTTTAAATACCGGGCAGCTCTTAATGACAATACTGTAGATAATCACCTCCGTCCTCCTCCTGACAGGAATAATACACAGCGATAATCACCTCCGTCCTCCTGACAGGAGTAATACACAGCGATAATCACCTCCGTCCTCCTCCTGACAGGAGTAATACACAGCGATAATCACCTCCGTCCTCCTCCTGACAGGAGTAATACACAGCGATAATCACCTCCGTCCTCCTCCTGACAGGAGTAATACACAGCGATAATCACCTCCGTCCTCCTCCTCCTGACAGGAGTAATACACAGCGATAATCACCTCCGTCCTCCTCCTGACAGGAGTAATACACAGCGATAATCACCTCCGTCCTCCTCCTGACAGGAGTAATACACAGCGATAATCACCTCCGTCTCCTCCTGACAGGAGTAATACACAGCGATAATCACCTCCGTCCTCCTCCTGACAGGAGTAATACACAGCGATAATCACCTCCGTCTCCTCCTGACAGGAGTAATACACAGCGATAATCACCTCCGTCCTCCTCCTGACAGGAGTAATACACAGCGATAATCACCTCCGTCTCCTCCTGACAGGAGTAATACACAGCGATAATCACCTCCGTCTCCTCCTGACAGGAGTAATACACAGCGATAATCACCTCCGTCCTCCTCCTCCTGACAGGAGTAATACACAGCGATAATCACCTCCGTCCTCCTGACAGGAGTAATACACAGCGATAATCACCTCCGTCCTCCTCCTGACAGGAGTAATACACAGCGATAATCACCTCCGTCCTCCTCCTGACAGGAGTAATACACAGCGATAATCACCTCCGTCCTCCTCCTGACAGGAGTAATACACAGCGATAATCACCTCCGTCCTCCTCCTCCTGACAGGAGTAATACACAGCGATAATCACCTCCGTCCTCCTCCTGACAGGAGTAATACACAGCAATAATCACCTCCGTCCTCCTCCTCCTGACAGGAGCAATACACAGCGATAATCACCTCCGTCCTCCTCCTGACAGGAGTAATACACAGCGATAATCACCTCCGTCCTCCTCCTGACAGGAGTAATACACAGCGATAATCACCTCCGTCCTCCTCCTGACAGGAGTAATACACAGCGATAATCACCTCCGTCCTCCTCCTGACAGGAGTAATACACAGCGATAATCACCTCCGTCCTCCTCCTGACAGGAGTAATACACAGAGATAATCACCTCCGTCCTCCTCCTTACAGGAGTAATACACAGCGATAATCACCTCCGTCTCCTCCTCCTGACAGGAGTAATACACAGCGATAATCACCTCAGTCCTCCTCCTGACAGGAGTAATACACAGCGATAATCACCTCCGTCCTCCTCCTGACAGGAGTAATACACAGCGATAATCACCTCCGTCCTCCTCCTGACAGGAGTAATACACAGCGATAATCACCTCCGTCCTCCTGACAGGAGTAATACACAGCGATAATCACCTCCGTCCTCCTGACAGGAGTAATACACAGCGATAATCACCTCCGTCCTCCTCCTGACAGGAGTAATACACAGCGATAATCACCTCCGTCCTCCTCCTGACAGGAGTAATACACAGCGATAATCACCTCCGTCCTCCTCCTGACAGGAGTAATACACAGCGATAATCACCTCCGTCCTCCTCCTGACAGGAGTAATACACAGAGATAATCACCTCCGTCCTCCTCCTTACAGGAGTAATACACAGCGATAATCACCTCCGTCTCCTCCTCCTGACAGGAGTAATACACAGCGATAATCACCTCTGTCCTCCTCCTGACAGGAGTAATACACAGCGATAATCACCTCCGTCCTCCTGACAGGAGTAATACACAGCGATAATCACCTCCGTCCTCCTCCTGACAGGAGTAATACACAGCGATAATCACCTCCGTCCTCCTCCTGACAGGAGTAATACACAGCGATAATCACCTCCGTCCTCCTCCTGACAGGAGTAATACACAGCGATAATCACCTCCGTCCTCCTCCTCCTGACAGGAGTAATACACAGCGATAATCACCTCCGTCCTCCTCCTGACAGGAGTAATACACAGCAATAATCACCTCCGTCCTCCTCCTCCTGACAGGAGCAATACACAGCGATAATCACCTCCGTCCTCCTCCTGACAGGAGTAATACACAGCGATAATCACCTCCGTCCTCCTCCTGACAGGAGTAATACACAGCAATAATCACCTCCGTCCTCCTGACAGGAGTAATACACAGCGATAATCACCTCCGTCCTCCTCCTGACAGGAGTAATACACAGCGATAATCACCTCCGTCCTCCTCCTGACAGGAGTAATACACAGCGATAATCACCTCCGTCCTCCTCCTGACAGGAGTAATACACAGCGATAATCACCTCCGTCCTCCTCCTGACAGGAGTCAGGAGTCATACACATGGGAAGAAGGAATCAATATCACCATTACACACTGAACGGGAAACCACTGGGTAAATCTGACAGGGAGAAGGACTTGGAGATCCTAGTTAATGATAAACTTACCTGGAGCAGCCAGTGCCAGGCAGCAGCTGCCAAGGCAAACAGGATCATGGGGTGCATTAAAAGAGGTCTGGATACACATGATGAGAGCATTATACTGCCTCTGTACAAATCCCTAGTTAGACCGCACATGGAGTACTGTGTCCAGTTTTGGGCACCGGTACTCAGGAAGGATATAATGGAACTAGAGAGAGTACAAAGGAGGGCAACAAAATAAATAAAGGGGATGGGAGAACTACAATACCCAGATAGATAAGCGAAATTAGGATTATTTAGTCTAGAAAAAAGACGACTGAGGGGCGATCTAATAACCATGTATAAGTATATAAGGGGACAATACAAATATCTCGCTGAGGATCTGTTTATACCAAGGAAGGTGACGGGCACAAGGGGGCATTCTTTGCGTCTGGAGGAGAGAAGGTTTTACCACCAACATAGAAGAGGATTCTTTACTGTTAGGGCAGTGAGAATCTGGAATTGCTTGCCTGAGGAGGTGGTGATGGCGAACTCAGTCAAGGGGTTCAAGAGAGGCCTGGATGTCTTCCTGGAGCAGAACAATATTGTATCATACAATTATTAGGTTCTGTAGAAGGACGTAGATCTGGGGATTTATTATGATGGAATATAGGAATATAGGCTGAACTGGATGGACAAATGGCTTTTTTCGGCCTTACTATGTTACTATGAGTAATACACAGCGATAATCACCTCCGTCCTCCTCCTGACAGGAGTAATACACAGTGATAATCACCTCCGTCCTCCTCCTGACAGGAGTAATACACAGCGATAATCACCTCCGTCCTCCTCCTGACAGGAGTAATACACAGTGATAATCACCTCCGTCCTCCTCCTGACAGGAGTAATACACAGCGATAATCACCTCCGTCTCCTCCTGACAGGAGTAATACACAGCGATAATCACCTCCGTCTCCTCCTGACAGGAGTAATACACAGAGATAATCACCTCCGTCCTCCTCCTGACAGGAGTAATACACAGCGATAATCACCTCCGTCCTCCTCCTGACAGGAGTAATACACAGCGATAATCACCTCCGTCCTCCTCCTCCTGACAGGAGTAATACACAGCGATAATCACCTCCGTCCTTCTCCTGACAGGAGTAATACACAGAGATAATCACCTCCGTCTCCTCCTGACAGGAGTAATACACAGCGATAATCAACTCCGTCTCCTCCTCCTGACAGGAGTAATACACAGCGATAATCACCTCCGTCCTCCTCCTGACAGGAGTAATACACAGCGATAATCACCTCCGTCCTTCTCCTGACAGGAGTAATACACAGCGATAATCATCTCCGTCTCCTCCTGACAGGAGTAATACACAGCGATAATCACCTCCGTCTCCTCCTGACAGGAGTAATACACAGCGATAATCACCTCCGTCCTCCTCCTGACAGGAGTAATACACAGCGATAATCACCTCCGTCCTCCTCCTGACAGGAGTAATACACAGCGATAATCACCTCCGTCCTCCTCCTGACAGGAGTAATACACAGCGATAATCACCTCCGTCCTCCTCCTGACAGGAGTAATACACAGCGATAATCACCTCCGTCCTCCTCCTGACAGGAGCAATACACAGCGATAATCACCTCCGTCTCCTCATGACAGGAGTAATACACAGCGATAATCACCTCCGTCCTTCTCCTGACAGGAGTAATACACAGCGATAATCACCTCCGTCTCCTCATGACAGGAGTAATATACAGCGATAATCACCTCCGTCCTTCTCCTGACAGGAGTAATACACAGCGATAATCACCTCCGTCCTCCTCCTCCTGACAGGAGTAATACACAGCGATAATCACCTCCGTCTCCTCCTCCTCCTGACAGGAGTAATACACAGCGATAATCACCTCCGTCCTCCTCCTGACAGGAGTAATACACAGCGATAATCACCTCCGTCCTCCTCCTGACAAGAGTAATACACAGCGATAATCACCTCCGTCTCCTCCTGACAGAAGTAATACACAGCGATAATCTCCTCCGTCCTCCTCCTGACAGGAGTAATACACAGCGATAATCACCTCCGTCTCCTCCTGACAGGAGTAATACACAGCAATAATCACCTCCGTCCTCCTCCTCCTGACAGGAGTAATACACAGCGATAATCACCTCCGTCCTCCTCCTGACAGGAGTAATACACAGCGATAATCACCTCCGTCTCCTCCTGACAGGAGTAATACACAGCGATAATCACCTCCGTCCTCCTCCTCCTGACAGGAGTAATACACAGCGATAATCACCTCCGTCCTCCTCCTGACAGGAGCAATACACAGCAATAATCACCTCCGTCCTCCTCCTCCTGACAGGAGTAATACACAGCGATAATCACCTCCGTCCTTCTCCTGACAGGAGTAATACACAGCGATAATCACCTCCGTCCTCCTCCTGACAGGAGTAATACACAGCGATAATCACCTCCGTCCTCCTGACAAAGGTAATACACAGCGATAATCACCTCCGTCTCCTCCTGACAAGAGTAATACACAGCGATAATCACCTCCGTACTCCTCCTCCTGACAGGAGTAATACACAGAGATAATCACCTCCGTCCTCCTCCTGACAGGAGTAATACACAGCGATAATCACCTCCGTCTCCTCCTGACAGGAGTAATACACAGCGATAATCACCTCCGTCCTCCTCCTCCTGACAGGAGTAATACACAGCGATAATCACCTCCATCCTCCTCCTCCTGACAGGAGTAATACACAGCAATAATCACCTCCGTCCTCCTGACAGGAGTAATACACAGCGATAATCACCTCCGTCCTCCTCCTGACAGGAGTAATACACAGTGATAATCACGTCCGTCCTCCTCCACCTGACAGGAGTAATACACAGCAATAATCACCTCCGTCCTCCTCCTGACAGGAGTAATACACAGCGATAATCACCTCCGTCCTCCTCCTCCTCCTGACAGGAGTAATACACAGCGATAATCACCTCCATCCTCCTCCTGACAGGAGTAATACACAGCGATAATCACCTCCGTCCTCCTCCTGACAGGAGTAATACACAGCAATAATCACCTCCGTCCTCCTCCTGACAGTAGTAATACACAGTGATAATCACCTCCGTCCTCCTCATGACAGGAGTAATACACAGCGATAATCACCTCCGTCCTCCTCCTCCTGACAGGAGTAATACACAGCGATAATCACCTCCGTCCTCCTCCTGACAGGAGTAATACACAGCGATAATCACCTCCGTCCTCCTCCTGACAGGAGTAATACACAGCGATAATCACCTCCGTCCTCCTCCTGACAGGAGTAATACACAGCGATAATCACCTCCGTCCTCCTGCTGACAGGAGTAATACACAGCGATAATCACCTCCGTCTCCTCCTGACAGGAGTAATACACAGCGATAATCAACTCCATCCTTCTCCTGACAGGAGTAATACACAGCGATAATCACCTCCGTCTCCTCCTGACAGGAGTAATACACAGCGATAATCACCTCCGTCCTCCTTCTCCTGACAGGAGTAATACACAGCGATAATCACCTCCGTCCTCCTTCTCCTGACAGGAGTAATACGCAGTGATAATCACCTCCGTCTCCTCCTGACAGGAGTAATACACAGCGATAATCACCTCCGTCTCCTCCTGACAGGAGTAATACACAGCGATAATCACCTCCGTCTCCTCCTGACAGGAGGAATACACAGCGATAATCACCTCCGTCCTCCTCCTGACAGGAGTAATACACAGCGATAATCACCTCCGTCCTCCTCCTGACAGGAGTAATACACAGCGATAATCACCTCTGTCTCCTCCTGACAGGAGTAATACACAGCGATAATCACCTCCGTCCTCCTCCTGACAGGAGCAATACACAGCGATAATCACCTCCGTCTCCTCCTGACAGGAGTAATACACAGCGATAATCACCTCCGTCCTCCTCCTGACAGGAGTAATACACAGCGATAATCACCTCCGTCCTCCTCCTGACAGGAGTAATACACAGAGATAATCACCTCCGTCCTCCTCCTGACAGGAGTAATACACAGCGATAATCACCTCCGTCCTCCTCCTCCTGACAGGAGCAATACACAGCGATAATCACCTCCGTCCTCCTCCTCCTGACAGGAGTAATACACAGCGATAATCACCTCCGTCTCCTCCTGACAGGAGTAATACACAGCGATAATCACCTCCGTCCTCCTCCTCCTGACAGGAGTAATACACAGCGATAATCACCTCCGTCCTCCTCCTCCTGACAGGAGTAATACACAGCGATAATCACCTCCGTCTCCTCCTGACTGGAGTAATACACAGCGATAACCACCTCCGTCTCCTCCTGACAGGAGTAATACACAGCGATAATCACCTCCGTCCTCCTCCTGACAGGAGTAATACACAGCGATAATCACCTCCGTCTCCTCCTGACAGGAGTAATACACAGCGATAATCACCTCCGTCTCCTCCTGACAGGAGTAATACACAGTGATAATCACCTCCGTCCTTCTCCTGACAGGAGTAATACACAGCGATAATCACCTCCGTCCTTCTCCTGACAGGAGTAATACACAGCGATAATCACCTCCGTCCTCCTCCTGACAGGAGTAATACACAGCAATAATCACCTCCGTCCTCCTGACAGGAGTAATACACAGAGATAATCACCTCCGTCCTCCTCCTCCTGACAGGAGTAATACACAGAGATAATCACCTCCTTCCTCCTTCTCCTGACAGGAGTAATACACAGCGATAATCACCTCCGTCTCCTCCTGACAGGAGTAATACACAGAGATAATCACCTCCGTCCTCCTGACAGGAGTAATACACAGCGATAATCACCTCCGTCCTTCTCCTGACAGGAGTAATACACAGCGATAATCACCTCCGTCCTCCTCCTGACAGGAGTAATACACAGCGATAATCACCTCCGTCCTCCTGACAGGAGTAATACACAGCGATAATCACCTCCGTCCTCCTCCTCCTGACAGGAGTAATACACAGCGATAATCACCTCCGTCTCCTCCTGACAGGAGTAATACACAGCGATAACCACCTCCGTCTCCTCCTGACAGGAGTAATACACAGTGATAATCACCTCCGTCCTTCTCCTGACAGGAGTAATACACAGTGATAACCACCTCCGTCCTCCTTCTCCTGACAGGAGTAATACACAGCGATAATCACCTCCGTCTCCTCCTAACAGGAGTAATACACAGCGATAATCACCTCCGTCCTTCTCCTGACAGGAGTAATACACAGCGATAATCACCTCCGTCCTCCTCCTGACAGGAGTAATACACAGCGATAATCACCTCCGTCCTCCTCCTCCTGACAGGAGTAATACACAGCGATAATCACCTCCGTCCTCCTCCTGACAGGAGTAATACACAGCAATAATCACCTCCGTCCTCCTCCTGACAGGAGTAATACACAGCGATAATCACCTCCGTCCTCCTCCTGACAGGAGTAATACACAGCGATAATCACCTCCGTCCTCCTCCTGACAGGAGTAATACACAGCGATAATCACCTCCGTCCTCCTCCTGACAGGAGTAATACACAGCGATAATCACCTCCGTCTCCTCCTGACAGGAGTAATACACAGCGATAATCACCTCCGTCCTCCTCCTCCTGACAGGAGTAATACACAGCGATAATCACCTCCGTCCTCCTCCTCCTGACAGGAGTAATACACAGTGATAATCACCTCCGTCCTCCTCCTCCTGACAGGAGTAATACACAGCGATAATCACCTCCGTCCTCCTCCTCCTGACAGGAGTAATACACAGCGATAATCACCTCCGTCTCCTCCTGACAGGAGTAATACACAGCGATAATCACCTCCGTCCTCCTCCTGACAGGATTAATACACAGCGATAATCACCTCCGTCCTCCTCCTCCTGACAGGAGTAATACACAGTGATAATCACCTCCGTCCTCCTCCTCCTGACAGGAGTAATACACAGCGATAATCAGCTCCGTCCTCCTCCTCCTGACAGGAGGAATACACAGCGATAATCACCTCCGTCCTCCTCCTGACAGGAGCAATACACAGCGATAATCACCTCCGTCTCCTCCTCCTGACAGGAGTAATACACAGCGATAATCACCTCCGTCCTCCTCCTGACAGGAGTAATACACAGTGATAATCACCTCCGTCCTCCTCCTGACAGGAGTAATACACAGCGATAATCACCTCCGTCCTCCTCCTCCTGACAGGAGTAATACACAGCGATAATCACCTCCGTCCTCCTCCTGACAGGAGTAATACACAGCGATAATCACCTCCGTCCTCCTCCTGACAGGAGTAATACACAGCGATAATCACCTCCGTCCTCCTCCTGACAGGAGTAATACACAGCGATAATCACCTCCGTCCTCCTCCTCCTTACAGGAGTAATACACAGCGATAATCACCTCCGTCCTCCTCCTCCTGACAGGAGTAATACACAGTGATAATCACCTCCGTCCTCCTCCTGACAGGAGTAATACACAGCGATAATCACCTCCGTCCTCCTCCTCCTGACAGGAGTAATACACAGCGATAATCACCTCCGTCCTCCTCCTGACAGGAGTAATACACAGCGATAATCACCTCCGTCCTCCTCCTCCTGACAGGAGTAATACACAGCGATAATCACCTCCGTCCTCCTCCTGACAGGAGTAATACACAGTGATAATCACCTCCGTCCTCCTCCTGACAGGAGTAATACACAGCGATAATCACCTCCGTCCTCCTCCTGACAGGAGTAATACACAGCGATAATCACCTCCGTCCTCCTCCTGACAGGAGTAATACACAGCGATAATCACCTCCGTCCTCCTCCTGACAGGAGTAATACACAGCGATAATCACCTCCGTCCTCCTCCTGACAGGAGTAATACACAGTGATAATCACCTCCGTCCTTCTCCTGACAGGAGTAATACACAGCGATAATCACCTCCGTCCTCCTCCTCCTGACAGGAGTAATACACAGCGATAATCACCTCCGTCCTCCTCCTCCTGACAGGAGTAATACACAGTGATAATCACCTCCGTCCTCCTCCTCCTGACAGGAGTAATACACAGCGATAATCACCTCCGTCCTCCTCCTCCTGACAGGAGTAATACACAGCGATAATCACCTCCGTCCTCCTCCTCCTGACAGGAGTAATACACAGCGATAATCACCTCCGTCCTCCTCCTCCTGACAGGAGTAATACACAGCGATAATCACCTCCGTCTCCTCCTGACAGGAGTAATACACAGCGATAATCACCTCCGTCCTCCTCCTGACAGGAGTAATACACAGCGGTAATCACCTCCGTCCTCCTCCTGACAGGAGTAATACACAGCGGTAATCACCTCCGTCCTCCTCCTGACAGGAGCAATACACAGCAATAATCACCTCCGTCCTCCTCCTGACAGGAGTAATACACAGCGATAATCACCTCCGTCCTCCTCCTCCTGACAGGAGTAATACACAGCGATAATCACCTCCGTCCTCCTCCTCCTCCTCCTGACAGGAGTAATACACAGCGATAATCACCTCCGTCCTCCTCCTCCTGACAGGAGTAATACACAGCGATAATCACCTCCGTCCTCCTCCTCCTGACAGGAGTAATACACAGCGATAATCACCTCCGTCCTCCTCCTGACAGGAGTAATAAACAGCGATAATCACCTCCGTCTCCTCCTGACAGGAGTAATACACAGCGATAATCTCCTCCGTCCTCCTCCTGACAGGAGTAATACACAGCGATAATCACCTCCGTCCTCCTCCTGACAGGAGTAATACACAGCGATAATCACCTCCGTCCTCCTCCTCCTGACAGGAGTAATACACAGCGATAATCACCTCCGTCCTCCTCCTCCTGACAGGAGTAATACACAGCGATAATCACCTCCGTCCTCCTCCTGACAGGAGTAATACACAGCGATAATCACCTCCGTCCTCCTCCTCCTGACAGGAGTAATACACAGCGATAATCACCTCCGTCTCCTCCTGACAGGAGTAATACACAGCGATAATCACCTCCGTCCTCCTCCTGACAGGAGTAATACACAGCGATAATCACCTCCGTCCTCCTCCTCCTGACAGGAGTAATACACAGCGATAATCACCTCCGTCTCCTCCTGACAGGAGTAATACACAGCGATAATCACCTCCGTCCTCCTCCTGACAGGAGTAATACACAGCGATAATCACTTCCGTCCTCATCCTGACAGGAGTAATACACAGCGATAATCACCTCCGTCTCCTCCTCCTGACAGGAGTAATACACAGCGATAATCACCTCCGTCCTCCTCCTCCTGACAGGAGTAATACACAGCGATAATCACCTCCGTCCTCCTCCTGACAGGAGTAATACACAGCGATAATCACCTCCGTCTCCTCCTCCTGACAGGAGTAATACACAGCGATAATCACCTCCGTCCTCCTCCTGACAGGAGTAATACACAGCGATAATCACCTCCGACCTCCTCCTCCTGACAGGAGTAATACACAGCGATAATCACCTCCGTCCTCCTCCTCCTGACAGGAGTAATACACAGCGATAATCACCTCCGTCCTCCTCCTGACAGGAGTAATACACAGCGATAATCACCTCCGTCCTCCTCCTCCTGACAGGAGTAATACACAGCGATAATCACCTCCGTCCTCCTCCTGACAGGAGTAATACACAGCGATAATCACCTCCGTCCTCCTCCTGACAGGAGTAATACACAGCGATAATCACCTCCGTCCTCCTCCTCCTGACAGGAGTAATACACAGCGATAATCACCTCCGTCTCCTCCTGACAGGAGTAATACACAGCGATAATCACCTCCGTCCTCCTCCTGACAGGAGTAATACACAGCGATAATCACCTCCGTCCTCCTCCTCCTGACAGGAGTAATACACAGCGATAATCACCTCCGTCCTCCTCCTGACAGGAGTAATACACAGCGATAATCACTTCCGTCCTCATCCTGACAGGAGTAATACACAGCGATAATCACCTCCGTCTCCTCCTCCTGACAGGAGTAATACACAGCGATAATCACCTCCGTCCTCCTCCTCCTGACAGGAGTAATACACAGCGATAATCACCTCCGTCCTCCTCCTGACAGGAGTAATACACAGCGATAATCACCTCCGTCTCCTCCTCCTGACAGGAGTAATACACAGCGATAATCACCTCCGTCCTCCTCCTGACAGGAGTAATACACAGCGATAATCACCTCCGACCTCCTCCTCCTGACAGGAGTAATACACAGCGATAATCACCTCCGTCCTCCTCCTCCTGACAGGAGTAATACACAGCGATAATCACCTCCGTCCTCCTCCTGACAGGAGTAATACACAGCGATAATCACCTCCGTCCTCCTCCTCCTGACAGGAGTAATACACAGCGATAATCACCTCCGTCCTCCTCCTGACAGGAGTAATACACAGCGATAATCACCTCCGTCCTCCTCCTGACAGGAGTAATACACAGCGATAATCACCTCCGTCCTCCTCCTCCTGACAGGAGTAATACACAGCGATAATCACCTCCGTCTCCTCCTGACAGGAGTAATACACAGCGATAATCACCTCCGTCCTCCTCCTGACAGGAGTAATACACAGCGATAATCACCTCCGTCCTCATCCTGACAGGAGTAATACACAGCGATAATCACCTCCGTCTCCTCCTCCTGACAGGAGTAATACACAGCGATAATCACCTCCGTCCTCCTCCTCCTGACAGGAGTAATACACAGCGATAATCACCTCCGTCTCCTCCTGACAGGAGTAATACACAGCGATAATCACCTCCGTCTCCTCCTGACAGGAGTAATACACAGTGATAATCACCTCCGTCTCCTCCTGACAGGAGTAATACACAGCGATAATCACCTCCGTCTCCTCCTGACAGGAGTAATACACAGCGATAATCACCTCCGTCCTCCTCCTCCTGACAGGAGTAATACACAGCGATAATCACCTCCGTCCTCCTCCTGACAGGAGTAATACACAGCGATAATCACCTCCGTCCTCCTCCTGACAGGAGTAATACACAGCGATAATCACCTCCGTCTCCTCCTGACAGGAGTAATACACAGCGATAATCACCTCCGTCCTCCTCCTGACAGGAGTAATACACAGCGATAATCACCTCCGTCCTCATCCTGACAGGAGTAATACACAGCGATAATCACCTCCGTCTCCTCCTCCTGACAGGAGTAATACACAGCGATAATCACCTCCGTCCTCCTCCTCCTGACAGGAGTAATACACAGCGATAATCACCTCCGTCCTCCTCCTCCTGACAGGAGTAATACACAGCGATAATCACCTCCGTCCTCCTCCTCCTGACAGGAGTAATACACAGCGATAATCACCTCCGTCTCCTCCTGACAGGAGTAATACACAGCGATAATCACCTCCGTCCTCCTCCTCCTGACAGGAGTAATACACAGCGATAATCACCTCCGTCCTCCTCCTGACAGGAGTAATACACAGCGATAATCACCTCCGTCCTCCTCCTCCTGACAGGAGTAATACACAGCGATAATCACCTCCGTCCTCCTCCTGACAGGAGTAATACACAGCGATAATCACCTCCGTCCTCCTCCTCCTGACAGGAGTAATACACAGCGATAATCACCTCCGTCCTCCTCCTCCTGACAGGAGTAATACACAGCGATAATCACCTCCGTCCTCCTCCTCCTGACAGGAGTAATACACAGCGATAATCACCTCCGTCTCCTCCTGACAGGAGTAATACACAGCGATAATCACCTCCGTCTCCTCCTGACAGGAGTAATACACAGCGATAATCACCTCCGTCCTCCTCCTGACAGGAGTAATACACAGCGATAATCACCTCCGTCCTCCTCCTGACAGGAGTAATACACAGCGATAATCACCTCCGTCCTCCTCCTCCTGACAGGAGTAATACACAGCGATAATCACCTCCGTCTCCTCCTGACAGGAGTAATACACAGCGATAATCACCTCCGTCCTCCTCCTGACAGGAGTAATACACAGCGATAATCACCTCCGTCCTCCTCCTGACAGGAGTAATACGCAGTGATAATCACCTCCGTCCTTCTCCTGACAGGAGTAATACACAGCGATAATCACCTCCGTCTCCTCCTGACAGGAGTAATACACAGCGATAATCACCTCCGTCTCCTCCTGACAGGAGTAATACACAGCGATAATCACCTCCGTCTCCTCCTCCTGACAGGAGTAATACACAGCGATAATCACCTCCGTCCTCCTCCTGACAGGAGTAATACACAGCGATAATCACCTCCGTCCTCCTCCTGACAGGAGTAATACACAGCGATAATCACCTCCGTCCTCCTCCTGACAGGAGTAATACGCAGTGATAATCACCTCCGTCCTTCTCCTGACAGGAGTAATACACAGCGATAATCACCTCCGTCTCCTCCTGACAGGAGTAATACACAGCGATAATCACCTCCGTCCTCCTCCTGACAGGAGTAATACACAGCGATAATCACCTCCGTCCTCCTCCTGACAGGAGTAATACGCAGTGATAATCACCTCCGTCCTTCTCCTGACAGGAGTAATACACAGCGATAATCACCTCCGTCTCCTCCTGACAGGAGTAATACACAGCGATAATCACCTCCGTCCTCCTCCTGACAGGAGTAATACACAGCGATAATCACCTCCGTCTCCTCCTGACAGGAGTAATACACAGCGATAATCACCTCCGTCTCCTCCTCCTGACAGGAGTAATACACAGCGATAATCACCTCCGTCCTCCTCCTGACAGGAGTAATACACAGCGATAATCACCTCCGTCTCCTCCTGACAGGAGTAATACACAGCGATAATCACCTCCGTCCTCCTCCTCCTGACAGGAGTAATACACAGCGATAATCACCTCCGTCTCCTCCTCCTGACAGGAGTAATACACAGCGATAATCACCTCCGTCCTCCTCCTGACAGGAGTAATACACAGTGATAATCACCTCCGTCCTCCTCCTGACAGGAGTAATACACAGCGATAATCACCTCTGTCTCCTCCTGACAGGAGTAATACACAGCGATAATCACCTCCGTCTCCTCCTCCTGACAGGAGTAATACACAGCGATAATCACCTCCGTCCTCCTCCTGACAGGAGTAATACACAGTGATAATCACCTCCGTCCTCCTCCTGACAGGAGTAATACACAGCGATAATCACCTCCATCCTCCTCCTCCTGACAGGAGTAATACACAGCGATAATCACCTCCGTCCTCCTCCTCCTGACAGGAGTAATACACAGCGATAATCACCTCCGTCCTCCTCCTGACAGGAGTAATACACAGCGATAATCACCTCCGTCCTCCTCCTCCTGACAGGAGTAATACACAGCGATAATCACCTCCGTCCTCCTCCGTCTCCTCCTGTCGCCGGCTGGGAATCTATATGTGGATGAAGGACCTGTGATGACGTCTTCACCATGTGATCAGTCACGTGAGGGGGCGGAGCTCCCCGGAGCACAGTGTAAGCGGTGGATGAAGGACCTTTGTGGTGACCATGTGACCTGAGGGGGAGGAGCTTGTGCTGTGAGGACTGGAGAAGTGATGGAGCGTGGTAGTGTCGGAGAATGCTGGGAGTTGTAGTGCTGCAACCTCCCTGTAATGTCCTCGTATCCCATCTCACAGGGTGGACATGCTGGGCCTTGTAGTGCACGTGTCACTTTGCTCTGCTGCTTCTACATATCCCAGTGATTTTCATTCTCACTTTTTACTTACCTGATGAAACACGTGGGGATGGCTGGCGCTGATCTCCCCCACACCAGGGCCGGACTGGGATTAAACTTCAGCCCACCTGTCACATGGTGACTTGTATAATATCTGTGTACACTTGTAGGCTACAAGAAGTGAGGGGAGTGTAACACGACTATATAACATATAATTACAGCTGTATCCAGCATTACAGCACAGCCCCCATAGAATGTAATGCAGCACAGCCCCCATAGAATGTAATGCAGCACAGCCCCCATAGAATGTAATACAGCACAGCCCCCACAGAATGTAATACAGCACAGCCCTCATAGAATGTAATGCAGCACAGCCCCCATAGAATGTAATACAGCACAGCCCCCATAGAATGTAATGCAGCCAGCCCCCATAGAATGTAACACAGCGCAGCCCCCATAGAATGTAACACAGCGCAGCCCCCATAGAATGTAACAGCGCAGCCCCCATAGAATGTAATGCAGCCAGCCCCCATAGAATGTAATGCAGCCAGCCCCCATAGAATGTAATACAGCACAGCCCCCATAGAATGTAATGCAGCCAGCCCCCATAGAATGTAACACAGCGCAGCCCCCATAGAATGTAATACAGCGCAGCCACCATAGAATGTAATGCAGCCCGCCCCCATACAATATAATGCAGCACAGCCCCCGTAGAATGTAACACAACGCAACCTCCATAGAATGTAACGCAGCACAGCCCCCATAGAATGTAACACAGCACAGCCCCCATAGAATTTAATGGAGCACAGCCCCCATAGAATATAATACAACACAACCCCCATAGAATGTAATGCAGCACAGCCCCCATAGAATTTAATGGAGCACAGCCCCCATAGAATATAATACAACACAACCCCCATAGAATGTAATGCAGCACAGCCCCCGTAGAATGTAACACAGCACAGCCCCCATAGAATTTAATGGAGCACAGCCCCCATAGAATATAATACAACACAACCCCCATAGAATGTAATGCAGCACAGCCCCCATAGAATGTAACACAACGCAACCCCCATAGAATGTAATGCAGCACAGCCCCCATAAAATGTAACACAACGCAACCTCCATAGAATGTAACGCAGCACAGCCCCCATAGAATGTAACGCAGCACAGCCCCCATAGAATGTAACGCAGCACAGCCCCCATAGAATGTAATACAGCACAGCCCCCCATAGAATGTAATGCAGCACAGCTCCCATAGAATGTAATACAGCACAGCCCCCATAGAAAATAAAGCAGCACAGCCCCCATAGAATGTAATACAGCACAGCCCCATAGAATATAATACAGCGCAGCCCCCATAGAATGTAATGCAGCGCAGCCCCCATAGAATGTAATACAGCCTGATCCCATAGAATGTAACGCAGCACAGCCCCCGTAGAATGTAATGCAGCCTGATCCCATAGAATGTAATACAGCACAGCCCCCCATAGAATGTAATGCAGCACAGCCCCCATAGAATGTAATGCAGCACAGCCCCCGTAGAATGTAACGCAGCACAGCCCCCGTAGAATGTAACGCAGCACAGCCCCCGTAGAATGTAATACAGCCTGATCCCATAGAATGTAACGCAGCACAGCCCCCATATAATGTAATGCAGCACAGCCCCCGTAGAATTTAATGCAGCACAGCCCCCATAGAATGTAACGCAGCACAGACCCGTAGAATGTAACGCAGCACAGCCCCCGTAGAATGTAACGCAGCCCGCCCCCGTAGAATGTAACACAGCCAGCCCCCGTAGAATGTAACGCAGCACAGCCCCCATAGAATGTAACGCAGCAAAGCCCCCATAGAATGTAATGCAGCACAGCCCCCATAGAATGTAATGCAGCTCAGTCCCCGTAGACTGTAATGCAGCACAGCCCCCATAGAATGTAATGCAGCAAAGCCCCCATAGAATGTAATGCAGCACAGCCCCCATATAATGTAATGCAGCCAGCCCCCATACAATATAATGCAGCACAGCCCCCATACAATATAATGCAGCCCAGCCCCATAGAATGTAATGCAGCCCCCCCCCCCCATAGCCCCACAATCCAGTTTGTCAGTCATTGATATACAGGTCCTTCTCAAAAAATTAGCATATAGTGTTAAATTTCATTATTTACCATAATGTAATGATTACCATTAAACTTTCATATATTATAGATTCATTATCCACCAACTGAAATTTGTCAGGTCTTTTATTGTTTTAATACTGATGATTTTGGCATACAACTCCTGATAACCCAAAAAACCTGTCTCAATAAATTAGCATATCAAGAAAAGGTTCTCTAAATGACCTATTACCCTACTCTTCTGAATCAACTAATTAACTCTAAACACATGCAAAAGATACCTGAGGCTTTTAAAAACTCCCTGCCTGGTTCATTACTCAAAACCCCCATCATGGGTAAGACTAGCGACCTGACAGATGTCAAGAAGGCCATCATTGACACCCTCAAGCAAGAGGGTAAGACCCAGAAAGAAATTTCTCAACAAATAGGCTGTTCCCAGAGTGCTGTATCAAGGCACCTCAATGGTAAGTCTGTTGGAAGGAAACAATGTGGCAGAAAACGCTGTACAACGAGAAGAGGTGACCGGACCCTGAGGAAGATTGTGGAGAAGGACCGATTCCAGACCTTGGGGAACCTGAGGAAGCAGTGGACTGAGTCTGGTGTGGAAACATCCAGAGCCACCGTGCACAGGCGTGTGCAGGAAATGGGCTACAGGTGCCGCATTCCCCAGGTCAAGCCACTTTTGAACCATAAACAGCGGCAGAAGCGCCTGACCTGGGCTACAGAGAAGCAGCACTGGACTGTTGCTAAGTGGTCCCAAGTACTTTTTTCTGATGAAAGCAAATTTTGCATGTCATTCGGAAATCAAGGTGCCAGAGTCTGGAGGAAGACTGGGGAGAAGGAAATGCCAAAATGCCTGAAGTCCAGTGTCAAGTACCCACAGTCAGTGATGGTGTGGGGTGCCATGTCAGCTGCTGGTGTTGGTCCACTGTGTTTCATCAAGGGCAGGGTCAATGCAGCTAGCTATCAGGAGATTTTGGAGCACTTCATGCTTCCATCGGCTGAAATGCTTTATGGAGATGAAGATTTCATTTTTCAGCACGACCAGGCACCTGCTCACAGTGCCAAAACCACTGGTAAATGGTTTACTGACCATGGTATTACTGTGCTCAATTGGCCTGCCAACTCTCCTGACCTGAACCCCATAGAGAATCTGTGGGATATTGTGAAGAGAAAGTTGAGAGACGCCAGACCCAACACTCTGGATGAGCTTAAGGCCGCTATTGAAGCATCCTGGGCCTCCGTAACATCTCAGCAGTGTCACAGGCTGATTGCCTCCATGCCACGCCGCATTGAAGCAGTCATTTCTGCCAAAGGATTCCCGACCAAGTATTGAGTGCATAACTGAACATTATTATTTGATGGTTTTTTTGTTTGGTATTAAAAAACACTTTTATTTGATTGGACGGGTGAAATATGCTAATTTATTGAGACAGGTTTTTTGGGTCATCAGGAGTTGTATGCCAAAATCATCAGTATTAAAACAATAAAAGACCTGACAAATTTCAGTTGGTGGATAATGAATCTATAGTATATGAAAGTTTAATTGTAATCATTACATTATGGTAAATAATGAAATTTAACACTATATGCTAATTTTTTGAGAAGGACCTGTATAATAATAATTAAAAAAAACCAAAACACTCTATTCACCTTTCCTCGTGCCCCGCGCTGCTCCTGGCTCCGGTCTCAGCAGCTGCAGTCTGCCCGCCCGGTCACACAGCAGGTGCGCAATGATATGACATCATCGTGCACATGCAGTGTCAGCGCCAGGCAGTGCGGGGAATGATGGGAGAGGGGGCGTCAGCAGACCCTCTCTCCTCCATCATTGCATTCAACTGTACCTTGAAGTTGAATGCGGGGCCGGAGTGTGCCGACAGCGGCACACTCGAGCGGCCCGCTACTGCCACCGGCCCTTCTGGCATTTGCCAGAATTGCCCGATGGCCAGTCCGGCCCTGGGCTTGTCATAGGGAAGAGGCTGGAGTGTAGCGGGGAGACAGGTAGATTATTCAGCCAGCAGAGTGTAGGATGGATTGGAGTGGTGCCAGGGTGCTAGAGGGAAGGCCAGAGAGTAGGAGGTTGCAGTAGTCAAGGCGGGAGATGATAAGGGCGTGCACTAGTGTTTTTGTGGTTTTGTTGTCGAGGACTGCGTGGATCCGGGAAATATTTTTGAGTTTGAGATGGCAGGAGACAAGGGCTTGGATATGTGGCTTTAAAGAGAGGGCAGAGTCGAGTATCACCCCGAGGCACCGAGCATGCGGGAATGGGGAAGGTGAGCCATAGGTCTGGAGGAGGGGTAGAGTGAGATGGGAGAAAGATGATGAATTCTGTTTTGTCCATGTTCAGTTTGAGAAAGCGAGCAGAAAAGGCCGAGATAGCAGACAGAAAGTGCGGGATTTTGGTGAGTAAGGAGGTGAGGTCAGGTCCGGATAGGTAGATCTGCGTGTCGTCAGCATAGAGATGGTACTGCATACCGTGGGATTCTATGAGCTGTCCCACGCCGAAGGTGTAGATGGAGAAGAGCAGGGGCCCTAGAACTGACAAGGGGCGGAGTGAGGAGGTGGTGTGGGGGAGGGAGACACTGAAAGTTTGGTCTGTTAGATATGACGAGATCCAGGATCGGGCCAAGTCTGTGATGCCAAGAGAGGATAGAATCTGTAGCAGGAGGTAGTGGTCCAGTGTCAAAGGCAGAAGGCAGGTCCAGGATTAGGAGGACAGAGTAGTGTCACTTGCTCTTGGCAGTTAGTAGGTCATTGGTGACTTTAGTTAGGGCAGTTTCAGTTGAGTGATGGGTTCGAAAGCCAGATTTTAACCGGTCAAAGAGGGAGCAGGAGGAGAGGTGGGAGGACAGTTCAAGATGGACATGCTGTTCCAGTAGTTTTGAGGCATAAGGGAGAAGAGATATCGGTCGATAGCTAGACACAGAGGATGGGTCAAGGGAGGGCTTTTTGAGGATGGGCGTGATCTTGGCATGTTTGAAGGATGAGGGAAAGACACCAGATATGAGTGAGAAATTGAAGAGGTGTTTTAGGGTTGGGAGGAAAACCGTGGCGAGGTTAGGGATGAGGTGGGACAGGAGCGGATCAAGCGTGCAAGTGGTGAGATGTGATCTAGACAGGAGGGTGGAGAGCTGATCTTCTGTCATGGTGGAGAATCTGGTTTTGGAGGAACAGGGTTGAGCAGCTAAGAGGGGCATTGGGCGCTGAGGGCCAAACCTTTGTCTGATTGCCTCTTTCTTTGAACAGAAGATCGATACAAAGTCTTCAGCAGAAATGAGAGGGGAGGGAGGAGGTGCTGGGGGACGGAGTAGAGAATTGAAAGTGTTGAAAAGCTGTTTAGGGTAGTGAGACAGGCAGTGAGCGTAGACTTGAAGCTGGTGAGGGACTGCTTGTATGCGATGAAGTGCTCAGCAGAGTGGGATCTCTTCCATCTCCGCTCAGCGACCCTGGAAGCCTGTCTCAGTTCTTTGGTCAGGCTGGTCAGCCAGGGCTGCCTGTTGATTGTACAAGCTTTGCTATGCATGAGCGGGGCGGCCGAATCGAGTGTTGCTGTTATTATGGTGTTATAAAAAGTGGCAGCAGCATCTGTGTCATGAAGGGAAGCTATGTCTGTAAGAGGGAGAAGGGACTCAGATTGTAAATTGAGGTGTTTGAGATTTCTGCGAGAGTGAGTTTGTGGAGTGGGGGTTGCACACTAGGAGAGAAGAGAATGTCAGTAGGATGTGGTCAGTCAGGGGGAGGGGTGAGTTAGTGAGATTAGTAAGGGAACAGAATTGGGTAAAGATGAGGTCTAGTGTGTGACCATCTTTGTGAGTGGCCGCAGAAGACCATTGAGTGAGGATGAAGGAGGCAGTAAATGATAAAGATTTAGAGGCAGCTGAGGTGGAAGTGTCAATGGGGATATTGAAGTCGCCCATGATGATAGTGGGGATGTCAGCAGAGAGGAAATGAAGTAGCCAGGCGGTGAAGTGGTCAAGAAAGGTGGAGATGGCTAGATCTGGGGGGCGGTAGATGACAGCCGGTTGGAGGGGGGAATAGATGCGGACGGAGTGCACCTCAAATGAAGGAAGAGTAGCGAAGGGTGATAGCGGGATAGGAGTGAAGGAGCAGGTGTCGGACAGGAGCGAGCCAACCCCTCCACCACGTTTGTTGGTGGAGCGAGGGGTGTGAGAGAGATGGAATCCGCCATAGGAAAGTGCAGCTGGAGAGGCTGAGTCAGAGGGGGTGAGCCAGGTTTCAGTGATGCAGAGGAAGGAAAGTTTGTTGGTGATGAAGAGGTCATGGATAAATGGCAGTTTGTTGCTGATGGAGCGTGCGTTCCATAGTGCTCCAGGTAGGGGGACCGGGGCAGTGGGGGCTGGATGAATGGGTATGAGGTTGTCATGGTTGGGAAAACGTGTGGAGGATCGAGGTAGGGGGTTCCAAATGAGTGTGGGGATGTGTTGAGGAGGGCCAAGATTTGGGGATACGTCACCAGCGATGAGGAGTAGCAGACAGAGCATTAGAAGGTGGGAGCAGGATAGGACATGATGTGGCCGTGTGTGTCCTGAGAAAGAGGATTGTATGCGGAGGAACAGTTGTGAGGAGGCGAGATGGCTGGGGAGGATGGAGGAAGAAATGACTAGTTCCTTACTGGGTGGGGGGATTACAGGAGATTGTAGGAAGAAATAAAGTAGTATAGGTGTGAAGGAGAAAAGAGACCAAAACATTGTAGTGGTTTGATATTCCGTTACCTTACAGTCAAATTCCAAGACCAATTCATGCCGCTGTCAGCATTTGACAGCGGCATTTAACTACAGGTCCTTCTCAAAAAATTAGCATATAGTGTTAAATTTCATTATTTACCATAATGTAATGATTACAATTAAACTTTCATATATTATAGATTCATTATCCACCAACTGAAATTTGTCAGGTCTTTTATTGTTTTAATACTGATGATTTTGGCATACAACTCCTGATAACCCAAAAAACCTGTCTCAATAAATTAGCATATCAAGAAAAGGTTCTCTAAATGACCTATTACCCTAATCTTCTGAATCAACTAATTAACTCTAAACACATGCAAAAGATACCTGAGGCTTTTAAAAACTCCCTGCCTGGTTCATTACTCAAAACCCCCATCATGGGTAAGACTAGCGACCTGACAGATGTCAAGAAGGCCATCATTGACACCCTCAAGCAAGAGGGTAAGACCCGGAAAGAAATTTCTCAACAAATAGGCTGTTCCCAGAGTGCTGTATCAAGGCACCTCAATGGTAAGTCTGTTGGAAGGAAACAATGTGGCAGAAAACGCTGTACAACGAGAAGAGGTGACCGGACCCTGAGGAAGATTGTGGAGAAGGACCGATTCCAGACCTTGGGGAACCTGAGGAAGCAGTGGACTGAGTCTGGTGTGGAAACATCCAGAGCCACCGTGCACAGGCGTGTGCAGGAAATGGGCTACAGGTGCCGCATTCCCCAGGTAAACAGCGGCAGAAGCGCCTGACCTGGGCTACAGAGAAGCAGCACTGGACTGTTGCTAAGTGTTTGCATGTCATTCGGAAATCAAGGTGCCAGAGTCTGGAGGAAGACTGGGGAGAAGGAAATGCCAAAATGCCTGAAGTCCAGTGTCAAGTACCCACAGTCAGTGATGGTGTGGGGTGCCATGTCAGCTGCTGGTGTTGGTCCACTGTGTTTCATCAAGGGCAGGGTCAATGCAGCTAGCTATCAGGAGATTTTGGAGCACTTCATGCTTCCATCGGCTGAAATGCTTTATGGAGATGAAGATTTCATTTTTCAGCACGACCTGGCACCTGCTCACAGTGCCAAAACCACTGGTAAATGGTTTACTGACCATGGTATTACTGTGCTCAATTGGCCTGCCAACTCTCCTGACCTGAACCCCATAGAGAATCTGTGGGATATTGTGAAGAGAAAGTTGAGAGACGCAAGACCCAACACTCTGGATGAGCTTAAGGCCGCTATTGAAGCATCCTGGGCCTCCATAACATCTCAGCAGTGTCACAGGCTGATTGCCTCCATGCCACGCCGCATTGAAGCAGTCATTTCTGCCAAAGGATTCCCGACCAAGTATTGAGTGCATAACTGAACATTATTATTTGATGGTTTTTTTGTTTGTTATTAAAAAACACTTTTATTTGATTGGACGGGTGAAATATGCTAATTTATTGAGACAGGTTTTTTGGGTTATCAGGCGTTGTATGCCAAAATCATCAGTATTAAAACAATAAAAGACCTGACAAATTTCAGTTGGTGGATAATGAATCTATAATATATGAAAGTTTAATTGTAATCATTACATTATGGTAAATAATGAAATTTAACACTATATGCTAATTTTTTGAGAAGGACCTGTAGCTGATAGCGGCGGGTGGATCGCGATTCCACCCGCTGCTATTGCGGGCACACGTCAGCTGTACAAAACAGCTGACGTGTCCCGGCTTTGATGCGGGCTCACCGCCGGAGCCTACATCAAAGCAGGGGATCTGACTTCGGATGTACCATTCCGTACGAGGTCAGAAAAGGGTTAAACTACTTTTGTACTGGCATAAATAATCTATGAACAGTAGGTACTTTTGTTCATCAATTCTCTATTGTGATGTGTAGCTATTCTTACCATACACAGCTGTACTGGAGCATTGCTATATGTAGTGCATGTACTATCGGTTCCCCTTCCCCCTGGTCCCGATGCAGCCAGTCCTGTTCCTGAAGTCCCCTGGTCTCGATCCAGCCAGTCCTGTTCCCAAAGCCTCCTGGTCTCGATGCAGCCAGTCCTGTTCCCGAAGTCTCCTGGTCTCGATGCATCCAGTCCTGTTCCCGAAGTCTCCTGGTCTCGATGCAGCCAGTCCTGTTCCTGAAGTCTCCTGGTCTCATTGCAGCCAGTCGTTCCTGAAGTCCCCTGGTCTCGATGGAGCCAGTCCTGTTCCGTAAGTCCCTTGGTCTCGATGCAGCCAGTCCTGTCCCGAAGTCTCCTGGTCTCAATGCAGCCAGTCCTGTTCCCGAAGTCTTCTGGTCTCGATGCAGCCAGTCCTGTTCCCGAAGTCCCCTGGTCTCGATGCAGCCAGTCCTGTTCCCGAAGTCCCCTGGTCTTGATGCAGCCAGTCGTTCCTGAAGTCCCCTGGTCTCGATGGAGCCAGTCCTGTTCCCGAAGTCCCTTGGTCTAGATGCAGCCAGTCCTGTCCCGAAGTCTCCTGGTCTCGATGCAGCCAGTCCTGTTCCCGAAGTCCCTTGGTCTCGATGCGGCCAGACCAGTTCCCGAAGTTCCCTGATCCTAGTGCAGCAGTCCTGTTCCCGATATCCCCTGGTCTCAGTGCAGCCAGTATGTGAACATTGTCCTCCGGTCGGTGTTCGGCCAGTTTCCTTATCCTTACTGTCTCCTTCCCCATAATCCTGTAGAATGTAAGCCCGCAAGGGCAGGGACCTCTTCCCTCTGTACCAGTCTGTCATTGTTAGTTTTGTTTACTGTAAGTTATCTTTGTATTTTGATGTAACCCCTTCTCATGTACAGCACCATGGAATTAATGGTGCTATATAAATCAATAATAATAATTATAAAAGTAATCTAGACTGGTGTGTCTGAACATACCCTAGTCAGTGTCAGCGAACCTGCACTACCGACTCTGCTCAGAAGAGCTACCTGGTGGCTACCTGCTGTGTTATGATCTGGTGACCTTGGAGCCGCATGGGACTTTCTCAGGAGTAGGTGGAACCTGTACTGACCGCAAACCCTAAACTGACACAGCAACTAGAAGTAGCTGTGGGGTGTACCTAACACATCCTAGACACCTCGACACAACCGGAGGACTAAATACCCCTATAGATGGAAATGGGAATTCTATCTTGCCTCAGAGCAGAACCCCAAAGGATAGGCAGCCCCCCACAAATATTGACTGTGAGTATTAGAGGAAAAGACACACGCAGGCAGAAATCAGGATTTAGCAAAAGAGGCCACGCTAGCTAAATAGGAAAGGATAGGACAGAATACTAAGCGGTCAGTATTAAAACCCTAAAAATATCCACAGCAGATAATACAAAAATTCCACATCTAACAAAAGACATGGAATGTATATCTGCTTCTCCTGAGAACCCAACTTGACTGAAAATATCCAAACACAGTCTAAGCTGGACAAGAAAAAAACATGAATAGCACTGAATTGTAAAGCACACAGCATGTGTGCTGTAGAAACAAAAAACAGACACTTATCTTTGCTGATTTGGCAGCAGGGCAGGAGGAACCAGACAGAGATGCAAAACCTCCAAGAACAATGGACAACTGGAAAGGGCTAATGAATCCTGCACACCTAAATATCCCAGTCAGAGCTGCAATCAGCAGGGACACCTGCCCAGGATTGCAACCCAGGGACAACTGCATTACAATCAACAACCACCAGAGGGAACCCAAGAGCAGAATTCACAACAATACCCCCCCTCTTGAGGAGGGGTCACCGAACCCTCACCAGAGCCCCCAGGCCGATCAGGACGAGCCAGATGAAAGGCACGGACCAAATCAGCAGCATGGACATCAGAGGCAAAAACCCAAGAATTATCCTCCTGGCCATAACCCTTCCATTTGACAAGGTACTGAAGCCTCCGCCTCGAAAAGCGAGAATCCAAAATCTTCTCAACCACATACTTCAACTCCCCATCAACCAACACAGGGGCCGGAGGATCAACAGAGGGAACAACGGGCACCACATATTTCCGCAATAAAGATCTATGGAAGACATTATGGATAGCAAAAGAAGCCGGAAGGGCCAATCGAAAAGACACCGGATTAATAATCTCAGAAATCCTATAAGGACCAATAAACCGAGGCTTAAACTTAGGGGAAGAAACCTTCATAGGAACATGACGGGAAGACAACCAGACCAGATCCCCAACCCGAAGCCGGGAACCAACACACCGACGACGGTTAACAAAACGTTGAGCCTCCTCCTGAGACAACACCAAATTGTCCACCACACGAGCCCAAATTTGCTGCAACCTGTCAACCACAGAATCCACACCAGGACAGTCAGAAAGCTCAACCTTCCCCGAAGAAAAACGAGGATGAAAACCAAAATTACAAAAAGAAGGGCGAAACCAAGGTAGCCAAACTAGCCCGATTATTAAGGGCAAACTCGGCCAATGGCAAGAAAGCCACCCAATCATCCTGATCAGCAGACACAAAGCATCTCAGATAAGTTTCTAAAGTCTGATTAGTTCGCTCGGTCTGGCCATTTGTCTGAGGATGAAATGCGGAAGAAAAAGACAAATCAATGCCCAGCCTAGCACAAAAGGCCCGCCAAAACCTAGAAACAAACTGGGAACCTCTGTCAGACACAATATTCTCCGGAATGCCATGCAAACGAACCACATGCTGAAAAAACAACGGAACCAAATCAGAAGAGGAAGGCAATTTAGGCAAAGGCACCAAATTAACCATCTTAGAAAACTAGTCACAAACCACCCAGATAACTGACATCCTCTGGGAAACCGGAAGATCCAAAATAAAATCCATAGAAATATGCGTCCAGGGCCTCTCAGGGACCGGCAAGGGCAAAAGCAACCCACTAGCACGGGAACAACAAGGCTTGGCCCGCGCACAAGTCCCACAGGACTGCACAAAAGAACACACATCACGTGACAAAGAAGGCCACCAAAAGGACACACCAACCATTTCTCTGGTACCAAAAATACCAGGATGGCCAGCCAACACAGAACAATGAACCTCAGAAATCACTCTACTAGTCCATCTATCAGGAACAAACAGTTTTCCCACTGGAGAGCGGTCAGGTTTGTCAGCCTAAAATTCCTGAAGAACCCGCCGTAAATCAGGGGCAATAGCAGAAAGGACCACCCCTTCTTTCAAAATGCCGACCAGTTCAAGGACCTCAGGAGAATCAGGCAAAAAACTCCTAGAGAGGGCATCAGCCTTAATATTCTTAGAACCCGAAAGATACGAGACCACGAAATCAAAACGGGAAAAAAAACAAGGACCATCGAGCCTGTCTAGGATTGCAGACTCGAGGTAAATCAGATTTTTATGATCGGTCAAGACCACAATATGGTGCTTAGCTCCCTCAAGCCAATGTCGTCACTCCTCAAACGCCCACTTCATAGCCAACAACTCCCGATTGCCGACATCATAATTGCGTTCAGCAGGCGACAACTTACGGGAAAAGAAGGCACACGGTTTCATCAAGGAACCATCAGAATTCCTCTGAGACAAAACGGCCCCTGCCCCAATCTCAGAAGCGTCAACCTCAACCTGAAACGGAGAGAAACATCTGGTTGACGCAACACTGGGGCAGAAGTAAATTGGCGTTTAAGCTCCTGAAAGGCAGAGACAGCCGCAGAGGACCAATTCGTCACATCAGCGCCTTTCTTCGTCAAATCGGTCAAGGGTTTAACCACACTGGAGAAGTTAGCAATGAAACGGCGATAAAAATTAGCAAAGCCCAAAGATTTCTGAAGGCTCTTCACGGATGTGGGTTGAATCCAATCATGAATGGCCTGAACCTTAACCGGATCCATTTCTATAGATGAGGGAGAAAAAATAAACCCCAAAAAAGAAACCTTCTGCACCCCAAAGAGGCACTTAGACCCCTTCACAAACAAGGCATTATCACGAAGGATTTGAAATACCATCTTGACCTGTTTCACATGAGACTCCCAATCATCGGAAAAAATTAAAATGTCATCCAAATATACAATCATGAATTTATCAAGGTAAGTCCGGAAGATATCGTGCATGAAGGACTGAAAAACAGATGGAGCATTAGAGAGCCCGAATGGCATCACAAGGTATTCAAAATGGCCTTCGGGCGTATTACACGCAATTTTCCATTCATCACCCTGCTTAATACGAACAAGATTATATACCCCCCGAAGGTCAATCTTCGTAAACCAACTAGCCCCCTTAATCCTAGCAAACAAATCGGAAAGCAGAGGTAAAGGGTATTGAAACTTGACCGTGATCTTATTCAAGAGGCGATAATCAATACAGGGTCTCAAGGAACCATCCTTCTTAGCAACAAAAACAAATCCTGCTCCCAACGGTGAAGAAGATGGCCGAATATGCCCTTTCTCCAAAGACTCCTTAACATAACTCCTCATGGCGGTATGTTCAGGCACAGACAGGTTGAAAAGTCGGCCCTTAGGAAACTTACAGCCTGGAATCAAGTCAATCGCACAATCACAGTCCCTATGCGGTGGAAGGGAACTGGACTTGGGCTCATCAAATACATCCTGAAAATCAGACAAAAACTCTGGAATTTCAGAAGAGGAAGAAGAAGAGATTGACATCAAAGGAACGTCATTATGAACTCCCTGACATCCCCAACTAGTCACAGACATAGACTTCCAATGCAACACAGGATTATGTGCCTGCAACCGCGGAAAACCCAGCACGATAGCATCATGTAAATTATGCAACACCAGAAATCGACAATCTTCCTGATGGGCTGGCGCCATGCACATGGTCACCTGTGTCCAAAACTAGGGCTTATCTTTAGCCAAAGGTGTAGCATCAATCCCCCTTAAAGGAATAGGGTTCTGCAAAGGCTGTAAGGGAAAACCACAACGCCTGGCAAACTCAAAGTCCATTAAGTTCAAGGTGGCGCCTGAATCCACAAACGCCATGACAGAAAATGATGACAATGAGCAAATCAAGGACACAGATAATAAAAATTTAGGTTGTACAGTACTGATGGTAAATGAACTAGCGATCCTCTTGGTACGCTTAGGGCAGACTGAAATGACATGAGAAGCATCGCCACAATAAAAACACAACCTATTCTGACGTCTGAATCCCTGTTGTTCCGTTCTAGACAGAATCCTATCACACTGCATAGGCTCAGGCATCTGCTCTGAGGACAACGCCACAGCGCGCACAGTTCTGCGCTCCCGCAAGCGCCGATCAATCTGAATGGCCAGAGACATAGAATCACTCAGACCGAAAGGCGTGGGAAACCCCACCATAACATCTTTAACGGATTCAGAAAGACCCTTTCTGAAAATTGCCGCCAAAGCATCATCATCCATTTGGTCAACACAGACCATTTTCTAAATTTCTGACAATACAATTCTGCCGCTTCTTGACCCTGAGACAGGACCAACAAGGTCTTCTCCGCTTGATCCACAGAATTTGGTTCATCATATAATAATCCTAAAGCCTGAAAAAAGGCATCTACATTAAGCAAGGCCAGATTCCAGGGAAAATGCCCAATCCTGAGGATCGCCACGCAGCAGGGAGATGACAATTTTAACCTGCTGAATGGAATCACCAGAGGATCGAGGTCTCAGAGCAAAAAACAGTTTACAGTTGTTTTTAAAACTCAAAAATTTGGACCTGTCACCAAAAAACAAATCAGGAGTAGGAATCTTAGGCTCTAAAACCGGAGTCTGAACAATATAATCAGAAATACTCTGTACCCTAGCAGCAAGCTGGTCTACACGAGAAGCTAATCCCTGAACATCCATGCTAGCACAAGACTCCTCAGCCACCCAGAAAAAAAGAGGGAAGGAAAGACAAAACAGGCTACAGAAAAAAAAATGGCTCAACACCTTTCTTCCCTTCTTCTGAGATGCATTTAACTCATAGTTGGCCAGTTGTACTGTTATGATCCGGTGACCTTGGAGCCGCATGGGACTTTCTCAGGAGTAGGTGGAACCTGTACTGACCGCAAACCCTAAACTGTCACCGCAACTAGAAGTAGCCGTGGGGTGTACCTAACACATTCTAGACACCTCGACACAGCCGGAGGACTAAATACCCCTATAGATGGAAATGGGAATTCTATCTTGCCTCAGAGCAGAACCCCAAAGGATAGGCAGCCCCCCACAAATACTGACTGTGAGTATTAGAGGAAAAGACACACGCAGGCAGAAATCAGGATTTAGCAAAAGAGGCCACGCTAGCTAAATAGGAAAGGATAGGACAGAATACTAAGCGGTCAGTATTAAAACCCTAAAAATGTCCACAGCAGATAATACAAAAATTCCACCATCAAACTAAAGACATGGAATGTATATCTGCATCTCCTGAGAATCCAACATGACTGAAATATCCAAACACAGTCTAAGCTGGACAAGAAAAAAACATGAATAGCACTGAATTGTAAAGCACACAGCATGTGTGCTGCAGAAACAAAAACCAGACACTTATCTTTGCTGATTTGGCAGCAGGGCAGGAGGAACCAGGCAGAGATGCAAAACCTCCAAGAACAATGGACAACTGGCAAGGGCTAATGAATCCTGCACACCTAAATATCCCAGTCAGAGCTGCAATCAGCAGGGACACCTGCCCAGGATTGCAACCCAGGGACAACTGCATTACTATCAACAACCACCGGAGGGAGCCCAAGAGCAGAATTCACAACACTGCTGCCTCGTCTGTCTCCACCATCAGGAGCTCCAGTGAACACCTGGTAGCTGCTTATCTGCACCTGTTCCTGGGCAGGCCCGGTCCTGTGAGACAGTGAGTCCACAAATCCACGTGCGCCACCGTTGGGCGCAACAGTACAAGCTAACGCAGATTCAAGTGTCCCTATGAAAACAATAACATAAGATATAAAGAAACGTTTTTAGAAATATAAAAAAAAAAATAAAAATTTGAATTACCCCAGTTAAAGACATAATAATAATAATAACAATAATAATAAAAAGATAAAATACAGATTTCGTATTGCGGCATCAGTACAAGACAAATCTCTCAAAAAGGGGATTCCACCATCCGCGATGTTGAGATCATGATAAAATGTGAGGAATGTGGAGGGATTAGGACATGTGTCTACGTGTTTCGAGCTCAAGACTCTTAGTCCTGACAATGAGTGTCCAGGCTAGATGTATATATATCCAACAGGAAAAGAAAAAAAAAGAAACAAAAAACACACCTGAAGTAAATGGTGTAATGAGACCTGAACGGACTGTTGGTTGCATATAAATGAATCTGTGCAGACAAAAACCTTCAGCAGAAAAACTACATAGAACAAAATAAAAAATATACGATATACTATAAGCCAGACAATGACAGCGGTATAAAAATGTGGGCATAATATAAATAGTTGTAATAAGGTTATTTGTACCAAATTTCAAATATGAAAGCTGATTGTGACTGTGAAATCCTATAAAGTCTCTACGCTATGTGCACGGACAAATGACGGCAACACACTGGTATGGAGGCCGGGTCTGAACACGGCTCCACTGACTCGTAAATAGCAACGTATGTCATATAGGATTGAAAATGTGTCTGAAAAAAACAGATTAAAAGTAGGGATTAAAAAATGAAGGTAGCCCAATCACAAGTACTATGCAGTGATGGACGAATATTGGAATAATGACAACGAAGTGGGGTCAATAATATAAAGTAAAAACATTAGAAGTATAAATAAACCCACAGTTTGTTGTACAGAGTCTCGCGCACGAGCAAAAATTATCAGCCACATATAGAACATTAAGTTACATACAAGCGAAAACAGTAAATAACAACGTCTACAGGAAGAACACTATAAAAAATATATATATACTGTATATACACTGCTCAAAAAAATAAAGGGAACACTGAAATCCCACATCCTAGATATCAGGAAATATTCCAGTTGTAAATCTTTATTCATTGCATAGTGGAATGTGTTGAGAACAATAAAACCTAAAAATGATCAATGTAAATCACAACTAATATCCCATGGAGGTCTGGAGTTGGAATGATGCTCAAAATCAAAGTGAAAAATGAAGTTACAGGCTGATCCAACTTCAGTGGAAATACCTGAAGACAAGGAAATGATGCTCAGTAGTGTGTGTGGCCTCCACATGCCTGTATGACTGCCCTACAACACCTGGGCATGCTCCTGATGAGGCGGCAGATGGTCTCTTGACGGATCTCCTCCCAGACCTGGACTAAAGCATCCACTAACTCCTGGACAGTCTGTGGTGCAACGTGATGTTGGTGGATGGTGCGAGACATGATGTGCCAGATGTGTTCAATCAGATTCAGGTCTGGGGAACGGGCGGGCCAGTCCATAGCTTCAATGCCTTCATCTTGCAGGAACTGCTGACACACTCCAGCCACATGAGGTCCTGCATTAGGAGGAACCCAGGGCCAACCGCACCAGCATATGGTCTCACAAGGGGTCTGAGGATCTCATCTCGGTACCTAATGGCAGTCAGGCTACCTCTGGCGAGCACATGGAGGGCTGCGTGGCCATCCAAAGAAATGCCACCCCACACCATTACTGACCCACTGCCAAACCGGTCATGCTGAAGGATGTTGCAGGCAGCAGATCATTCTCCACGGTGTGTCCAGACTCTGTCACGTCAGTCACATGTGCTCAGTGTGAACCTGGTTTTATCTGTTTAGAGGACAGGGCGCCAGTGGTGAATTTGCCAATCCCGGTGTTCTGTGGCAAATGCCAAGCGTCCTGCATGGTGTTGGGCTGTGAGCACAACCCCATCTGTGGACGTTGGGCACTTAGACCAACCTCATGGAGTCAATTTATAACCGTTTGTGCAGAAACATGCACTTTTGTGGCCTGCTGGAGGTCAATTTGCAGGGCTCTGTCAGTGCTCCTCCTGTTCCTCCTTGCACATAGGCTGAGGTAGCGGTCCTGCTGCTGGGTTGTTGCTCTATGGTACACCTCCACATCTCTTGGTGTACTGGCCTGTCTCCTGATAGCGCCTCCAGCCTCTGGACACTACGCTGACAGACACAGCAAACCTTCCTGCATCTTTATCTTTCTGTGGCATTGCTCCATGTCCCCTGATGAACCCCCAGGATTCCCACGGGGGGGAAACGCGTCGGGCAGTGTAGGGAGGATATTACGGCAGGAGACTAGCGGAGCAGTATGACTGTATTATCACCCACAACGCCTCTGGGATGCAGATGAGTAGAAGCGTATATCATAGTACTATAATATGGGCTGTTGTCCTATTGGTTGTTTAAACTGCTCTGGTGGTCCCTTGTGGGGATGTCTTTGTGTTTTTGTGGGCTGCAGTCCTATTAAGGACACTACATATGTGGGTGTCATCTGACCACTTGTAAATTTTGGATACACATGACTATATATAGGAATGTGGGATGGAGTGGCCTGTTGATTTATTTTTTGGATAAACGAGACACTGATATTTTCACCCAATAGGTGTGATTAGTTGCACCCTATTAGGGACCCTTTTTGTCTGGTACTAAATAATAGTGTTTTTTTGCCGAGTTTATTTTTTTGCTTTTTTCTATTCTAATTTTTGCATTTTTTTGATTTTTTATATTTGTTTCATTTTTTTGGTAATTAGTAGGTCTCATTTAGGGAATATAGGGTGTAATTAGGGCTATTAGGGCCAGTCGTCGAGGAGCGGGGGCGCCTACCGCAGAAACTTAGGGTGTCAACCTCCGCAGTCAGGTAGGGAGTAGTAATAGGATACCTGACAGGGCGAATTAGATTTATTCTTTGATACATTTTCTGAATATTATTGTCTCTCATATTGGAGCAAACTGTTTTTAGCTTTTATAAATATTAAAAGTTATATTTTAGGGATCCTTGTTGTTTTTTGGTTGTTTCTAGGATTCTACCAATATCTTTTTTGATTGGTTCTTTTTTGTATGTATACATCTAGCCTGGACACTTGTTGTCAGGACTAAGAGCCTTGAGCTCAAAACGCGTAGACAGGTGTCCTGATCCCCCCACACTCCTCACATTTTATCACTATGATTTTTTTCATTTTAAATGTTATCGTTAAAAGTCATGTTTTAATCTGATCATGCGGATGCTGGAATCCCCTTTTTCTCTTGGTAGGTGGTGAATATGTTACTCGGTAATGTCGGATATTGTCGGTACAAGCCCCCACTGAATTATAAAACGCTATAGAATATGCTGACACTATAAAAAGAAAAAAATATTATTTAAAAATATTTCATTTCCTCATCATACTCTCCTTTTAACACAGCTGGTCTTACAACAAATCAAATACACGCACTTTCCATCAACGTATCAGCTCACAGAAGGACAGACGGGCTGGATTCTCTCGGAATGAAAATCGCCAGATTTTGATTTCATGCAAGTTGTCTTAGAAATGGTTGTTTTTACAGTTGTTTATGGATTTGTGTGGCTGGTAACTACAGTACATGGCTAATTGTGCATGAAGAATAAGCTCATTGAAGTGGAAAGAAATGATTATTGTAGGTTGGGTGTGCTGGACAATAGAGTTTCGGAGGTGATCGATGGGAGACAACAAAAGAATAACTTTAAAATTCAAAACTGATCCACAACTATTGGTAGAAGAACTAGACACCTTCTTGGTCAGAGGTTTATTTAAAGATCTTTTAATGAGAAATATTCCTTTTTCTCATCTCAGTGCTCTAGAAACCGGACATAAAATATGACTTGGGCGATAATGCTGCATTCCCTGCTTCTGCTTTTAAACAGGCTGCGATGGTTCATCTTGATTGTCTGTGATGTAATCTCAGAGCTGCAGGGCATTATGGGAAAGCCCGACTAGTAACACTCAAGGTAATGGGAGCCGCCTTCCATAGTTGGTGCAATGTGTTAAATGTCAGTGAATTACTAAAAATTTGTCCCAAATTTGATTTGCATCAAATCAATTCACTTATCTCTATTTGCATCGAATCAATTTAATGTGAATCAAATTGAAGCAGATTTGTTAATTGCGCCTGCCCAGGAAACATCTACAAATCGAGATTTCAGATAACTCATTTGGTCACACCAGTCTATACCGGCAAAATGAGCCTGTGAGTTGAATACCAGATGCTGACAGAAATTCTCAAAGAACCATCTCAAAAAGCCATCATTATTCCACATCACTTTGCAGACATCACTGTCCTCATTGGAGCTCAAAATCCACATTCCCGAGGATAACCCATGAGGCTGGTAGTCAAGAGTTCCTAGGTCAAAAGCCAAGAGAGTACATCATAGACAGAGGGGTGAGATAAAGGCGTAATCAGGAAACAGCTCGAGGTCAAAATTCCAAGAAGTTGGCAGATCACAACAAAAGAGCTAGGCAAACGGAAGGTCTAGACAAATCCGAGGTCGAGCAGCAAATATCAAAATGCAAGACTAGGAGCACAGAGCGCACACACCTCATGAGCAAAGCTACAATTAACCCCAATCAAGGGCAGAGAGATGGTTAAATAGCCAGGTAGTTACTCTGGATGAGAGACATGGTGCCATGGGTGTGTCACGTGTGACAGTCATCCTGGATCCGGCTGTAGAAGGTCTTTGCGATTAGCTCAAGCACCTTCTTGATTTTGGCATCTCTGTTGTAGAGCGATATCCCTCTCCCTTTAGGAACCTACGATTACCTCCACCTTCTGCTGCTAATTATACACCTGTGCGGTAGGTTTAAATACATTCAATTGCTGCAGCATGGTGCGGGTGGTAGCTCTTACTTGTCTCTGTGTAGTTGGAAGTACAGTCGGCTAGTTCCCTCTCAGAGGACTCTTGGAGGATTGCTGGCGTGACATCTTGGTTGTCTTCTCAAGCTAAGTGTCCCCTTGTTTGTCTTCCCTCTGTCTTTAGTTGTAGTGGGGACTGACTAGTGCATACCCCATTCCCTCCCTAACTAGGGCCTATCGCTAGGGTCAGGCAGGGATTAGGTTCCCGCTCGACAATAGGTGCAGAACCTATATAGGGATGGTTAGGGCAGTCAGGGAGATTTTAGATCTACCTAGGGGTGTCCACGCCTCCATCCCTTTCCCCTTTGTTGTGCACTTATCAGTCACCCAGTGTGACACATGGATGTAGCCCCGACACACCCTGGTCTTGCTTGGACGGCTAAACTGTCACTCCAGACACTGACAGCTCAGCACAATCCTGTATCTGACTGGACGGCAGAGCTGTCCATCACCATACAGACAGCTCAGCATGCCCCTTTCCTAGATTGGACGACAGAACAGTCATTCACTATGTTCAGACACTCAGGAAGAAAAGTGACAGTGCTAACCACTGAGCCAGCGTGTTGCCCCATATATAGTACAGTGCTAATGCCTGCCCGAGCTGCCTGTAATTCTACTATTAATGTCTGGCAGTGCAAAAGACTGCAAAAATATAAAAAACACAGAAGAATGTTTCAGCAGAGAAAAAAAAACACCCCGGCAAACAATATAACTTCTAGAACAATCGCCTGTTTAAACAAATGGTTATTTATTTGGTCACAGCATAAGAAGACATGTTTGAGCAAAATGTAAAGACGGCATTTCACCAGAAAGACCCGATTCTGACTCTAGAGCCCGGCGCTGGAAATGTTATACTGTGGGACAGCTCTACTGTATAAGCACCAGGTTATCAACCTACAAATCACCATTAATTCTTCATACCAGCGGCTGCTTGAGGATAATGTGAGCGAATCTGATGTTCAGTCTGACAAAGTCAGAAATAAGATAATCGGCACAAAAAAAAGATAAAGAGGGTTCTTGAAAGGCAAGTCAACGTGTATCCATCAAGATCCTGGTGAGAATTATTATAGCACCATTGATTTCATGGTTCTGTACATGAGAAGGGGTTACATACAAATTACAGATATCACTTACAGTAAACTAACAATGACAGACTGATACAGAGGGGCGAGGACCCTTCCCTTGTGGGCTTACATTCTACAGGAATATGGGGAAGGAGACAATAGGTTGAGGGTTGCAGGAGTTACGGTGTTGGTGAGGCGGTAGCTCCGGTAGTGGTGAGGAGGCAGCGGGGTCAGTGCAGGCTGTAGGCTTTCCTGAAGAGGTGGGTTTTCAGGTTCTGTCTGAAGGATCCGAATGTGGTTGATAGTCGGACATGTTGGGGCAAAGAATTCCAGAGGACGGGGGGATATTTGGGAGAAGTCTTGGAGGCGGTTGGGTGAAAAGCAAATAAGTGTGGAGGAGAGAAGGAGGTCTTGAGAGGACGGGAGATTACGTGAGGGAAGATATCGGGAGATTATTTCAGAGATATATGGAGGAGACAGGTTAAGGATGGCTTTGTAGGTCAGTATTAGCAATTTGAACTGGATACGCTGAGGGAATGAAACCCAGTGAAGAGATCTGCAGAGGGGGAAAGCGGAGGAGTAGCGAGGAGAGAGATGAATTAGTCGGGCAGCAGAGTTAAGGATGGACTGGAGAGGTGGAAGGGTGTTAGCAGGGAGGCCACAGAAAAGGATGTTGCAGTAGTCGAGGCGGGAGATGATGAGGGCATGCATTTTAGTAGATTGAGGGCTGAGGAAAGGACGGATTCTGGAAATATTTTTGAGCTGGAGGTGACAGGAGGTGGAAAGAGCTTGGATGTGCGGTTTGAAGGACAGGGCAGAGTCAAGCGTTACTCCGAGGCAGCAGAGTTTCGGTATGGGGAAAGCGTGATGTCGTTAATTGCGATAGATAGGTCAGGTATGGAAGATCTATGAGATGGAGGAAAGGTGATGAGTTCAGATTTGTCCACATTGAGTTTGAGGAAGCGAGAGGAGGAGAAGGAGGATATGGCTGATAGACACTCCGGGATTCTGGACAGCAGAGAGGTGACATCTGGGCCAGAGAGGTAGATCTGAGTGTCAACAGCATAAAGGTGGTACTGGAATCCATGGGACTTTATGAGTTGTCCCAGGCCAAGTGTATAGATTGAGAAGAGTAGGGGTCCTAGAACAGAGCCTTGGGGGACCTCCAACGGAGAGAGGGTGGGATGAGGAGGTAGTGTGGGAGTGGGAGACGCTGAATGTGTGGTTGGAAAGGTATGAGGAGATCCAGGATAGGGCGAGGTCTTTTATACTAAAGGAGGAGAGGATCTGTAGTAGGAGACAGTGGTCGACTGTGTCGAAAGCAGAGGACAGGTCTAGAAGGAGGAGTACAGAATATTGTCCGTTAGCTTTGGCGGTAAGTAGGTCGTTAGTGATTTTGGTCAGGGCTGTCTCAGTTGAGTGATGGGGGCGGAAACCAGATTGTAGATTGTCAAAGAACAAGTTAGATGAGAGGTGGGAGGAAAGTTCAGCGTGGACGTGCTGCTCCAGGAGTTTGGAAGCGAATGGGAGCAGCGATATTGGGCAATAGCTGGACATAGCAGTTAAATCGAGGGTTGGCTTTTTAAGGATAGAAAAAAGTCACAGAGAAAAAAGCAGAGATGATTACCTGCTCAGGCCTCCAAAACAAATGCTCTGGCAGGGTGCAGCGGACCCTGATTAATGATGGCAAAAACACAACAATACCGATGAAACAACCACTTTTTTCTCTGTGACTTTTTTCAAATTTTTGGAGGTTTTTTAAGTCCTCTTTTTGTGTCTGTGAGCTTTCTTTTTAAGGATAGGCGTGATTGTGGTATGTTTGAAAGTAGAAGGGAAGGTGCCAGAAGTTAGCGATAGGTTGAAGAGGTGGGTTAGGGATGGGATAAGAGTGGCGGTGAGGTTGGGGTCGAGCGCACAGGTGGTGAGGTGCGATTTGCAGAGGAGACAATTAAGTGATGTTGGATAGGGAGGTTAAGGGGTTTGGGCATTGGTCTGGTATACAAAGGGGTTGTGGTGGTTGAACAATGAACATTTGCCTTGTTTGGTTGATCTTATTTTTAAAGTGTGTGGCAAAGTCCTCAGCAGAGATGAGGGAGGTTGGAGGGGGCAGTGAGGGGCGGAGGAGGGAGTTAAAGGTTTTAAATAACTGTTTGGGGTTGTAGGATAGTGAAGATACGAGGGTTGTGAAGTAGGCCTGTTTAGCAGAGGTGAGAGCAGATTTAAAAGCGAGTGTTGCCTGTTTGAATGCAGTGAAGTCTTCTTGCGAATGTGTTTTCTTCCAACGCCGCTCTGCAACCCTGGACACTTGCCGGAGCTTTTTAGTGATGTTATTGTGCCAGGGTTGTCTATTGATACATCGCACTCTGCCATGAAGGAGAGGGGCAACCGTGTCAATAGCTGATGCGAGAGTGGCATTGTATAAAGCAGTGGCAGTGTCTGTGCCGTGGAGTGAGGATATTGATGAAAGTGGTAGGATAGTCAGAGTGTGCGGGTGTCTAGGTGTGCGAGGTTTCTGCGGGGGTGCGCATGTTGCTGGACATTGGTGACCGGTTAGGAGGACAGGGATGAGAAAGTGAGCAGATGGTGGTCAGATAGAGGGAGGGGGAGGTGGTGAAGTTAGAGAGCAGAGATGGGTGAAGACCAGGTTTAGTGTATGCCCGTCTGTGTGGGTGGCTGCGGAGGACCCCTGAGTAAGTCCAAAAGATGAAGGAAGGGACAGAAGTTTGGAGGCTGCTGACTGAGGGGCATCAGTGGGGATGTTGAAGTCACCCATGATGATGGTGGGAATGTCAGCAGAAAGTGAAGAAGCCAGGTGGAGAATTGGTCAATAAAGGCAGTGGCCAGGCCAGGAGGTCTGTATATGACGGCCACTTGGAGGTTGGAGGGAGAGTGGATGCAGACAGAGTGGACTTCAAAAGAGGGGAGGATAAGGGAGGGTATAGGTGGGATTGGGTTAAAGGTGCAGTTAGAAGAAAGGAGAAGGCCCACTCCTCTACCATGTCTGTTGTCGGGGCGAGGGGTGTGGGTGAAGTGGAGGCCGCCATAATACAGTGCAGCAGGGGAGGCAGTGTCAGAGGCCGAGGAAGGCAAGATTGTGAGAGAGAAAAAGGTCATGAATCACATGAAGCTTATTGCAGATTGAGCGGGCATTCCAGAGTGCTCCAGAGAGAGGGAGCAGGGGGGGGGGGGGCGTCAGGGGCACGGGTTTTATGTTGGAAAGATTGCGGTAGTTCATATTAGATAGGGAGTGGTAGGAGGGGGTAGTAATGGGAGGTATGAGCTGTGGGGGTCCAGTATTGGGAGATCTCATGTCACCAGCAGTGAGAAGCAGAGAAAGGGAGAGCAGGTGGGAGGAGAATGGCCGGCTTGTTTTATTAGGACAGATTTGAGGTTGAGGAGCAGGTCAGCAGAGGAGGACAGGTGGGGAGGAATGAGGGAAGGAGATGATTATTTGGTTAGAGGGTGCTGGGGTTTGGGGATAGCGGAGGAGAGTGAGGATTAATGGAGCAAACACTGTAGGGGCATATGTAAACATGGTGAAGGTAAGATGGATCTAGCTTTTCTATTAACCCAAGTAATAAGATGTGATTACTCAGCAGACATACCCAAAAGAGACAAATACATAGAGTGGGGTCCTGACTCCTGCCATGACTAACTGCCGTTGAAATAACTGCACTTCACGATACTTTTGCTGCCAGGAGACGCGTGCCTGACCAGCACACGTGCCCCCCTAGAATGCTACTAAATTTATAGGACTAAGTAGAGGATCAGGTGAAAGGGATTGTGGAACCTGATTTGGGATAAATTAGCAATTGGCCAACACACCAGAGGAGGTTACATGATCAAAGGCGCTGGGCCTGGCTACATCCATATGCTATAACACCTTGCACCAGATAACATCTCCTGTTGCAGGATAAGCAGCAGATGACAGCAAGCAGATACTGTACCATTAAAAGGAATGTTGCAAGATGATAAGCAGGAGATGACAGCAAGCAGATATTGTACCATATACCAGAATGTAAAACTGGCTGTGCATCCCATATATAAAAGGCAGTAAGGTCTCATTCACACTTGTGGATCTTGGATGTTATATTGCATCATTATTTTTAATCCAAAATTGGGAGAGCAGAATAACGAAAGAAAATTATTATGGAAAGATAGGCAAGTCTTTCGTGTTTTTGCCAAAGGGACATCACCAGGTATTTGAGACACAGGTAACGGCGTATCTACAATTATTTCTTAATTCAGTTGAACCACGTTTAACTTGAATGAAGATTGAATCAGGATATGTAAAAAAAATTACAAACTTTGTATGGGATGTCCTTACGTTTTCCACTGTATTCTCATGCAGTGTAGATGAATTTATGAATAAAGTAATAAATAGCATTTGTAGCAAAAAAAAGGCTTGTGTTCCTCATTATAGCCATAATCATTTTCTTCATGGATCCTGTTTTGTTTTTTTATTGAAGATCCAATCTAATTCTACTAAAGTCATCTTTTTCTCTTGTAGCATTTCTCCCATTCCAACAATAGTTTCTACTCAATAATAATTCTCTAGTCAATTATGAAACATGATCTACTTCTAAATCATTATATACATATAGAAAATCAAACTGGTTCCTCCCGTATGTGACTCTTTTGATGTTTAATGACACTTGATTTATCTGTAAAGCACTTCCCACACTGGGTACATGAAAACGGTTTCTCTCCTCTGTGAATTCTGTCATGTATAACAAGATTTGCTTTACCCGTAAAGCATTTCCCACACAGTGAACAGGAGTACGGCTTCTCTCCTGTGTGAGTTCTCTCATGTCTAACAAGATTTGAATACTGCTTAAAACATTTTCCACATTGCGAACATGAATACGGCTTTTCGCCTGTGTGGCTTCTCTCATGGTTAACAAGACTAGTTCTATCTTTAAAGCACTTCCTACATTCTGAACATGAATACGGCTTCTCTCCCGTGTGTATTCTCTTGTGTGAAGCAAGATTGGCTTTTTCGGTAAAACGTTTCCCACATTCTGAACATGAGTATGGCTTCTCTCCTGTGTGAATTTTTTGATGTGTAACAAGCTGAGATTTCTTTATAAAACTTTTCACACATTCTGAACATGAATACGGCTTCTCTCCTGTGTGAATTCTCCCATGCGAAGCAAGATTTGCTTTATCTGTAAAACATTTCCCACATTCTGAGCAGGAGTATGGTTTCTCTCCTGTGTGAGTTTTCTCATGTGTAACAAGATGCGTCTTACTTGCAAAAAATTTCCCACATTCTGAACAGGAATATGGCCTCTTTCCTGTGTGAATTTTATGATGTGTAACGAGATGTGATTTACTTGTAAAACATTTTTTACATTCGGAACATGAAAATGGCTTCTCTCCTGTGTGAGTTCTCTGGTGTGTAATAAAACGTGATTTAATTGTAAAGCATTTCTCACACTTTGTACACTGGTATGGCTTGTCCATGGCAGGAGTTCTTCTATTCGGTGATTGACCAGTAGAAGGTTCCTCAGAAGTAGGAGGATTACACAATAGATCTGTACTGTGAAGTCCTGGATGTGCCTTAACGTTAATGATCTTTTCTCTTGAGCAGCACTGACTGTTAGGTTCACCTTTTCCTTTATAATTTTTTGACGAGATAATATTTTTTTCAGAGTTCTTACACCAATTTTCTGTTAGGATTAAAAAAAAAAAAAGTGATTTTTTTTTTTTTAAATTAAAGTAGACAAACGTCTAACACTAATTTTCCTTTTTATTGTCTATCCCATTTGAATCAACTTTCTTCTTCATCTCAAAAATCTAATCAACAGAAACAGACATTTTTACAAAACTTACTGCCACTTATTAAAGACCTTGTTTTTATTTGGGATGACCTTTGTTAACGCATCAGTTTGGGTATCCTTTCTGGATAGGCTTTGTACTGTTTTGGGCTATGTGCACATGGCCTCATTTTCATGTGGATTTCCGCCTGAAAAAGCACCCCCATAAAATGAACATAATGCACAACTATGTAACGTCTTGTCACTGCTTCAGGGTTTCCGAAAAGAAGTGACATTCTTATTTTAAACCTAAAAGTATGGAGGAAAAGATGCCAAGAATGATGGCGAAAGTTTCAACCCAGGGTTTTCCCAAAGTGGCTTCACCGGGTGCTCCGTCATTTAAAAGATACAGTGTGCACATATTATTTATCAGAAGTCAAATTCTAATTTGAGACCATTCTGTTTATTGGATAATTTTATTTTATGTTGTTATTTCCAAATGTTATTTTTTTTTGTGCCAGTAAGGGAAATGGACTCACTTTCTACATTCACTGTTACATACCTAGTTTAACACAAACTGTAGTTTCCTCTTCCACTTTACTCACACGCGGTGGGTCGCCCATCATTATTTCTTCTTCTTCTTCTTCTTCTTTGACCTCCACTTTAATAATCGTCAGTTCTTCACCCTGACAGATGGAAAAATCTCACTGTTCAACACAAGTGGAATGCAAGTTGTCTGTGAATGTCTGTAACTAGGAAAAGAAACCCTCTAATGGGGGAGACAGAGCCGGTCCTGTAACTCGTAGGGAAGAATTCAGAAGATGGACATCTTATATCACAAAACTACAGTAACCTCTTGACCATATTAACACACAAATGACTTTTTACTGCTGCCATAAAGGCAGCCCCCAGAGGAAACCCACGCGAAACGCGCGTCGGGGCTGCCACTGGACGTATACTGACAGATACTCTATGGGTGAGTCCAGCATTCCTTCAGTGGGTATTTCCCCACACGTTTTAGCGACTATGTAGTTTGGAGTCATGAATATATTCAGATTTCATGCCAGCCATATTTACGGGAGATCCCCCTTTTATATTTAATGCACTATTTCTTGCACTATGCAATTTTTTGTGACTATGCCATTTAAATACCTTAAAGTTGCAATGTTATGTAGGTCTGCTAGCAAGCCCTGTTACTACGGTATATGAGTCCTTTCACACATGAGTTTTGTTTGTGCCTTGTTGTTATGGTCTACTTATTTGATGTAGGTTAGTAATTTGGTAATAAAAATATATTGATTTTTTATAACTTGGTTTGGACTTTTACGCCATTTTTTGTGTATGATCTATGGTTTTTGGAGTGTCCATAGTGATTGTTGTTGGTCCACGAATTTGGCATAGGGCCATTCAAGATATTTAATATGTATCAGTGGATCCTTTCCTTTGCCATAAAGGGTCTGATGCTTAAACTACGTATTTATGGTCCCATAGTGTAAGTCTGCAGAATGTATCGCCCCGGGTGAGGTGCAGATTCGGGTGTGTGACCTCCCTTGTGGATTAAGTTGTTGTTATTATGGTCGAAAGCCTAAAAATGGTTATATAGGGAATCCTATTAGTTTCTCTACTTTCTCTACTCGGCTGCCTGTTCTGTCACTATAAAACTGACAGGCATAATGCGTTGTACTACAGTAATATGGCAAAATATTACTTTTCTGGGCCTAAAAAAAATACAAAAATATATATAAAGAGTAATGCTTTGTGAAAAAAAAATTTTTTAAAAAAATGTCCAAAGATTTGTTTGGTCTTTTACAAAAACCTTTATTTAAAAAAAACTAAAACTGAAAAAAACTCAAGGCATGATTGGTACTGCCGTATCCAAAATGATCAGAACTATGAAATGATCACATTCTAGGTATAGGAATAGGTTCTGCGCCTCAAAGTAGTAGCAACAAAATCTAAAGAAACAAGTCCTTGTACATCACTGAGGAAATAAAGTGTCCTGGCTCGCGTTATGCAATGACAAGTATACGAATTTCATTGTGCGAAAGTAGAAAAAACATTTTAAAAAATGCCACATAAATGATGGAGTCGGCAGAATGAATGAAGTGATCACTGCAATTACCTCCAACACTTCATCAAACAAAAAATAAATGCAGCATTGATATATATTTTTTTTACTATTACTCCACCAAGCATAAAAAATTAGGTTTATAATCTGGTACATGTAGCCCAAAGTAGCAAGCACATCTTCTCACACTAGGGAGCCAAAGCCACAACTTTCCTTACCGGCCTGACAAACTAGTGGGGATCTGTAGAAACCAGATGCAAAGTCTAAAGGGGGTGAAAACAAGGCCGATTACACACACCAGGGAAACACAGCCCAGCAGATCGCCGGTCTCCTGACCTGAGCGGACTCCTTCATAGCCATATATGTTTGCCAAGATCTGGAGACCCGGTGGTCAGACCCTGCTCAGATTGTAAGACCTGGTCTATGTTTCATGGGTGTGCGACACCGGCCTAAGACATGGAGAAAAGAATAGTCTGAGAGTTAGATCCAATATATGAGCTGTGAGACTCTTATGCTTTGTAACCAGCACTTTCTACCCTCTCCTCAAGTGTAGAAACCTTTGAACTAACAGAAACCACCCAAAATCTCTGATATCTGTGACCGCAGATTTGATACAAAGCTCAGCTCCTTATACCTGAGGAGTCTCCGGGACGTTGTGACTTCCCTCTGGACGGTCCGGAGAATACAGAGGACATCTTTCTGGGGGGCTTCTTTCATCTGTAGGAGACACAGAACAGATAGTTTGCATGTGATGATCAGATGATGAGAGTTGTATCCAGATGTCGTTCTTCTACAACCAGTGATGGTCTCCGCTCCTTACACAGCTGATCGTCCTCAGTCTTCTCTTCTTCTCCATCATCGTCATCATCCTCTGTAACCTCCACCTTAATATCCATCAGATTCTCGGCCTAATCAGAGAAGACAATAATGTAAAATGAACAGTGGTTCAGTAACTTTATGGTCGTATTTTAGTAAGAGCTCCGAGTCATCTACCTGATGAGTCTCCGGGACGTTGTGACTTCCCTCTGGACGGTCCGGGGAACACAGAGGACGGGGACATCTCTCTGGGGGGTCTCTTTCATCTGTAGGAGACACAGAACAGATAGTTTGCATGTGATGATAGGATGATGGAAGTTGTATCTAGATGACATTCTTTAAAACAGGTGATGGTCTCCACTCCTTACACGGCTGATCGGCCTCCGTCTCCTCTTCATCTATAACCTCAACCTTAATATTCATCAGATTTTCATCCTAATCAGAGAAAACAACAGCGTAACATGAACAGTGAGTGGTTCAGTAACTTTATGGTCGTATTTGGGTAACAGCTCAGCACCATCTACCTGATGATTGTCCAGGACATTGTGATTTTCCTCTGGACGGCCTGGGGTACACAGAGGACGGGGACATCTCTCTGGTGGGTTTCTCCTCCTGGATCCATCTGTGGGTGATACAGACACAGTGGTGGAGTCCCTGACTGACTGGAGATCTCACCATACATCACACACTTCTCTCATCACCTCTTCTAGTTTTACTTATGAGGGTCATATAATAATGTTGTGCTCGTCAACAACACCAAGATAACACAGTCGTGCCCACACAACAAAATCAGGCCCGGAGCGGTTGGTCTACACCAAGACTCCAGTTCATCCTTCTCAATTTTCTGCATATGAAAGAGACTCAAACATGTATGAATTTAGACGAGTTGAAGGAAACCCATCTTCAAATACATTAAAATGTCACCAGAGTCCCTGACACTTGGCCGTTATTATGGGACCCCACAATGTGTGACGTTTCACTGCGCTGCTGGGGATACGATTTTGACCTTTGGGAAGAGATCAACTTTTTTTTTTTGTGTGTGCGGATTATAACAAATCAGATCATCTGTGAAGTAGTCAGTCTGCTGGGCATTAGGAGTCACGTTTCACGAGCTGTAAGTGGGTCTTCATGCGGGTCGTACACTCGTATACACATTATCCATGCAGACTTGAACAAACCTACACACGTCTAAGAAAAAGCAGCAAATGCCAACATGCCGAACAACAAAACAGAGACAGCTGTGGGCCACAGTTTGCAACTGAATACTGTTACTGAATGAAATGTTGGCAATTCTTCTGCTCATCTGAACAAACCCATTTCTTTGGCTTTCACCTTTCGACAGCCAGAACGTTGTATTTTGCAAAGTTTTAGGAGTTCTCCACTGAACGTCTGGTGAGATGTTTCATTGATTTTTAGTTCCACCATATAATACACACTGGCCATCTACTTTTAGAAGAGCACCACTCTCAAAGACCAAATTACATAGCAATTTTCTAATTACAATGTATTTACGTCTCCTCTTACCTTGCGATGTGGGACGCGGGTGGTTCTCCATCATGATGTCCTCGTACAGATCGTCTTCACTAGTGTGTAATCCTGTGTTGGAGAGATGCTGATAATATCACTATGTATAAACTCACAATTAGTCACATAGATCTTTCTACGGGAGACAATCTTCCTCCTTCAACCAATCTCCCCTCATTAATCAATAAACTGCTAACCTTCCCGACATTGGAGAAGACTTCCATCACCACATCATGAAATGATCTGGATCCTCCGAGAGACCTCATTTTGTTAATCAAACTCTAATCAATGTTTTGATTTCAGTGGCTAAACCCTTCTGGACACATCAGCTCCAACGTTGAACACGGCCAGCTCCCTCCTCTAAGAGCATCGTCCTGACCCCAAAATATGTTGTGCAATTTCTCCCGAGTACACAATATCCAATACGTGAGGAAAAAATTACTGTTAGGTAGGCGGACTCTCATCACTACAGAAAAGCCAAACGTGGTTTAGGCACACTGGGGCTCAGAAGGGAGAGGGACATTTGGATTTGGGAGCGCAGAATTTGCTTGATTTCTTTTGCAGGGTGAGGAGCCATTTCGCGTTTCTAGATTCTTTGTGCTACCAGTAATGTGGAAGTCCCCTATATTTCCGTTTATAGATGACAGACCTGAGTGGGGACTTACTTTTTTTATGGATTGAGTTGAAGCTTTTATTGGGAGCATTTTACATAACGTTTGGGAACACATTTATCCTGATCTTTACGCTGACCACTTATATCGGGGTTTCCACCTAAATCTCATGACGTGATTCAGATGAAACCCCCAAGGGAACCATTCACTATAACGAAGTAGCAGAGTTAATCTGGACTCAGTCTGGCCTCTGTTCAGCGGTGTCCTTTTGAAAAGTGTACAAAACTGTGTTGGACCACATTTTTATGTACGCTTAAAAATACAGACACTGCCGGATTACATGTCCTATGGCATCAACAGTGCCTCCATCTGCCTCATTATAGGGAATCGTCAGACAGATATTCCATCTGAATCATGTATTTCAGAGATTTACACAGAAACCCTGGTGTAAGTGCTCAACGTAAAGCACAGGATAAATGTGCGCCGAGCCTTACTGTGATCTTTGGGAGGCAGAATGAAAAAAAATCAACAGCATGAAGATTTTTGTTTGTTTGTTTGTTTTTTTTGCCATTCCTTGTGTGGTATAAGTGATTAGGTGACTTTATTCTTCGGGTCGATGCAATTACAGTGATACCAGATTTATATCGGGTTTTTATGTTTCGGTGCCATCACACACTAAAAGTCGCTTTTATTGGAAAAACTATTTTTTTCATAGCCAGATTCTGAGAGCTATAATTTTCCTATATTTCTGCTTACAGTCATGTGAGGGCTTGATTTTTGCGGAAGGAGTTGACATTTTTATTGGTACCATTTTCGGAGACATTTTTTGATCGCTTTCTATTCCAATTTTTGGGAGGCAGAATGAACAAAAACAGCAATTCAGGAATTGTTTTTCTTTTTCCTGTTTTTTTTAATTCCGTTCCATGTTTGGTAAAATTGATATGGCAGCTTTATTCTTGGGGTCAGTACGATTACAACGATACCACATTTACATAATTTTTTTATGTTTTGCCACTTCTACACAATAAGAACCATTTTTGATTTATTCTGAGAGCTATAACTTTTTTATTTTTCCGTTGATGGAACTGTATGGCTGCTTGTTTTTTGTGGGACAAGATGATGTTTTCAACTATACCATTTTTATTTCCATTGGACTTTGTGATTGTGTTTTATTTCCCTTTTTGTTTTGCGGTATGGTAAAGCATTGTTTTTGCCACTGAAGGGGATAACTAGTGAGGCAGTTTTATAGATCGGGTCATTCCGGACACGGCGATACCAAACATGTGCACTTTGTTTATTTTTATGTTTTTTTACAAAAATATACGTATTTATTGATAATATTTTTTTATTTTGTGATTTTTTTTCTTAATGTTTTTTCAGTGTTGTTGTCCTCTATGGGACTTTAACCTTTTGTACTGCGATCAGTGGTATAATGCACAAGCATTGCAATGCATTATACCAGTCAGAAGCCTCTGAGGCTATGCTGCTGGCATGGTCTAACAGGCACGATGTAGCTGGGTGACCCGGAGGTGGTAATGACGACCTTGCAACGATCGGGCCCCTGCAGTGATCTCGCAGGAGCGTTGATTGGAAGGGAGCCACCTCTCTCTCCCAGCCTTCTAAATTTTGCGATCAATATCTTTTGTGGCACTTTGGGGGTTAAAATGACTGGTGCGGTGCGGGCGGGGGTGAACGTAACAGCTGGGTATTGGCTTCACCTTAAGCCGAGCTCCCGGTGGCGAACGCGCGGGCACAGCTCCTGTGTCCTGCATGATAGCCATGACAAACCCATATGTGAAGGGGTTAATAGGTACACTTATTTATGGGGAGCTTTTAGGTTTAGCAGCAATCATTTACATTTTGAAGACTTTCTGAATTTTTTTTTTTTTTTTTAGGGGCAGATCCAATACTCGCGTGCCTTTGAGAAATGTCCAGTATGTGTCATAACCCCCCACAAATCACACCATTTCAAAATGCAAACCCCTTATAGTGTTCAAGAGCGTATTTAAGACGTTTGTTGACCCTTCAGGAGCGCCCCAGGAATTAATGCAGAGGGGAATGATACAAAATTAAAAATGCTATTTTGTCCTAATGTTTCTTAGTAGTAGAAGCACACAACTTGTTACACAGTTAGTCCCCTATATGCAGTCACACACTACTGTCTGTGTACACGGACGGCTCAGAGAGGAAGGAGCTAGTTGGCTTTTACAGAGCAAATTTTGCTAGCAAGGTTTTCGGACACCATATTACATGTGCAGAGCCCCTGAGGTATCACAACAATGGAAACCATATCATATGTGCACAGCCCCTGAAGTATCACAACAGGGGAAACCATATATGTGCAGAGCCCCTGAGGTATCACAACAATGGAAACCATATCATATGTGCAGAGCCCCTGAGCTATCACAACAGGGGAAACTATATCATATGTGCACAGTCCCTGAGGTATCACAACAGGAGAAACCATATCATATGTGCACAGTCCCTGAGGTATCACAACAGGAGAAACCATATCATATGTGCACAGTCCCTGAGGTATCACAACAGGGGAAACCATATCATATGTGCACAGCCCCTGAGGTATCACAACAGGGGAAACCATATCATATGTGCACAGCCCCTGAGCTATCACAACAGGAGAAACCATATCATATGTGCACAGCCCCTGAGCTATCACAACAGGAGAAACCATATCATATGTGCACAGTCCCTGAGGTATCACAACAGGAGAAACCATATAATATGTGCACAGTCCCTGAGGTATCACAACAGGAGAAACCATATCATATGTGCACAGTCCCTGAGGTACCACAACAGAGGAAACCATATCATATGTGCACAGCCCGAGGTATCACAACAGAGGAAACCATATCATATGTGCACAGCCCGAGGTATCACAACAGAGGAAACCATATCATATGTGCACAGCCCCTGAGGTATCACAACAGGGGAAACCATATATGTGCAGAGCCCCTGAGCTATCACAACAGGAGAAACCATGTCATATGTGCACAGTCCCTGAGGTATCACAACAGGAGAAACCATATCATATGTGCACAGTCCCTGAGGTATCACAACAGGAGAAACCATATCATATGTGCACAGTCCCTGAGGTACCACAACAGAGGAAACCATATCATATGTGCACAGCCCGAGGTATCACAACAGAGGAAACCATATCATATGTGCACAGCCCCTGAGGCATCACAACAGAGGAAACCATATCATATGTGCAGAGCTCCTGAGTTATCACAACAATGGAAACCATATCATATGTGCACAGCCCCTGAGTTATCACAACAATGGAAACCATATCATATGTGCACAGCCCCTGAGGTATCACAACAATGGAAACCATATCATATGTGCACAGCCCCTGAGTTATCACAACAATGGAAACCATATCATATGTGCACAGCCCCTGAGGTATCACAACAATGGAAACCATATCATATGTGCACAGCCCCTGAGGTATCACAACAATGGAAACCATATCATATGTGCACAGCCCCCGAAGTATCACAACAGAGGAAACCATATCATATGTGCACAGCCCCTGAGGTATCACAACAGGGGAAACCATATCATATGGGCAGAGCCCCCGAGCTATCACAACAGGGGAAACTATATCATATGTGCAGAGCCCCTGAAGTAACACAACAGAGGAAACCATATCATATGTGCAGAGCCCCTGAGCTATCACAACAGGGGAAACTATATCATATGTGCAGAGCCCCTGAGCTATCAAAACAGGGGAAACCATATCATATGTGCAGAGCCCCTGAGGTATCACAACAGGGGAAACCATATCATATGTACACAGCCCCTGAAGTATCACAACAGAGGAAACCATATCATATGTGCAGAGCCCCTGAGCTATCACAACAGGGGAAACTATATCATATGTGCAGAGCCCCTGAAGTAACACAACAGAGGAAACCATATTATATGTGCACAGCCCGAGGTATCACAACAGGGGAAACCATATCATATGTGCACAGCCCCTGAGGTATCACAACAGGGGAAACCATATCATATGTGCAGAGCCCCTAAGGTATCACAACAGGGGAAACCATATCATATCTGCACAGCCCCAGAGGAATCACAAGGGAAACCGTATCATATGTGCACAGCCCCTGAGGTATCACAAAAGGGGAAACCCTCCAGAAGTGACCTCATTTTGAACATTACACCCCTCAAAGCATTTATCAAGGGCTGTAGTGGTCATTTTGACCCATAAGGTGTCTTCAATAAATGAATGCGTGACACCCCAGTACTATGTTTTCACAATAAAATACTTTTTACAACCCAAAAACATTTCTTCTATCACCAGATTTTGGGAGCCATAACTTTATTTTTCTGTTAATGGAGTTGTGTCAAGGCTCATTTTTTGCGATGAGTTGCAGTTTTTATTTGTACTGTTTTGAGTTGCATGTGACTTTTTGATTGTCTTTTATATCCCATTGATTTTGTGAGGAAAGGTGACGCAACCAGCAGTTCTGACTTTTCTTTTTCATGGTATTTATTGGGTGGGATAAATAGCTGCTTGTTTTATATTTCTGGTCATTGCTAAAGTGACAAAAGGGAGCAGGATCTTCTGTGTGTGGCGATTATTATTGAAAAGCAGGAATTGAAGATCGAAGGAGGTAAATTGCATGTTCCTGGTGCATTCTGGGAAGAGTGAAGAGTTGCCAAGAGGCTGAGGATCGTTGGGTGTAACTGGATGGAATCTTCTAACCATGCGCCTGACGGCGCACAAATCTTTAACCTGATTCGGCAGAAATTTGTTTCGTTCCACATGGAGGAGATTCCCCATACGGTGCTGCAACGTGCGCTATATGTTTACAGACTTGTCAGAGGAAAAGACAAAGTTTACGTGCCAGAAATACAAGCTTGTGACTCTGTTAGAGGAAAACGCGCAAAGTCTTCAGCAGAGAATATCTGTACTGAAGCTCACCACAGGAGATGAGGATTTCTTGACAGAGCAGAAGAATCTCCGCAGAATGTTCCAAGAGAAGAATTTCTCAGTGTTCCTGCAGAAGGTAATGACGGCAGAAATAACTATTCAGAATGTTCGGAGAGAAGCAGCTTTCAATGTATCTGCAGAAGAAGAGAAATGGAGCATGTGACCCAAAGACGCCGGAGGATGAGGAGGCCGTTAGCACCCATACCGGTGAAGAACCGCTACCAGGCTCTCACAGAGGACAACTATGAAGATGTACATAAAGTGCTGTGCCTACAAAGAACACCCCAGTAAGAAATCAGAGGTCTCATGAAGGGAAAAAAAAAAAGAAGAGCTGTGGTGAAGAAGAAGAGAGAGTGGTGGTCCTGGGGGATTCCTTACTGAGAGGAACAGAAGCCGCTATCTGCAGACCAGACATCACCTCTCGAGAAGTGTGTTGTCTTCCACTGCCCACATCAAAGATGTGTCTGATAGGGCATCAAGACTCCTCAGTGATACAGACGACCACCCATGCCTACTAATACACGTAGGAACAAATGAAACCGCAAAAAAGGACCTAGAAACTATAGGCAGAGACTGTGAAGACCTAGGCCGGAAAGTGAAGGAACTGGTAGTACAGGTAGTCTTCTCATCCATCATCCCAGTGGATGGACATTGACCAAGGAGATTTAACAGGATACTACAGGTGAACAACTGGCTACGTCAATGGTGTCATGAGCAACGTTTTGGGTTTCTTGACCATGGAGCATGGGAAACAAACAAGGAGAATTGGAGCTGCTAACACAGGAAGGGAGATATGATGTCATTGGAATCACTGAAACTTGGTGGAATGATACACATGTTGGAATACAAATCTTGAAAGCTACAACTTATTTATTAGAAACAGGATTAACAGGAGGGGAGGAGCTGTTGCATTGTTTGTTAGGAAAACGTATATCTCCACAGAGATCCAAGCTTCAGAGAATGGTGGCTCTGCAGAAACTGGGTAACAATACAAGGAGAGAAGAACACAAAGGACACTATTGTAGGTGTTTACTATATGCCACCTGGACAGACTAAAGATATGGATAAACTCTTCTTACATCAGATGTCTCTGTTCTCAGAAAAGTATAACAGTGTCCATGGGAGATTTTAACTATCCAGATATTTATTGGGAATCTCTCTCAGGCAAAAGTACTGGGTCCAGAAAATTCTTATCTTTTCTTGCTGACAACTTTATCTTTAAAAAGGTAGAAGAGAGAACAAGAGGATCTGCAATCTTGGACCTAATTCTTAACGACAGGGAGGAAATGGTTGAGGAAGTAAAGGTGGCCGGGAATTTAGGAGTCAGCGATCATCCAATCCTCGAATTTTGGATTACAACAGGAGGAAGACCAGCGAGGACTCAGACTTTAAGGTTGGACTTCAGAAAGGCAGATTTTAATGGACTCAGAAACAGGGCAGGAAAGGTCCAATGGCCGGATGTTCTGAAGGACAGAAATGTCCAAGAAGGATGGGAAATTTTCCTAAATGAAATTCTCATGACACAGTCGGTAACAATCCCAAAAACAAGAAAGAATTGGAAGCATTTAAAGAGACCAGGATGGATGAACACAGAACTTAATCACTTGTGAAAAAGGAAAAAAGGAATGTATATCAGATGGAAAGAGGGGGATATTAAAGAAGAATATAATGCTGCTTGCAGGGAATGCAGGGAAAGGGTTAGAACAGCTAAAGCAAGAAATGAAGTAAGGCTTGCAAGGGAGACCAAAAGCAATAAAAAGGATTTTGGGGGTTATGTCAAAAGCAAAAGAAAGGGCAAAGACGCTATAGGATTTTTACAGGATAAAAAGGGTGAAGTGGTCAAAAATTATGTTGAGAAGAACAAACTCTTACATTCCTATTTTGCATCTGTGTTCTCTAAGAAAGCAAATGTAACATCAACTGATTTTCATGGTGCCATCGAAGGAATAAAAGAATCCACACAAACAGAGAGATGGTGCGGGAATACTTAGCATGAATTTACATTTCCTGGTCTAGATGAATTACATCCTAGGGTCCTGAAAGAGTTAGAGGAAAGTGCAGAACCACTAGCCAGACTCTTTGAAAAATCCTGGAAAACAGAAGTTCTAGAAGATTGAAGAAGGGCAAATGTTGTCCCCATCTTCACAAACAGAAAGAAGATTGAGCCAGGAAATTACAGGCCAGTGAGACTAACTTCTATACTAGGAAAGATCTGTGAACAAACTATTAAACAGCATGTATGTAAGTACTTGGATAAGACTACAGTAATTAACCAGAGCCAGCATGGGTTTGTAGCAAACAAGTCATGTCAGACTGATCTAATTTCCTTCTATGATGGAATCACTGACTGGGTAGATCAGGGAAATGCGGCAGATATAGCACATCTCTACTGCAGCAAAGCATTTGATAAAGTATCTCATACTATTATAGAAACTTAAAGGGAACCTGTCGACCCCAAAATGGAAGGTGAGCAAAGCCCACCGGCATCAGGGGCTTATCTACAGCATTCTGTAATTCTGTAGATAAGCCCTGAATCCTGAAAGATGAGAAAAAGAGGTTAGATTATACTCACCTAGGGGCGGTCCCACTGCGGTTCTGGTCCGATGGGCGTCGCAGTCCGGTCCGATGGGCGTCGCAGTCCGGTCCGGGGCCTCCCATCTTCATACGACCACATCCTCTTCTGGTCTTCACGCTGCAGCTCCGGCGTACTTTGTCTGCCCTGTTGAGGGCAGAGCAAAGTACTGCAGTGCGCAGGCGCCAGGCCTCTCTGACCTTTCCCAGCACCTGCGCACTGCAGTACTTTGCTCTGCCCTCAACAGGACAGATCAGTACGCCTGAGCCGCAGCATGCAGACAAGAAGAGGACGTCATCGTAAGAAGATGGGAGGCCCTGGACCGGACCGTGAGGCCCATCATACCGGGACCGCCTCCCCAGGTGAGTATAATCTAAACTCTTTTTCTCATCTTTCAGGTTACATCGGGGGCTTATCTACAGCATTACAGAATGCATTACAGAATGCTGTAGATAAGCCCCTGATGCCGGTGGGCTTTGCTCACCTTCCATTTTGGGGGTGACTGGTTCCCTTTAAGACTTTGGAGTGGGGGCGTGTTCTTTGTTCCTCAGAGTGTTGCTGCCTACTTATGATTGGTCAGCATGACAAAGAGTAAGAAGTACACGCCCCCACTGAAATCTCTCTGGTAAATACCCACAAGGAGTTAAAAATAGCTGTTTAAGTGCCCAATATTTAGATTTCTAATATCTCCGCAACAGAAGGAAAAATTAAAAAACAAACAAAAATAATGTTATTCTGCTCTGCACCGAAGCCTGTTATCTTGTGTGTCCAATTCAACATGACACATTTAGTCAAAGGTCCTCTTTAAAGGGAACCTGTCTCCAGAAAAAAATGCTACTAACCTGCAGATACAGAGTCAGTAGCGTTACTAAGCTGCCCAGCGCCTGCACTTAGCCGAACACTGCGGCGAGAAAATTTACTTTATTTTTACCGGCAATGTCACCGATTCAGTCTGAATTGGGGCCGGCTGCCAGTCAGGGCCGCAGCTGTCGGGCGGGTTAGCAACGCTATTAACCTGCAGACTGACCCCATACCTGCAGGTTAACTGTGTTTTTTTCTGGTGACAGGTTCCTTTTAAATAGCTTGAAAAAGCTTAAATCCAGTCCTGGGGGGGGGGTCGGTCACACAGCGCTGCGGACAGATACATTACACTGGCGGTCCGGTCTCCAGCAGTGGAGAATATGGGACAGACGAGCTGGTGCTGATTACAGGGGGCGCCCACACCCGCCACACTTTGCTGTTGGGAATTTTCCCGCTGATTTTCACCACTGAGGCGACGACTACTCCAAGTGGATCCAGAAAAGGGACTAAAACAGAAGGCGACGCCGCAGTGTGAACAGCGCCCTCCGCCCCACAGCCGGTACCTGCAGCGCCGCAGTGTGAACAGCGCCCTCCGCCCCACAGCCGGTACCTGCAGCGCCGCAGTGTGAACAGCGCCCTCCGCCCCACAGCCGGTACCTGCAGCGCCGCAGTGTGAACAGCGCCCTCCGCCCCACAGCCGGTACCTGCAGCGCCGCAGTGTGAACACCGCCCTCCGCCCCACAGCCGGTACCTGCAGCGCCGCAGTGTGAACACCGCCCTCCGCCCCACAGCCGGTACCTGCAGCGCCGCAGTGTGAACACCGCACCCGCCCCACAGCCGGTACCTGCAGCGCCGCAGTGTGAACACCGCACCCGCCCCACAGCCGGTACCTGCAGCGCCGGCCTCCTCGCTCTCCTCCTCTCCGCACTCAGAGATCACAATTATGTGGTAAACTTAAATCTGCTTTCAGGCCGAGAACTGAAGCCGCGGATGTGAGCGCACTATGGCTTCTGCCCCGCAGCAAAGCCGCACAGTCCGGGAAGCCGCGACCTGCACCGTCCTGTCTGATCTGCCGCTGAAGGACCTGTGTGACGTCACTAACGTGAGACCACAACAGCAGGGGGCGGGGTCTGCAAGAGAAGCAAGTAACAGGGTGTGGCTCAAGGACCTGTCAAGATGATGATGTCACTGATGTCACCACCATGTGATCAGTCACGTGAGAAGGCGGAGCTAAACGAACTAAAAGATGGTCATGTGACAAAGGGTGGAGCTTAAAATGTGAAGACGTGAAGGGTTCATTGTGTTCGAACAGCAATGAGAGAAACCCCGCCCAATGCAGACCACGCCTCTTTTTTGCAAACAGCGAACTGTTCCGTAAACATGACGAAAACCACAGTCAGAGGCAATAACCTGCAGCCCCCCACACAGTATAATCGGCCCCATACAGCCCCCCACACAGTATAATCGGCCCCATACAGCCCCCCACACAGTATAATCGGCCCCATACAGCCCCCCACACAGTATAATCGGCCCCATACAGCCCCCCACACAGTATAATCGGCCCCATACAGCCCCCCACACAGTATAATGGGCCCCATACAGCCCCCCACACAGTATAATCGGCCCCATACAGCCCCCCACACAGTATAATGGGCCCCATACAGCCCCCCACACAGTATAATCGGCCCCATACAGCCCCCCACACAGTATAATGCGCCCCATACAGCCCCCCACACAGATTAATGGGCCCCATACAGCCCCCCACACAGTATAATTGGCCCCATACAGCCCCCCACACAGTATAATCGGCCCCATACAGCCCCCCACACAGTATAATCGGCCCCATACAGCCCCCCACACAGTATAATCGGCCCCATACAGCCCCCCACACAGATTAATGGGCCCCATACAGCCCCCCACACAGTATAATAGGCCCCATACAGCCCCCCACACAGTATAATAGGCCCCATACAGCCCCCCACACAGTATAATGGGCCCCATACAGCCCTCCACACAGTATAGTGGGCCCCATACAGCCCTCCACACAGTATAATGGGCCACGTACAGCCCTCCACACAGTATAATGGGCCCCATAAAGCCCTCCATACAGTATAATGGGCCCCATACAGCCCCCCACACAGTATAATCGGCCCCATACAGCCCCCCACACTGATTAATGGGCCCCATACAGCCCCCCACACAGTATAATGCGCCCCATACAGCCCCCCACACAGTATAATGGGCCCCATACAGCCCCCCACACAGTATAATGTGCCCCATACAGCCCCCCACACAGTATAATGCGCCCCATACAGCCCCCCACACAGTATAATGGGCCCCATACAGCCCTCCACACAGTATAGTGGGCCCCATACAGCCCCCCACACAGTATAATGGGCCCCATACAGCCCTCCACACAGTATAATGGGCCCCATACAGCCCCCCACACAGTATAATGGGCCCCATACAGCCTTCCACACAGTATAATGGGCCCCATACAGCCCCCCCACACAGTATAATGCACCCCATACAGCCCTCCACACAGTATAATGGGCCCCTACAGCCCTCCACATAGTATAATGGGCCCCCTGCAGCCCTCCACACAGTATAATGGGCCCCCCACATAGTATAATGGGCCCCATACAGCCCTCCATACAGTATAATGGGCCCCCTAGAGCCCTCCACACAGTATAATCGGCCCCATACAGCCCCCCACACAGTATAATCGGCCCCATACAGCCCCCCACACAGATTAATGGGCCCCATACAGCCCCCCACACAGTATAATAGGCCCCACACAGCCCCCCACACAGTATAATAGGCCCCATACAGCCCCCCACACAGTATAATGGGCCCCATACAGCCCTCCACACAGTATAGTGGGCCCCATACAGCCCTCCACACAGTATAATGGGCCACGTACAGCCCTCCACACAGTATAATGGGCCCCATAAAGCCCTCCATACAGTATAATGGGCCCCATACAGCCCCCCACACAGTATAATCGGCCCCATACAGCCCCCCACACAGATTAATGGGCCCCATACAGCCCCCCACACAGTATAATGCGCCCCATACAGCCCCCCACACAGTATAATGGGCCCCATACAGCCCCCCACACAGTATAATGTGCCCCATACAGCCCCCCACACAGTATAATGCGCCCCATACAGCCCCCCACACAGTATAATGGGCCCCATACAGCCCTCCACACAGTATAGTGGGCCCCATACAGCCCCCCACACAGTATAATGGGCCCCATACAGCCCTCCACACAGTATAATGGTCCCCATACAGCCCCCCACACAGTATAATGGGCCCCATACAGCCTTCCACACAGTATAATGGGCCCCATACAGCCCCCCCACACAGTATAATGCACCCCATACAGCCCTCCACACAGTATAATGGGCCCCTACAGCCCTCCACATAGTATAATGGGCCCCCTGCAGCCCTCCACACAGTATAATGGGCCCCCCACATAGTATAATGGGCCCCATACAGCCCTCCATACAGTATAATGGGCCCCCTAGAGCCCTCCACAAAGTATAATGGGCCCCCTACAGCCCTCCACACAGTATAATGGGCCCCCTACAGCCCTCCACACAGTATAATGGGCCCCATACAGCCCTCCACACAGTATAATGGGCCCCATATTGCCCTCCACACAGTATCACGGGCCCTACATGGTACATCACCACACACAATCCCGCCCCCCCACCACATTACCACACACAATCCTGCCCCCAACACATTACCACACACAATCCTGCCCCCACCACATTACCACACACAATCCCGCCCCTCCACCACATTACCACACACAATCCTGCCCCCAACACATTACAACACACAATCCTGCCCCCCACCACATTACCAGACACAATCCCTCCCCCCACTACATTACCACACACAATCCCGCCACCCACCACATTACCACAGATAATCCCGCACCCCACCACATTACCACACACAATCCCGCCCCCCACCACATCACCACACATAATCCTGCCCCCCACCACATTACTACACACAATCCCGCCCCCCACCACATCACCACACATAATCCCACCCCCACCACATTACCACACACAATCCCGCCCCCCACCACATTACCACACACAATCCCGCCCCCCACCACATCACCACACATAATCCCTCCCCCCCACCACATCACCACACATAATCCCGCCCCCACCACATTACCACACATAATCCCGCCCCTACCACATCACCACACATAATCCCGCCCCCCACCACATTACCACACACAATCCCGACCCCCACCACATCACCACACATAATCCCTCCCCCACCACATTACCACATATAATCCCGCCCCCACCACATCACCACACATAATCCCTCCCCCACCACATTACCACACATAATCCCGCCCCCACCACATCACCACACATAATCCCTCCCCCACCACATTACCACACATAATCCCGCCCCCACCACATCACCACACGTAATCCCGCCCCCACCACATCACCACACATAATCCCGCCCCCCACCACATCACCACACATAATCCTGCCCCCCACCTCATTACCACACATAATCCCACCCCCCACCACATCACCACACATAATCCCGCCCCCCACCACATCACCACACATAATCCTGCCCCCCACCTCATTACCACACATAATCCCACCCCCCACCACATTATCACACATAATCCCGCCCCCCACCACATTACCACACATAATCCTGCCCCCCACATTACCACACATAATCCCACCCCCCACCTCATTACCACACATAATCCTGCCGCCCACCTCATTACCACACATAATCCCACCCCCCACCACATTACCACGCATAATCCCGCCCCCCACCTCATTACCACACATAATCCCACCCCCACCACATTACTACACATAATCCCGCCCCCCACCCCATCACCACACATAATCCCGCCCCCCACCACATTACCACACACAATCCCGCCCCCCACCACATCACCACACATAATCCCTCCCCCCCCACCACATCACCACACATAATCCCGCCCCCACCACATTACCACACATAATCCCGCCCCTACCACATCACCACACATAATCCCGCCCCCCACCACATTACCACACACAATCCCGACCCCCACCACATCACCACACATAATCCCTCCCCCACCACATCACCACACATAATCCCTCCCCCACCACATTACCACACATAATCCCGCCCCCACCACATCACCACACATAATCCCGCCCCCCACCACATCACCACACATAATCCTGCCCCCCACCTCATTACCACACATAATCCCACCCCCCACCACATTATCACACATAATCCCGCCCCCCACCACATTACCACACATAATCCTGCCGCCCACCTCATTACCACACATAATCCTGCCGCCCACCTCATTACCACACATAATCCCACCCCCCACCACATTACCACGCATAATCCCGCCCCCCACCTCATTACCACACATAATCCCACCCCCACCACATTACTACACATAATCCCGCCCCCCACCCCATCACAACACATAATCCCGCCCCCCACCACATCACCACACATAATCCCGCCCCCACCAAAGTACCCCACATAATCCCACCCCCCACCACATCACCACACATAATCTCGCCCCCCACCACATTACTACACATAATCCCGCCCCCCCACATTACCACACACAATCCTGCCCCCCACCACATTACCACACATAATCCCACCCCCACCACATTACTACACATAATCCCGCCCCCCACCCCATCACCACACATAATCCCGCCCCCACCACATCACCACACATAATCCCGCCCCCACCACATTACCACACATAATCCCACCCCCCACCACATCACCACACATAATCCCGCCCCCACCACATTACCACACATAATCCCACCCCCCACCACATCACCACGCATAATCCCGCCCCCCACCTCATTACCACACATAATCCCGCCCCCCACCACATTACTACACATAATCCCGCCCCCCACCACATTACCACACATAATCCCGCCCCCCACCACATTACCACACATAATCCCACCCCCACCCCATCACCACACATAATCCCACCCCCACCACATCACCACACATAATCCCACCCCCACCACATCACCACACATAATCCCACCCCCACCACATCACCACACATAATCCCACCCCCACCACATCACCACACATAATCCCACCCCCACCACATCACCACACATAATCCCACCCCCACCACATCACCACACATAATCCCACCCCCCACCACATCACCACACATAATCCCACCCCCACCACATCACCACACATAATCCCACCCCCACCACATTACCACACATAATCCCGCCCCCCACCACATTACCACACATAATCCCCCCATCACATCACCACACATAATCCCACCCCCACCACATCACCACACATAATCCCACCCCCACCACATTACCACACATAATCCCACCTCCCACCACATTACCACACATAATCCCACCCCCACCACATTACCACACATAATCCCACCCCCACCACATTACCACACATAATCCCACCTCCCACCACATCACCACACATAATCCCACCCCCACCACATTACCACACATAATCCCACCCCCACCACATTACCACACATAATCCCACCCCCCACCACATTAGCACACATAATCCCACCCCCCACCACATTACCACACATAATCCCACCCCCCACCACATTACCACACATAATCCCACCCCCACCACATTACCACACATAATCCCACCCCCCACCACATTACCACACATAATCCCGCCCCCCACCACATTACCACACATAATCCCACCCCCCACCACATTACCACACATAATCCCGCCCCCCACCACATTACCACACATAATCCCACCCCCACCCCATCACCACACGAATCCAGTTTGCTTTTGATTTTACACTGTGAATAAAATGTATTAGTATTATTTTTAATTATTATTATTGTTATTAACTTCATTTTAAGTTAATTTACCACCTGCGTAAGCGCTATTGAATCTTGTCATTATTTACTTTAGTTTAATCACCAGCAGCGTTAATTAGATAGCAATGAGCATGCCGAGCGTTAGCTGGCTGGAAACAGCTAGTAGATATATATAGTTATGGCTCCACAGTGCTCACACACAAACACACAGAATGACAGCCCAGTACTAGTAGTCATTAACCCCTTCAAGACGCAGGCCTTTTCCGTTTTTGCGTTTTAGTTTTTCGCTCCACTCCTTCCCAGAGCCATAACGTTTTTTATTTTTCTGTCAATATGGCCATGTGAGGGCTTATCTTTTGCGGGACAAGTTGCACTTTTGAACGACATCATTGGTTTTACCATGCCGTGTACTAGAAAATGGGAAAAATTTCCAAGTGCGGTGAAATTGCAAAAAAACTGCAATCCCACACTGGTTTTTTGTTTGGCATTTTTTCTAGGTTCACTAAATGCTAAAACTGAGCTGCCATTATGATTCTCCAGGTCAGTACGAGTTCATAGACACCTAACATGACTAGGTTATTTTTTATCCAAGTGGTGAAAAAAAATTCCAAACTTTGCTAAAAAAAAATAAAAAAAAAAAAATTTCACCATTTTCCGATACTCGTAGCGTCTCCATTGTTCGTTATCTGGGGTCGGGTGAGGGCTTATTTTTTGCATGCCGAGCTGGCGTTTTAATGATACCATGTTGGTGCAAATACGTTCTTTTGATCGCCCGTTATTGTATTTTAAACGTAATTCTGGCGTTTCTAATTTTTTTCTCGCTACGCTGTTTAGCGATCAGGTTAATACTTTTTTTATTGATAGATCGGGCGATTCTGAACGCGGCGATACCAAATATGTGTAGGTTTTATATTTTTTTTATTGTTTTATTTTGAATAGGGCGAAAGGGGGGTGATTTAAACTTTTATATATTTTTTATATATTTTTTTTTTATTTTTTTACTTTTGCCATGATTCAATAGTGTCCATGGGAGGCTAGAAGCTGGCATAGCCTGATCGGCTCTGCTACATAGCAGCAATCATCAGATCGCTCCTATGTAGCTGAATTGCAGGCTTGCTATGAGCACCGACCACAGGGTGGTGCTCACAGCAGGCTGGCATCAGTAACCATAGAGGTCTCAAGGACCTCTATGGTTACTATCCTGACGCATCGCTGACCCCCGATCATATGATGGGGTCCGCGATGCACGCATTTCCAGCCGCGCAGCCTGAAGCGCTGGTTAAATGCCACTGTGCACAATCCTGATCACAGGTATCAGTGTCATCAGAATAACGGCACCGACCTGACACTGCCTGTAGTCACTGAGCACAATCCTGATCACAGGTATCAGTGTAACGGCACCGACCTGACACTGTCTGTAGTCACTGAGCACAATCCTGATCACAGTCATCAGTGTAATCAGTATAACAGCACCGACCTGACACTGTCTGTAGTCACTGAGCACAATCCTGATCACAGGTATCAGTGTAATCAGTATAAAGGCGCCGACCTGACACTGTCTGTAGTCACTGAGCACAATCCTGATCACAGTCATCAGTGTAATCAGTATAACGGCACCGACCTGACACTGTCTGTAGTCACTGAGCACAATCCTGATCACAGTCATCAGTGTAATCAGTATAACGGCACCGACCTGACACTGTCTGTAGTCACTGAGCACAATCCTGATCACAGGTATCAGTGTAATCAGTATAAAGGCGCCGACCTGACACTGTCTGTAGTCACTGAGCACAATCCTGATCACAGGTATCAGTGTAATCAGTATAACGGCACCGACCTGACACTGTCTGTAGTCACCGAACACAATCCTGATCACAGGTATCAGTGTAATCAGTATAACGGCACCGACCTGACGCTGTCTGTAGTCACTGAGCACAATCCTGATCACAGGTATCAGTGTAATCAGAATAACGGCACTGACCTGACACTGTAGTCACTGAACACAATCCTGATCACAGGTATCAGTGTAATCAGTATAACGGCACTGACCTGACACTGTCTGTAGTCACTGAGCACAATCCTGATCACAGGTATCAGTGTAATCAGTATAAAGGCGCCGACCTGACACTGTCTGTAATCACTGAGCACAATCCTGATCACAGGTATCAGTGTCATCAGTATAACGGCACCGACCTGACGCTGTCTGTAGTCACTGAGCACAATCCTGATCACAGGTATCAGTGTAATCAGAATAACGGCACTGACCTGACACTGTCTGTAGTCACTGAGCACAATCCCGATCACAGGTATCAGTGTAATCAGTATACCAGCACCAACCTGACACTGTCTGTAATCACTGAGCACAATCCTGATCACAGGTATCAGTATAATCAGTATAATGGCACCGACCTGACACTGACTGTAGTCACTGAGCACAATCCTGATCACAGGTATCAGTGTAATCAGTATAACTGCGCCGACTTGACACTGCCTGTAGTCACTGAGCACAATCCTGATCACAGGTATCAGTGTAATCAGTATAACTGCGCCGACTTGACACTGCCTGTAGTCACTGAGCACAATCCTGATCACAGGTATCAGTGTAATCAGTGTAACTTCGCCAACCTGACACTGTCTGTAGTCACTGAGCACAATCCTGATCACAGGTATCAGTGTCATCAGTATAACGGCGCCGACCTGACACTGTCTGTAGTCACTGAGCACAATCCTGATCACAGGTATCAGTGTAATCAGTATAGCGGAACCGACCTGACACAGTCTGCAGTAACTGAGCACAATGCTGATCACAGGTATCAGTGTAATCAGTATAACGGCACCAACCTGACATTGTCTGTAGTCACTGAGCACAATCCTGATCACAGGTATCATTGTAATCAGTATAACAGCACCAACCTGACACTGTAATCACTAAGCACAATCCTGATCACAGGTATCAGTGCAATCAGTATAACAGCACCGACCTGAAACTGACTGTAGTCACTGAGCACAATCCTGATCACAGGTATCAGTGTAATCAGTATAACTGCGCCGACTTGACACTGCCTACTCACTGAGCACAATCCTGATCACAGGTATCAGTGTAATCAGTATAACTGCACCGACCTGACACTGTAATCACTAAGCACAATCCTGATCACAGGTATCAGTGTAATCAGTATACCAGCACCAACCTGACACTGTCTGTAATCACTGAGCACAATCCTGATCACAGGTATCAGTATAATCAGTATAATGGCACCGACCTGACACTGACTATAGTCACTGAGCACAATCCTGATCACAGGTATCAGTGTAATCAGTATAACTGCGCCGACTTGACACTGCCTGTAGTCACTGAGCACAATCCTGATCACAGGTATCAGTGTAATCAGTATAACTGCGCCGACTTGACACTGCCTGTAGTCACTGAGCACAATCCTGATCACAGGTATCAGTGTAATCAGTGTAACTTCGCCAACCTGACACTGTCTGTAGTCACTGAGCACAATCCTGATCACAGGCATCAGTGTAATCAGTATAACGGCACCGACCTGACACTGTCTGTAGTCACTGAGCACAATCCTGATCACAGGTATCAGTGTAATCAGTGTAACTTCGCCGACCTGACACTGTCTGTAGTCACTGAGCACAATCCTGATCTCAGGTATCAGTGTAATCAGTGTAACTTCGCCGACCTGACACTGTCTGTAGTCACTGAGCACAATCCTGATCACAGGCATCAGTGTAATCAGTATAACGGCACCGACCTGACACTGTCTGTAGTCACTGAGCACAATCCTGATCACAGGTATCAGTGTAATCAGTATAATGGCGCCGACCTGACACTGTCTGTAGTCACTGAGCACAATCCTGATCACAGGTATCAGTGTAATCAGTATAATGGCGCTGACCTGACACTGTCTGTAGTCACTGAGCACAATCCTGATCACAGGTATCAGTATAATCAGTATAATGGCACCGACCTGACACTGTCTGTAGTCACTGAGCACAATCCTGATCACAGGTATCAATGTAATCAGTATAACGGCACCGACCTGACACTGTCTGTAGTGACTGAGCACAATCCTGATCACAGGTATCAGTGTAATCAGTATAATGGCGCCGACCTGACACTGTCTGTAGTCACTGAGCACAATCCTGATCACAGGTATCAGTGTAATCAGTATAATGGCGCCGACCTGACACTGTCTGTAGTCACTGAGCACAATCCTGATCACAGGTATCAGTATAATCAGTGTAACTTCGCCGACCTGACACTGTCTGTAGTCACTGAGCACAATCCTGATCACAGGTATCAATGTAATCAGTATAATGGCGCCGACCTGACACTGTCTGTAGTCACTGAGCACAATCCTGATCACAGGTATCAGTATAATCAGTATAATGGCACCGACCTGACACTGTCTGTAGTCACTGAGCACAATCCTGATCACAGGTATCAATGTAATCAGTATAACGGCACCGACCTGACACTGTCTGTAGTCACTGAGCACAATCCTGATCACAGGTATCAATGTAATCAGTATAACGGCACCGACCTGACACTGTCTGTAGTCACTGAGCACAATACTGATCACAGGTATCAGTGTAATCAGTATACCAGCACCAACCTGACACTGTCTGTAATCACTGAGCACAATCCTGATCACAGGTATCAGTTTAATCAGTATAATGGCACCGACCTGACACTGACTGTAGTCACTGAGCACAATCCTGATCACAGGTATCAGTGTAATCAGTATAACTGCGCCGACTTGACACTGCCTGTAGTCACTGAGCACAATCCTGATCACAGGTATCAGTGTAATCAGTATAACTGCGCCGACTTGACACTGCCTGTAGTCACTGAGCACAATCCTGATCACAGGTATCAGTGTAATCAGTATAACGGCACCGACCTGACACTGTCTGTAGTCACTGAGCACAATCCTGATCACAGGTATCAGTGTAATCAGTATAATGGCGCCGACCTGACACTGTCTGTAGTCACTGAGCACAATCCTGATCACAGGTATCAGTGTAATCAGTATAATGGCGCCGACCTGACACTGTCTGTAGTCACTGAGCACAATCCTGATCACAGGTATCAGTATAATCAGTATAATGGCACCGACCTGACACGGTCTGTAGTCACTGAGCACAATCCTGATCACAGGTATCAATGTAGTCAGTATAACGGCACCGACCTGACACTGTCTGTAGTCACTGAGCACAATCCTGATCACAGGTATCAGTGTAATCAGTATAATGGCACCGACCTGACACTGTCTGTAGTCACTGAGCACAATCCTGATCACAGGTATCAGTGTAATCAGTATAACAGCTCCGACCTGACACTGTCTGTAGTCACCGAGCACAATCCTGATCACAGGTATCAGTGTAATCAGTATAACGGCACTGACCTGACACTGTAGTCACTGAGCACAATCCTGATCACAGGTATCAGTGTAATCAGTATAACGGCACCGACCTGACACTGTCTGTAGTCACTGAGCACAATCCTGATCACAGGTATCAGTGTAATCAGTATAACAGCTCCGACCTGACACTGTCTGTAGTCACTGAGCACAATCCTGATCACAGGTATCAGTGTAATCAGTATAACGGCACCGACCTGACACTGTCTGTAGTCACTGAGCACAATCCTGATCACAGGTATCAGTGTAATCAGTATAACAGCTCCGACCTGACACTGTCTGTAGTCACTGAGCACAATCCTGATCACAGGTATCAGTGTAATCAGTATAACGGCACCGACCTGACACTGTCTGTAGTCACTGAGCACAATCCTGATCACAGGTATCAGTGTAATCAGTATAACAGCTCCGACCTGACACTGTCTGTAGTCACTGAGCACAATCCTGATCTCAGGTATCAGTGTAATCAGTATAACGGCACCGACCTGACACTGTCTGTAGTCACTGAGCACAATCCTGATCACAGGTATCAGTGTAATCAGTATAACGGCACCGACCTGACACTGTCTGTAGTCACTGAGCACAGTCCTGATCACAGGTATCAGTATAATCAGTAAAACAGCGCCGACCTGACACTGTGTGTAGTCACTGAGCACAATCCTGATCACAGGTATCAGTGTAATCATTATAATGATGCCAACCTGACACTCTCTGTAGTCACTGAGCACAATCCTGATCACAGGTATCAATGTAAGGCCGGGATCACACATACACGAGATACGGCTGAGTCTCGCAGGTGAAAACCCAGCTCTGGCGCCGGAACTCCGGAGCTGAGGGTGCAGCCGCACAGCAATACATGGAGCTGCAGGCTACACTCCCAAGTGCCGGCGCCAGAGCTGGGTTTTCACCTGCGAGACTCAGCCGTATCTCGCGTATGTGTGATCCCGGCCTAATCAGTATAACGGCGCCGACCTGACACTGCCTGCAGTCACTGAGCACAATCCTGATCACAGGTTCCCTTTAACCTCTTAATTGACTGTTGCTTGCTGACATTCAAGTGCCGCGATCCGGCTCAGACTTTAGTTCTGGCGACCATCAGCTTTCCTGTGACTCTATCGTAGGGAACTGATGAGATGCTGTTAGAGCCGGGGTCCGGCTGAACGCCCCCCCCTCAAGCCCGTCTTGTGATCTCTTCTGTGACACTCAGCCTGATCCTGGATGTCATAGAAGACAATTATTTTACCTGTATACAGCAAAAATGTTGTATTGCTGTATATTGAAGTGATCAGACAATCACAGGTTCACGTCCTCAAAAGGGGCTAATAAATAAAAACTTTTTAAAAATGTAAAAAAAAAAATTGAAAAATTCAAATCCCCCCTCTCCTCCTTTTCCCCACTTAACAAAAAAGAAATGTAAAAAAAAAAATATCAAAATACATATTTGGTATCAACGTTTCCAGAAAAGTCCAATCTAGCTAAATATAAAATTAACCCTATCTGCAAAAAAACAACGAAATTCCAAAATTGCATGATTTTGGTTGCGGCAACTCCACTAAAAATGCAATAAGAGACTGAAGCGTCTTTGTTACAGAACCCCCCAGCACCCAGAATATGTTGTGCAGTTATATGTATGTATAAGAGGTTCCATGTGAGATATATGTCCCTAATGCATCAGCCCACAGGCTGCTCCCCTGGGCAGACTGGACAAGATATCCCCCTTCTGACCTCCCCCACCTTAGTAATTCCCACGGTAAATATCGGCAGGCTCCGGCCACCTGCGGCTATTGTAATGTATGTCTGGCCTGCCGCTTTTCAATTGGCCTGCCCTCTGTATCTGTTGTGACATATATTCTGTGTCCTGTGAGTAAAGTGTTGTCACACTGGAAATACGTGGAGAAGCAGTGATCTTTTATATGCGCCCATGTAACCAAACAATTCCAGCCAGCGTCCATCATTCAGACTCCAGCCAAAGCAGAGTGGACCTCCTGAAACACGGGGTGGTACTGAAAGAGGTACTCCAGCACGGTAGACCCCGTTATACTGGTGGCAGACAGCAGGATGTGATACCCGTCTACAGGAGGAAAGGAATGAATGGAAAACAACTACCAGAAGTTAAAGAGGACCACATTAAAAGATCTGGTGGAAGCTTGAGGGTTAATCACCAGCAACAAAACAAAAGCGGATTTGATAGCAGCCATCATGGAACATGACAGTGCAGCGCCCCCCAATGTGAACGTGGAGGAGACTGAATTCCAGAGGGAGGTAAAGAACAGACTGGCGTTCTATGGCCCCAACCCTGCAGTAGAGATCATACGAGAGGTGATGGCTGATGTGCTTACTGATCTGAAAAAAAAGATGGCCGAGCGGACCAGGATAGAGCTAGCCAAGATGGAGTTGGCAGAGCGGACCAAAGTGGAGCTGGTCAAGATGGAGAGTCAGCGAGCAGGGGGATCTCTGGCCTCCGCCCAGGTACCTTCAACAGTAAGCCACAAAAAGATCCAGTATAATGCCTTCCGACTGTTGGGGGAGGCAGAGGAAGACATTGATGGCTATCTGCAGGACTTTGAGCGGCAGTGTGCCCTTCATCAAGTGAAGCCGGAGGAACGGGTTCAGATTCTGGCCAGCAAGCTGAGAGGCCTGGCATCGGACGCCTATCGCACCTGATGAGGACTGTATGGACTATGAGCGGATCAAATAAGTGATCTTGGCCCGGTATACGCTGACACCAGAAGCATACCGCCAAAAGTTCCGCGGACTTATAAAACGGGTAACCGATACCCACGCTGAATGGGCCTGTAAATTACGACGGTCACTGCTACAGTGGGTACAAGGGAGCCAAGCAACCACTAAGGAGGACGTCCTCCAGCTCTTCTTGTTAGAACGATTCTTTCATGGACTAACCCCCGAGACATAGGAATGGCATCGGGACAGGCGGCCAACGACTCTAGAGGAAGCCGCTTGTCTGGCTGATGAACATTATGATGCCAGGAGGCCTCAGTTGTCCAGATCAAAGATGGCCACTAGGTGTCCGCTCTTGGACCTGGAGGCCCCCAAACCACAGAAGATTATAGGGGGACCAGCTAAAAACCTGGCCTACCACAGTCCCCCTGGGGCGCGATGCCACACCTGCCGTCAGCTGGGCCACCTGCTAAGACAATGTCCCAACCGGACTCAGCATACCCAGTGGCCAAAGGCAGGAACAGTTACCTTCAGCCACACCACTGTACACTGCTACCAAGGCGAAGCTGACCAGGCATTGGGGGCTACAACTAACCAGGGGGTGGAAGAGATGGAGGAAGTGCTGCATGAAGTAGACCCCGTGCAGGCGGCCCGGGCAGATAATCGACAACAGCATCGACAGGTCATGTGGGTTAATGGGAAACGTATGCAGGGACTAAGAGATTCCGGTTCAACTTTGACCCTTGTGAAGCCTCATCTCGTCCGGGACCAAGAGAAGACGGACCGGACAGTGGCAGTCCGTGTAGCAGGGGGAGCCATACATCGACTGCCCACTGCCAGGATTCACCTGAACTGGGGAGTGGGGGATGGCCTTGTTGAGGTCGGCTTGATGGAGGATTTGCCTGCAGATGTCTTGCTGGGAAATGACTTGGGGCCCATGTTGTCTGCCTTCTCGGTTGCCCCTCTGGCTGAGACATATCTTGTGACCACCCGGAGACAAGCTCGAGCTGCGGAGGTGGAATCACACTCAGAGGAGGTCCAGGTAAGACATCCCAGCCCTACACGTATTCCCATAGCCAGACACATTTCTTGGGCCACCCCAGATGAATTTAAGAGGGAGTTACTTGAGGATCCTTCATTGGAGGGATATCGTGGGAAGGCACAGGAGGGGAGAGGGGTACTGGAAGGGGAACAGTTTGTATGGAAGCAGGGACTCCTCTACTGGATCACAGAGCAGCACCACACAGGGACGAGCCCCACTATTAAACGACAGCTGGTAGTTCCCAAGAAGTATAGGCAGGAGTTACTGCGAATCTCTCATGACATACCCTTGGCCGGGCACTTCGGCGTCAGTCGCACCAGGCATCATCTGACACAAAACTTCTTTTGGCCGGGGGTAACCTATGATGTTCGTCAGTACTGCCAGACCTGTGACAGTTGCCAGCGCATTGGCAAGAGGGGAGATCGATGCAAGCCCAAATTACACCCCCTCCCCATTGTGGAGGAACCATTTAGCTGAGTAGCGATCGATCTGATAGGGCCGTTAGCCAAACCCAGTCCGTCAGGGAAAAGGTATATATTGACAGTGGTAGATTATGCCACGCTGTATCCAGAGGCGGTTGCGTTACGCAACATACTGGCAGAGACTGTTGCGGCTGCCCTGCTCCAGGTTTTCTCACGGGTTGGATTTCCCCGGGAGATTATCTCGGACCAGGGTACCCAATTTACAGCAGAGGTGACCAACCAACTGTGGAAGCTGTGCGGTGTGAAGTCCATTAGAAGTGCCCCGTACCACCCGCAAACCAATGGGCTGTGTGAACGCTTTAACGGGACGTTAAAACAACTCATTGGGACTTTTACCAGGACCTACAGGGACTGGGAGAAATTCTTGCCTCACCTCCTGTTTGCCTATCAGGAAGTGCCCCAAGAATCCACGGGGTTCTCCCTGTTCGAACTGGTATACGGGAGACGGGTAAGGGGACCCTTAGACTTAGTGCTGGAACACTGGGAAGGGGAGGGCATCATAGAAGGGGTACCTATTGTACCCTATGTGCTGGAATTCCGGGACCGCCTACAGGAGCTGACCCAGGCTGTACGTGGGAACATGCAGGTGGCCCAGCGGCGCCAGCGCGTATGGTACGATCGGAGGGCCAGAGAGTGCACCTTGGAAATAGGACAGAAGGTCCTGGTGTTAGAGCCCACTAGGCAGAACAAGTTCCAAGCTGCATGGCAGGGGCCCTACCAGGCAGTGGGGAAAATAGCCGACACCACCTATAATGTCTCCGATTGTGACGACCCCAGGGTTATCCGCATGTTCCACGTGAATATGCTGAAGCCCTACCAGGAGCGCCCTGAAGAGGTAGTGGCCATCTGTGCACCTGAAACAGAGGATTTAGCCGGACTTCCCTTGCCTGATGTCTTAGGGGAAAGGACTCAGTCTACAACATGGGACCAGGTACACTTGGGTGAAGACCTAGGTCCCCGGGAGAGACAGCAGGCGGAGGCGTTGTTGAGGCAGCGACAGAGGATGTTTTCGGGGAGACCAGGGTACACTCGCCTGGCACAACACAAGGTTGAGACCCAGGATCAGACCCCCCTGAGACAACCCCCCTTCCGCGTCCCTGAGTCTGTACGATAAGGGATGCGACAAGAGATACAAGAGATGTTGTGTTTAGGGGTCATTGAAGAGTCAGATAGTCCCTGGGCATCCCCCGTAGTGTTAGTGCCCAAGAAGGATGGGACTACACGGTTTTGTGTAGACTATCGTAAGCTAAATGAGAAAATGGTGACGGATACGTATCCCATGCCGCGTGTGGATGAGTTGTTAGACCGGCTGGCGGTGGAAAAGTATTTGACCACCATCGATCTATGCAAAGGCTACTGGCAGATTCCCCTTAGTCCTGACGCTATTCCCAAGTCGGCATTTGTCACCCCGTTCGGCTTATTCCAGTTTCGAGTTATGCCATTCGGGATGAAGAATGCCCCGGCGACCTTCCAGAGGCTGGCTGACCGGCTTCTGGATGGTCTCCAGGACTATGCTTGTGCCTACCTGGATGACATCGTCATCTACAGCGCGACATGGGAAGAGCATCTAAATCACCTAGAGACAGTATTAGACAAGATCCACAAGGCCGGAATCACCCTGAACCCAAACAAGTGTCACGTGGGCAAAGCAGAGGTTCAGTATTTAGGACATTGGGTGGGAAGTGGGAAACAGCGACCAGAACCAGCCAAGATTGAGGCCATAGCCAAATGGCCCATCCCACACACTAAAACCCAGGTCATGGCGTTTCTAGGGACAGTGGGGTATTACAGGAAATTAGTTCCCAATTACAGCAGCATAGCCAAGCCCCTCACTGATCTGACCCGTAAGAACCAACCCCGCCAGGTAACCTGGACCCCAGAGTGTGAGGAAGCCTTCTGCCAGCTAAAGGACACCCTCACCAATACCCCTGTATTGGCCGCAGTCGATCCAACTAAACGTTTCCTTGTTCACACGGACGCTTCTATGTTTGGATTGGGGGCAGTACTGAGCCAAGTCGGGCCGGACGGCCAAGAACACCCGGTAGCTTGCCTGAGTCGGAAACTACTGCCCCGTGAAGAAAGCTATGCGGCCATCGAGAAGGAGGTAGTATGGGCACTCAAAAAGTTGCAACCATATTTGTATGGATGACAGTTTTCCCTCCTAACGGACCATAATCTCCTAGTCTGGCTTATTCGGGTCTCTGGAGACAACGCCAGATTACTGCGGTGGAGTTTAGCCCTACAACCTCTGGACTTCACCATCCACTACAGACCCGGCAAACAAAACGGTAACGCCGATGGACTAAGTCGACAAACGGAACTTGTACCAACCCCATAAACTTCGGTCATCCCCAAACCGATCCATTAAGGATCAGACTGTGTATGCCGATTGCGTCGCTGAAAAGGGGAGCCGTGTTACAGAACCCCCCCCCAGCACCCAGAATATGTTGTGCAGTTATATGTATGCATAATAGGTTCCATGTGAGGTGCATGTCCCTAATGCATCAGCCCACAGGCTGCGCCCCTGGGCAGAGGGGACAAGATATCCCCCCCTTCTGTCCTCCCCCACCTTTGTAATTCCCACAGTAAATATCGGCAGGCTCCGGCCACCTGCGGCTATTGTAATGTATGTCTGGCCTGCCGCTTTTGAATGGGCCTGCCCTCTGTATCTGTGTGATATATTCTGTGTGCTGTGAGTAAAGTGTCGTCAGACTGGAAATACGTGGAGAAGCAGTGATCTTTTATATGCGCCCATGTAACCAAGCAATTCCAGCCAGCGTCCTTCATTCAGACTCCAGCCAAAGCAGAGTGGACCTCCTGAAACACGGGGTGGTACTGAAAGAGGTACTCCAGCACGGTAGACCCCGTTACAGTCTTATCTACCCTAAAGTAGTAACAACAAAACCATCAGGTCACCACGGAAAAAACAAGCCTTCACACAGTTCTATTGACCAAAAAATAAAAATGTTAAGGGTTTTAGAAAATGATGACTCATGCAAATGTATTTATTTTTGGTTTGCTTTTTACGAATTTCTGATTTTTTTTTCACCACTTAATAATAAAAAAAATGAAAGTTAAAGTTTGCCTTGTCATAATCACTGACCTGGACATCCATATTCTCAAGTAATTTTTTACTGTAGATCGTACAACCCCTCCCCCCAAAAAAATTGTGCAATTGGGTTTTTATCGTAATTTCACTTCACTTGGAATTGTTTTCTGATTTTACAGTAAACCATGTGGTAAAACTGATGGTGTCTGTTATGCTGCTGCAATGCAGGTAGGTGCAAACTCCACTAGATGGCTATAGAGGAAGGAGGGCTGCACCTAGACAAAGCAGGCCTGTTGTGCAGCAGCGAGGCTACCACCAAGTGGCAGCAGGAAAGTCAAACAAGCCGGGTAGATATTAGTCAGCAGCGCAGTACCAAAGGAATAGACAAAACACAGAGTCAGAGACAAGCCAAAAGGTCAGTAACAGGAGCGGATAAGCTTAAGACAGAAAACAGAAGCAGGTCAGAATACAAGCCAAGTCAAAACCAGGGGAGTTAACACATAAAAGGGAAACACGAGTCAAGACGGGAATAGTGAAAACAGAGACACGGATTTAGGCAGCTAACGCAGCAGGACAAATCAGGATATACCAGAGTCAGCTACACATGCCAAAGGCAGAACTATAACTGACATGATCTGCAGGACACAGCAAGGATAAATAGCAAACTTGAGACTATACTGTGGCTAAAAAAGTTAACCCCTAGCATGACCAAATAGGAGAAAGGGGATGACAGGACTCAAAACCCGGTCTGGATCATGACAGTGTCATTTAAAAATACAACTAGTTCCAGAAAGGAAAAAAATCAAACCCTCATGTGGCTTTGTCAGTGGAAAAAAAATACGGCTCTTGAAAGAGAGGGAAAATGAGAACAAAAATGATAAATTGCTTTGTCCTTAAAAGGGTCCAACATCTCCCCCTCCCCCACTATTCTAGTTAAATACGTGAACAATTCAGTAAATTTGGAAAAACCTTTTTGTATAATAATTAGAAATGGTGGTGGGTTGGGGGCTCATTTCAATCTCCAAGTAATTTATTTTGGTCTTACGATTCGCCAGGAAGCAGAATAGACTTTTGTTTGTTTTGTGACGTCTTATTTCTGTACTTTTTAAATTGCAACTAAAAACTTGAATGCATTTGTTGTGTAACATAAAACGATGACCATGGGTCTTGTGAATATAGACATGCCAATATCATACACCACTGCTGTGTGTAGACACGAGCGTTTTCCTTTGTTGCTGTGTATTTCATATAATTTTGAGGAGTGAAAAATCGTTTTATAGCCAGATTTACCCACAGAGGAGGCAGAAAACATACTGAGCTGAAACAATGGCCTGTAGATGGTTATCAGAACTCTGGTCACACCTGGCCTAAAGCCCGAGACACACCAGATAGCTGTACACTGGATGGTCATTCAGTCACCAGCTCCCCCTCGAGTCCCCATACACAGGAATACTCGGCTAAAGGTACCTTCACACGAAACGACATTATAACGATATCGCTAGCGATCCGTGACGTTGCAGCGTCCTCGCTAGCGATATCGTTTCGTTTGACACGCAGCAGCGATCAGGATCCTGCTGTGATGTCGCTGGTCGCTGAATAAAGTCCAGAACTTTATTTGGTCGTCCGATCGCTGTGTATCGTTGTGTTTGAAAGCAAAAGCAACGATACCAGCGATATTTTACACTGGTAACCAGGGTAAACATCGGGTTACTAAGCGCAGGGCCGCGCTTAGTTACCCGATGTTTACCCTGGTTACTAGCGTAAAATGTAAAAAAAACAAACAGCACATACTCACATTGCGTCCCCTGCAGTCTGCTTCCTCCTCTGACTCAGCGCCGCAAAGTGAAAGTGAAAGCAGCACAGCGGTGACGTCACCGCTCTGCTCTCACTGTACGGCGCTCAGTCAGTCAGGAAGTGGACGCAGGGGGACGTGAATGTAAGTATGTGCTGTTTGTTTTTTTTAGATTTTACGCTGGTAACCAGGGTAAACATCGGGTTACTAAGCGCGGCCCTGCGCTTAGTTACCCGATGTTTACCCTGGTTACCAGGGGACCTCGGCATAGTTGATCGCTGGAGAGCGGTCTGTGTGACAGCTCTCCAGCGACCAAACAGCGACGCTGCAGCGATCGACATCGTTGTCGCTATCGCTGCAGCGTCGCTTCGTGTGAAGGTACCTTAAGCACGGCTGTGTTCTTTATCACAGACTCGCTGGCAGTAGCTTATCTCCCAGAGAACAAATAATCGGATGGGCCGGAGCATCTGTTGGGGAAGTCGAGAGGAAGAACTTACCAATATTGTCTGGCCTTTAGATTAACTTCAAGTCAATTCAAGTCAGGTACCAACTACCACTGTAGGTATAATAATCCGTAAGATGTTATAGCTGCAGAACATTATGGGGAGACCAACATGGCAATGCAAAATGACGTTTCTCTGATGCTTCAGCAGTGTGGGAAATGATACCTGGTGGCAAGTTGTTCTTTGTGAATCAAATCTCAGAATGTTTGAATTTTGCGTGAAGCTGAGAATTTCAATAAACTCGAATTTGATCCTCTGTGGATTGAACCGCTCCTTTCTAGTAAATATTAAAAAGCTGAGCACCAAATCTTACTTATTTTGCATCCACCAATGGGATAATTTTTTAACTTCTGACTGGCCAAGATTAGTCTATGTACTTACATAGTGTTACTTACTATGTACCCCTCCAGTCCATCCTTAACTCTGCTGCCCGACTAATTAATCTCTCTCCTCGCTACACTCCTGCTTCCCATCTTTGCAAATCCCTTCACTGGCTCCCAATTTCCCAGCATATCCAGTTTAACACTGACCTACAAAGCCATCCATAACCTTTCTCCTCTGTATATTTCCAAACTAATCTCTCAATATCTTCCCTCATGTAATCTCCGGTCCTCCCAAGACCTCCTCCTCTCCTCCACACTTATTCGCTCCTCACCCAGTCGCCTCCAAGACTTCTCCCGATTATCCCCCATCCTCTGGAATTCTGTGCCCCAACACGTCCGGTTATCCACTACATTTGGATCCTTCAAAAGAAATCTGAAAACCCATCTATTCAAAGAAGCTTACAGCCTGTAATGACCACACGGCCACCTCAACACCACCGGAGCTCCTGCAACCCCCAACCTACTGTCTCCTTCCCCATAATCCTGTAGAACGTAAGCCCACAAGGGCAGGGTCCTCTTCCCTCTGTATCAGTCTGTCATTGTTAGTGATATTTGTGTTTTGATGTAACCCCTTCTCATGTACAGCACCATGGAATTAATGGTGCTATATAAATAAATAATAATAATTAACCTGGTTGCACAGTCATACATCTACACGCTGCTATTCTATACACTATTTCATGTGGCCACAGTTCTCAGTCATTTTCTTAAAACTCTTTAGACAATAACTTCACTTATACTATGAGAAAAAAAACTTTTCCTTTTTCCTTATCAGATCGGTGTAGAATGCGGGAAAGACAGGGATCCAAGCTAAAGGCCTTCATACACATTAGACTAATGTCAGTTGAACCCACCGATATTGATGGGTTAGGACAAAGGTCTAATATGTATGGTGGCGCAAGCTGACTGATGCTCAGCAGAGATGTTGATTGCACATGTCCGGTTTCGGACTGACGATTGCATTGTTCTCCCAATGATAAGCCCAGCATGTCAGCTGGCTTCTTTTTCATGGGAAACACAGGGGCATTTGGACAAATGAGCGCTCCTGTGTATGGGCGAGTCGGCAGAGATAGCTGCCGGGAGAGCGAGCGCTCCTGTATATGGGAGGGTCGGACAAGATGGCTGTCAGGGGAATGAGCGCTCCTGTGTATGGGGGAGTTGGCTGAGATGACTGTCGAGAGAGCGAGTGCATGGGAGTGTCGGCTGAGATGGCGGTCAGGAGAGCGAGTGCTCCTGTGTATGGGAGAGTCTGCCGAGATGGCTGTCAGGAGAACGAGCGCTCCTGTGTATGGGAGAGTTGGCAGAGATGGCGGTCGGGAGAGCAAGCGCTCCTGTATATGGGAAAATGGGAGAGTCGGACGAGATGGCTGTCAGGAGAGGGAGCACTCCTGAGTATGGGAAAGTCGGCCGAGATTACTGTCGAGAGAGCGAGTGCATGGGAGAGTCGGCTGAGATGACTGTCGGGAGAGCAAGTGCTCTTGTGTATGGGAGTCGGCAGAAATGGCTTGTCGGGAAAGTGAGTGCTCCTGTGTATGGGAGAGTCGGAGATGGCTTGACAGCTTGTCAGGAGAGCGAGCACTCATGAGTAAGTGCAGACGATCAGTAAACGCTGCAGGTTGGACGCTGTGTACGTGTGCAGTGTCCAGATGTTAAGAAATCCCATGGCCATTATGCATCCAGAGACGCCCGCGGCTCACCCACAGAGACGGACAAGCGGCGCATCTCTCCAGACGGCAGCATGTCAATTTCTCTTGCGGAGACGGTAGTCTCTGCAAGATAAATTTCACCCATACAATGTACTGGATGCGGTGAATCCGCACGGTTCAGTGAACACATGCGGATTCACCTGTGTTTAATAGACAGCAGAGCTTTGGACGCAGGGAACATGTGCTGCCACTTCCGGATCGTCTGCACATACCCTTAAGGAGCGTTCTCTTTTCTTTAGAAGCGCACTGCTCCCCAGCCTCCTACTTGTCAGGGAGCGGTGCGATGCTGAAAATAGAGCGTTCAGACCAGGAGCATGGTTGTGCTTGAACGCTCTTTCATGTTGTTAGGAAAGGCAACCAAGGAGCAATGAAGCTGGTTGTATCCAGGCAGTTTCAGAGTGGCGTTTACAGGCTGTAAAGCATAAAGTCGGCAAGTAGTGTAAGCTCGCTGGCTACTCTGAGGATTGCAGGGTGACAACGAGCCGCACACAAAAAGAATTAAAAACCACTGCGTCGTTCTTGATAATCGAGAGGGTTTTTAATAAGAGGTAAAGTGCAAAGGTGTTTGTTTTTTCAAGGACTTTGCAATTTTAACAATTTAACAAACCCTTTAAAACAGTAACGAGGAGGAAGGGGAAGGAGGAAGGGGCCTCATCTGATATCATTCATGTGTGGAATTACCATGTCGGGATTCAGACCGGACTGAGACCTTCAGAAAGATAATGGATGCCTAGTAGTGATGAACGAACGTGTTCAGTTAAGGCGTTATTTCTTGGTTGTGCTTGAAAAATATGTTCAAGTCCCAGCGGCTGCATGTCTCTTGGCTAAGCGACAGCAGCAACACATGCATGGATTGCCGGTTTGTTATGCAATCCCTGCATGTGTTGCGGCTGTCGAATAGCCGAGAGACATGCAGCTGCGGGGACTTGCACATATTATTTGAGAACGCCGAAGACACTTGGTTAGCACCTGAGTATGTTCGCTCATCATTAATACCTAGGAGTCTGAAGAGCGAAGATGGCCAAACAATTGTATGGCAAGAATATTTCACACAATATTTGTTTTACCCCGGAGCAGTAGATCCCATCAAGAGCAAAACTCAGACTTCTGTCCTCATCTAAAGAACCCAAGAATTTATTTAGCTTTCACTGCTATTGATGGTGGCAGAAACGAGCAAAAATTGAAAATACAGAAAAATGACGCCGAACAAAAAAACAAAACAAAGGCAAACAACACAGATTTTAGAATATTGCACTGTGTAAAGAAGCTGTTATTTGACCAAAAGATTAGAAGACATATTTAGCAAAATTTAATGACAGCATTTTACCAGAACGAACGGACACTGACTAGAGAGTATGAATAGGAGAGAGTTCTTGAATAAGTCAAGTCAAAGTGAGGTTCAAAATCCCAATAAGATACTGAGGAGAATGTAAAACTGGCAGTGAACCCTGTTATGACCCCAATGGCGAGGGTCTCAGAGGAACGTGGAAGTCTGCAGAATACAAAAATCCAGCTCATAGGGTAGTGGTAACTGGGTTGACCATATATCTACTCCTAACGCCAACACTAGAAGTAGCCGGGGATCATTCCTACGTTGATTCTAGATGACACGCGCCAGCCGGAGAATCTAGCTACCCCTAGTAGAGGAAAACAAAGACCTTTCTTGCCTCCAGAGAAGGGGACCCCAAAGCTGGATAGAAGCCCCCCACAAATAATGACGGTGAGGTAAGAGGAAATGACAAACACAGAAATGAACCAGGTTTAGCACAGAGAGGCCCGCTTACTGATAGCAGAATAAAGAAAGGTAACTTATATGGTCAACAAAAACCCTATCAAAATCCACACTGGAAATTCAAGAACCCCCGAACCGTCTAACGGTCCGGGGGGAGGACACCAGCCCCCTAGAGCTTCCAGCAAAGGTCAGGATATAGATTTGGAACAAGCTGGACAAAAATACAAAACCAAAACAAATAGCAAAAAGCAAAAGGCAGACTTAGCTGATATAACTGGAACCAGGATCAGTAGACAAGAGCACAGCAGACTAGCTCTGATAACTACGTTGCCAGGCATTGAACTGAAGGTCCAGGGAGCTTATATAGCAACACCCCTAACTAACGACCCAGGTGCGGATAAAAGGAATGACAGAAAAACCAGAGTCAAAAAACTAGTAACCACTAGAGGGAGCAAAAAGCAAATTCACAACAGAACCCGCTCCATGGAAAGAAGCAAAATCCCCTATATATGAAACTAGGAGACAGTCCGACCTCATTCACACTTGCGCATTTTAGTTATTATATTGCATCAGGATATGAATTACAAAAATGGGAGTGCAACATACAGTAATTAAAGTACAGTATATTGGAAGGAAGGATTCTCATGTTTTTGCCAAAAGGAGCAATACCAGGTACTTGAGCCACACACGGAAACGGCGTGTCAAACTTTTTCAGTTCCACCACCATTAAATTTTTAAAATGTTTGAATGAAGATCAAATTTGGAAATATTCAAAGAAAGTTTGCTTTTTTCATTCACTATGAATTCTCCTTCACTATGAGTTTCTGGATAACACTAATAAGAAACAGTCTGTGCTGATATTTTAGCTTAGAAAGTAAATCAAGGCTTTTCTTTTCTTCCTTAAAGCCACAACAATTTTTTTCCCAATGGATCCTGGGTAAAGATGGATTTGGGTATTTGGTAGATGTAAGCTAATTCTACTGAAATTTTTTTGTCTTTTGCTCTTACAAAGTTTCTCTTTTCAATGCAAATTCTTTGATAAAATATTTACTTGTAAAACCTATTCCATATATTGAACAATCAAAACATCTTCTTCTTTGTGACTTTTTTGATGTTTTATAAGACTTGACTTATATGTAAAGCACTTCCCACATCGTGAACACGAGTACGGCTTCTCTCCTGTGTGGCTCCTCTCATGTGCAACAAAACTTGTTCTGTCTATAAAGCATTTCCCACATTCTAAACATGAAAACGGATTCTCACATGTGTGTATTTTCTCGTGTCTAACAAGAATTTTTTTTGTTGTAAAACATTTCCCACATTGAGAACAGGAAAACGGCTTCTCTCCTGTGTGAATTCGCTCATGTATAACAAGACTTGATTTATCTATAAAGCATTTCCCACATTGTGGACATGAATATGGCTTTTCTCCTCTGTGACTTCTTTCATGCCTAACGAGATTTTGTCTACCAGTGAAGCATTTCCCACACTGTGAACATGAATACGGCTTCTCTCCCGTGTGCGTTCTCTCATGTCTAACAAGATTTGATTTATCTATAAAGCACTTCCCACACAGAAAACATGAATATGGTTTCTCTCCTGTGTGGCCTCTCTCATGTGTAACAAGACTTGTTTTATCTGTAAAGCATTTCCCACATTCTGAACATGAATACGGCTTCTCTCCTGTATGAATTCTCCCGTGTGAAACAAGATTTGCCTTTTCTGTGAAATATTTCCCACATTCTGAACAGGAATATGGCTTCACTCCGGTGTGAATTTTCTGATGATTAACAAGATGCCATTTATTTATAAAACATTTGCCACATTCTGAACATGAATATGGCTTCTCTCCTGTATGAATTTTCTGATGATTAACAAGAATTGATTTTGTTGTAAAAAATTTTCCACATTGAGAACATGAAAATGGCTTTTCTCCTGTGTGTGTTCTCTCATGGGTAACAAGATGTGTTTTATTTCTGAAGCATTTCCCACATTTTAAACAGGAGTACGGCTTCTCCACTGTATGAATTCTTCCAATCTGTAATTGGTCATGAGATGGTGCTTCATACTTCATAGAGGAATTAGGCGATAGATCTGTACCATGAATGGCAATAAGGTTTTCTCCTGAGGAGTGATGCATAGCTTCATCTTCTACTTTACAGTTCAGTGATAACTCTAAGTTTTCCTCAGAGTTTCTGCTGCGATTTTCTGTTAGGATAAAAAAATAAATACAATTTGTGATTTATCTTTTGAGACATACAGCAGACACACATATAACATTCACATTACGCTGGAAACACACTTGTAGTTTTTGTGCACTTTTAAAGCCATCAGCGGATTCAGTAATAAGACACCTTGGTGTCATATATTTCTATTTCCTTTGAACTTACTCCTTTAATTCAGGAAAAAAAGAGCCATAAAATCTGCTGTTTAGTTATTTAGAGGCTTTAAAAGTTATTTGGATATTTTAAAAATTTAAATGAATTGAACTTACAAATATACATTGTCAGAGAGGACAGCTTGGAGATCCCGCAGATATCTCCCCGCTGTCGCCAGATGTTCACGAACCACCACTCTGCAGCCACCAATCATAAAGACAATGTCGCAATCCATTTTTGGATTCGCGGCTGCTCTGGTTCCACTCTGATTTAAATGTAGCTTTTTTTTCCCATTCAGGCCAGCAGGGGTTAATGTCAGTTTCCCTTGCTGGCTGTGTGCTGCAGTTGCAGAGTTGCTAGGTCAGCTGATGTGGGTGCTCACCACTCCCACCATCCTTTAAATAGTCACCTGATGCATCAGCTGACTGATGGGGATAGAGTTTCTCTATGGAGACCAGCCTTGCAGTTGCAGCTCTCTGGTGTCAGCTACTTCTGGAGTTTGGAGTCCTGTTTCTGTGTTATCTGCGGCGTGGAGCTTGGCAGCAGAGTCTGGAAACTAAGTGTAGAGTTTATTCCTTGTGTCTCGTGTTTGTCACTGTCCCGTGTTGTACTATTTGCAGTGGTGAGGATAGAGCCCTTGCCGGCCAATGCACTAGCCAGGGCAGTGCTAGATGGCAGCGAGGGACAAGGCTCCTGACGGCGCGGGGGTGGGGGTTGGGAAGGACCCACTTAGAGTGTTAGGGGAGTGGAAGAACAGGCTCTGGTTTGAGCAGAAGGTGACCATCCCTCATTCCCTATCGGTAGGGCCTTCCTCTCCCCTATACCATCCCGTTCTGTGAGTGTCATGCCGCCCGCTGACCCCCTGCCCCCTGCCGGGTCAGTACATATCGTGACAGACAATTCCACAATTAGCAGATGATTCCAAATCATGGAAACAAATATTTATATGTATACATACCTATATATATATATATATATATATATATATATATATATATATACACACATACAGTACAGACCAAAAGTTTGGACACACCTTCTCATTTAAAGGGAAGGTACCGCGTTTGTAGCTCATTAATAAATCACTGTAATGTAGCATAACATGCTGCTATAACCAAGTTTTAAATGCATGTGAAACAGATTTCGTGTGTTATATGAGTTTAAAGAAGGCACTGGGGGCTGACATCTTGTGTTCACAGCAGTTCACGACACTAACAGTGTCATATTACGGCACCCCATGGACATAGGAGATAATAGACCGGCGCTGACCCTATCTCTAACATTGCAGCAGCATTAGCAGTGAGCTGGGCACGCCTCTGTGGGCTGCACAACTCACTGCTGTAGGTGTGACTAGCCGCCATTTTATTACAGCCCAGTGCTATCTGCCGAGCTCCACTTACTCTCTATCGCAGGAGAGAAGCGCTCACTGGAGCTGGAGGATGGAGAGTGTGGGTGATTTACCTCCCTGCTCCTCTGTACTCCAGGCACTGTGCGTCCTGAGCAGACATCCTCTGCTCTCACACGCTGCCCTCCCTGTGTGCTTCTCCTGCTCTGTCTCCGCCTCCTCACACACAGTCCCTGTGAGCTCCGGTAAGCTGCACTCACAGCCTGCAGAGAGGGAGCTGACACCTGGAGAGAGCAGGGCAGCTGACAGGACAGGGATTAAGGTGGGGGAAGGGGGGATGGCAAGAATGTTAGTCACAAAACAGGAGAGAAGTAGCATGCACGCAACAGGGATCACATACCCTTCCCCCATATATCTCTTCTGTGATCTCCCATAGGCCAGCACACTGCTCTCCTGAAATACTCTGTGCTGCAGTCACCCTGCTCCTTCCCCCATATATCTCCCTCTGTGACCCTGGAGGTGACTGTCTCTCCCCATGGGTGCCGTCTCTCTCCCCATGTGTGCTCTCCATCCCACTGTGCCTGTTCGCTCTCCCTCCTATGCTCTCCTCTCCCCCTGCATGTCTTTCCCCATTGCACACACAGCTCAGTGCTTGCGATAACAGGAGCTGTGGGGGTCATGCTGTCACATGTCAGCGTGACCCCCACAGCTGTGACTGTCACCTGCGGTAACGCTACCGCCGGTACTGTCGGTCACAGCGCTGCGGGATCATGCTGGCAGATGTCAGTGTGATTCCGCAGCTGACTGACCTGCAGCAAAAAAGCGGGCGCGGACAGATGAGACTACTGCTCCCATTGGGCTATGTCTGATGGGAGAGTACTATCATCTGCCGCTACCTGTGCTCAGTTTAAAAAAAAAAAAAAGTTACATTACATACACATTCACATAAAAATAAAAAAAAATTATGCTCACAGTGGTGCAGTGCTCCACTGCAGGGGGCGATCTCATCCTGTCAGTCTATCGCCGGCTGTCTTTGAGAGCAGTCGTATCACTGATGTGACTGCTCTCAAAGTGATCAGGATCATCGTGGGACATTATCAGGATCGTCGTGGGACATTATGGATTATCTTCTCGGCAGGCAGGTGAGGAATATTTGTGGTTTATTTTATTTTTGTTGCAGGAGACGAGGGATTCAGGGATTATGCGTTTGGTAAGTAGTTTAATTAAGATTAAGAAAGGACTTTATTCGGGCTGTGTCTTTATTTACAATACAACTATAGGATTAGTAATTACCCCACGTAATTTTTTTAGTTTGGGGTCCCCCATTTTAATAGCCAGTAAAGGCTAAGTATACAGTTGTGTGCGTGTGTCAGCGTGCGCACACTCCCCCCCATAGACCAGCACACTGCTCTCCTGAAATACTCTGCTCCCTCCACCGTATATCTCTCTCTGTGACCCCCCATAGACCAGCACACTGCCATATGGATCACGCATAATGCTGCCATATCCATTTATCACATAATACTCCCATAAAGACCACACGTTATACCGCCATATATATTTATTACATAATACTGCCATATAGATCACACATGATGCCACCATATATATTTTTTACATAGTACTGTCATATAGACTACAATTGATGCGGACAAGTATTATGTGTGATCTGTATTATGGCATTATGTGTGATCTATATGACGGTATTATACGTGATCTTTATGGTGGTATTATGTTTGATCAGTATGGTGGAATAATGTAAAAAATATTTGACTATTATATGATAACTATATTGTGGGATTATGTGTGATCTATGTGGCATTATTATGTGACAATTATATGGTGGTATTATGTGTGATCTATATAATGGTATTATGTGTGATCAATATGGCGGTATTATATGAGAACACTATGGCGGTATGTGTGATCTATATGATGGTATTACATGAGAACTATATGGCGCCATTATGTGTGATCTATATGGCGGTATTGTGAGAACTATATGATGTTTATAGCCTAGGAAAGGGTTAATATCAGCCCGCAGCTGTATATTTAGCCTTTACTGGCTATTAAAATAGGGGGACCACCCAAAAAACAACGTGGGGTCCCCCTATAATTAATAACCGGAAAAGGTTATGCACAGACAGCTGTGGGCTGATGTTAATAGCCTAAGAAAGGGCCATGGATATTGCACCCACCCCCCTTCCCTGGCTACAAACACCAGCTCAAAGCCACCCCTGAAATGGCGCATATCTAAAATGCGACATATCCAGCACTTAGCCTCTCTCTTCCCACTACCCTGTAGAGGTGTCATATGGGTAATATTTGTGGGGTTGATGTCACCTTTGTATTGAAAGGTGCATCAAGCCGACTTAATGGTAATAATGGAGAGGCGTCAATAAGACACCTATTCATTACTAATCCTATAGTTGTTAAGGGGTTAAATAAACACACAGCAAGAATAAAAGTATTTTAATGAAATAAAACACTACACACTTTCTCATCTTTATTAGTCAGCTAACCGTGCAACGCCCTCAATCTCCTGAAAAAAACAACAACAAAAAAACAGCAGTATACTCCCTGTTCCCGCACGCACGCACGCACGCACGCACACACAGACCAGCACACAGACACGCACATATTCACAGTTCACAGTCTCCGCACACACTCTTCCTCCTCCGCAGCGTTTATCGCACGCAACTCCGCAGCAAAACCTCAGATTTTTACACCTGCTGTTTTGCTGCGGATTTGCCTAACTCAATGGTAGTCAATGGGCGCAGAAACGCTGCAGATCCACAAAAAGAATTGACATGCTGCGGAAAATAAAACCCTGCAAATCCGCGCGTATTTTTCCGCAGCATGTGCACAACAATTCTCAATTTCCCATTCACTAACATTGGTTGTGCACTACACTGCAGATTTGATGCAATTCCGCACATCCAAAAACGCTGCGCAAACGCATCAAAGTCATCCAAGTGTCTCACCCCTGCTATTCCATGTGTATCTCTCTCCTCATCACGCTCCATGTGTCTCACCCCTGCTATCCCATGTGTATCTCTCTCCTCATCACGCTCCATGTGTCTCACCCCTGCTATCCCATGTGTATCTCCCTCCCCATCACGCTCCATGTGTCTCACCCCAGCTGTTCCATGTGTATCTCTCTCCCCATCACGCTCCATGTGTCTCACCCCTGCTATCCCATGTGTATCTCCCTCCCCATCACGCTCCATGTGTCTCACCCCTGCTATCCCATGTGTATCTCCCTCCCCATCACGCTCCATGTGTCTCACCCCTGCTATCCCATGTGTATCTCCCTCCCCATCACGCTCCATGTGTCTCACCCCTGCTATTCCATGTGTATCTCTCTCTCCTCATCACGCTCCATGTGTCTCACCCCTGCTATCCCATGTGTATCTCCCTCCCCATCACGCTCCAAGTGTCTCACCCCGGCTGTTCCATGTGTATCTCTCTCCCCATCACGCTCCATGTGTCTCACCCCGGCTGTTCCATGTGTATCTCTCTCCCCATCACGCTCCATGTGTCTCACCCCGGCTGTTCCATGTGTATCTCTCTCCCCATCACGCTCCATGTGTCTCACCCCGGCTGTTCCATGTGTATCTCTCTCCCCATCACGCTCCATGTGTCTCACCCCGGCTGTTCCATGTGTATCTCTCTCCCCATCACGCTCCATGTGTCTCACCCCGGCTGTTCCATGTGTATCTCTCTCCCCATCACACTCCATGTGTCTCACCCCTGCTATTCCATGTGTATCACCCCGGCTGTTCCATGTGTATCTCTCTCCCCATCACACTCCATATGTCTCTCATCATACTACATGTCTCTCTCCTCATCACACTCCATGTGTCTCACCCCTGCTATTCCATGTGTATCTCTCTCCTCATCACGCTCCATGTGTCTCACCCCGGCTGTTCCATGTGTATCTCTCTCCCCATCACGCTCCATGTGTCTCACCCCGGCTGTTCCATGTGTATCTCTCTCCCCATCACGCTCCATGTGTCTCACCCCGGCTGTTCCATGTGTATCTCTCTCCCCATCACACTCCATGTGTCTCACCCCTGCTATTCCATGTGTATCACCCCGGCTGTTCCATGTGTATCTCTCTCCCCATCACACTCCATATGTCTCTCATCATACTACATGTCTCTCTCCTCATCACACTCCATGTGTCTCACCCCTGCTATTCCATGTGTATCTCTCTCCTCATCACGCTCCATGTGTCTCACCCCGGCTGTTCCATGTGTATCTCTCTCCCCATCACGCTCCATGTGTCTCACCCCGGCTGTTCCATGTGTATCTCTCTCCCTATGACGCTCCATGTGTCTCACTCATCATTCTACATGTCTCGCTCTCCCATCAGTCTCTCTCAGCCATACCAATGTATCTCTCCCCTCCTTCCACACTGCCTGGCCATTCACTGCAGACCTGGAGCTCCTTCTTCTTATCTTACTGATGGATGTCACAGACAGCTCAGATAATGCTGCTCCATACACCCCATGTCTTCACTCTTCCTCCAGTCCACCATGCTGCTGAGCCCACTGTGTTCTGCTCCTCTGTAAACTCTGTAACTGTGCTTCTGATGCAGTAACTGCTGGTGATAGCGGATCACAGGGCAGTCACACACAAAATGGCTCTGCCCTGTGATGCTGCTCTTCATTCTGCCCCAGTGATACTAGACCACCCAAAAATGGAGGGAAATGGTGATGTCAGCAGGTACTGCCCCAATTTTCCAGCTAACAGTAAAGCTGGTAAGTCTCACTATAGCTGCTTGAGGTCTAAAACAGTGGTCAATATATATATATTTTTGTAAAATTTTTGTAAATTTTTGTAAAAAAATATAATATTTTTCATATAGAAATGTTTGCAAACAGTGCAAACATTGCATTAATACATTTTATTTACTATTTTAAGCTTAATTTCACAAAAAAACAAACTACAAGAAAACTGGTGGCGCCTTCCTTTTAAAGATTTTTCCGTATTTTCATGACTATGAAAATTGTAAATTCACACTGAAGGCATCAAAACTATGAATTAGCACATGCTTCATAACAAATTCAGCAGCCGTGCACCTAAAACACAACTTTTACAAGAAAACCTGAAGGGATGGAATTTTTGTTTTAGTATTTTTCACATATTCAGCAGAAAAAAAATCTCACAAACCATTGAAAAATCCAATGCACTTTTTCTTTTATTGCAGACCTGCATGTATAATAATCATTTAAAAGTTACAGTATGTTTTATTGTGTGATTTTTGCTTAGAAATTATGTTTTTAGTTAACCCCTTAAGCCCCGAGGGTGGTTTGCACGTTAATGACCGGCCAATTTTTACAATTCTGACCACTGTCCCTTTATGAGGTTATAACTCTGGAACATTTCAACGGATCTTGGCGATTCTGACACTGTTTTCTCGTGACATATTGTACTTCATGATAGTGGCAAAATTTCTTTGATATAACCTGCGTTTATTTGTGAAAAAAATGGAAATTTGGCAAAAATTTTGAAAATTTTGCAATTTTCCAACTTTGAATTTGTATGCCCTTAAATCACAGACATATGTCACACAAAATACTTAATAAGTAACATTTCCCACATATCTACTTTACATCAGCACAATTTTGGAACCAACATTTTTTTTTGTTAGGTAGGTATAAGGGTTAAAAGTTGACCAGCAATTTCTCATTTTTAAAACACCATTTTATTTTTAGGGACCACATCTCATTTGAAGTCATTTTGAGGGGTCTATATGATAGAAAATACCCAAGTGTGACACCATTCTAAAAACTGCACCTCTCAAGGTGCTCAAAACCACATTCAAGAAGTTTATTAACCCTTCAGGTGTTTCACAGGAATTTTTGGAATGTTTAAATAAAAATGAACATTTAACTTTTTTTTCACACAAAATTTAATTCAGCTCCAATTTGTTTTATTTTACCAAGGGTAACAGGAGAAAATGGACCCCAAAAGTTGTTGTACAGTTTGTCTTGAGTATGCTGATACCCCATATGTGGGGGTAAACCACTGTTTGGGCGCATGGCAGAGCTCGGAAGGGAAGGAGCGCCATTTGACTTTTCAATGCAAAATTGACTGGAATTGACATGGGACGCCATGTTGCGTTTGGAGAGCCCCTGATGTGCCTAAACATTGAAACCTCCCACAAGTGACACCATTTTGGAAAGTAGACCCCTTAAGGAACTTATCTAGATGTGTGGTGAGCACTTTGACCCAACAAGTGCTTCACAGAAGTTTATAATGCAGAGCCGAAAAAATAGAAAAACATATTTTTTCACAAAAATGATCTTTTCGCCCCCAATTTTTTTATTTTCCCAAGGGTAAGAGAAGAAATTGGACCCCAAAAGTTGTTGTCCAATTTGTCCCGAGTACGCTGATACCCCATATGTTGGGGTAAACCCTTTTGGGCGCACGGGAGAGCTCAGAATGGAAGGAGCACTGTTTTACTTTTTCAACGCAGAATTGGCTGGAATTGAGATCGGACGGCATGTCGCGTTTGGAGAGCCCTTGATGTGCCGAAACAGTGGAAACCCCCCAATTATAACTGAAACCCTAATCCAAGCACATCCCTACCCCTAATCCCAACGGTAACCCTAACCACACCCCTAACCCTGACACACCCCTAACTCTAATCCCAACCCTATTCCCAACCGTAAATGTAATCCAAACTCTAACCCTAACTTTAGCCCCAACCCTAACTGTAGCCTTAACCCTAGCCCCAACCCTAACCCTAACCCGAACGGTAAAATGGAAATAAATACATTTTTTTATTTTTCGCTAACTAAGGGGGTGATGAAGGGGGGTTTGATTTACTTTTATAGCTTTTTTTTTAGCGGATTTTTATGATTGGCAGCCGTCACACACACTAAAAGATGCTTTTTATTACAAAAAATATTTTTTGGCGTTACCACATTTTGAGAGCTATAATTTTTCCATGTTTTGGTCCACAGAGTCATGTGAGGTCTTGTTTTTCGCGGGACGAGTTGACGTTTTTATTGGTAACATTTTCGGCCACGTGACATTTTGTGATCGCTTTTTATTCCGATTTTTGTGAGGCAGAATGACCAAAAACCAGCTATTCATGAATTTCTTTTGGGGGAGGCGTTTATACCGTTCCGCGTTTGGTAAAATGGATAAAGCAGTTTTATTCGTCGGGTCAGTACGATTACAGCGATACCTCATTTATATCTTTTTTTATGTTTTGGCGCTTTTATACGATAAAAGCTATTTTATAGAAAAAGTAATTATTTTGGCATCGCTTTATTCTGAGGACTATAACTTTTATTTTTTCGCTAATGATGCTGTATGGCGGCTCGTTTTTTGCGGGACAAGATGACGTTTTCAGCGGTACCATGGTTATTTATATCCGTCTTTTTGATCGCGTTATTCCACTTTTTGTTCAGCGGTATGATCATAAAGCGTTGTTTTTTGCCTCTTTTTTTTTTGCGGTGTTCACTGAAGGGGCTAACTAGTGGGACAGTTTTATAGGTCGGGTCGCTACGGACGCGGAGATACTAAATATGTGTACTTTTATTGTTTTGTTTTATTTAGATAAAGAAATGTATCTATAGGAACAATATATTTATTTTTTTAATTTTTTTTTTAATTTTTATTTTTTTTATTTTAAACACATCTGAATTTTTTTTTTTTTTTTTTAACATCAACATTGCCCCGGGGGGGCATCATGTTATAGTGTAAGATCGCCGATCTGACACCTTGCTGTGCACTGTGTCAGATCGGCGATCTGACGTGCATTCCTGGAGGCTTCCTGGCGCCTGCTCTGAGCAGGCGCTGTGAAGCCACCTCCCTGCAGGACCCGGATGCAGCCCCGTGGCCATCTTGGATCCGGGCCTGCCGCAGGGAGGAAGAGGTAAGAGACCCTCGGAGCAACGCGATCACATCGCGTTGCTCCGGTGGTCTCAGGGAAGCACGCAGGGAGCCCCCTCCCTGTGCGATGCTTCCCTATACCGCCGGCACACTGCGATCATGTTTGATCGCACTGTGCCGGGGGTTAATGTGCCGGGGGCGGTCCGTGACCGCTCCTGGCACATAGTGCCGGATGTCAGCTGCGATAGTCAGCTGACACCCGGTCGCGCTCCCCCCGCATGAGCGCGGCCGATCGCGCTGGACGTACTATCCCGTCGGTGGTCATACAGGCCCACCCCACCTCAACAGGATAGTACGTCTAATGTCAGAAAGGGGTTAAACATTTATTTTTGTGCCCGTAAAGGGCAATGACACTGAGGGGTTTTTTTAACCCCTTTCTCCCTCAGCTTGTTTTTCACTTTAATGTCAAGACCAATTTTTTCAATTCTGACCCGTGTCACTTTAAGTGGTAATAATTCTGGAACGCTTCACCGGATCCCATAGATCCAGAGATAGAACTTCAGGTTAGTGGGACATTTTGGTTCATAGGACTTGCTTTTACTGAAACAATTGAAAGTTTTGCAATTTTGAAACTTAATTTTTATGCCCTTAAACCACATAGTTAAAAAATAGATAATAAACAACATTTACATGTATGTCTACTTCACATCAGCATCATTTTTATAAAGGAGGTTGTGAGGGCTAAAAGTTAATCAGCAAGTTTTTCCAAAAATATTTTTCAAAACCAACTGTATTTATTTTTAAGGGACCACATCCAATTTGAAGGGACTGAGGGGCCTATGTGACAGAAAATACACAGATGAGACTTTTAAAAACACCACCCCCTCCAAGAGCTCAAAACCACATTTCAGAAGTTTATTAATCCTTTAGGGGCTTCATATGAATTATAAGGAAGGTGCCATCAATTTATTTTTTTTTTTTTTTTTTAGCAATTGAAAAAATGTAAAGAATTAATGTTTAAATGCTGTTAAAAAGTATTATAATTTGTTTATAATTTAGTAAAATATGAAAAATAATTTTAAAAGTTTGGAATTTCCACTTTTAAACACTAGGGGGAGCAGCTACTGAAATTTGACAAAAACCTAGTGTAAAACTAGCTCACATTACTGCACTGCTGTAAATATGGGTGGGGTCTGCTGACGGGTGTGATGTCACTAATCTCCTCCCCTTCTGGGTGTTCGCTAAGGGATAAGAGAGGATGACATTTAGGAACACATTGAGCAGCCATTTTGTTGGTGACTGCAAAGTTATACTGACAAGTAGACTGTCACCGAGGATGGCAGTTAGCAAGGATTCTGTTAGTGCTGCTCGCTGTATACTGGGAAATACACACGCGTGCACGCCCACACAGGAAAATACACACACAGTAAAATATATACACATGCAGACATACATGCACACACACCCCAACACCCTCATTACTGAGCCGATAACTAAATACAAAACACACACAGTCACAAACCTATGAAGGATCGTTAACAGAACGAACAGTCATAGGCTGTAACCAGACAGCAACCGATAATTTGAAAGAAAAAAAAACAAAAATTGCGTGGGCTCCTGTGTAATTTTAATACCGAGCAGAGGGAAAGCCGTCAGCTGGGGGCAGATGTTTATAGCTTGGGAAGGGGATAACACCCATGGAGCTTCCTAGGCTATTAATATCAACTCACAGCTGTATACTTAGCCTTTACTAGCTATTAAAATGGGGGACCCACCCCCCAAAAAAATTACATTTGGTACCACCCTATAATTAATAACCAGCAAAGGCTATGCAGACAGCTGCGGGCTGATATTAATAGCCTAGGAAGGGGCCATGGATAGTGGCCTCTCCCAGACAAAAAACCATCATCTCTCAGCCGCCCCAGAAAAGGCGCATCTATAAGATGCACCAATTCTGGCACTTAGCCTTGCTCTTCCCACTGCCCTGTAGCGGTGGCATATGGGGTAATAAGGAGTTAATGTCACTTTTGATTGTAAGGTTATATTAAGCCCGGTTAGTAATGGAGAGGTTTCAATAAGACACCTATCCATTACTAATCCTATAGTAGTGAAAGAGCCCTGTAGCGGTGGCAAGTGGGCTAATAGTTGTGGGGTTGATGTCACCTTTGTATTGTCAGGTGACATCAAGCCCAATGGAGAGGCATCTATAAGATGCCCCCATTACTAACCCCATAGTCACATTGTAAGAAAACACAGACACCCAGAAAAAAAGTCCTTTATTTGAAATAGTGACACAGACTCCTTTATTGAATCTTAATTAAACCATACTTACCGAACACCTAATCCACCGACGCCAACGTCTCCTGCAACAAAAATAAAATAATAAACCACAATATTCCTCATCAGCAGAGAACATAGTCCATAATGTCCCACGACGATCCTGATCACTTTGAGAGCAGTCACATCAGTGGTAGGACTGCTCTCAAAGACAGCCGGCGATACACTGACAGGAGGTAATCGCTCCCGCAGTGTATCACTGTGCTGCCGTGAGAGGTCACCGGAGTTCATCAGCTGATCTGCTCTGGTGATCTTACGGCACCACTGCTGTGAGGGAAAAAAAAAAAAAAAAAAAAGCTTGTACTTACCTTCCCTCCTCTCCCAGGAAGTGCTGCATCCTATTCAGGGGACAGCAGTGTGACATTTCCCTGCTGTGCTCTGAACATGTCGGCAGTGAGCGGTGATCGCAGCCTGTACTGTAATACTAATTACAGGCTGCAATCACCGCTCCTCGCTGCAGATACTTACCCAGGACCCTCGCTTCCCGGCAGCTCCTGTCATCGCACACACTGAGCAGTGTGTGCGATGACAGGGGAAAATAAAGCCAACAAAACAAAATGGCCGCGATCTCCTCCCACAGCTGTGACCTGCCCAGCCCCAGGTCACAGCTAAGAGGCAGGAGGAGCGGCCTAAATGCAAGAGATGCGGTCATTGTCCGACTGCAGTCTCTTATGCCCATGGCTGCCGTAAGTGAAGTGTGCAAGTGTCGTGCCCAGACACTTACGCCCACACTAATGAAAATGGCAGCGCCCAGTGGCAAAAGTAAAAGTTAATAAACTATTAAAGTAGTTCATTTAATTTTGCATTAAAAATAATTGATTACGATATATAATCAATAATTATTAATACAAAAATTACAATCACGGCACCTTCCCTTTAATGGCAATGTGGAAGATAAAAAATGAAAACTTACTTTTTCACCACACAAATATTGTTTTAGCCCAAAATGTTGCATTTTCACAATGGTTACAGGAGAAAACGGAGCATACAATTTGTTTTTCAGTTTCTCATGAGTACACAGATACCCTATATATGGGGGAGAACTACTGTTTGGGTGCATGGCAGGGCTCGGAATGGAAGAAGCACCATTTGACTTTTTGAATGCAAAACTAGCTGGAATGAACAGTGAATTTTATGTTATGTTTGGAGAGCCCCTGATGTGCCTAAACAGTGGGAATCCCCCACTAGAGACACCATTTGGAAACTAGAGCCCTGAAGGAATTTATGTGGATGTGTAGTGAGCACCTTGAATCCACAGGTGCGTTAAGCCGTGAAAACTGGAAAAAAAAAAAAATTCCCACAAAAATCAGCACCAAGTTTTTCATTTTCAAAAGGGTAACAGGAAAAAATGGACCCCCTCATAAGTGATCTTATTTTCCAAACTACACCCCCCCCCCCCAATTAATCTAGTGGTACAGTGATCATATTGACACCACATGTGCCTCATAGACTTTTATACCATTGGGCAGAAAAGAAAGAATAAATTACATTTTTACTACTAAAATGTTGTTTGAGCCCAAAGTTTTTTAATTTTTATAAGGGCTAATAGGAAAAACAATGGACCTGACAGTTTGTTGTGCACGCTTTCCTGAGTGCCTCAATGCCCTACATGTGATCAGGAACTACTTTTGAGACACAGAAGGGAAGGGGGCCATATTATAGTGCGGACTTCACTGTTATGGTTTGCAGGTGCCATGTCACATTAGCAGAGCCCCCCAATAAGTGACCCCATTTTACAAACTACACCTCTCAGTGAATTCATCTAGGGGTGCAGTGATCGTATTGACACCACATGTGCCCCACAGAATTTTATACTAGTGCGCAGTGAAGAAATAATTACATTTTTACCACTAAAATTTAGTTTTAGCCTCAGATTTTACATTTTCACACTGGAAAAATGGGTAAAAATGGCACAAAAATTTGTCCCACAATTTCTGCTGAACGTGGAAATACCCCATATGTGACTGTACAGTATTGTTTAGCTACACGGAGAGACTCGGGAGGGACAGAACGCTATTTGACTCTTGGAGAACAAACTGTGGTAGAATAGTTTGCGGACTCCATATACAGAGCCCCTAAGTGCCAGAAGAGGAGAATCCCCCCTCAAGTGACCCCATGTTGGTGATTTACACCACTCTGGAGTTTATCTACAGGTGTAGTGACGATTTTGACTAAATGGGTGTTTTCCAGAAACGGGCAGCAGTGAATGTCGCTGAGTGAAATTTTCAAACTGCCGTTGTAGTGACCAGTACGCTGTAGTGACCAGTATGTTATAGTGACCAGTACGTTGTAGTGACCAGTACGCTGTAGTGACCAGTACGCTGTAGTGACCAGTACGTTGGAGTGACCAGCTCATGCTTCTAGAGACATCCACCGGTAAATTAGGCGGGCTCTCATCACTACAGAAATGCCAAATGTGAATGCTAACTTTGATTTAGGCACACTGGGGATCAGAAGTGTGGGGGCAAGGCCGGCTTCAGGTTTTCGTGAGTCCCTGACAAGAGTCTCAGTGGCCCCTTCAATACATACCAAAATTCCTGATGTACAGATACAGCAGAGAAATATAGGTATAGTACAATGCCGAAGATTTCACTCTTACATTATAGGAGTGATAGCAATAGCTCAGAAACCAGACAGTATAGTCCTCCATACAGTATAATGAGCCCCATTTAATGTTCCATACATATTGGGCTCCAAATAATGTTTCATACATAATAGGCCCCATATATTGCTCAATATATAATGGGCCCCATATGATCCTCCAGTATATGATAGGCCCCATACAGAATGGGTAACATATACTTCTCCAAACACTAAAAAAAAATAAAAAATAATATACCTCTCCTCGCTGGCTGCAGGTCTGGACTCCTCAGCGTTGCACTCTTACGGCTCTCTGCACTGTGACCGTTCAGAGCAGAGAGGGTGCTGTAGTGAAGTCATCGCACCCTCTGACCTGAAATGTCATATAGCCAGGAGATGCTGCAGAGGAACAGGGAGAGGCAAGTATTGCAAGTACCAGGGCCCTGCTCACTGGCACTGGGCCCCGATAACGAGTCTCTGTCCCTGAGGGTGAGTGGGCCCCCCTGCCAGCTCTGGGCACCGACACTTGCCCGGGTGCTGATGCCGGCCCTGGAGAGTGTGGGGGGGGGGGGGGGGGGGGTAGTGTATTTGGGAGTGCAGAATTTGCTGAATTTCTTTTGGCGGGTGAGGAGCCATTTCACTTATACATAGCCTTTGTGCTACTAGTAATGTGAAACCCCCTTTATTTCCGTTAACAGATGACGGACCTGAGTGGGGACTTGCTTTTTTTTTGTGGATTGAGTTGAATCTTTTATTGGGAAAATTTTACATAACGTTTGGGATCACATTTATCCTGCGCTCTACGCTGAGCACTTACTTGCGGGTTTCCATCTAAATCTCCACGTGACGTGATTCAGATCAATTCCCCGAGGGATCCATTTGCTATAATGAGGCAGCAGAGTTACTCTGGACTCCGTCTGGCCTGTGTTCAGTGGTGTCCTTTCTTTCAGAAGTGCACAAAACTGTGCCAAACGGCACTCTTATTCACGCCTAATAAAAAGACTAACATCGCCGGATCACAGGTCAGACGGCGTCCACAGTGCCACCATCTGCCTCATTATAAGGATTATTCCGATGGGGGGGGGGGGGTCTGTGTGACTCACGTATTTCAGAGATTTACACGGAAGCCCTGATGTAAGCGCTCAGCGCAGAATAAATGTGAGCCGAGTCTTACTGCGATCTTTGGGAGGCAGAATGAACAAATCAACAGCAAGTGAAGAATTGGTTTCATTTATCTTTTACATGGTTAACTAGTGTGACAGTATATGTATTTATTGGTATAACTTATTTTTTTTTTTATTTACTTAGTCCCTTTAACGTTTATCACTCTGATCGGTGGAATAAAAGCATTGCAATGTATTATACCAGTCAGTGCTGCACTGACAGAAGCCTCTTAGGCCATGCTCTGGACACGGTCTTAACAAGCTCCCGTAGTTAGCAGACTCAGAGGTCTACATGACCTAGGGTTGCTATGATGATTGGTAGCCTGCGATAACGTCGCGTTGTCGCCGATCAGAGGGGAGAGGGAGCCCCCTCCCTCTCTTAGCCTCCCAAATGCGGTGATTGATATTGATCATGGCATTTAGAGGGTTAAACAGACAGGGGCAGTGCGGGCATTGCTCCTATGACAGACACGGCTTGGCTATCATGTAAGCCGACTTCTTGCAGCAATTGCGCGGTGACAGCTACTGTGCCCGACTGATCACCATGACGTACGCATACGCCATTGGTCGGGAACCCCTATCTGACCATGACGTATAGGTACGTCAAAAGTCGTGAATGGGCTAAATCCCGGCTGCAAGTACAACCTCTGTGCCCAAAAAGCTAAATGTGAGGGCGTGCGCACACCAAGTCTTATTGCTTTATTTCCACGTTTTTGGAGCAGAAGCTGAGATGAAAGTTTTACAGCAGTTTAACTTTTTTTTTTTTTTAGCAGGATTTGAGGAATATTCACTCAGTTTCTGCTCCAAAACACTTTTACCCTTAGGATATCGTCAGACGGAGTTTCGTTTTATTTTTTTAAGAAACCATTTGATGAAACGCTCCTTCTCTGTGGAGCGTTTGTTTCCTGAATCTGCGTTTTGAAGGGTTTTTCAAACATTATGGCAGAGTTTCTTTTCTAGAAGCATTCTTCCAGCCTTTTGATTGGACAGTACCTAGGTTAAAGCATTTCCCATCGGAAGTCATCTTAACGAGATGACAGGAACTTTGTCTTCTCACCAGGCATTTTTCAAAACCAGAAATGGGAAAAAAAAAAAAGCTCAAAAGACTGAACGTGAACAGCAAATTGGTTTTACAATAGAAATTAAAAGAAACACTTCTCATGCTTTGTTTTTAGAGAGAACCTGCTGAAAAAAGACCCCTCAAAAAACACACACATGCCCTAATACATGACCGGACTCTGCAGAGAGGATTCCTTAGGACCAGCACGATGATACTAAGTATTTCATGGTGACTTACTGTCACGGTTCACGGGGAGGAAACCTGTTATGATCCAGTGACCTAGGAGCCGCATGAGAGACTTTCTCAGGAGTAAGTGGTATCTGTACTGACCGCAGACCCTAAACTAACACCGCCACTAGAAGTAGCCGTGGGGTGTACCTAACACGTCCTAGACACCTCGACACAGCCGGAGGACTAAATACCCCTATAGATGGAAATGGGAATTCTATCTTGCCTCAGAGCAGAACCCCAAAGGATAGGCAGCCCCCCACAAATATTGACTGTGAGTATAAGAGGAAATACGTACACAGGCAGAAAAACAGAATTTAGCAAAAGAGGCACTTCTAGCTAAATAGAAAAAGATAGGACAGAATTCTAAGCGGTCAGTATTAAAACCCTAAAAATATCCACAGCAGAAAATACAAATATACTACATCTAACTAAAGACATAGCAAGTATATCTGTAACTCCTGAGAATCCAGCATGACTGAAAAATCCAAACAAAGTCAAAGCTGGACAAAAACACAAATGGATTGCACTGAATTACAAGCACACTGCATGTGTGCACAGAGACAAAAAAAACAGACACTTATCTTAGCTGAATTGGCAGCAGGGCATGAGGAACCAGAGAGAGAAGCAATCCCTCCAAGAACAATGGACAACTGGCACTGACTAATGAATCCAGCAGCCCTAAATACCCCAGTCAGACCTGCAATCAGCAGAAACACCTGACCAGAACTGCAAGCCAGGGACAGCTGCAATACCACCAACAACCACCGGAGGGAACCCAAGAACAGAATTCACAACAGAAAACTTTATCTTCCCCACCACTCACACCAAATTGTCATGAACCAGGGTTGTTTGGTTTCCCCTGGTTCTTTCTGAAGGGGATTTATCAATATCCCACTTCCCAGTTCGGAACTTGCAGCTCTTTGGCGCCCCCTTACCCTCAGATCAGACCGCGTACTGCACCTAGGATAATTCGTTGCCAGAAAGGCTGCCTTACTTTGTACTGGCTAATGGGCACACTGCAGCGAGGGCGATGTAACTACTCCCACTCAAACGGGAACAATAATTATCAACACCGCAGTCGCTACAAAGCCTCCCAAATGCACAGGACAAATCCTGCTGCCACCAGCTCCGATTTCTTAATTATTAACGGGTCCATAGCCAACCCAAATTAGTAGCATAATTCACTTCAGAGGACGTGACAGCTCGCTATAGAGCAAGGAGAGACAAAGCTAGTAATTTTATATATTTTGCTCCAAAAAAGGTAGGCAGTGTTTACAGAAGTATAAACAGGTATTATAAAAGTAGACAAGTCGTATGTACAGTACAATTACAAATAAAATGGGATTAAAGATGAAAAAAATTGTAGTTACTTACCGATAACGGTATTTCTCTGATTCCATGATGGCACCACGGAGAGAGGGGTCCGCCCCCAGGGACAGGAAACCTACAGGTGAAAAAGGGCGTACCTCTCTCCCACATCAGTTGGTTTACAGAGCCTTATACAGAACTTCAGCTGCAACTCAATATTTGCACAAATTAAACTTAAGCAATTTAACTTAACAGAGGCACCGTGACTAAAAGCTAATTATTAGTACATTATAATGTGCACACCTGTGTGTGAAAAGGGAAGGAATATACGGGTGCCATCATGGGATCAGAGAAATACCGTTATCGGTAAGTAACTACGATTTTCTCTATCCCCCATGATGGCACCACGGAGAGATTTGCATAGATTGTAATTCTTAGGGAGGGACCACTGCCTCTAGAACCCTTTGCCCAAAGGTGAGATCTGAGTAGGTCAAGTCTAAACGGTAATGTTTGAAAAATGTAGACTGGGAAGACCAAGTGGCCGCTCTACATATCTGTTGTATCGAAGCGCCAGCTCTCTCCGCCCAGGATGATGCCACTGCTCTGGTTGAGTGAGCCTTTATATTCTCCAGGATGGCCGTCCCGCCGGATGAGTAGGATAGGGCGATAGCATCTCTTATCCACCTCGCTAACGTAGCTTTCGATGCTTTCTGTCCCTTCTGTGGACCCTGGAAGCAGACAAACAGAGCCCTATCCTTCCTGCACTCCCTAGTGGCTGATAGATATTGGACCAGACACCTTTTTACATCTAGGGTATGCAGTATTTGTTCCCCCTCATTTTTGGGGCTGGGACAAAAGGAGGGCAAAGAGATCTCTTGTGTCCTATGGAATTGTGATGCGATTTTAGGGAGGTAAGCCGGGTCAGTCCTAAGAATGACTCTGTCTTCGAGTATCTCAGTAAAGGGTGGGCATGCAGACATCGCTTGTATATCGCTAACGCGGCGGGCCGAGGTTAGGGCTACCAGGAGCGTGGTTTTTAGAGAAGATTTTTAAAGGAGCGTCTGCCAGGGGCTCAAAGGGAGGTTTGGTTAGAGCATTTAGAACAAGGTTTAGATCCCAGGGAGGAGTAGTATGGAGAGGAATAGGCCTGGACCTACTTGAGGCTCTAATGAATCTCATGATCCAGCGATTTCTGGCCAGATCATGGTTGTTCAAAGCCCCCAAGGCTGCTACTTGAACCTTTAGAGTGCTTGTAGCTAGACCTTTTTCCAGTCCCTTCTGCAGGAACTCAAGGATTTTCTCTATTGGGATTTCCCCGGTTGGGTCTGCGCCGGATACTGACATGAACTTTTTCCACACTTTCCCATATATTTTGGTGGTTACGAGTTTCCTACTCTGTAATAGGGTGGATACTAGATTGGGGGAGAAACCCTTATCGCTTAGTAGCTTCCTTTCAAAAGCCAAGCTGTCATGTGTAGATTCTTTACATTGGGGTGGAAAACTGGTCCCTGGGATAAAAGGTTCGGAGTGTCTGGTAGAACCCAAGGGCTTGATATGGACATTTTTCTTAGCCATGAAAACCATATTCTGCGGGGCCAGAATGGAGCTATTACTATCACTGTTGCTCCGTCCTCCCGAATCTTCCTCAGCACTAAGGGAATGAGGGATATCGGAAGGAACGCGTAGGCGAGGCGATAGTTCCAGGGAATTGTGAAGGCGTCTAGAGCTACTGGGCCCCCCCCGGGGATCGATTGAGCAGAATGTCTCTACTTTCTGGTTTTGACTGTTCGCAAACAGGTCTATTTCTGGAAGCCCCCAACGTTTTATGATCTGGTTGAGCACTGATTGTTTTAGCTCCCACTTCCCTTGTTTTACGCATCTCCTGCTCAAGAAATCCGCAGTTCGGTTTTCTGAGCCTTTTATGTGGAGAGCTGTCAGGGACTTTAGATTGTGTTCTGCTATGTGGAAGATGGATTGGGTTACCTCCATTAATGCTCGAGTCCTTGTGCCCCCTTGGTGGTTTAGGTATGCTACCACTACCTGGTTGTCCGAAAAGATTTTTACGTGATGGAGTAAATGAGTTTTAGAAAGTGGGTTAGGGCCAGTTTTACCGCTAACCGTTCTTTCATGTTTGAAGAGGCTAGCTCTTGATTTTGGCTCCAATTCCCCTGTGCCACTTGATCGTCTATGTGTGCTCCCCACCCCCAGGGGCTTGCATCCGTCGTTAGGATTTTTTCCGTCGGTAGTGCCCAAGGAACCCCCTTGGTTAAATTCACTGGGTCTGCCCACCATACTAGCGAGTGTATCATGTTTGACGAGATACTTAATTGCCCGTCTAAATTTCCACGCAGAGACATGCTTGAATCTAATGTTTCCCATTGCAGGTCCCGGGTGTGACTTTGTGCCCACTGCACTGCCAGGATACGGCGGTCATAGATCCCAACAGGGACATCGCTTTTCTTAGAGTAGTGACCGGGGATGTTGTCATCTGTAACACTATCTGTGTCATTTCTTGGATCCCTGTGGAAGATAGCATTTCTGCGTGGTCGAGTCTAGGACTATCCCTAAGTACTCCTGTACCTGGGTTGGCACTATTCTGGATTTGGGTATGCTCAGTAGCCAACCTACACTCGTCAGTGAAGCCATGACCATCTCCAACTGTTGTTTGCAATGTTGGGATGAGGTCCCTACCACCAGGAGATCGTCCAGATAGGGAACTAATAGGATATTCTGTTCCCGTATGTGGGTCATTACTTCTGACATTATTTTTGTGAACACCCGTGGTGCGATGGCTAACCCGAAGGGGAGAGCCCTGAATTGGTAGTGTTTCACTTCCCCCTGGATAGTCACTGCCAGTCTGAGGTATTTTTGATGATCTTTGTGGATGGGCACATAGTAATATGCGTCTCGTAAATATAGAACAGTCATGAAGCACAAGGGAAAGAGCATCTTTACACAAGATTTTATTGTCTCCATTTTGAAATGTTGAATCTCGAGGAAACTGTTTAGTCTTTTGAGATTTATGATCGCCCTGTGCGATCCGTCAGGTTTCCTGCGAAGGAAGAGGGGAGAGTAGAAGCCCATACCTTTCTCCTGGTAGGGGACTTCTTCTAACACTCCCTTCTGAATTAAGTTCACAATCTCTTCCTGAAGAGCTGACTGTTCGTGTGATTGTCTCTGGGGTGTTACCATGAAGGAATCGCCGGGAGGGGTGCGGAATTTCAGTTTGAGACCTTCTCTTATTATGCTTAATATCCAGGGACTGTTTGAAATGTTTTCACAGGCTGGAAGAAAACAGGTCAATCTCCCTCCGACCTGGGGAATACCTTCATTGTGATCTTTATTGTCGGCGGGGGGCTTGTTGAACATGAAGCCTTTGTTCTTATTTCTTTTGTCCTCCCATCCATCTTTGTTCCCTTTTGGGGGTCTCCTCCGCATGAACTTTCTGTTCCGAAAAGGACGCCTGTAAGACTGATTGGGGAACCCGGGAAAAGATTTTTTTCTTATCCCCGGCTTTGTCTAGGATGTCATCTAATGTTGACCCAAATAAGAACTCGCCTTCACATGGTATTGAGCATAATTTAGTTTTGGTTTGCAAATCCCCTGGCCAGCATTTTAGCCACAGGACACGTCTTGCGGCGTTTGAGAAGGAAGCTGACCTAGCCGCCAATCTATCTGAATCTACCGATGAGTCAGCCAAAAAGGCTGCCGGACCTTTCATCACAGACACTGACTTTTGAATTGTCTCTCTTGAGACCTTTTCTTTTAATTGGGAATCTAAGTGCTCGAGCCATACCATTAAGGCGCGGGCAGTACAAGTGGCCGCAATGGCCGGTTTTAATCCACCTCCTGCTGCTTCCCAGGAGCTTTTTAAGAAAGTCTCAGCTTTTTTGTCCATCGGGTCCTTTAATGTACCCATGTCTTCAAAGGGCAGGGCGAATTTAGAGGCCTTTGCTATGGCCACATCCAACTTTGGCGCCTTACTCCAAGATGAGCAGGCTGGGTCGTTGAAAGGGTATTTTCTCTTGGGAGTTAAGAGAACTTTTTTGTCCGGTTTCTTCCATTCTCTTTTAATTAGAGAGTGAATTTTTTCATTTATTGGGAACGCTCTCCTTTTCTTTTGTTCCAGACCACTGAACATTATATCCTGCGCCGTTTTTTTAGGGCGTTCGTCTACCAGACCCATTGTTGTCCTCACGGCTTTTACGAGGGCGTCTGTCTCTTCGATAGGGAAGCAACTGCGTCCCCCTTCTGAAGATAGCGAAGAGGACTCGGAGGCTGATGAATCACTAGAATCGGATATTTCGCTCTCTGACTCGTCCACACTGGATTCAGGGGACCTATGGCTTGATTTGCGTTTTTTCGTTGAGGTCTTAACGCCTTTAAGGGCACTCTCAACCTGGCTCCTTATTAGTGACTTTAGGTTTGAGGCAAACGCCGGGGATTCTTCCTGAATTCTTTTCTCTATGCAAATGCTGCATAGCTTTTTCTCCCATGAGGAAGGTAGCTCTTCCGGGCATATAGCACATACCCTGTGCTTTGATTTGGCTACACATTTCTTTCCCTAGAAAAAAGAGTAACTCTGTATTAAACTCAGGACTTTCACGTAGATCACTCACCCTCCTGTGGACAAGAGATACCATCTCGGGCCTGGGGACTATATCCACCGCTGGATTCGTCACAGGTCGCATTGTTTTTGCAGAAGTTCGGCTGCGTTGCGATCCCGAGTGTCCACTGCTGCTGCGCTGCTGAGAGGAAGTGTTTCCCTTGCGCTGATGCTGTGTATGCTGGTGCCGCTGTACCTGCGCTTGCTCAGGAGATAGCTGTATAGTCTCCTGTGCATCCTGCTGCTCCTGGTCGGTCATAGTGGCCTCCGCACTGTGATTAGTGCAAAGGAGGTTTGAATTGTCCCCATTTTTTCGCCTGGAGGCGCTCCTTTATGCCATGCGCCGCCGGCGGAAGTGGTGATCTGCGCATGTGCACTGCTCGTTCACTTAGAGGAATGTATAAGCGGGGACGCGCTCGCGCGTGGCCCCTCAGCGTTCTGTCTGCCGGCGCTGTGCAGCGGTACAGGGGCTATCCCGGTGACCGCCGCCACCTGCCTCCTTTTTTTTTTTTTTTTTTTTTTCTTTTGGGGAAGGCAGACTTGATCCTCCTTCACTGCCCCCCCCCTCCCCCCACTCACCCTCAAGGTCCGCCGACCCCTGCGGTGGTGCTTAAGGGAAGGAAAAAAGGGGAGAAAAACCGCTCGACCCAGCCGTGACAGGGCGCCCCCTGCCAGGAACCGAACTGGATCAGCCCCTGGTATCCTACGAAGGATCTTCAGGTACGTGCTGTAGGTTCCCCGTCAGGGACAGGAAACCAACTGATGTGGAAGAGAGGTACGCCCTTTTTCACCTGTAGGTTTCCTGTCCCTGGGGGCGGACCCCTCTCTCCCTGTGGTGCCATCATGGGGGAAAGAGAAAAACGGCCAGGTCATTAAGGTCAAAATAGGCTGGGTCATGAAGGGGTTAAACCTGAAAGGGCGCACCTGTGACGTGAAAATAATTCCCGGAGACTACCTCTTGAAGCTCATCAAGAGAATGCCAAGAGTGTGCAAAGCAGTCATCAAAGCAAAAGGTGGCTACTTTGAAGAACCTAGAATATAAGACATAATTTCAGTTGTTTCACACTTTTTTGTTAAGTATATAATTCCACATGTGTTAATTCATAGTTTTGATGCCTTCAGTGTGAATGTACAATTTTCATAGTCATGAAAATACAGAAAAATCTTTAAATGAGAAGGTGCGTCCAAACTTTTGGTCTGTACTGTACATGACCCACTTATGGAGAAATCCGCTCCTTGAAACTCATTGGGTTTAGCTCCTAGCGATTTCAGTGAGCTATAGATCTCTCGACGGATATCCGGAATATATAATCCTTATATCTCTAGCCTGGATTGGTGCCACTATATAGCAGGGGGGAGGGAGTTGCCTGCAGGCAAAAAGAGGAGAACTCAAGACATGGCATGTTCATATTATCGTGACACTTACCGGCGCCATAATCGCTGGGCATCTCCTTCGCGTCACTTGGCAGATCGCTCATCATCTCATCGGCTTCTTGTTTAACCTCCACTTTAATAACAGTCAGATCTTCCCCCTGATACACCAGGTGTAATACGTCAGTACAATATGGCAGCAAGATGGTGAAATCTAACAGATCAGTGTAATGGAAGAGGGCTGGAAATTAAGGTAAGAATCTTCTTAAAAGTTTTCTTTTTGGGAGAGTTAAATTTGTAAAAGGAACTTGTAGTAAGAAAAGAAATCCTATAAATCAGGTTTTTATGCTACATATAATAGGGGTATTACATACAATGGCCTTTATGTGCCTCCCAGAATAAAGACCCCGTCACACTTAGCGACGCTAAAGCGATCCCGACAACGATACGACCTGTCAGGGATCGTTGCTGCGTCACTATGAGGTCGCTGGTGAGATGTCAAACAGTGAGATCTTCCCAACGATGCAGCAGCGATGCGGCGACCTGTAGCGACCTGTACAACGATGTCACATGGCAGCTATTATGACGATTCAGAGGGACGTCCTGTGTGACAAGGTCGTTGGTAAGGTGTCAAACACAGCTATGTCAGCGGGACCTCAACGATCAAAAAAAGGTCCAGGCCATTCTGACACGACCAGCGATCTCACAGCAGGGGCCTGGTCGCTGCTACGTGTCAAACATAGCGAGATCGCTACGGAGGTCGCTGTTGCGTCACAAAACTTGTGACTCAGCAGCGATCTCGCTAGCGACCTCGCTTAGTGTGACGGGGGCTTAAGCCTGGAAACATACAGACCCCCTGGGGTGCATTGTGACTACAGCCACGGCTCCTGTTACAGCACTAAATAAATGTGTGGACTGGGTCAAATTATGTCACCAAGTTTAGGAAAACCTGTCTTGGGCTTTTATTTTTGAAGAGATCTGTAGGATGGTGGTGGGACGGATCTCTCCCTCCAGTCCGGTTTTTACAAAAGGCCCATGGCTGTGTGAAGCTAACAAGCCAGCGGCATGGGCGGGTGACCACGATAGCACTCGAGACCCTTACAGCGACACAGGAGTGCAAGTCCCCGCCGCACAGGAGGAGTGCAAGTCCCCGCCGCACAGGAGGAGTGCAAGTCCCCGCCGCACAGGAGGAGTGCAAGTCCCCGCCGCACAGGAGGAGTGCAAGTCCCCGCCGCACAGGAGGAGTGCAAGTCCCCGCCGCACAGGAGGAGTGCAAGTCCCCGCCGCACAGGAGGAGTGCAAGTCCCCGCCGCACAGGAGGAGTGCAAGTCCCCGCCGCACAGGACTTTATTTCCGTATTCCCGGCTGTGATCTGGAGGTGAGCGACTGCATGTGTGCGGAGTCTGGACAATAAAGGAACTCTTTGGTCTTCAGATTCTGAAACGAACGAAGTGATGTGATCGGTCTTAAGTCTCGTTACTCTTTTTTTTAATTAAGTTTGCTGGTTTCGTGTTTTTTTTCTTGCATTTTTCTAAGTTCTGTTGTTTCTATTTTAAAGCGTAGAACTTTGTTGACATTTGATCTAAGACTCCATTGCCTTTCCTAGGAGTATTGAAACCTGTTGACTGCAGTAAACCACCAAAAACTTATGACAAAATTTACAACTGGATGGACAAAAATGTCCGCACGTCCCTCTATAGATTTGATACAGAGCTCAGTAACATCTACCTGAGGAGCCTCCGGGACGTTGTGACTTCCCTCTGGGCGGTTCCGGGAATGCAGAGGACGGGGACATCTCTCTGGGGGGCTTCTTTCATCTGTAGGAGACACAGAACAGATAGTTTCCATGTGATGATAGTTGTATCTAGAGGACGCTCTTTGACAACCAGTGATGGTCTCCCCTCCTTACATGGCTGATCAGCCGCCCGCTCCCCTTTTTCATCTATAACCACGACATTAATATTCATCAGATCTTCACCCTAAGCCGAAAAATAAAAAAATACTGAAGAATGAACTTTGGTTCCATCTCTCTATGGTCGTATTTCGGTGAGGGCTCAGCACCATCTACCTGCTGATTCTCTGGGACGTTGTGATTCTCCTCTGGACAGACCTGAGGACACGGAGGATGGGGACATCTCTCTGGTGGGTTTCTCCTTCTGGATTCATCTATGGGAGACAGAGACACAGTGACAGAACCATAACCTTCTGGAGATCTGTCCATACATCACACACTTCTCTCACCTCCCTTGTTACAGATCATTATCAGGGTGATATAATAAATATTGAGCTCGCCAACTTTCTGCTGGAACACCAACATAACACGGTGGTGCCCACATTATCATCTCAGGATCCGCACTGTGGAGCTCAGGAATATGAGTAATCTCAAAAGTTGTCCTGCTCGTAAGTATCCATGGTGCTAGATAAGTGTCACGGATCCCACTGTGCTTCCACCAATATGTCATGGTTCAGGGGGAAGATACCTTTATCATCCCCACCACTCACATCAATTTGTTATAACTACTCCCACTCAGGCGGGAACAATAATTATCAAGGACGCCGTTGTTACAAAGCCTCACAAACGCACAGGACAAAGTATGCTTCCACCAGCTCCGATTCTCTTAATTGTTAACGGGTCCGGAGCCAACCGAAATCAGTAGCATAATTCACTTCAGAGGACGCGACAGTTCGCTTAGAGCAAGGAGAGACAAGCTAATAAATTGTATATTTTACTCCAAAAAAAGTAGGCAGTGATTACAAAGTATAAAAAGACTAGATGGTGGCCCGATTCTAACGTATAGGGTATTCTAGAATATGTAGGTAGTATATAACACAACCGACGTAGTATATAACAGAGCTACGTAGTATATAACACAACCGACGTAGTATATAACAGAGCTACGTGTTATATAACAGAGCTACGTAGTATATAACAGAGCTACGTAGTATATAACAGAGCTACGTAGTATATAAGAGCTACGTAGTATATAACAGAGCTACGTAGTATATAACAGAGCTACGTAGTATATAACAGAGCTACGTAGTATATAACAGAGCTACGTAGTATATAACAGAGCTACGTAGTATATAACAGAGCTACGTAGTATATAACAGAGCTACGTAGTATATAACAGAGCTACGTAGTATATAACAGAGCTACGTAGTATATAACAGAGCTACGTAGTATATAACAGAGCGTACGTAGTATATAACATAGCCACGTAGTGTACTGCACAGGTATGTAGTATATTGCACAGCCACATTGTATATTGCCCAGCTACATAGTATATAGCAGAGACGTAGTATATAACAGAGCCCACGCAGTATATAGCAATGTGGGCACTATATGTGTGGTTAAAAAAGACTTAAAATAAAAAATAAACATATACTCACCTTCCGAAGGCCCCTTGAAGTCCTGGCGCCTGTGTGCGGTGCACGTGGCAGCTTCCCAGGGTTGGTATGAGCGCAGGACCTGTGATGACGTTGCGGTCACATGACCGTGATGTCATGGCAGGTCCTCCTCGCATACCATCCTTGGCACCGGAACTTGCCGCTTGCACTGCCGAGGACAGCGCGCGACGTCGGAGGGTGAGAATAACCTTTTTTTTTTAAATTATTATTATTTGTAAAATTAGATCTTTTTACTATTGATGCTGCATACGCAGCATCAATAATAAAAAGTTGGTCACACAGGGTTAATAGCTGTGTTAACGGAGTGCGTTGCACCGCGGTCCGTTAACGCTGGCATTAACCCTGTGTGAGCGCTCAGCGCTGACTGCAGGGCAGTAAAGCAGCGGCCATTTCGCTGCCAGACTATGGCCGTCGCTGATTGGTCGTGGCAATGGTCATGGGCGCTTTGCCACGACCAATCAGCGACTTGGATTTCCATGACAGACAGAGGCCGCAACCAATGAATATCCGCTACAGAAAGAAAGAAAGACAGAAAGACGGAAGTAGAGCTTAGACAATTATATAGTAGATATTATAAAGGAGACAATATCATACAATACATACAATACAAATTACAAATAAAAGGATTAAAATTGAAAAGAACACTTACAGGTCGTTTATATCATTTCAAATCACATTGGCTGGCCGTGGGCTTTGTAGGATGCACACATCTAGATGCATATCACATATGTACGCAGCTGGATCCCGGACAGAAAGACACTGCAAGAATGCTGTCTCACTAAGGTATTCCTAGCCCAAAACCCAGGCACTCCCCCTGCGGTGACATCACTTAGGGACTGAAACCTCCCCTTTTCGTAGAATACGAAAACTATTTTTACGCATATCTCGCTGTATGAATCTCGCATACGAACTACACCAGGTTCCCGGGGTGCACCACATCGGGGCGATTCTTTGAAGTGAAAGCACGGCGAAATTACATGAACCGCTTAAAGGGAACCTGTTACCCCCTGGCGTTTTTAACTTAAAGAGCCACCTTGTGCAGCACTAATGCTGCATTCTGTCAAGGTCGCTCTTTTATTTGGGGTCCCCCTTCCAATGCGGAAATATTCGTTTTTATAATTTGCCCACCATACCTGTAGTCTGTCCAGGGGGCATGTCTTTTCCCCCAAACACAAACGCCTCCCAGCCCTCACTCATTTCCTCCGTGCGCCGGACACCCTTAGTGTTAGGGACAAGGAATGAACCCCTGGTCTCGGAACAAGCGAGAACAGTCGTGACAATGACTACTCAAACTGCCTTCAAAGTTTATAGGATGAGGTCGCCAAACTCAATTTGTAAAGAAAAATCTAGCTTCGCCCCTGAGTTATCTTGACAGGTTCGGCTCATCGAGTAACCCTTTAACTGTCTATGATGGATATGCACAACAGTGGCATTTTTAGTGCCCTGATCTTGGCCAGGCATACGTCTCAGGCAGTTGTGCGGCGGTGCCGTGTTGGCTAGTCTTTATAGGAGATCGTGATTTTCACTACATATTACAGACTTAGGTGCCCTTAGGGGACTGGAAAAAATATATCTTAAAAAAAAATAAAAATATTGGAATCATCCTCTTTTCCCCAGTTAAGAATGAAGAAATTTTATAAAATAATAGAACAAATGCATATTTGGCATTTTTTACATACTGTCACGTTCATGGGGAGGATACCTTTATCATCCCCACCACTCACATCACTTTGTCATGAACCGGGGTTGTTTGGTTGCCCCTGGTTCTTTCTGAAGTGGATTTATCAATATCCCACTTCCAGTCTGGAACATGCAGCTCTCCGGTGCCCCCTTACCCCCAGGTCAGACACGGTACTGCACCTAGGATAATTAGTCGCCAGAAAGGCTTCCTGCTATGTACTGGCTAATTGGCACACTGCAGCGAGGGTGATGTAACTACTCCCACTCAGGCGGGAACAACAATTATCAACGCCGCCGTCGCTACAAAGTCTCCCAAACGCACAGGACAAATCCGCTGCCACCATCTCAGATTTCTTAATTATTAACGGGTCCGGAGCCAACCCAGATTAGTAGCGTAATTCACCTCAGAGGACGTGACAGTTCGTTATAGAGCAAGGAGAGACAAAGCTAGTAATTTTATATATTTTACTCAAAAAAAGGTAAAGTAGGCAGTATTTACAGAAGTATAAAAAGATACTATAAAGACGACAAGTATCGTATGTACAGTACAATTACAAATAAAATGGGATTAAAGTTGAAGAGAACACTTACATTGCATTATGTCATTTCATCTCATGGCTAGCCATCAGCGGTGGGGGATGGGCGAGCATATATCTAGATGCATCACCCCTGTCTCTCAGCTAGCTCCGGACAAAAGACTTGGGAAGACTGCTGCTTCACTCACTTATTTCCCAGCCTAAAACCAAGGCACTCCCCCTGTGGTGACCTCACTTAGAGGCTGAATCCTCCCCTTTTTAACCATTTTTATACCTAGCTCGCTGTATGAACCTCGTATACGAAAGACACAATGATCAGGAGGTGCACCACGTCGGGGGGAATATTTTAAGTGTAAACACAGCGTAGTTACGTGACCCGCTTATGGAGAAACCCGCTCCTTGCACTCGTTGGGTTTAGCTTCTAGTGATTTCAGGGAGTTATAGATCTCTCGATGGACATCCGGAATATATAATCCTTATATCTCTAGCCCTGATCGGTGCCAATATATATAACCTTAAAAGAACAATAGAATCCCATGCTTTCTGTACCAGTTTTAGCCAGTATCAGGTAGGAGGGGGGAATGAGGAGTGTAAGGAGACCTGCTTTTGCAGCTCAAAGCCATAAAAATTCTTGAAGGAGGAGGGAAATGAGGGGTTTAGGATTCCAGCCTTCTGCTGGCAAGCACAGGAAACTGCATCTGAGAGCTCTGTATGTGTAATTGAAGTATTCAGAACTTCTTCCTATTTCCTGACACATACTCTCTTGGCATTTGACCTCAGATTCCTTGACTTCCCTGCCTCATTGCTTGCCAATTCTATCAGCAATGTGTCAGAACTGAAATAACATAACAAAGCTATTCCTGCTCTTCATCAATGATAGTCTAAGGTTCGCTAGGCTGTTATGGTTCTGCGACTGTGTAATAGTCATAGCTTGATCCAGAATGTCTCCTCTTACCTTGTGATGCAGGATGTCGAGAGTTTTCCATCATGACGTTCTCGTACTGATCCTTGTGTTCTTCCAGATACTCCCACATCTACAGGGAGAAATAAGACAGTGACGTTCTGGTACAGATAAGGAACCCGATACACACAATGGTACAGTCATCACCCAGTCAGTGCCGGTCCTTTATAATGTCCCAGCATTCCCACCTCTCCGGTCAGCAGCTCAATAATCTTGTTGGTGACTTCTAGGATCTTTTGCTTATTGTTCCCGTCACGTATCCAGGGAGGCTCTTTGATGAGGCTCCTGCTCCGCCCTCCTGGCTCTTGGTTGCTGGGAGTCACACAATCCTCCGTAGTCTTCTTCACTATTGTGTAATCCTGTATATGAAGAGACACTGATAAATGTCATTACACAATACGAGAGTTGTCATGTAGATCTCTCTAGAGAATTACCATCTGCTTCCTTCCACCCAAACGCAACTCATTAAACTACCAACTAGCACTGGAAATCTCACGGCTAACCTTCCTGACATTGTGGAGGATAGATCCCATCACACCAGGAGACGCATTATGACCTTTACCTCCTCCGCATAGTCACTCACTGCTCCTGCCATAGATTACTGTGATACCTAACAGTTTAGGGTGGGCGGTTTTGGTTCTTTTACGCCGCTCTCTTAGAAAAACTAAGCCTACTTCCGAACTGATCAGCCACGACTTCCCCTCGCCTCACACGACACATGGCTAAAACCTGCCACGAGACACAGATCTGCTGCCACTACTTGTATGTTCTCCTCCCAGCCGAGCACCGGTCAGTGCTGTACATCGATGTTACGGGTGGTCTACAGAACACTAGGGGAGAAGGATCTGCTCTCCACCGAGCATGAGGGACGTGATAACGGCGAATCTGCACCGACTAAGAGGTAACATCATTCACTGCAGGATTCAAGTCGTACAAGAAGAAGAAGTAGCGTTACTCCTCATGTAAACCCCACCGTCCCGAAAAAGACCAGAGAACCATAGAGACGTCACCTCTCCGGTCAGCAGGTAGATGATCTCCATGGTGAAGTTTAATAATCTTTCAGTTATGGTTTCTCGGTTTTTCTCCATCCCTGATTCCTCGTTCAGAAGAAAGATAGAAGTATCGATCAGGTCCTGTGATCTGGTAATGCAGAAAACGGGAGAAGCAAAGAGATACAGAACCTGCTTTATTAAAGGGAATGTCAGAACCTGCTTTATTAAAGGGAAGGTGTCTGCAAAAGATTTTATTTTCCAACAATTGAAAAAACAACAAAATATTAATGTTTGGATTAAAAAATATGTAAATTTTTTTTAATGGAATAAAATATGAAATTCAAGCCTAGTGTAGCGCTAGCTCGCATTACGACTGCTGTAAAAGTGGGCGGGGTCTGCTCCGTGTGTCTGATGTCTCCTCCCCTTCTGGGCGTTTGTAAAAGGATAAAGGGAGAAAGAAGTTTATGATCAAAGTGCGGAGACATCACTGGTGACTGCACAGTAACAGCGACACATGGAGCGGGTCAGCGGGGAACACTGGTATCTCCCCACACCACTGACCTCCCACAGCCCCCATGTATCTCCCGTGCCCCCCACACCGCTGACCTCCCACAGCCCCCATGTATCTCCAGTGCCCCCCACACCGCTGACCTCCCACAGCCTCCATGTATCTCCAGTGCCCCCCACACCGCTGACCCCCCACAGCCCCCATGTATCTCCAGTGCCCCCCACACCCCTGACCTCCCACAGCCCCCATGTATCTCCAGCGCCCACCACACCGCTGAACCCCCTCAGCCCCCATGTATCTCCAGTGCCCCCCACACGGCTGACCCCCCACAGCCCCCATGTATCTCCAGTGCCCCCCACACCGCTGACCCCCCACAGCCCCCATGTATCTCCAGTGCCCCCCACACCGCTGACCCCCCACAGCCCCCATGTATCTCCAGTGCCCCCCACACCGCTGACCCCCCACAGCCCCCATGTATCTCCAGTGCCCCCCACACCGCTGACCTCCCACAGCCCCCATGTATCTCCAGTGCCCCCCACACCGCTGACCTCCCACAGCCCCCATGTATCTCCAGTGCCCCCCACACGGCTGACCCCCCACAGCCCCCATGTATCTCCAGTGCCCCCCACACCGCTGACCTCCCACAGCCTCCATGTATCTCCAGTGCCCCCCACACCGCTGACCTCCCACAGCCTCCATATATCTCCAGTGCCCCCCACAGCCCCCATATATCTCCAGTGCCCCCCACACCGCTGACCTCCCACAGCCCCCATGTATCTCCAGTGCCCCCCACACCGCTGACCTCCCACAGCCCCCATGTATCTCCAGTGCCCCCCACACCGCTGACCCCCCACAGCCTCCATGTATCTCCAGTGCCCCCCACACCGCTGACCTCCCACAGCCTCCATGTATCTCCAGTGCCCCCCACACCGCTGACCTCCCACAGCCCCCATGTATCTCCAGTGCCCCCCACACCGCTGACCTCCCACAGCCTCCATGTATCTCCAGTGCCCCCCACAGCCTCCATGTATCTCCAGTGCCCCCCACACCACTGACCTCCCACAGCCTCCATGTATCTCCAGTGCCCCCCACACCGCTGACCTCCCACAGCCTCCATGTATCTCCAGTGCCCCCCACACCGCTGACCTCCCACAGCCCCCATGTATCTCCAGTGCCCCCCACACCGCTGACCTCCCACAGCCTCCATGTATCTCCAGTGCCCCCCACACCGCTGACCTCCCACAGCCCCCATGTATCTCCAGTGCCCCCCACACCGCTGACCTCCCACAGCCCCCATGTATCTCCAGTGCCCCCCACACCACTGACCTCCCACAGCCCCCATGTATCTCCAGTGCCCCCCACACCGCTGACCTCCCACAGCCCCCATGTATCTCCAGTGCCCCCCACACCGCTGACCTCCCACAGCCTCCATGTATCTCCAGTGCCCCCCACACCGCTGACCTCCCACAGCCCCCATGTATCTCCAGTGCCCCCCACACCGCTGACCTCCCACAGCCCCCATGTATCTCCAGTGCCCCCCACACCGCTGACCTCCCACAGCCTCCATGTATCTCCAGTGCCCCCCACACCACTGACCCCCCACAGCCCCCATGTATCTCCAGTGCCCCCCACACCGCTGACCCCCCACAGCCCCCATGTATCTCCAGTGCCCCCCACACCGCTGACCTCCCACAGCCCCCATGTATCTCCAGTGCCCCCCACACCGCTGACCTCCCACAGCCCCCATGTATCTCCAGTGCCCCCCACACCGCTGACCTCCCACAGCCTCCATGTATCTCCAGTGCCCCCCACACCGCTGACCTCCCACAGCCTCCATGTATCTCCAGTGCCCCCCACAGCCTCCATGTATCTCCAGTGCCCCCCACACCACTGACCTCCCACAGCCTCCATGTATCTCCAGTGCCCCCCACACCGCTGACCTCCCACAGCCTCCATGTATCTCCAGTGCCCCCCACAGCCTCCATGTATCTCCAGTGCCCCCCACACCACTTACCTCCCACAGCCTCCATGTATCTCCAGTGCCCCCCACACCGCTGACCTCCCACAGCCTCCATGTATCTCCAGTGCCCCCCACACCGCTGACCTCCCACAGCCCCCATGTATCTCCAGTGCCCCCCACACCGCTGACCTCCCACAGCCTCCATGTATCTCCAGTGCCCCCCACACCGCTGACCTCCCACAGCCCCATGTATCTCCAGTGCCCCCCACACCGCTGACCTCCCACAGCCCCCATGTATCTCCAGTGCCCCCCACACCACTGACCTCCCACAGCCCCCATGTATCTCCAGTGCCCCCCACACCGCTGACCTCCCACAGCCCCCATGTATCTCCAGTGCCCCCCACACCGCTGACCTCCCACAGCCTCCATGTATCTCCAGTGCCCCCCACACCGCTGACCTCCCACAGCCCCCATGTATCTCCAGTGCCCCCCACACCGCTGACCTCCCACAGCCCCCATGTATCTCCAGTGCCCCCCACACCGCTGACCTCCCACAGCCCCCATGTATCTCCAGTGCCCCCCACACCGCTGACCTCCCACAGCCTCCATGTATCTCCAGTGCCCCCCACACCACTGACCCCCCACAGCCCCCATGTATCTCCAGTGCCCCCCACACCGCTGACCCCCCACAGCCCCCATGTATCTCCAGTGCCCCCCACACCGCTGACCTCCCACAGCCCCCATGTATCTCCAGTGCCCCCCACACCGCTGACCTCCCACAGCCCCCATGTATCTCCAGTGCCCCCCACACCGCTGACCTCCCACAGCCTCCATGTATCTCCAGTGCCCCCCACACCGCTGACCTCCCACAGCCCCCATGTATCTCCAGTGCCCCCCACACCGCTGACCTCCCACAGCCCCCATGTATCTCCAGTGCCCCCCACACCGCTGACCTCCCACAGCCCCCATGTATCTCCAGTGCCCCCCACACCGCTGACCCCCCACAGCCCCCATGTATCTCCAGTGCCCCCCACACCGCTGACCTCCCACAGCCCCCATGTATCTCCAGTGCCCCCCACACCGCTGACCTCCCACAGCCTCCATGTATCTCCAGTGCCCCCCACACCACTGACCTCCCACAGCCCCCATGTATCTCCAGTGCCCCCCACACCGCTGACCTCCCACAGCCTCCATGTATCTCCAGTGCCCCCCACACCGCTGACCTCCCACAGCTCCCATGTATCTCCAGTGCCCCCCACACCGCTGACCTCCCACAGCCTCCATGTATCTCCAGTGCCCCCCACACCGCTGACCTCCCACAGCCCCCATGTATCTCCAGTGCCCCCCACACCGCTGACCTCCCACAGCCTCCATGTATCTCCAGTGCCCCCCACACCGCTGACCTCCCACAGCCTCCATGTATCTCCAGTGCCCCCCACACCGCTGACCTCCCACAGCCCCCATGTATCTCCAGTGCCCCCCACACCGCTGACCTCCCACAGCCCCCATGTATCTCCAGTGCCCCCCACACCGCTGACCTCCCACAGCCCCCATGTATCTCCAGTGCCCCCCACACCGCTGACCTCCCACAGCCCCCATGTATCTCCCGCCATTACCTCTTTGTAGATTTTCTTTTCTGATTTGCAGCTTGTCATCTAGGAGTGAAGGACCTGTGATGACGTCATCACCATGCGACCAGTCACGTGAGGGGGCGGAGCTCAGCACTGACATTGTCAATGGTGGATGAAGGACCTTTGTGGTGACCATGTGACCTGAGGGGGAGGAGCTTGTGCTGTGAGGAGAAATGATGGAGCGGAGGATTCTCTTCACCTCAGAGAACAAGGACATGCTGGGAGTTGTAGTGTTTAGTTCCTTCCTTTCTGTTTTTTGGACGGATCCGTTGAAGTAGTGACATCTGGAAATTTAAGAAACCGAATTCTGAGAGAGAAGAGAGATTTTCCTGAAATGAAAAATGGGTTCCGGGCATCTGTCACCGTGTACACAGAAAACGTTAGCATGTACGTTGTCTCCGTCCGACGGACAATGACTTTACGACAGAAACGGAAGGCCATCCATCGCCAATACAAGTCTATGGGAAAAAAACGGATCCAGCAGCAACATTTGCTGGATCCGTAATTTTTCTAAAAACGACTGATTGTGACTGAGTTTGTGGGGGAAAGCCCCTGTTTAGGCACATGGCAGGGCTCAGAAGGGCGCGAGCAACGTTTGACTTTTTGAACGCATAATTGGATGGAGTCAATGGCGGGCGACATGTTGCGTTTGGAGATCTGATGTATCTAAACAGTGAAACCCCCCCCCCGATTCCAACTTCAATCCTAACGCCGCCCTAACCCCAACACAACCCTAACCCCAATAGCACAACTGTAACCCTAACACCACAACCCTAGCTCTAACTGCAAAGAATGGGAAAAAAACAAACATTTTTTATGTTATTACTTTTACCTAACTAAGGGGGTGACAAATGGAGGTTTGATTTTCAATTTTTTGTATTTTGATCAGTATGATAGGGTCTATCACAGTGATCAAAATGAACTAATAGGAAGATCTATTGTCGCCGGGTACCAGCCGGCAGATCTCGGCAGGCGCACTGCGCAGGCGCACTGCGCATGCGCCCCGGTAGGCAACACACCGGAGATTTTCCAACACTGGAGGGCGCTATACCCTTATTTCTCAGCGCCGTTAAAAAACGTCTCTGAGGAACAAGTACCAATAACTGCTGCTGTTAAATGGCCTATCGGCGATCGTTAATGGGTTAAACAATACAAGTCACGACTGGTACAGGAGGAGAGAGGACCCTGCCGTGAGGGCTCACAATCTACAAGGGATGGGTGAGGATACAGTAGGTGAGGACAGAGCTGGTCGTGTAGCTGTTTGGTGGATCGGTGGTTACTGCAGGTTGTAGGTGTCACGGTCAGCTGCAGCCGCTGGTGCTGCCCAGCCCATAGACGCCCCCACACTGACCGACCACGAGGGCGAGGGGCGCGCATCCCCCGTGGACGCAATACGGACCCTTTATACCGCAGAGGGGGACCCGGGCCTCCCCGAACTAGGGGAGGGCAAAGACCGGGGTTCTGTGGCAGCTGAGCATGTGGACAAGGAAAGATACACGTAGGACTTGATTACACCACACAACTTCAGGTATAGAAAAAGTAAAGTTTACTAAAGTAAAGTCACACAGTACATAAACAAAACATGATGATGTCAGCCTCCCGATTCCACACCTCCAGAAGGGTACAATCCAGTGGACCCTAAGGCACAAACAGATCACCGAGGCACACATAGGTGGACATCAGGACCCAGGCAGGGCATCGGGACACAAGGATACTGGATAGACATCTGGGACACTGGCGTGGCAGCCCAGGTCATCAATTACATCAGGACATCAAACACAGGAAGGACATCAGGGAACACAAGGTCATCAGGATGCAGGTAAGACATCAGGACACATGAGAACATCAGGACATCAGGGTCCATGAGGTCATCAGGACACAGGCAGGACGTCTGGACCCAGGGGTCACCGGCAGACGTCAGGAATCTTCGTTTCCGGACATCCGACACGATCTACAGGCACCACCAGTCATCAAGCTCCAGGCAGCGGTCATCAGGTTCCAGACTGCGGTCGTCAGGCTCCGAGCATCGGACCTAGGAAGGAACTCAAGCGTGATGGTGCAAGCACCGCCAGACTGGACGTGAGCCAGACGGGGTTAACACCGCATGGTAGTCAGAGCACAGAGTAGTAGATGCTCAGCAGAAACACCGGTTTCAAGAGACTCAAAGTCACTGGGAGTGAGGCTCCAGATGCAGAGGGATTCCAGGACATAATCACAACAGACACAGTTCAGACAGGATCAAGGATTCGGGCCTGGATATACCGCCTCCAGGACAGGCACCAGAACAGGACATAATAGAAATCAAAGCGAGGACTTTGGTACCAAAACATAGACAGGAGAGGTGCAGGAACACAAACACACATAGCAAAGTTCAGGAGCTTTGTGCGTAGCTCAGGCCCCGCCCATAGGGCAGGGGAACTTTATATAGGAGCTGCCCCTCAGCCAGGGCCGGCTCCAGGTTTTCATGGGCCCTGGGCAAAAGAGTCTCGGTGGGCCCCTCTAACACATACCACAATTCAAAATGCACCGATACGGCAGAGAAATATAGGTATAGTACAATGCCAAAGATTTCACTTCTTATATTACATGAGTGATATCTATTGTACATTCTACATTAACTCACAAACTGGACAGTATAGTCCTCTACAGAATAATGAACCCCATATATTGCTCCAAACAGAATAATGAGCCCCATATATTGCCCCATACAATATAATGGTCCCATATAGTGCTCCATACAGTATAATTGGCACCACATAGTCCTCTATACAGACTAATGAGCCCCATATATTGCTCCAAACAGAATAATGAGCCCAATATTGTGCTCCATACAGAATAATGAGCCTCATATAATGCTCCATACAGTATAATGGGCACCACAGAGTGCTCCATACAGAATGAGCCGCATATATTGCTCCATATGGAATTGACCCCATATAATGCTCCATACAGTATAGTTAGCCACATATAATTCTCCATACAGTATATGATTTTTATTTAATCGTATGAACATATATTTAAACATCATATAAGAATAAATAAATGATAAACAGTGATTGAAAAGAACAAAGGAACAGAAATCAATGGGGTGTAACGTTAGTCCACCTCCACGTGGTGCACCCTGGGTAACGCTAAAGGACTAACAATCTTGACAACCAAACAATCAAACTACATCTAGATCTCCTGGTCAATATATTATACAGTATATGATGGGCCCCATCTATTGCTCCATATATAATGAGCCTCATATAATGCTCCATACAGTATATGATCGTCCCTATACAGTATACTGAGTCCCATATATTGCTCCATACAGAATGGGCCCCATATGATGGTCAATACAGAATGGGCCCCATATAATGCTCCAAAAATAATTGGCCCCATAAGATGCTCCATGTATAATGGGCCGCATATAATGCTTCATATATAATTAGTCCCATGAGATGCTTCATATATTATTGGCCCCATATAGTGCTCCCTATATTATTAGCCCCATATAATGCTCCATATATGGACCCCTTCTGATGGTCCCCATATATTGCTCCAAATATTAAAAAAAAAAATGAAATACTCACCTCTCGTTGCTTGTCGCTGCTCCGCTCTGGACTCCTCACTGTTAGCGTCTTCCTGCTCTCTGTGCTGTGACTGCTCAGGCAGAGGGTGCGCACTGGTGACGTCATCGCGCCCTCTGACCTGAATGTCACAGTCAGAGGATGGAAGACGCTGCAGCGCTGGAACCGGGAGAGGTAAGTATCGCAAGTGCCGGGGCCTTGAGCAGGTGGGGGGTCCACGGCACTTGCCCGGGTGCGCCGGGTGCTGACGCCGGCTATTAGAACCCGAGAAGTGGACCCTCTGGGTCACGGCTTCAGAGCCCCCGAAGGCGAGCGGACCAGATGGAGCCACCCCCTGTACAGGGAGTGTTTCGGACAGGCCCAAGGAGGGTGAAGCCGCAACTGCCGGAGCCAAAGGGACGACTGAAGATAGGACCAAAGATTGGACAGAGGACAGGAGAGAGATGGAGCCACTGAGGCAAACAGATAGGAAGAGACACCGGATGGGCAGAGACTGCAGAGAATATGTACTGACCGGTATGGAGGAGATACACGATAAATGGGGAACGTCAGGAACACAGGACCGGCAGGGACGGCTGGAACACAGGACAGGCAGGGAAGACTGGCACACTGGACTGGCAGGGACGGCAGGAACACGACTGGCTGAGACGGCAGGAACACAAGACTGGCAAAGACGGCAGGAACACAGGACTGGCAGGGATGACAGGAACACAGGACTGGCAAGACGGCAGGAACACAGGACATGCAGGGAAGACTGGCACACTGGACTGGCAGGGACGGCAGGAATACAGGACTGGCTGAGACAGCAGGAACACAGGACTGGCAAGGATAAGTGGCACACAGGACTGGCGAGATGGCAGGAACACAGGACTGGCAAAGACGGCAGGAACACAGGACTGGCAAAGACGGCAGGAACACAGGACTGGCAGGGATGACAGGAACACAGGACTGGCAAGATGGCAGGAACACAGGACTGGCAAGGAAGACAGAAGACAAGAATGAGACAGAAGCCTAGACAGGGTAAACGCTAGTGGAGCCAAAGAAACTAAACGGATGCCGGCTAGAAGCCGACAAACACAATAGTCGCAAAGGCGTCTTACCTGGACGGACGCAGGAGAGAAATACCCGATGGGCGCCGCCATATTGGGGACGGAGCCAACGGGTCACGACTTCCCAGAAGCCCCAGCGGTAAAAGGAGCCTGTCTGCGCATGCACGGACCGCCGAAGGGACGAGCACCGGGGAATCCAGACGGAGAGGAGTGAGGAGGAGCGTCGGGAGCGCGCCGGCCGGAAAGGTACCGTATATACTCGAGTATAAGCCGACCCGAGTATAAGCCGACCCCCCCAATTTTGCCACAAAAAAACTGGGAAAACTTATTGACTCGAGTATAAGCCTAGGGTGGAAAATGCAGCAGCTACCGGTGAATTTCAAAATTAAAAATAGATGCTCCATACTGTTCATTATGGCCCCATAGATGCTCCACATAAAGCTGTGCCACATATAATTCTCTGCACCGTTCAGTATAGCTCCATAGACGCTCCACATAAAGCTGCCCCATATATAATGCTCTGCACAGTTCATTATGGCCCCATAGATGCTCCATAGAAATCTGTGCCATATATAATGCCCTGCACCTTTGATTATGGCCCCATAGAAATCTGTGCCATATACAATGCCCTGCACCTTTGATTATGGCCCCATAGATAGCTGTGCCATATATAATGCTCTGCACCTTTGATTATGGCCCCATAGATAGCTGTGCCATATACAATGCTCTGCACCTTTGATTATGGCCCCATAGATGCTCCACATAAAGCTGTGCCATATATACAGTCATATGAAAAAGTTTGGGCACCCCTATTAATTTTAAGCTTAATGTTTTATAAAAATTGTTTTTTGCAACAGCTATTTCAGTTTCATATATCTAATAACAGTTGGACACAGTAATGTTTCTGCCTTGAAATGAGGTTTATTGTACTAACAGAAAATGTGCAATCTGCATTCAAACAAAATTTGACAGGTGCATAAGTATGGGCACCCTTATCATTTTCTTGTTTAAAATACTCCTACCTACTTTTTACTGACTTACTAAAGCACTTTTTTTGCTTTTGTAACCTCATTGAGCTTTGAACTTCATAGCTAGGTGTATGCAATCATGAGAAAAGCTACTTAAAGTGGCCACTTGCAAGTTGTTCTCCTGTTTGAATCTTCTCCGAAGAGTGGCATCATGGGCTCCTCAAAACAACTGTCAAATGATCTGTAAACAAAGATTATTCAAGATAGTTGTTCAGGGGAAGGATACAAAAAGCTGTCTCAGAGGTTTAACCTGTCAATTTCCACTGTGAGGAACATAGTAAGGAAATGGAAGAACACAGGTACAGTTCTTGTTAAGGCCAGAAGTGGCAGGCCAAGAAAAACATCAGAAAGGCAGAGAAGAATGGTGAGATCAGTCAAGGACAATCCTCAGACCACCTCCAGAGATCTGCAGCATCAACTTGCTGCAGATGGTGTCACTGTGGGAGTGGAGTCCATATTCATTTCTCTAATGAGCGGTCCCACATGACCGCTGAGCAGGGGACGAGCTGCGGCACCGAAGACCGTGGGACAGGCAGGGGGAGCGCCAGGACTAGGTGAGTATGCGACACGCTCTCTCCCCCTCACCCGCCGACCCTGCCGCCGACCGTGACTCGAGTATAAGCCGAGAGGGGCACTTTCAGCCCAAAAATTTGGGCTGAAAATCTCGGCTTATACTCGAGTATATACGGTAAGTATTAGGTGGTGCAACACCGGCCATGCCCTCAGCAATTGGCTGGAGACAGCATTTCAAGTACACACCCTAACCTTGATAAAAGCAGGGGAGGTGTGGCCGTGCACGCCCTTAGCACAAACAGAAACCATTACAGCACAATCAGTGCAGGAACTGAGGCTCAGGGCAACTGGCAGCGACTGCACGCACTGACACATGTGGAAAGTCATGCACCAGCTGCAAATGAGCTCACAACCTGTGGACATCTTCCACAGCAGCAACCAGGGACCGCACATGAGGAAGATCATGCAATAGAAAAGCTCCAACCACCATGTGCGGCTGCGCAGCAGAGCAGGGAACTGAGAAGGCTCCATCCAGGTAACAGCCAACAGTATCCCAGCTCAAATTAGGGGGGAAAGAGTAAAGAGTTAAAGCAAACATATGCATTGTCATGCCAAAAACCAAATACAGACAGAATGGCATAACAATAGGCATGTCGGAAGATGTAGGTCTTCAGGTTCCTTTTGAAGGTTTCCATGGTAGGCGAGAGTCTGATGTGTTGTGGTAGAGGGTTCCAGAGTAGGGGTGATGCACGGGAGAAATCTTGTATGTGATTGTGGGAAGAGGAAATATGAGGGGAGTAGAGAAGGAGATCTTGTGAGGATCGGAGGTTGCGTGCAGGAAAGTACCGGGAGACGAGGTCACAGATGTATGGAGGAGACAGGTTGTGGATGGCTCTGGGTAAGGAGGAACCAGTGCAGACACTGACAGAGGGGAGAGGCCGGGGAATAGCGGGGAAAGGGGGGGGGCAGGTGGATTAGTCGGGCAGCAGAGTTTAGGATTGGACAGGTGTGAGATTGTTAGAGGGGAGGCCACAGTGCAAGAGTTTCAGTAGTCAAGGAGGGAAATGATGAGGGCATGAACTAGGGGATTTGCAGATTGTTTGTTGAGGAATGTACGGATCCGGGAAATATTTTTGAGTTGTAATCGGCAGGAAAAGAGAAAAGGGCTTGGATAAGTGGTTTGAAGGAGAGTTTAGAGTCTAGGGTTTCCCTGAGGCAGCGAGCTTGTGGGACTGGGAGAGTGAGCAGCCATTGACTTTGCTGAATAAGTCTGTTGGGGTGGGTTGAGTTAGATGAGGAAGATAATGAATTCTGTTTTGTCCATGTTAAGTTTTAGAAATCTAGCAGAGAAGAAGGATGAAATAGAGGACAGACATTGTGAGATTCTGGCTAGTAAGGAGGCGAGAGTCCAGAGAAGTAGATCTTTGTGTCATCAGCATTGGGGTGATACTGAAAGCCGTGAGATGCTATGAGCTGTCCCAGGCCGAAGGTGTAAATGGAGAAGAGCAGGGGCCCTAGAACTGAATCTTGCCGGGACTCCGACAGATAGGGGGCGAGGTGAGGAGGTGGTGTGTGAGTGGCAGACAGATAGGGAGTGAGATGAGTAGGTGGTGTGCAAGTGACAGACTCTGAATGTCCTGTTAGGTATGAATAGATCCAGGATAGGGCCAAGTCTGTGATGCGAAGAGATAAGATAATCTGTAGTGAGAGGGAATGGTAGAGGACAGGTCCAGGAGGAGGACAGAGTAGTGTCTCTTTTATTTGGTAGTTAGTAGGTCATTGGTTATTTTAGTCAGGACAGTTTCAGTATAATGATGTGGTCGGAAACCAGATTGTAAGTGGTCAAAGAGGGAGCAGGAGGAAAGGTGGGAGGACAGTTCAAGATGGACCTGTTGTTCCAGTAGTTTTGAGGCATGGGGAGAAGTGATATGGGGCGATAACTAGATATAGAGGATGGATGTGGTTGAGGCATGTTTGAAGCATGAGGGGAAAACACCAGTTAGTGATAGGTTGAAAAGATAGGTTAGGGTTGGGATGAAGACTGTGGTGAGGTTTGGGATGATGTGGGATGGGATCGGGTCAAGTGCACAGGTGGTGATATGTGATCTTGGGAGTAAAGAGGAAAATTGATCTTCTGTAGTGGTGCAGAAGCTGCTTTTGAAGGAGGGCTGAGTAGTTATGAGGAGGGGATGTGGGGACTGTAGGCCAAAGCTTTGTCTCATGTTATTAATCTTCTGCTTGAAGAATGATGCAAAGTCTTCAACTGAGATGAGTGAAGGAGGAGGAGTAGAGAACTGAAAGTGTTGAATAGCTGCTTAGGGTTGTGAGACAAGAAGAATATTGGAAATGGGAAGTAGGTTTGTTTTGCTGCAGTGAGCGTGGAGGTGAAAGTAGTGAGGGACTGTTTAAATGCAATGAAGTGCTCGTCGCAGTAGGATCTTTTCCATCTCTCAGCAACCCTGGAAGCCTGCCTCGGTTCTTTAGTCAAGCTGGTGTGCCAGGGCTGCCTGTTCCTTGTGGAAGCATTAGTATGTGTGAGGGGGCAATTCGAGAGCTGCAGCTGTTTTGGTGTTCTATAAAGTGGCAGCAGTGTCTGCATTGTTTAAGAAATTTATGTCTGCAAGCGGGAGAATGGATAAAGAGTAGTGATAAGCGAGTATACTCATTGCTCGGGTTTTCCCGAGCGCGATCAGGTGATCTCCGAGTATTTGTTAGTGTTCGGAGACTTAGTTTTTGTTGACGCAACTGAATAATTTACAGCCGCTAGCCAGCCTGAATACATGTGGGGGTTGCCTGGTTGCTAGGGAATCCCCACATGTAATCAAGCTGTCTAGTAGTCGCAAATCATGCAGCTGCTGCAAGGAAGACTAAATCTTCGAACACTAACATACTCGGACACCAACACGAGCGTGCTCGGGTAAACCCAAGCAACGACTACACTCGCTCATCACTAATAAAGAGATTGAGTGTAAATCAAGATATTTGAGATTTCTCCAAGGGTGTGCAAGTTTGTGGAGTGGGGATTGTGTACCTGGAGAGGAGAGGGAAGAGAATGTAAGTATGTTGTGGTCAGAAAGAGGGAGGTGAGTTAGAAAGGTTAATTAGGGAACAGAGGAGGGTGAAAATGAGTTCCAGTGTGTGGCTGCGAAGACCATTGAACGAGTCCAAAGGAGGAAGTGAGAGATAGAAGCTTAGAGAAAGCTGAGTGGGAAGTGTCAGTGGGGATATTGAAGTCACCCATGATTATAGTGGGGATGCCAGTGGAAAGGAAGTGGTCAGGTGGGGAAGTGGTGGCTGGCCCTGGGAGGCGGTAAATGTGTCACTTGCAGAATAGCCCAGGGCTAAGGGCTCAGTCCCTATCCCTGAAGATGCCAGAGCCACCACGTGCCTTGCTGTGCTCCTAAAATCAACCCTTATCTGTACCCTCCCCATCACAGAAATGTGGAGTTCTAGTGTATAGGAATACACAAACCAGACTAACAAGGTAAGCCATACAGGGATAAATGAAAATACCAATCATACAGATATGTACTGACAAACAACAGAGATGAACATTGGGAAGTAAAGGTGTCATGATCCGGGTCGGAGTTTGCCATGTTTCTCCTGCTCCGGCCTGGTCATGGTGGGGTTAACTATTCCTGCCTCTCTTTGATTTGGGAGTGGCTATTTCTTGGTGCTCTTGCTGACAGCTTGTGTCAGTGATAGTTTTGGGCTTCCTGGGACTGCTACCTGTGAAACCCCTGTGTTCCTTTTGCCTCTGACCTCCCTTACCTGTACCTGACCTAGTTTGACTCTTGTGTGTATCCCCTCCGTTTGTGACTCGGCTAAAATTCTGACTTTGTCTCCTGTTTCCCGTCTTTGTTACCACACGTCTGTCTGGCTTTTTGACCTTTTGGCTTACTCTGACTCCGTTCTCTGTCTCACGTCTCTGGTACCTTTGCTCCTGGCTGGTTCGGACCCTCGGCTTGTATTTTGACCACGAGTTCTGTTTTCCCCTTTAAACTATACGCTTACCGACTGTTACGGACTTGGCTTGTTTTGACCACTCTCTGTCGCCACCTGGTGGTGCAGAGCAGTGTGCACTGGGCTGCGGTGTGGCAAGTGTGACCTCTTTTTCTGTCACCCACTCTCCTTCGTGGAGTCTGCACATACCTGCATTGCTGCAGCGTGACAAAAGGAAGGCAAAACCAAATAGGAGAGGATGGTAATATGCTCACATACTGTACATATCAGCAAGCAACAGTCTTCTGAACAACACTCCAAATGCCTTTTCAGACAGTATGAAACTAACTGTATATATAGTATATGCGAGTATACAGTACAGACCAAAAGTTTGGACACACCTTCTCATTTAAAGATTTTTATGTATTTTCATGACTATGAAAATTGTACATTCACACTGAAGGCATCAAAACTATGAATTAACACATGTGGAATTATATACTTAACAAAAAAGTGTGAAACAACTGAAATTATGTCTTATATTCTAGGTTCTTCAAAGTAGCCACCTTTTGCTATGATGACTGCTTTGCACACTCTTGGCATTCTCTTGATGAGCTTCAAGAGGTAGTCACCGGGAATGGTCTTCCAACAATCTTGAAGGGGTTCCCAGAGATGCTTAGCACTTGTTGGCCCTTTTGCCGTCACTCTGCGGTCCAGCTCACCCCAAACCATCTCGATTGGGTTCAGGTCTGGTGACTGTGGAGGCCAGGTCATCTGGCGTAGCACCCTATCACTCTCCTTCTTGGTCAAATAGCCCTTACACAGCCTGGAGGTGTGTTTGGGGTCATTGTCCCAACGCAAACCGGATGGAATAGCATGTCGATGCAAGATGCTGTGGTAGCCATGCTGGTTCAGTATGCCTTCAATTTTAAATAAATCCCCAACAGTGTCACCAGCAAAGCACCCCCACACCATCACACCTCCTCCTCCATGCTTCACGGTGGGAACCAGGCATGTAGAGTCCGTCTGTTCACCTTTTCAGCGTCGCACAAAGACACGGTGGTTGGAACCAAAGATGTCAAATTTGGACTCATCAGACCAAAGCACAGATTTCCACTGGTCTAATGTCCATTCCTTGTGTTCTTTAGCCCAAACAAGTCTCTTCTGCTTGTTGCCTGTCCTTAGCAGTGGTTTCCTAGCAGCTATTTTACCATGAAGGCCTGCTGCACAAAGTCTCCTCTTAACAGTTGTTGTAGAGATGTGTCTTCTGCTAGAACTCTGTGTGGCATTGACCTGGTTTCTAATCTGAGCTGCTGTTAACCTGCGATTTCTGAGGCTGGTGACTCGGATAAACTTATCCTCAGAAGCAGAGGTGACTCTTGGTCTTCCTTTCCTGGGGCGGTCCTCATGTGAGCCAGTTTCTTTGTAGCGCTTGATGGTTTTTGCCACTGCACTTGGGGACACTTGCAAAGTTTTCCCAATTTTTCGGACTGACTGACCTTCATTTCTTAAAGTAATGATGGTGTTACAGACGCCGCTCTCCTGCGGCGCGGTTCTCACCGCTCCAGCGCTGCTGTTACAGACGCCGCTCTCCTGCAGCGCGGTTCTCACCGCTCCAGCGCTGCGCTCCTGCGTTCTTGTTCCACCGCTGCTGCGCTCGGGTCTGTACGCTCCTCTGCCTTCCCTGCACTTCCGGTGGCCGGGTCCTCTGCTGGAATCCTGTCTCTGCGCAGGCGCTCTAGCTTCCCTCCTGGACGCAGGTCCTGCCTCTCTGCTACCGCCTCCTGAGATCATGGGTTACTCCTCATCCAATCCTGTCCCTACTCCTACTATATAAGGTAGCTCTTCCTGCTTCCTGGTGCCTGATTGTCTTAGCACTTTTGCTATTACGTCTGGCCCTCCGTTGTTTCCTGCTCTGTGCCCGCACGCTGTGCTTCCGTGCTACCTTTCCAATTACCTCTCTCCCTCCTTGTTGTTACCTTGTTCCAGTTCTTCCGTCCCTGTGGCTTATCTTGTTTTTGGTTCTGTTTCCTGCCCTCAGTCCCGCTCCGCTCCTGCCTCCCTGTCCTCAGTTCCTTCCATTACCTCTCGTATTCCCCTCCCATATCCTGTTGCTTTTTCTCTCTCCCTGGAGCCGTCCCTGCTGGTATCTCACCGTGGGTAAGTGACCTCTGGGCTTGCTCCTTGCGGTCCCTGTATAGGGGTCGTTCTCCCTTAGGCCGCTCGCCCAGGGGTAGGTCTCCCCACGGTCCAGAGGGTCCACTCTTGTTTCCTCTAGTACGCTACATTACAATCAGGCGATGGACCCCGCAGGTACCCCTTTTTCGGCCCAGAAAGAGCTATCCCATTTGCGCGAGAACCAACAGCGCATAATGGCTTTTTTGAAGTCTATGGAGTCTCGCCTCACGGCTATTCAGTCTACTGACCCGGTTAACGCCGCCGAATTAGCTAACCTCCAACAAGAGCTTGCCCAGCAACGCGATACCCAGTCTCGCATGCTGAGTTATATGGCCTCTATAGATGACCGTTTATTTAATCTTCAGTCAGCCCCAGCTGTGGTCGCGCAAGCCTCTTCTCTAGACTCTAGTTCACCATCTACGGCTCATCCTCCCCCTCGTTTAGGTAAACCTCCCAGGTACTCCGGCGATCCTAAACTTTGTAGGGGATTTTTAAATCAATGCCGCCTTCACTTTGAGCTTCTGCCACTTCAATATCCATCTGACCGGGCGAGAGTGGCATTCATAGTGTCTCATCTGGAGGGAGAGGCATTAGCTTGGGTGAATCCTTTTTGGGAGCGTGACGATCCCGTTGTCCGCCACCTGGATGTGTTTTTAGAAACCTTTCGGAAGGTTTTCGATGAGCCCGGACGTTTAGCCTCTACGACTGAGTCTCTTTTTAATTTGCGTCAGGGTTCTTCTTCCGTAGGACAATATGCCATCCGCTTCCGTACTCTGGCCTCGGAGTTAGGGTGGAACAATGAAGCCCTTGTGGGTGCTTTTTGGCGGGGCTTTGTCCAGCCGTATTAAAGACGAGCTCGCCGGTCGAGACACTCCAACTACGCTTGAGGACCTCATCTCTCTCTCCACCCGGATTGACCTCCGTTTCCAGGAGCGATCACGGGAGTCTGCTAGAGAGAGAAGACCAATGCCTGTCTCTTCTACCCTCCGTCAGCCAAGTTCATCTCGTGCCCCCGTAGCTGTTCCCTCTTCTGTTCCAACCCCCGAACCTATGCAAGTGGATCGAGTCAGAATGGCGGAACAACGCCGCAAGGAGAGGCGCACTCAGGGTCTCTGCTTCTATTGTGGTAGTGCTGCCCATTTACTCCGCAGTTGTCCTGACAGACCGGAAAACTCCTCCGCCTAGGGCAGGTAAGAGAGGCCTCCCTAGGTGCTCACGTTTCCTCTCAACCTCTGACTCTTTCCATTCTTTTTATCTCTAACCAGCATCAATCTTCCGAAGTGGCGTATGTGGATTCTGGAGCGGCAGGCAATTTTATCAGTCTTGAGGCGGCTCGGAGGCTTCGCGTACCAGTAATCTCCTTGGACACTCCCCGCCTAATCACCTCGGTGGATGGAAGACCTTTACAAGACGCTATTTCTCTCGTTTCTGAAGAGGTGGAGATACAAATTGGGGCCCTTCATCGCGAGAAGATCGCTTTTTATGTTCTGCCTAAACTCTCCTACGCCTTCCTGCTGGGCCTTCCCTGGCTTCGACTACATGAGCCTACTCTAAATTGGCGCACTGGAGATGTACTCCGATGGGGTCCTTCGTGCCATGATCGTTGTCTTCGGTCTGTTCGTCCAGTTTCTCGTACCCAGCCTGCTGAAGTTCCCGATGGATTACCTACCTCATACTGGTCTTACGCTGACGTCTTTAACAAGCGAGAAGCCGAGAATCTTCCTCCCCATCGTTCCTACGATTGTCCTGTGGAGCTTCTCCCCGGTTGTTCTCCTCCTAGGGGAAGAATTTACCCGCTTTCTGCTGCAGAGACTAAATCCATGTCCGAGTACATACAAGAGAACCTAGCTAAAGGTTTCATCCGGAAATCCTCTTCCCCTGCTGGAGCAGGGTTCTTCTTTGTGAAGAAGAAGGACGGTTCCTTGAGACCTTGTATAGACTATCGGGGACTGAACAGTATCACGGTCAAGAATCGCTATCCTCTGCCCCTTATACCTGAGCTCTTCGATCGTCTCCGAGGCGCTCGTATTTTTACTAAGCTGGATTTACGTGGCGCTTACAATCTGGTCCGGATACGCTCTGGCGATGAGTGGAAGACCGCCTTTAACACCCGGGTGGACATTATGAGTATTTAGTTATGCCTTTCGGTCTCTGCAATGCCCCCGCGGTTTTCCAGGAGTTCGTCAACGATGTGTTCCAGGACCTTCTTTGCTCTTGTGTTCTGGTTTATTTGGACGATATCCTTATTTTTTCTTCAGATCTTCCGTCACATCGCAGAAGTGTTCGCGAGGTCTTGCAACGCTTAAGAGATAACCACTTGTATGCCAAGATTGAGAAATGCTTATTTGAGCAAACCTCACTACCTTTCCTTGGATACATTGTCTCTGACTCTGGCCTTAAGATGGACCCTGAGAAGGTGAATGCCATTATTAACTGGCCACGGCCCTGCGGTGTGAAAGCCATCCAATGCTTCATCGGATTCGCCAACTATTACAGACAATTAATTCCGCATTTCTCCTCTATGATTCGTCCTCTTTCTCTTCTCACTCGCAAAGGTTCCTGTTCCAAGGATTGGTCTCCTCAGGCCGAGGAGTCCTTCGTTCAACTCAAAAGAGCCTTTTCTTCTGCACCAGTCCTGCATCACCCGGAGGTGAACAAGCCTTTTATTCTGGAAGTGGACGCCTCCTCTACCGGGGCTGGAGCAGTGCTCTCACAAAAGACCCCGGAGGGTCTAACGGCCCCATGCGGCTTCTTCTCTAAAGCCTTTTCTTCCTCCGAACGAAACTACACTATAGGAGATCGAGAACTGCTGGCCATCAAGTTGGCTCTGGAGGAGTGGAGATATCTACTTGAGGGCTCAGTACACCCGTTCGTAATCTTCTCCGATCACAAGAATCTTACTTACCTGCAGACTGCGCAAAGATTGAATCCACGTCAAGCTAGATGGTCTTTGTTCTTTGCTCGCTTTGAATTCGAACTTCGTTTTCGGCCAGGCAACAAAAACATAAGAGCTGACGCCTTGTCCCGCTCTTTCCAGTCATCTGATGCCGTAGAGGAGCCTGCTTACATCATTGACCCTACTAAAATGGTCACCGTTGCTCCGTTACAGTTGCTCCAACCCCCACCGGGTAAGACTCTTGTCTTGGATCGGGACACTAGGAGGGTCTTATCTTGGGGCCATTCGTCCAAATTGGCTGGTCATGCCGGTACGAGAAAGACGTTTCTTCTCATCTCACGATACTATTGGTGGCCTACCTTACGTCAAGACGTAAAGGACTTCGTAGCTTCTTGTCCTTCTTGTGCCAGAAACAAAGTACCTAGACGACTACCGCTAGGAAATCTCCTTCCTCTTCCCGTTCCGTCCGCACCTTGGCAACACATCGCAATGGACTTCATCACCGACCTACCATGCTCTTCCGCCTGCACGGTCATCCTCGTTGTGGTAGACCGATTCTCTAAGATGGCTCACTTCATTCCTCTGTCCAGTCTACCTTCCGCTCCTGAGTTGGCAAACATTTTTATTCTTAATATTTTCAAATTCCATGGCCTCCCTCAGCACATCGTGTCAGACAGAGGGGTTCAATTTACTTCCCGCTTTTGGAGAGCTTTGTGCAAACTCTTAAATGTGAATTTGGACTTCTCTTCCTCGTATCATCCTCAAACTAACGGTCAAGCGGAACGCACCAACCAGACATTGGCTGTCTATCTTCGGCATTTTTCTAATGCCCACCATAATGACTGGGTCAAACTACTTCCTTGGGCTGAGTTTGCCTATAACAACCATTCCAGCGAGTCCTCAGCCAAGTCTCCATTTTTTATTGTTTTTGGTCAGCATCCAAGTGTTCCCTTACCGGTTTCTCCTGCTTCTGGTGTTCCAGCAGCTGACTCTATGGCTCTCGACTTTTCTTCCATCTGGGACGAGGTCAAACAAACATTAAATCAAGCTTCGTCTAGAATGAAGAGACAAGCAGACAAGAGACGTTTAGATTCTCCTCCTTTCTCTCCTGGTGATAAGGTCTGGCTTTCTTCAAGATTCATCAGACTTAAAATTCCTTCCCACAAGCTTGGTCCGCGTTTCATCGGTCCTTTTGAGATTCTACGTCGGGTCAACGATGTCGCCTACAAGCTGAAATTGCCTGCCTCGCTCCGTATACCCAATACGTTTCATGTCTCTCTCCTCAAACCAGCCGTCTTTAACCGTTTTCATTCCCCCTCTGGTACCTCTCCTCAACCAGCCAGTACGGACAACATTTTTGAGGTTAAGGACATTTTGGCGGTCAAGAAGGTTCGGGGTAAAGAGTTTTTTCTGGTGGACTGGAAGGGGTTTGGTCCGGAGGAGAGGTCCTGGGAACCCTTGGAGAACATTGATGCCCCTCGTGTTCTTAAAAGATTTTTTGCTACTCTTCGTAAAGGGGGGTATAAGAAGGGGGGTACTGTTACAGATGCCGCTCTCCTGCGGCGCGGTTCTCACCGCTCCAGCGCTGCTGTTACAGACGCCGCTCTCCTGCGGCGCGGTTCTCACCGCTCCAGCGCTGCGCTCCTGCGTTCTCGTTCCACCGCTGCTGCGCTCGGGTCTGTACGCTCCTCTGCCTTCCCTGCACTTCCGGTGGCCGGGTCCTCTGCTGGAATCCTGTCTCTGCGCAGGCGCTCTAGCTTCCCTCCTGGACGCAGGTCCTGCCTCTCTGCTACCGCCTCCTGAGATCATGGGTTACTCCTCATCCAATCCTGTCCCTACTCCTACTATATAAGGTAGCTCTTCCTGCTTCCTGGTGCCTGATTGTCTTAGCACTTTTGCTATTACGTCTGGCCCTCCGTTGTTTCCTGCTCTGTGCCCGCACGCTGTGCTTCCGTGCTACCTTTCCAATTACCTCTCTCCCTCCTTGTTGTTACCTTGTTCCAGTTCTTCCGTCCCTGTGGCTTATCTTGTTTTTGGTTCTGTTTCCTGCCCTCAGTCCCGCTCCGCTCCTGCCTCCCTGTCCTCAGTTCCTTCCATTACCTCTCGTATTCCCCTCCCATATCCTGTTGCTTTTTCTCTCTCCCTGGAGCCGTCCCTGCTGGTATCTCACCGTGGGTAAGTGACCTCTGGGCTTGCTCCTTGCGGTCCCTGTATAGGGGTCGTTCTCCCTTAGGCCGCTCGCCCAGGGGTAGGTCTCCCCACGGTCCAGAGGGTCCACTCTTGTTTCCTCTAGTACGCTACAGATGGGATGGCCACTCATTTTTCTTTACTTAGAATTTGTATTATAGCAAGAAAAAAGCAGCTAACAGTCTATTCAGTAGGACTATCAGCTGTGTATCCACCAGACTTCTGCACAACACAACTGATGGTCCCAACCCCATTTATAAGGCAAGAAATCCCACTTATTAAACCTGACAGGGCACACCTGTGAAGTGAAAACCATTCCCGGTGACTACCTCTTGAAGCTCATCAAGAGAATGCCAAGAGTGTGCAAAGCAGTCATCAAAGCAAAAGGTGGCTACTTTGAAGAACCTAGAATAGAAGACATATTTTCAGTTGTTTCACACTTTTTTGTTAAGTATATAATTCCACATGTGTTAATTCATAGTTTTGATGCCTTCAGTGCGAATGTACAATTTTCATAGTCATGAAAACACAGAAAAATCTTTAAATGAGAAGGTGTGTCCAAACTTTTGGTCTATACTGTATATAGCAGAGAAGAGTGGCCAACACTGAACAACTGAGCTCATCAAAGCAGGAAAGCTCCTGGAGCTCTCAACTGAGCAGATTAATCCCAGCACTCCTAGCAGAAACCTGCACTGTTTAATATAATGGTGATGTGCTTCTAATAGCTGCAGGAGTATGTGAAATCAGACATCGCGGTCTTCTGGCCCCTCTCTGTCTCAGTAAACCTGTGATAAAATGGCAGCTAGTTGGAGGGGGAGTAGATGTGCACAGAGTGCAACTCAAAAATAGGGAGGGTAACAACGTGGCAGTGGAATTTGCCTGAATGAGCAGTTATCTGACAGGAGAAAACCAACTCCACCATGCTTGCTGCTGGGATGGGGAGAGTGAGAAAGATGGAATCCATCATAAGAAAGTGCAGCTGGAGAGGCTGTGTCATGGGAGGGGTGAGCCAGGTTTTGATGATGCCGAGGAAGGAAAGTTTGTTAGTAATGAAAAGATTATGGATGTAACGCTCGCGCCCTGACTGGGTGACGTGAGCGAGTATTGTGGCCCCACTGTGCCACAAACCAGACTACCCTGGAGGGGCGTGACTAAGCAGCTGCCTTGGTGTTCACTGGAGCCTCTAGTGGTGAGGTGAGGCTTGTGCGGCAGGTAGCTACCAGGTACCACGCCCGGGCGGTGTCTGGCTGTAGCAGCTGATCCCACTGGGGGATAGAACTCTAGGCACAGGTGTGGGCAAGTACAGACGGGCACGGCTGGCTCTCTGGTGGGCGGGCATGGAACAGACTGGAGGAATCGGGACTGTAAGAGGTAGGGCAGGAACACAGGCAGGTACGAGAAGGAAAAGGGAGCAAACCCAAACCAGTTCAGACTGGAGGGACAGGCACTGCTTCAGGAGGCACGGGAACACAGGCAGGTACGAGTGGGATAAGGGAACGGGTAGTAACTAGTACGGACTGGAGAGCAGAGCCAAGCAGCGGGGCACAGACAGCAGAGCCGCAGGATGCGAAGAGCAGAGCTGAGCCGCAGGACGCGGCGAGCAGAGCGGAGCCGCAGGGAGCAGAGTGGAGCACCCTAATTGTTGACGTAATGGCGCCCCCCCTTTATGTCGTTAGCCCTGAAAGCCTTAGTGCACCCTAAAAAATCTTAACTCTAAATTATACACAAAAAAACACACACATTACAAAAGATGGTAGACAGTACAACCCAATCAAAAAATACTCGGAGGGAAAATCCACAAAATCACACAGATAACCTGTTTACACACTAGGGTTTAAAATCTATAATCGCATTAATGATCGACTTTTGGGCTGCAGTGCAGATAATAATGTACCCAGATCAACATCCATATTGCACATTGCCCATATAATTTTGTTCAAAGCAAAAAGAAAAACAGATTGCCGCACCAACCGCTAGTGAAAACACCTGTGCATGTGTGTGTCAGATATCCAGCGTATATGCCACTTGCAGAACTTGGGTGCTGCCACAGAAAAATAATCCATGAAATAGCAAAAACGTAGAAGAAAGTGGGCACTCACCATCTGCTAATGTTCAGTCTTTATTGTGCCACATGCCAAATGCAGAAATAGCAGGGAGAAACGTGATATAAAAAGACGACGGCCGTTTCGCGATGCTGCGCTTCCACTACAAATGCGGTCACTGCAATTTTTGTGGGTATCACATGATAGACAAACTAATAAGGCTAGGTCCTGTCACCCATAAAGTGCAGCAGTTTATTTCATGCAGGACCACGTATGTGGTATATGCCTTGTTCTGCCCATGTGGATTTTACTATATTGGGAAAACTATTATACCGTTGTTTGTGAGGTTCAGAGAACATTTCAATTCGATCAGCACTGGCAAGGGTGTCCCCCGGTTAATATCACATATGCGTTTACATCATGGAGGGGATGTGTCAGTTTTGAGATTTACGGGACTAGAAAGAGTAGCTTTATCTGATCGGGGAGGAGATCATAACAAATTACTTCTGAGAAGAGAGAGGAAGTGGATCATGAGGGTTAATGCTACAGGACCCTTGGGGTTAAACGAGAGACTGGATATGTCTTTATATTTATAATGGAGAGTTGGCAATATAATATGATGTTGTTTGCACAGTTTATGTTCAAGATTTCATATTTATGTAAAGTACTCATTCTCACATTGTTTTTAATCACTTTTATGTTTTTATTTGATTAGTAGGATTGTGATGGTGCAGGTGAGTGGCTGGCCACCTGGCAGCAGTTTCCGCTATATAGTCTTCCCACTCACACTCTGCATCAAGACCCGTGGAAGCGCAGCAGCGCGAAACGGCCGTCATCTTTTTATATCACGTTTCTCCCTGCTATTTCTGCAATTCACATGTGGCACAATAAAGACTGAACATTAGCAGATGGGGAGTGCCCACTTTTTTCTACGTTTTTGCCATATAATTTTGTGACATACACATCCTTAGTTCAGTGACTAATACCAATAATCTATACATGACCAAAGAATGCCACATAATAGGGATCAGGCAGGAGACATGAGGCTCACAGCATGGAGCAGGGAGAGGACAGAACTCACAGCATGGCCCGGAGGGGTAAGTAAGATGGTGGGTGTATCTGCCTGATGGGAGAGGGCAAGCCATGCAGTGATGCCGGCAGGGACGTTACAATGGATGTATGAAAGTTTGTTGCAGACAGACCAAGCGTTCCATAAGTTTTCACACCCCTTTACCTTTTTCACTATTTCATTGCAGCCATTTGGTAAATTCAAAAAAGTTCATTTTTTCTCATTAATGTTCACTCTGCGCCTCATCTTGACTGAAAGAAAAAAAAACAGAAATGTAGAAATTTTTGCAAATTTATTAAAAAAGAGAAACTGAAATCTCCCATGGTCATAAGTCTTCAGCCCCTTTGCTCAGTATTGAGGAGAAGCCCCTTTTGAGCTAGTACAGCCATGAGTCTTCTTGGGAATGATAGAACAAGTTTTTCACCCCTGGATTTGGGGATCCTCGGCCATTCTTCCTTGCAGATCCTCTCCAGTTCCATCAGGTTGGATGGTGAACGTTGGTGGACGCCATTTTCAGGTCTCTCCAGAGATGCTCCATTGGGTTTAGGTCAGGGCTCTGGCTGGGATGGTCATGAATGGTCACAGAGTTGTTCTGAAGCCGCTCCTTTGTTATTTTAGCTGTGTGCTTAGGGTCATTGTCTTGTTGGAAGGCGAACCTTCGGCCAAGTCTGAGGTCCAGAGCACTCTGGAAGAGGTTTTTATCCAGGACATCTCTGTACTTGGCCGCATTCATATTTCCTTCAATGGTAACCAGTCGTCTTGTCCCTGCAGCTGAAGAACACCCCCATAACATGATGCTGCCACCACCATGCTTCACTGTTGGGATTGTATTGGGCAGGTGATGATCAGTGCCTGGTTTTCTCCACACATACCGCTTAGAATTATCACCACAAAAGGTCTATCTTCATCTCATCAGACCAGGGAATCTTATTTCTCATAGTCTGGGAGTCCTTCATGTGTTTTTTAGCAAACTCTATGTGACTTTCATATGTCTTGCACTGTGGAGAGGCTTCCGTCTGGCCACTCTGCCATAAAGGCCTGACTTGTGGAGGGCTGCAGTGATAGTTGACTTTGTGGAACTTTCTCCCATCTCCCTCTGCATCTCTGGAGCTCAGCCACAGTGATCTTGGGGTTCTTCTTTACCTCTCACCAAGGCTCTTCTCCCATGATTGCTCAGTTTGGCTGGACGGCCAGGTCTAGGAAGACTTCCTGTGGTCCCAAACTTCTTCCATTTAAGGATTATGGAGGCCACTGTGCTCTTAGGAACCTTGAGTACTGCAGAAATTCTGCTGTAACCTTGGCCAGATCTGTACCTTGCCACAGTTCTGTCTCGGAGCTCCTTGGCCAGTTCCTTTGACCTCATGATTCTCATTTGGTCTGACATACACTGTGAGCTGTGAGGTCTTATACAGACAGGTGTGCGCCTTCCAAATCAAGTCCGATCAGTTTGATTAAACACAGCTGGACTCAAATGAAGGAGCAGAACCATCTCAAGGAGGATCACAAGGAAATGGTCAGCATGTGACTTAGGCTACTTTCACACTAGCGTTAACTGCAATACGTCGCAAATGCGTCGTTTTTGCGAAACGCCGCATCCAGCAAAAGTTTTTGCTGGATACGTTGTTTCGTCATAGAGTAACATTAGCGACGCATTTGCGACGCATTTGCGACGCATTTCCAAACGGTGAATGCGTTTGGCGGCGTTTGGGCGTATGGTAGCGGTCCGTCGGGAGAAAAAAACGTTACATGTAACGTTTTTTGCTCCCGACGGTCCGCTTTTTCCGACCGCGCATGCGCAGTCGGAACTCCGCCCCCACCTCCCCGCACTTCCCCGCACATCACAATGGGGCAGCGGATGCGTGGGAAATATGCATCCGCTGCCCCCGTTGTGCGGCGGAGACCACACTAGCGTCGGGAACGTCGGCCCGACGCGCAGCGACGGGTTGTTCCCGACGCTAGTGTGAAAGTAGCCTTACATATGAGGGTCCGAGCAAAGGGTCTGAAGACTTATGACTGTGATATTTCAGTTTTTTCTTTTTTATTAACTTTGCAAAAAGTTCTACATTTCTGTTTCAGTCAAGATGGGGTGCAGAGTGCACATTAATGAGAAAAAAATGAACTTTTATGAATTTACTAAATGGCTGCAATGAAACAGTGAAACATTTACAGGGGTCTGAATACATTCCGTACCCACTGTATATGCTTGTATATAGGAGAAGTAATATTCAATATACAGCAGGTGGTCCGAAAAATAATTAGTATGACCCAGAATACAGGAAAAGGAAACTATAATGTTATTAAACCATAAGAAAGTCTAAGTAGTAAGACCAGTCATTACAAATGCAGGGAGTGTAGTGGAAGATCCTCAACGTGCTTCACTATCAAACCACGGCTTCCTCAAGAGATAAGTGTAATTGCACAAAACTGAGCTGCTCCCACCGGTAATGAGCGCTCTTCTGCCATGATGCCACGTTGCAGTGGAGAAGGCGCATAGTAGATCAGAAGTTCCAGCCCGGACCAAAGAAACACAATGGATTGTGACTATCTGAACAAAACAAAAGGTTGTAATATTAAATGAGAATAATGGGATGAGGGGAAAATATGTGTAACTGGGTTATCAATCGCAATCAATATAGAAGAAGACATGTATCAGGATCAGGTGGCACCCTGCAATACATAATAATCACAATTGTGTATCTACATAGATGGGTCCTACAATTCCCAAAAGAACAAACTTCATGTCCATAGCTCAAGTGTATACTTGAGCCTCAAGTACACCGTTCTCTCTTGGTTCTCCTCCTATCTCTCTGGCCGATCCTTCACTGTTTGTTTTGCTGGTTCCTCCTCCTCTCACCTTCCCCTTACTGTTGGGGTTCCTCAAGGATCAGTCCTAGGCCCCCTCCTCTTCTCTTTGTATACTGCCCCTATTGGACAAACAATCAGTAGATTTGGTTTCCAGTACCATCTCTATGCTGACGACACCCAATTATATACCTCTTCTCCTGTTATCACGCCGACCTTTTTAGAAAACACCAGTGATTGTCTTACCGCTGTCTCTAACATCATGTCCTCCCTCTATCTGAAACTGAACCTGTCAAAAACTGAACTCCTCGTGTTCTCTCCCTCTACAAACCTACCTTTGCCCGACATTGCCATCTCTGTGTGCGGTTCCACCATTACTCCAAAGCAACATGCCCGCTGCCTTGGAGTCATCCTTGATTCCGAGCTTTCATTCACCCCCCACATCCGATCACTGGCTCGCTCTTCTTATCTGCATCTCAAAAACATTTCCAGAATTCGCCCTTTTCTTACTTTCGACTCTGCAAAAACTCTTACTGTCTCACTTATTCATTCTCGTCTGGACTATTGTAACTCTCTACTAATTGGCCTACCTTTTACCAGACTCTCCCCGCTCCAATCTGTCCTGAATGCTGCTGCCAGGATCATATTCCTCGCCAACCGTTACACCGATGCCTCTACCTTGTGCCAGTCATTACACTGGCTACCCATCCAATCCAGAATCCAGTACAAAACTACTACCCTCATCCACAAAGCACTCCATGGCTCAGCACCACCCTACATCTCCTCTCTGGTCTCAGTCTACCAACCTACCCGTGCCCTCCGCTCTGCTAATGACCTCAGGTTAGCATCCTCAATAATCAGAACCTCCCACTCCCGTCTCCAAGACTTTACACGTGCGGCGCCGATTCTTTGGAATGCACTACCTAGGTTAATACAATTAATCCCCAATCCCCACAGTTTTAAGCGTGCACTAAAAACTCATTTGTTCAGATTGGCCTACCGCCTCAACGCATTAACCTAATTATCCCTGTGTGGCCTATTAATAAAAAACAACAACATAATCACGTTCCTCCATCATGTTCTCATACACTTTATGCAGTTAATAGCCTCTGTGTCTGTACTGTTACATACTTAGGCAGTTAACTGGTTCATGCAGCTTTACATGAACACCCGAGCCTTACACTATGGCTGGTCCAAATAACTAAAGCAATTGTTACCATCCACCTCTTGTGTCTCCCCTTTTCCTCATAGATTGTAAGCTTGCGAGCAGCAGGGCCCTCTTTCCTCCTGGTATCTGTTTTGAACTGTGATTTCTGTTATGCTGTAATGTCTGTTGTCTGTATAAGTCCCCTCTATAAGTTGTAAAGCGCTGCGGAATATGTTGGCGCTATATAAATAAAATTATTATTATTATTATTATTATTATACGTGTCACGCTGTGATGGTCTTCAGTAAGGAGCTGGGACCCTGAACTATCCCCGTCCTAGTGGTACTCTTAAAGGTAGAGAAGCCTGAGTCTTCGACCTTACTATGCCCCTGTAAAAACCCTCATCTGTCCCCTCCCCCATCCAATGAGGCATGGGACAAAAATGAAAGGTAAACCAGACACAAAGACAAACAGGATAACATAAAACCTCATACAAAAGTACTAACCAACAATAGGAAGGAGGATAGGGACTGGGAGGAATAAACTAAATGGGAACAGGGACCAGGAGATAAACACCCACGTTGTCACAACTCAGCTGTCGGGTGACATGGGACCAGGGGCTCCTTCCCTGTCCCTACCACTAGGGGTGCCCTAGCTCACCCTGTTCCCCAAGTTAATCGCCCTCAGTCTGTACCCTTCCCCCACCCAGGGGAGAGGGGAGTAGTAGTGCACCGTAGTTCACCAACCAGATTCACAAGGCAATTTTAACAATGGTAACAGAAAATACCAAACATACAAATATACTCTCACATATAAAAGAGTGGAATGGAGGATGGGATTAAACCAAGGTAGCAAGGGAATTATCTCAAACGCCTTCTCCAACAACCTCCAGCCATGCAGCATAAGCTAGCTCTGACAATAAATGCTAGCCAGGGCCCAGTTTACATAGGAGATGGGAGTGGCTAAAAGTGCACAGCTGAGAGTCTTAATGCAGGAAAGCTTCTAGGAGCTCTCAACTGAGTAGATTAACCCCTGAACTGCTAAAATAAATTAGCACCATTTAATAAGAATGTGAAGTGCTTCTAATCAGTCTCAGCGGTCTTGTGGCTCCTCTCTGTCGCGATAACCCCGTGACACATGTACAACAGCAAACTACAGATCACCACAACTCCAACTACTTAGCTTTAGCGCACAGCACAACGTTTCTTAAGAGCAAGTAAGCGGAGCTTCCTCCGGCAGGACAGAGAGGGTCAGGTCAGGTTTTATAGGAAAAGTTAACAACCAGATCAGAAGCAACAGAAATGTAGCTGCGTGTTTCTGACCAGCATAGAAAGGGTCGTTAACCTCTTCAGCACCAAAGGAAACCAAATTCATTTAACATGGGATCCAAATACACAGGCTGAATGGAAGATCTGCGATTCACAATACGCACAGATCTTCTACACCCAGATATCACAGGTTGGCGTGACACACTCGTGACGATATGCCTAGAGGAATATCACTCTACAAAGTGCAACAATGGTCTCACATATAAAGAGCATGTGCCTGCTGTGCTCCTCTATAAGGTGCAATCAGTCTCATAAAGGAAAAATAGTGCCTAGTGCAATAAAAACTCCCCAAAATTGAGGAGCACAGGGCTGTCATGGTGGAAGAAAAATAAAAAACGAGGGATCTAAGGAATATGAACCGCCTTAGGTAGACCATGCAGTACGTGCCACCAGAAGCATCTCTGACATTTCGTGGTCGCTTCCTCGGAAGACTACAGACTCAAGGTTAATCCAGACTGTACAGGATTAACTCTTTGATGTCCAATCTGGTTTTTATTTCCGGACTTTTCGACCCTTCCTGAATGTTCTGCATTCTGAGGCAGCTTTCCCTGACCTAGCTCTTTCTATTGCAGAGAATAGAAAACCAGCTCGTCCGGACTCTAGGCAAGATAAAGCACGGATCTCATAGGTCGAAAACATGGAAAATCAATGAACAAAAAATCCAACTTCGTAAAATACCAAATTTATTCAGACATAAAATTAAAACATTTCCAAAATATGATTGTCAGAGGCAACAGTTTCTAACCAGGCTACGTCCTTTCTCAAAGTTACGTATGCCAGACTCCCATGATGCATTTATACATCTCAACACCAATGATCATTGAAGACAAAATCACATGAAAAACATCAAAAAACAAGAACAACAACAATGAATAACATTAAAAGAAAATAACAATGCAAGAGAGCAAAGAAAACACAGAAATGCTCAGAAATGCGCAGATGTCGGGGACAGAAGGGTCACATTTGGTTACAACACACGGATCATTTAGTTCTATGAAGGACTCGTCTGATCGCAGCTTATTCATGTCACCAGGAATCTGTTCTTATTCTCCGCCTGCTGTCTCCCGAAATAACAGATGTAAGAATTGAATCACAGGAGCGGGGAAGACAGAGAACTTCATTTCTCCATCATCTATATGCGCGTGGATGGGGGACTGGACATCAGGGGTGGGATTCGGCCGGTTCTCCCCGGTTTGATGGAACCGCTTGTTAAAAAAGCAGCCGATTCCCCGAACTGGGGAGATTCAGAGCAGCAATCCGGTACCACTCCTCCCAACCTTCCCGTATCCCTCTGGGGAGTCCCGATTTTGAGAGTGCCCCGCGGTCCCGCACTACAGAGCTGCATTCCTCCACCCGCAGAGAGCCGCACACCACATATATGGCTGTCGCTGCTCTGTGCGCATAGGACCTGTGATGAGGTCACAGGAAGGGAGGAGTCACATGATCAAGGGCCTCCGTGTATTGCAGGACTCTGCCGTGCTGTCATGGTACTGGATGAGGGTAAGCTTATGTGTGGGGTCAGCAGGGGTTTACAGTGTGGATGTAGCAGAGCCGGGTGTGTATGAGGTGCACGGAGCGGAGCCATGTGTGTGAGGTGTACGGAGCGGAGCCGTGTGTGTATGAGGTGTACGGAGCGGAGCGGGTGTCTAGGAGGTGTACGGAGCGGAGCTGTGCGTGTATGAGGTGTACGGAGCGGAGCCAGGTGTGTACAAAGTGTATGGAGTGGAGCCGTGTGTGCAAGATGCACGGAGCGGAGCCGGGTGTGTACGAGGTGCAAGGAGCGGAGGCATGTGTGCAAGGTGTACGGAGCGGAGCCGGGTGTGTACGAAGTGTACGAAGCAGAGCCGTGTGTGCAAGGTGTACCAAGCGGAACCGGGTTTGCGAGGTGTACGGCGCGGAACCGGGTGTGCACGAGGTGTATGGAACGGAGCCGTGTGTGCAAGGTGTACGGAGCGGAGCTGGGTGAGTACGAGGTGTACAGACTGGAGGTGTGTGTATGAGGTGTACGGAGCAGAGCCATGTGTGTACGAGGTGTGCAGAGCGGAGCTGTGTGTGTACGAGGTGTACGGAGTGGAGCCGGGTTGTGTATGATGTACAGAGCGGAGCCATGTGTGTACAAGGTGTACGGAGTGGAGCCGTGTGTGGAAGGTGTACGGAGTGGAGCCGTGTGTGGAAGGTGTACGGCGCGGAGCAGCGTGTGTAGGAGTGACTGTATGTGGCCATTATACTGTACGCAATATCATGTGTGGCCATTATACAGTATGGAGCATCATGTGGGGCCATTATACATTATTGAGCATTGTGTGGCCATTATACAGTATGGAGCATCATGTGGGGCCATCATACAGTATGGAGCACTGTGTGGCCATTATACAGTATTGAGCATCATGTGTGGCCATTATATAGTATGGAGCATCATGTGGGGACATTATACAGTATGCAGCATCATGTGGGCCCATTATACAGTATGCACCATCATGTGTGGCCATTATACAGTATGGAGCATCATGTGGGGACATTATACAGTATGGAGCATCATGTGGGGACATTATACAGTATGGAGCACTGTGTGGCCATATTTTTTGTTTATATTTGTTTATGAAACTGTGAACAGCAGTGCTAAATGGGTGTGGTTGGCATGTGGATATGGGTGTGACTAGTTGTGAAATGGGTGTGGTCAGAGGCGTGGCCTAAAATTTGCCGCAGCGTGCTATGCGCGCTGCAACCTTTGTCCCTCTTTCCCTTCTTCAAAACTTGGGAGGTATGGTTTTACTGCGCCCCTACTTGTATATGTTTGAGGAAAAGGAAAAAATTTGAATCCCACCCCTGCTGTACTTGGATGACATCCGATGTTCCACACGCACCCTGATCTGAAGATCGGAGCTGCTCGCAGCATGCCTAATGGGCACGAGAGAAAAGCTGCGATCGCCGGCACTGCCCCGTAGTGTGACACTGGTCCGAGCGCTGTCCGATAACACACACAGCACTCATCTGCTGATACACCATTGTGAACGCGCACCTAGGCCTCATTCAGACGTCAGGGACTCGGGTACATTTTCTGTCGGTGGTGTTTTTGATGGACAGAATGTGTCTTCATTATAATCCGTGGGGTGATGTCACATATCAGGGGGGTTTTTGTGATCCACACTAAATCATGGAGACATGTCCGATTCTGATCCAAGTCACACATGGAGGGGATCACTCACAATGTGTGGAGGCTTCTCATCCATGGTGGGGATCACTCACAATGTGCGGGGGCTTCTCATCCATGGAGGGGGTCACTCACAATGTGTGGGGGCTTCTCATCCATGGAGGGGATCACTCACAATGTGTGGGGGCTTCTCATCCATGGTGGGGATCACTCACAATGTGCGGGGGCTTCTCATCCATGGAGGGGATCACTCACAATGTGTGGAGGCTTCTCATACATGGAGGGGATCACTCACAATGTGCGGGGGCTTCTCATCCATGGAGGGGATCACTCACAATGTGTGCAGGCTTCTCATCCATGGAGGGGATCACTCACAATGTGTGGGGGCTTCTCATCCATGGTGGGGATCACTCACAATGTGCGGGGGCTTCTCATCCATGGAGGGATCACTCACAATGTGCGGGGGCTTCTCATCCATGGAGGGGATCACTCACAATGTGTGGGGGCTTCTCATCCATGGAGGGGTCACTCACAATGTGTGGGGGCTTCTCATCCATGGAGAGGGTCACTCACAGTGTGTGGAGGCTTCTCATCCATGGAGAGGGTCACTCACAGTGTGCGGGGGCTTCTCATCCATGGAGGGGATCACTCACAATGTGTGGAGGCTTCTCATCCATGGAGGGGATCACTCACAATGTGTGGGGTCTTCTCATCCATGGAGGGGATCATTCACAATGTGTGGGGTCTTCTCATCCATGGAGGGGATCACTCACAATGTGTGGGGGCTTCTCATCCATGGAGGGGGTCACTCACAATGTGTGGGGGCTTCTCATCCATGGAGGGGATCACTCACAATGTGTGGGGGCTTCTCATCCATGGAGGGGATCACTCACAATGTGTGGGGGCTTCTCATCCATGGAGGGGATCACTCACAATGTGTGGAGGCTTCTCATACATGGAGGGGCTCACTCACAATGTGTGGGGGCTTCTCATCCATGGAGGGGATCACTCACAATGTGCGGGGGCTTCTCATCCATGGAGGGGGTCACTCACAATGTGTGGAGGCTTCTCATCCATGGAGGGGGTCACTCACAATGTCTGGAGGCTTCTCATCCATGGAGGGGGTCACTCACAATGTGTGGAGGCTTCTCATCCATGGAGGGGGTCACTCACAGTGTGTGGGGGCTTCTCATCCATGGAGGGGTTACTCACAATGTGTGGGGGCTTCTCATCCATGGAGGGGGTCACTCACAGTGTGCGGGGGCTTCTCATCCATGGAGGGGATCACTCACAATGTGTGGACGCTTCTCATCCATGGAGGGGATCACTCACAATGTGTGGGGTCTTCTCATCCATGGAGGGGATCATTCACAATGTGTGGGGTCTTCTCATCCATGGAGGGGATCACTCACAATGTGTGGGGGCTTCTCATCCATGGAGGGGGTCACTCACAATGTGTGGGGGCTTCTCATCCATGGAGGGGATCACTCACAATGTGCGGGGGCTTCTCATCCATGGAGGGGGTCACTCACAATGTGTGGGGGCTTCTCATCCATGGAGGGGATCACTCACAATGTGTGGGGGCTTCTCATCCATGGAGGGGGTCACTCACAATGTGTGGGGGCTTCTCATCCATGGGGGGGTCACTCACAATGTGCGGGGGCTTCTCATCCATGGAGGGGATCACTCACAATGTGTGGGGGCTTCTCATCCATGGAGGGGATCACTCACAATGTGTGGGGGCTTCTCATCCATGGAGGGGTCACTCACAATGTGTGGGGGCTTCTCATCCATGGAGGGGATCACTCACAATGTGTGGGGGCTTCTCATCCATGGAGGGGATCACTCACAATGTGTGGGGGCTTTTCATCCATGGAGGGGTATCACTCACAATGTGTGGGGGCTTCTCATCCATGGAGGGGGTCACTCACAATGTGTGGGGGCTTCTCATCCATGGAGGGGATCACTGACAATGTGTGGGGGCTTCTCATCCATGGAGGGGATCACTCACAATGTGTATGGGCTTCTCATCCATGGAGGGGATCACTGACAATGTGTGGAGGCTTCTCATCCATGGAGGGGGTCACTCACAATGTGTGGGGGCTTCTCATCCATGGAGGGGGTCACTCACAATGTGTGGGGGCTTCTCATCCATGGAGGGGATCACTCACAATGTGTGGGGGCTTCTCATCCATGGAGGGGGTCACTCACAATGTGTGGGGGCTTCTCATCCATGGAGGGGGTCACTCACAATGTGTGGGGGCTTCTCATCCATGGAGGGGATCACTCACAATGTGTGGGGGCTTTTCATCCATGGAGGGGGTCACTCACAATGTGTGGGGGCTTCTCATCCATGGAGGGGATCACTCACAATGTGTGGGGGCTTCTCATCCATGGAGGGGATCACTGACAATGTGTGGGGTCTTCTCATCCATGGAGGGGATCACTCACAATGTGTGGGGGCTTCTCATCCATGGAGGGGATCACTGACAATGTGTGGGGGCTTCTCATCCATGGAGGGGATCACTGACAATGTGTGGAGGCTTCTCATCCATGGAGGGGGTCACTCACAATGTGTGGGGGCTTCTCATCCATGGAGGGGATCACTCACAATGTGTGGGGGCTTCTCATCCATGGAGGGGATCACTGACAATGTGTGGGGTCTTCTCATCCATGGAGGGGATCACTCACAATGTGTGGGGGCTTCTCATCCATGGAGGGGATCACTCACAATGTGTGGGGGCTTCTCATCCATGGAGGGGATCACTCACAATGTGCGGGGGCTTCTCATCCATGGAGGGGATCACTGACAATGTGTGGGGGCTTCTCATCCATGGAGGGGTCACTCACAATGTGTGGGGGCTTCTCATCCATGGAGGGGATCACTCACAATGTGCGGGGGCTTCTCATCCATGGAGGGGATCACTCACAATGTGTGGGGGCTTCTCATCCATGGAGGGGTCACTCACAATGTGTGGGGGCTTCTCATCCATGGAGGGGATCACTCACAATGTGTGGGGGCTTCTCATCCATGGAGGGGATCACTCACAATGTGTGGGGGCTTCTCATCCATGGAGGGGACCACTCACAATGTGTGGGGGCTTTTCATCCATGGAGGGGTATCACTCACAATGTGTGGGGGCTTCTCATCCATGGAGGGGGTCACTCACAATGTGTGGGGGCTTCTCATCCATGGAGGGGATCACTGACAATGTGTGGGGGCTTCTCATCCATGGAGGGGATCACTCACAATGTGTGGGGGCTTCTCATCCATGGAGGGGATCACTGACAATGTGTGGAGGCTTCTCATCCATGGAGGGGATCACTCACAATGTGTGGGGGCTTCTCATCCATGGAGGGGATCACTCACAATGTGTGGGGGCTTCTCATCCATGGAGGGGATCACTCACAATGTGTGGGGGCTTCTCATCCATGGAGGGGTCACTCACAATGTGTGGGGGCTTCTCATCCATGGAGGGGATCACTCACAATGTGTGGGGGCTTCTCATCCATGGAGGGGATCACTCACAATGTGTGGGGGCTTCTCATCCATGGAGGGGATCACTCACAATGTGTGGGGGCTTTTCATCCATGGAGGGGTATCACTCACAATGTGTGGGGGCTTCTCATCCATGGAGGGGGTCACTCACAATGTGTGGGGGCTTCTCATCCATGGAGGGGATCACTGACAATGTGTGGGGGCTTCTCATCCATGGAGGGGATCACTCACAATGTGTGGGGGCTTCTCATCCATGGAGGGGATCACTGACAATGTGTGGAGGCTTCTCATCCATGGAGGGGGTCACTCACAATGTGTGGGGGCTTCTCATCCATGGAGGGGATCACTCACAATGTGTGGGGGCTTCTCATCCATGGAGGGGGTCACTCACAATGTGTGGGGGCTTCTCATCCATGGAGGGGGTCACTCACAATGTGTGGGGGCTTCTCATCCATGGAGGGGGTCACTCACAATGTGTGGGGGCTTCTCATCCATGGAGGGGATCACTCACAATGTGTGGGGGCTTTTCATCCATGGAGGGGATCACTCACAATGTGTGGGGGCTTCTCATCCATGGAGGGGATCACTCACAATGTGTGGAGGCTTCTCATCCATGGAGGGGATCACTGACAATGTGTGGGGGCTTCTCATCCATGGAGGGGGTCACTCACAATGTGTGGGGGCTTCTCATCCATAGAGGGGATCACTCACAATGTGTGGGGGCTGGAGGGGATCACTCACAATGTGTGGGGGCTTCTCATCCATGGAGGGGATCACTCACAATGTGTGGGGGCTTCTCATCCATGGAGGGGATCACTCACAATGTGTGGGGGCTTCTCATCCATGGAGGGGTCACTCACAATGTGTGGGGGCTTCTCATCCATGGAGGGGATCACTCACAATGTGTGGGGGCTTCTCATCCATGGAGGGGATCACTCACAATGTGTGGGGGCTTCTCATCCATGGAGGGGATCACTCACAATGTGTGGGGGCTTTTCATCCATGGAGGGGTATCACTCACAATGTGTGGGGGCTTCTCATCCATGGAGGGGGTCACTCACAATGTGTGGGGGCTTCTCATCCATGGAGGGGATCACTGACAATGTGTGGGGGCTTCTCATCCATGGAGGGGATCACTCACAATGTGTGGGGGCTTCTCATCCATGGAGGGGATCACTGACAATGTGTGGAGGCTTCTCATCCATGGAGGGGGTCACTCACAATGTGTGGGGGCTTCTCATCCATGGAGGGGATCACTCACAATGTGTGGGGGCTTCTCATCCATGGAGGGGATCACTCACAATGTGTGGGGGCTTCTCATCCATGGAGGGGGTCACTCACAATGTGTGGGGGCTTCTCATCCATGGAGGGGGTCACTCACAATGTGTGGGGGCTTCTCATCCATGGAGGGGATCACTCACAATGTGTGGGGGCTTCTCATCCATGGAGGGGGTCACTCACAATGTGTGGAGGCTTCTCATCCATGGAGGGGATCACTCACAATGTGTGGGGGCTTCTCATCCATGGAGGGGATCACTCACAATGTGTGGGGGCTTCTCATCCATGGAGGGGATCACTCACAATGTGTGGGGGCTTCTCATCCATGGAGGGGACCACTCACAATGTGTGGGGGCTTTTCATCCATGGAGGGGTATCACTCACAATGTGTGGGGGCTTCTCATCCATGGAGGGGGTCACTCACAATGTGTGGGGGCTTCTCATCCATGGAGGGGATCACTCACAATGTGTGGAGGCTTCTCATCCATGGAGGGGGTCACTCACAATGTGTGGGGGCTTCTCATCCATGGAGGGGTATCACTGACAATGTGTGGAGGCTTCTCATCCATGGAGGGGATCACTCACAATGTGTGGGGGCTTCTCATCCATGGAGGGGATCACTCACAATGTGTGGGGGCTTCTCATCCATGGAGGGGATCACTCACAATGTGTGGGGGCTTCTCATCCATGGAGGGGTCACTCACAATGTGTGGGGGCTTCTCATCCATGGAGGGGATCACTCACAATGTGTGGGGGCTTCTCATCCATGGAGGGGATCACTGACAATGTGTGGGGGCTTCTCATCCATGGAGGGGATCACTCACAATGTGTGGGGGCTTCTCATCCATGGAGGGGATCACTGACAATGTGTGGAGGCTTCTCATCCATGGAGGGGGTCACTCACAATGTGTGGGGGCTTCTCATCCATGGAGGGGATCACTCACAATGTGTGGGGGCTTCTCATCCATGGAGGGGGTCACTCACAATGTGTGGAGGCTTCTCATCCATGGAGGGGATCACTCACAATGTGTGGGGGCTTCTCATCCATGGAGGGGGTCACTCACAATGTGCGGGGGCTTCTCATCCATGGAGGGGATCACTCACAATGTGTGGGGGCTTCTCATCCATGGAGGGGATCACTCACAATGTGTGGGGGCTTCTCATCCATGGAGGGGATCACTCACATTGTGTGGAGGCTTCTCATCCATGGAGGGGATCACTCACAATGTGTGGGGGCTTCTCATCCATGGAGGGGATCACTCACAATGTGCGGGGGCTTCTCATCCATGGAGGGGATCACTCACAATGTGTGGAGGCTTCTCATCCATGGAGGGGGTCACTCACAATGTGTGGAGGCTTCTCATCCATGGAGGGGATCACTCACAATGTGTGGGGGCTTCTCATCCATGGAGGGGATCACTCACAATGTGTGGGGGCTTCTCATCCATGGAGGGGGCCACTCACAATGTGTGGGGGCTTCTCATCCATGGAGGGGGTCACTCACAATGTGTGGGGGCTTCTCATCCATGGAGGGGATCACTCACAATGTGTGGGGGCTTCTCATCCATGGAGGGGATCACTCACAATGTGTGGGGGCTTCTCATCCATGGAGGGGGTCACTCACAATGTGTGGGGGCTTCTCATCCATGGAGGGGATCACTCACAATGTGTGGGGGCTTCTCATCCATGGAGGGGATCACTCACAATGTGTGGGGGCTTCTCATCCATGGAGGGGGTCACTCACAATGTGTGGAGGCTTCTCATCCATGGAGGGGATCACTCACAATGTGTGGGGGCTTCTCATCCATGGAGGGGATCACTCACAATGTGTGGGGGCTTCTCATCCATGGAGGGGGTCACTCACAATGTGTGGGGGCTTCTCATCCATGGAGGGGGTCACTCACAATGTGTGGGGGCTTCTCATCCATGGAGGGGATCACTCACAATGTGTGGGGGCTTCTCATCCATGGAGGGGTCACTCACAATGTGTGGGGGCTTCTCATCCATGGAGGGGGTCACTCACAATGTGTGGGGGCTTCTCATCCATGGAGGGGGTCACTCACTATGTGTGGGGGCTTCTCATCCCCTCTCCCATCATCTAGGACTTGGTGGTGATGACGCTTTTCCCATGGTGGAAACCAAGTCACAGGGGAAAACTGACCACCTGCCACAAAACCCAGAACTTGTGATGACTCCGCGCTCTGATCGGACAGGAACAAGCCGCTGTCCAGGCTGAAGTGAAGTGATGGTATTCAGCTCCCTCCTCCACCTCCTCTACTCCACAGCTGAGCTCCGCCCTCTCACATGACTGATCACGTGGTGATGACGTCATCACAGGTCCTTCAGCTCTTATATCAGAAGGGTAGTAGCGAAAAGAAATAGTCTAGAAGACAAAGGAAGAACACGTGACAGTCTGCAGTCACGTGATCCCGGCTGTGTACCAGGTCCTTCCTTCCAAAGAGAAACAGAGCGCCGGAGACCGGAGAGGAAAGGTAACGCCGGCCTGAGAGTGAGGAGAGACGGACACTGCGCAGCCGCGGGGGAACTTCCCTATCATCGCCCGCTCCTGTATATGCGTCCACACAGAGATATTCTCCTAGTGAAGCCCAATAGTACAGTATGGTACCGCTGTCATGGCCCCCATATTGTCACCGCGCACAGTATGATGCCCCCATATTGTCACCGCACACAGTATGATGCCCCCATATTGTCACCGCACACAGTATGATGCCCCCATATTGTCACCACACACAGTATGATGCCCCCATATTGTCACCGCGCACAGTATGATGCCCCCATATTGTCACCACACACAGTATGATGCCCCCATATTGTCACCGCACACAGTATGATGCCCCCATATTGTCACCACACACAGTATGATGCCCCCATATTGTCACCACACACAGTATGATGCCCCCATATTGTCACCACACACAGTATGATGCCCCCATATTGTCACCGCACACAGTATGATGCCCCCATATTGTCACCGCACACAGTATGATGCCCCCATATTGTCACCACACACAGTATGATGCCCCCATATTGTCACCGCACACAGTATGATGCCCCCATATTGTCACCGCGCACAGTATGATGCCCCCATATTGTCACCACGCACAGTATGATGCCCCCATATTGTCACCACACACAGTATGATGCCCCCATATTGTCACCGCACACAGTATGATGCCCCCATATTGTCACCGCACACAGTATGATGCCCCCATATTGTCACCACGCACAGTATGATGCCCCCATATTGTCACCACACACAGTATGATGCCCCCATATTGTCACCGTGCACAGTATGATGCCCCCATATTGTCACCGTACACAGTATGATGCCCCATATTGTCACCGTACACAGTATGATGCCCCCATATTGTCACCGCGCACAGTATGATGCCCCCATATTGTCACCGCGCACAGTATGATGCCACCATATTGGCTCCACACACGGTATGATGCCCCCATATTGTCACCGTACACAGTATGATGCCCCCATATTGTCACCGCACACAGTATGATGCCCCCATATTGTCACCGCGCACAGTATGATGCCCCCATATTGGCTCCACACACAGTATGATGCCCCTATATTGGCTCGCGCACATGACATGATGCCCCCATATTGTCACCGTACACAGTATGATGCCCCCATATTTGCACCGTACATAGTATGATGCCCCCATATTGTCACCGTACACAGTATAATGCCCCCATATTCTCACCGCACACAGTATGATGCCCCCATATTCTCACCGCACACAGTATAATGCCCCCATATTGTCACCGCACACAGTATGATGCCCCCATATTGTCACCGCACACAGTATGATGCCCCCATATTCTCACCGCGCACAGTATGATGCCCCCATATTGTCACCGCACACAGTATAATGCCCCCATATTCTCACCGCACACAGTATGATGCCCCCATATTCTCACCGCGCACAGTATGATGCCCCCATATTGTCACCGCACACAGTATAATGCCCCCATATTCTCACCGCACACAGTATGATGCCCCCATATTGTCACCGCACACAGTATAATGCCACCATATTGTCACCGTACACAGTATGATGCCCCCATATTGTGACCGCACACAGTATGATGCCCCCATATTCTCACCGCACACAGTATAATGCCCCCATATTGTCACCGCACACAGTATGATGCCCCCATATTTGCACCGCGCAGAGTATGATGCCCCCATATTGGCCTGCGCACACGGTATGATGCCCCCATATTTGCACTATACACAGTATGATGCCCCCATATTTGCACCGTACACAGTATGATGTCCTCATATTGGCCCATGCACATGACATAATGCCCCCATATTGTCACTGCACACAGTATGATGCCCCCATATTGTAACCGCACACAGTATGATGCCCCCATATTGTCACCGCACACAGTATGATGCCCCCATATTGGCCCGCGCAAACGGTATGATGCCCCCATATTTGCACTGTACACAGTATGATGCCCTCATATCTGCACCGTACACAGTATGATGCCCCCATATTGGCCCGCGCACACAGTATGATGTCCCCATATATGCACATGACATGATGCCCCCATATTTGCACCGTACATAGTATGATGCCCACATATTGTCACCGCGCACAGTATGATGCCCCCATATTGTCACCGTACACAGTATGATGCCCCCATATTTGCATCGTACATAGTATGATGCCCCCATATTGTCACCGTACACAGTATGATGCCCTCATATTTGCATCGTACATAGTATGATGCCCCCATATTGTCACCGTACACAGTATGATGCCCCCATATTTGCATCGTACATAGTATGATGCCCCCATATTGTCACCGCACACAGTATGATGCCCCCATATTCTCACCGCACACAGTATAATGCCCCATATTGTCACCGTACACAGTATGATGCCCCCATATTGGCCCGCGCACATGGCATGATGTGTTGATACTAGAGGAGGTCTGGACTCTGCAGTTATGGGGTCAGCAGAGCGATGGTGACTTTTCTGTGCTCTACTTCTCAGCCCCCTGCTCTATAATGTTACGGGGTCTCCAATTGGTGACTGGGTTGCTCCGGTTCCTTCTACTTCTCAATAATATCACTCACAGGAGATGGGGGAGATTCAGGGGGAAAGAAATGTCACAAAATGACTTGTCACAAACTCTCTGTACAACATGTAAGGAGCCGCCTTTCAGTCACGATGAGCTGGGAGGGCAGAATTTCCCAGGAAATCCCTTCTGAGTTCTTCATCCTACTCACATCATCAATGAGCAGCTATGAGATAGATGTTTTCTCTGAAAACCACATTGTGTCAGAGGGTTCACAATCACTACACTAATGGAGCAGGTCTCTGGCTCTCGCTGCCTGTGGTTTGTCGGGTTAGCTGTAACTAGCCTGCCCGTTAGAACACTTCCCCACAGTGCCGGGCCACCTTGTAATGATTTCCTCTGTAGAGTTTCCTCTCCGTGCCCCCTGTTTACTTGTGCAGGTTATTCCACCTCTTCTCTGGCCAGAACTCACCCGAATGCCTCCAGAGAACATCCATTTGTGTCCTGGCTGTCAGGTACCTGAGGACTTCTCCCCAGGAGCTGAACCAGACTGGTGTTATTAGATTATTTGCTTTCTCTACATTTTTCATGACTGTATTGGACCCACCTTTCTAGGTGTGAGGATAAATTGCCCTTTTTCGCTTTCGCTAGGATTATCATATTCTGTACATGTCAGAATCTAGGAACAAGACGTCCCGCTCCGTTTCAGTTGCTACGTCTTCTGCTTGTACTAACTACAATTCTATATTTCAGTATTCTCAATCTGATCCCCTCTGCTCTGCCTGTCCGGTTCAGGGACAAACATGTATGGAACTGCCTCCTCAGAACCTGTCCCCACACCCTGTGAACGTTGGACTAGATCTCCTCTTGCCTTACCGAAGTGTCCTGTGACATGATGGGACTTCTGTGCAATGTTCCAATTCCAAGCAGTATTCCTTTAGGTTGTCAATGTAACCTCAGTCTGAAGAACAATTATTATAGTAGGTGACAGACAACGTCCCAGACTGACGCTCCTCACCTTCACTGTCCACCTGACACAGTCATCTCTCCCTCATCCCCTCCATCCCTCTTACTCCAAGTCAGGTTGAGTTTTTTTCAGACTTTAAGATCTTTGATTTTGATTCTGACCTTGATACTGAGCAGATTTTCACATAGTTTCCATGGTAGATGGCCTTATCGTGACGGTCTGGCAACGCTCCCTATCGAGATCCTTGGACCATTCTCTAGCAGTAATGTCCTCTCTTTTCTTCGGATTTAAGAATCTCTCAAAGTCTTTCCTAATGATTCTGATTCCAAACAGTGGAAGCACCCTGACACTTCTCATACTCCAGCCTCCAAACTAGACTATTCATTTTTTAAGTTCTTCTACCAAATCATCATTTTTGTAGTTTGGCCATGAGGCCTGAATTGGCATCTACCTGGGTCAGAAAAGCGACCATTGAATGGACATGTTCTTTGCATAAGGGTTCCAGTATGCCCCAGAATAAACCTAAGCACTCATATCCTCCCAAGAAATGTAACCTTTAGCTTCAGTTTTTTTCAGGGTTTCTTTAGCCCCTGTCATGCAGGAAAACTAACTCAACAGGACACAGAGGGAACTGATGAAGCTTCAAGCCACATTTTTCTTGGCCTCCATATTATCAACCCCCCAAATATTAAAATTCACCCCTGTCTAAAGATTATTTCCTATCTAACATCTGCATGAAGTGGAAAAAGTCATGCGCATGTGTGGACCCCTCCACCCAGATGGTTGGCTGCCTTTTCTGGTGGTTTGGGGTATCTCAGTTAACCAAATAAATGCTGTCGCAGAGGTGTAGACAGCAGTTTTATTTGACGTTTATGTCATAGCTGGTGGATATATCATAAATCCTCTATGGAACATGCTCCTCTAATGCATGCGGTGAAGGCTCTGTAGTTCACAAATAATGCCAGAGCATCTCTTATTTCATAATCGCTAGGTCCCTTCAGGTCATTCACTTGTCTTATATATTCCCATCCAAAACAGTCCTGTTCCTGAATAACTCATGAACGATGGACAAGGACCGGAATGAGATTACCAGAAGAATATTAAGTGTCACCCTGGAGATCATCTACCTGTTGACTGGAGAGGTGAACGTCTCTATATTTCTATGGTTTTTATTGTATTGTTTTAATTTTAACCTATGAAAGGGAATATACGTAATATACAGTTAGGTCCATATATATTTGGACATACAACATTTTTCTAATTTTGGTTATAGACATTACCACAATGAATTTTAAACAAAACAATTCAGATGCAGTTGAAGTTCAGACTTTCAGCTTTCATTTGAGGGTATCCACATTAAAATTGGATGAAGGGTTTAGGAGTTTCAGCTCCTTAACGTGCCACCCTGTTTTTAAAGGGACCAAAAGTAATTGGACAGATTCAATAATTTAAAATAAAATGTTCATTTTTAGTGCTTGGTTGAAAACCCTTTGTTGGCAATGACGGCCTGAAGTCTTGAACTCATGGACATCACCAGACGCTGTGTTTCCTCCTTTTTGATGCTCGGCCAGGCCTTCACTGCGGTGGTTTTCATTTGCTGTTTGTTTGTGGCCTTTCTGTGTGAAGTTTAGTCTTTAACAAGTGAAATGCTGCTCAATTGGGTTGAGATCAGGTGACTGACTTGGCCATTCCAGAATATTCCACTTCTTTGCTTTAATAAACTCCTGAGTTGCTTTGGCTTCATGTTTTGGGTCATTGTCCTTCTGTAGTATGAAATGACGACCAATCAGTTTGGCGGCATTTGGCTGGATCTGAGCACACCGTATGGCGGCTCTGAAGACCTCAGAATTCATTCCTGTGTCACATCATCCATAAACACTAGTGACCCAGTGCCACTGGCAGCCATGCATGCCCAAGCCATCACACTGCCTCCGCCGTGTTTTACAGATGATGTGGTATGCTTTGGATCATGAGCTGTACCACGCCTTCGCCATACTTTTCTCTTTCCATCATTCTGGTAGAGGTTGATCTTGGTTTCATCTGTCCAAAGAATGTTCTTCCTGAACTGTGCCGGCTTTTTTAGATGTTTTTTAGCCTTTTTCTTCTTGATGCTTATGAGTGGCTGCACCGTGCAGTGATCCCTCTGTAGTTACTTTCATGCAGTCTTCTCTTTATGGTAGATTTGGATATTGATGCGCCGACCTCCTGGAGAGTGTTGGTCACTTGGTTGGCTGTTGTGAAGGGGTTTCTCTTCACCATGGAGATTATTCTGCGATCACCCACCACTGTTGTCTTCCGTGGGTGCCCAGGTCTTTTTGCATTGATGAGTTCACCAGTGCTTTCTTTCTTTCTCAGGATATACCAAACTGTAGATTTTGCCACTCCTAATATTGTAGCAATTTCTCGGATGGTTTTTTTCTGTTTTCGCAGCTTAAGGATGGCTTGTTTCACCTGCATGGAGAGCTCCTTTACCGCATGTTTACTTGACAGCAAAACCTTCCGAATGCAAGCACCACACCTCAAATCAACTCCAGGCCTTTAATCTGCTTAATTGAGAATGACGTAACGAAGGGATTGCCTACACCTGTCCATGAAATAGCATTGGAGTCAATTGTCCAATTACTTTTGGTCCCTTTAAAAACAGGGTGGCACATGTTAAGGAGCTGAAACTCCTAAACCCTTCATCCAATTTTAATGTGGATACCCTCAAATGAAAGCTGAAAGTCTGAACTTCAACTGCATCTGAATTGTTTTGTTTAAAATTCATTGTGGTAATGTCTATAACCAAAATTAGAAAAATGTTGTCTCTGTCCAAATATATATATGGACCTAACTGTATAATAGGAACTATCAGGTACAATCCAGTGTCCTGTACAATGACTTCCGGATCTTCTAAGTGGCATAAATGAAGGTAACCACAGAAAAATGTGAAGAGTTTAATGTAACAACAATAATGATGTAGAGGAAATGAGAATGGCAAGAAGGCACCTGGTAATGAAGAGCAGAGAACCAGGAATCTAGCGCGTTAGGCCTAGTGAGTCTGGGATAGAGGAGGAGGGATTTGCAAATAATTTCACATTTAGTGGTATGGCATCATCATTATCTAGAGCAGGGGTTCACAAATTTCATTTCTGAGAAATGGTCCCAATTCTGTGCAAGGCTATAATTCTCTATGTGCCCCCTATTAAAGTAAAATAGCCATAGTACCCTATTATAAAGTACGAATGGCCCCAGTGCCCTCTTTTAAAGTAGTAGTTTATTAAATAATATTAACCCAGAAGTTCCGGCTGGAAAATAGTAATGATCCAAATGTCCATCAAGTAACATTGTTCCATGTTGCCATTATAAAGTAATAATATCTTCTTAATATCCCCTCACAAGTAATAATATCCCTGAATGTCACCCTCACAAGTAATAATACCCCCTGAATTTTCACTCATACGTAATAATATCCCCTGAATGTTCCCTCACAAGTAATAATTAGTGATGAGCGAATATACTCGTTACTCGAGATTTCCCGAGCACGCTCGGGTGACCTCCGAGTATTTTTTAGTGCTCGGAGATTTAATTTTCATCGCCACAGCTGAATGATTTACATCTGTTAGCCAGGATAAGTGCATGTGGGGGTTGCCTGGTTGCTAGGGAATCCTCACATGTAATCAAGCTGGCTAACAGATGTAACTCATTCAGCTGCGGCCATGAAAACTAAATCTCCGATCACTAAAAAATACTCGGAGGACACCTGAGCGTGCTCGGGAAATCGCGAGTAACGAGTATATTTGCTCATCACTTGTAATAATATCCCCTGAATGTCCTCCTCACAAGTAATAATATCCCCTCAATGTCCCCCTCACAAGTAATAGTATCCCCTGAGTGTCCCCCTCACGAGTAATAATATCCCTGAATGTCCCCCTCACAAGTAATATGATCCCCTGAATGTCCCCCTCACAAGTAATATCCTCTGAATGTCCCTCTTATGAGTAATAATATCCCCTGAATGTCCCCCTCACAAGTAATAATATCCCCTGATTGTCCCCCTCACAAGTAATAATATCCCCTGAATGTCCCCCTCACAAGTAATAATATCCCCTGAATGTCCCCCTCACAAGTAATATCCTCTGAATGTCCCTCTTATGAGTAATAATATCCCCTGAATGTCCCCTTCACAAGTATTAATATCCTCAAAATGCCCCCCTCAAAAGTAATAATATCCTTTGACTGTCCCCTCACAAGTAATAATATCCCCTGAATGTCCCTTCACAAGTAATAATATCCCCTGAATGTCCCCCCTTACAAGTAATAATATCCCCTAAATGTCCCCCTCACAAGTAATAATATCCCCTGAATGTCCCCCTCGCAAGTAATAATATCCCCTGAATGTCCTCCTCACAAGTAATAATATCCCCTGAATGTCCCCCTCACAAGTAATAATATCCCCTGAATGTCCCCCTCACAAGTAATAATATCCCCTGAATGTCCCCCTCACAAGTAATAATATCCCCTGAATGTCCCCCTCACAAGTAATAATGTCCCCTGAATGTCCCCCTCACAAGTAATAATATCCCCTGAATGTTCCCCTCACAAGTAATAATGTCCCCTGAATGTTCCCCTCACAAGTAATAAAGTCCCCTGAATGTCCCCCTCACAAGTAATAATATCCCCTGAATGTGCCTCTCACAAGTAATAATATCTCCTGAATGTCCCCCTCACAAGTAATAATATCCCTTGAATGTCCCCCTCACAAGTAATAATATCCCCTGAATGTCCACTCACAAGTAATAATATCCCCTGAATGTCCCACTCACAAGTAATAATATCCCCTGAATGTCCCCCTCACAAGTAATAATATCCCCTGAATGTCCCCCTCACAAGTAATAATATCCCCTGAATGTCCCCCCTTACAAGTAATAGTATCCCCTGAATATCCCCCCTTACAAGTAATAATATCCCCTGAATGTCCCCCTCACAAGTAATAATATCCCCTGAATGTCCCCTCACAAGTAATAATATCCCCTGAATGTCCCCCTGACAAGTAATAATATCCCCTGAATGTCCCCCTCACAAGTAATAATATCCCCTAAATGTCCCCCTCACAAGTAATAATATCCCCTGAATGTCCCCCTCACAAGTAATAATATCCCCTGAATGTCCCCCTTTACAAGTAAAAATAATATCCCCTGAATGTCCCCCCTTACAAGTAATAATAATATCCCCCAAATGTCCCTCTCACAAGTAATAATATCCCGTGAATGTCCCCCCTCACAAGTAATAATATCCCCTGAATTTCCCCCTCACAAGTAATAATATCCCCTGAATGTCCCCCTCACAAGTAATAATATCCCCTGAATGTCCCCCTCACAAGTAATAATATCCCCTGAATGTCCCCCTCACAAGTAATAATATCCCCTGAATGTCCCCCTCACAAGTAATAATATCCCCTGAATGTCCCCCTCACAAGTAATAATATCCCCTGAATGTCCGCCTCACAAGTAATAATATCCCCTGAATGTCACTCTCACAAGTAATAATATCTCCTGAATGTCCCCCTCACAAGTAATAATATCCCCTGAATGTCCCCCCTTACAAGTAATAATATCCCCTAAATGTCCCTCTCACAAGTAGTAATATCCCCTGAATGTCCCCCCTCACAAGTAATAATATCCCCTGAATGTCCCCCTTACAAGTAATAATATCCCCTGAATGTTCCCCTCACAAGTAATAATATCCCCTGAATGTCCCCCTCACAAGTAATAATATCCCCTGAATGTCCCCCTCACAAGTAATAATATCCCCTGAATGTCCCCCTCACAAGTAATAATATCCCCTGATTGTCCCCCTCACAAGTAAGAATGTCCCCCTCACAAGTAATAATATCCCCTAAATGTCCCTCTCACAAGTAGTAATATCCCCTGAATGTCCCCCCTCACAAGTAATAATATCCCCTGAATGTCCCCCTTACAAGTAATAATATCCCCTGAATGTCCCCCTCACAAGTAATAATATCCCCTGATTGTCCCCCTCACAAGTAAGAATGTCCCCCTCACAAGTAATAATATCCCCTAAATGTCCCTCTCACAAGTAGTAATATCCCCTGAATGTCCCCCCTCACAAGTAATAATATCCCCTGAATGTCCCCCCTCACAAGTAATAATATCCCCTGAATGTCCCCCTTACAAGTAATAATATCCCCTGAATGTTCCCCTCACAAGTAATAATATCCCCTGAATGTCCCTCTCACAAGTAGTAATATCCCCTGAATGTCCCCCCTCACAAGTAATAATATCCCCTGAATGTCCCCCTCACAAGTAATAATATCCCCTGAATGTCCCCCTCACAAGTAATAATATCCCCTGAATGTCCGCCTCACAAGTAATAATATCCCCTGAATGTCACTCTCACAAGTAATAATATCCCCTGAATGTCCCCCCTTACAAGTAATAATATCCCCTAAATGTCCCTCTCACAAGTAGTAATATCCCCTGAATGTCCCCCCTCACAAGTAATAATATCCCCTGAATGTCCCCCTTACAAGTAATAATATCCCCTGAATGTTCCCCTCACAAGTAATAATATCCCCTGAATGTCCCCCTCACAAGTAATAATATCCCCTGAATGTCCCCCTCACAAGTAATAATATCCCCTGAATGTCCCCCTCACAAGTAATAATATCCCCTGAATGTCTCCCTCACAAGTAATAATATCCCCTGAATGTCCCCCCTTACAAGTAATAATAATATCCCCTAAATGTCCCTCTCACAAGTAATAATATCCCCTGAATGTCCCCCCTCACAAGTAATATTATCCCCTGAATGTCCCCCTCACAAGTATTAATATCTCCTGAATGTCCCCCTCACAAGTAATAATATCCCCTGAATGTCCCCCCTTACAAGTAATAATAATATCCCCTGAATGTCCCCCCTTACAAGTAATAATAATATCCCCTAAATGTCCCTCTCACAGGTAATAATATCCCCTGAATGTCCTCCCTCACAAGTAATAATATCCCCTGAATGTCCCCCTCACAAGTAATAATATCCCCTGAATGTCCCCCTCACAAGTAATATCTCCTGAATGTCCCCCTCACAAGTAATAATATCCCCTGAATGTTCCCCTCACAAGTAACAATATCCCCTGAATGTCCCCCTCACAAGTAATAATGTTTCCTGAATGTCCTCCTCACAAGTAATAATATCCCCTGAATGTCCCCTTGACAAGTATTAATATCCTCTGAATGCCCCCCTCACAAGTAATAATATCCCCTGAATGTTCCCCTCACAAGTAATAATATCCCCTCAATGTCCCCCTCACAAGTAATAATATCCCCTCAATGTCCCCCTCACAAGTAATAATATCCCCTGAATGTCCCCCCTTACAAGTAATAATATCCCCTAAATGTCCCCCTCACAAGTAATAATATCCCCTGAATGTCCCCCTCACATGTAATAATATCCCCTGAATGTCCTCCCTTACAAGTAATAATAATATCCCCTAAATGTCCCCCTCACAAGTAATAATATCTCCTGAATGTCCCCCTCACAAGTAATAATATCCTCTGAATGTCCCCCCTTACAAGTAATAATAATATCCCCTAAATGTCCCTCTCACAAGTAATAATTTCCCCTGAATGTCCCCCCTCACAAGTAATAATATCCCCTGAATGTCTTCCTCACAAGTAATAATATCCCCTGAATGTCCCCCTCACAAGTAATATCTCCTGAATGTCCCCCTCACAAGTAATAATATCCCCTGAATGTCCCCCTCACAAGTAACAATATCCTCTGAATGTCCCCCTCACAAGTAATAATATTTCCTGAATGTCCTCCTCACAAGTAATAATATCCCCTGAATGTCCCCTTCACAAGTATTAATATCCTCTGAATGTCCCCCTCACAAGTAATAATATCCCCTGAATGTTCCCCTCACAAGTAATAATATCCCCTCAATGTCCCCCTCACAAGTATTAATATCCCCTGAATGTCCCCCCTTACAAGTAATAATATCCCCTAAATGTCCCCCTCACAAGTAATAATATCCCCTTAATGTCTCCCTCACAAGTATTAATATCCCCTGATTGTCCCCCTCACAAGTAATAATATCCCCTGAATGTCCTCCTCACAAGTAATAATATCCCCTGAATGTCCCCCTTACAAGTAATAATATCCCCTGAATGTTCCCCTCACAAGTAATAATATCCCCTGAATGTCCCCCTCACAAGTAATAATATCCCCTGAATGTCCCCCTTACAAGTAATAATATCCCCTGAATGTTCCCCTCACAAGTAATAATATCCCCTGAATGTCCCCCTCACAAGTAATAATATCCCCTGAATGTCCCCCTCACAAGTAATAATATCCCCTGAATGTCCCCCTCACAAGTAATAATATCCCCTGAATGTTCCCCTCACAAGTAATAATATCCCCTGAATGCCCCCCCTTACAAGTAATAATATCCCCTAAATGTCCCCCTCACAAGTAATAATATCCCCTGAATGTCCCCCTCGCAAGTAATAATATCCCCTGAATGTCCCCTCACAAGTAATAATATCCCCTGAATGTCCCCCTCACAAGTAATAATATCCCCTAAATGTCCCACTCACAAGTAATAATATCCCCTAAATGTCCCCCTCACAAGTAATAATATCCCCTGAATGTCCCCCTCACAAGTAATAATATCCCCTGAATGTCCCCTTCACAAGTATTAATATCCTCTGAATGCCCCCCTCACAAGTAATAATATCCCCTGAATGTTCCCCTCACAAGTAATAATATCCCCTCAATGTCCCCCTCACAAGTAATAATATCCCCTGAATGTCCCCCCTTACAAGTAATAATATCCCCTGGATGTTCCCCTCACAAGTAATAATATCCCCTGAATGTCCCCCTCACAAGTAATAATATCCCCTGAATGTCCCCCTCACAAGTAATAATATCCCCTGAATGTCCCCCTCACAAGTAATAATATCCCCTGAATGTTCCCCTCACAAGTAATAATATCCCCTGAATGTCCCCCTCACAAGTAATAATATCCCCTGAATGTCCCCTTCACAAGTATTAATATCCTCTGAATGCCCCCCTCACAAGTAATAATATCCCCTGAATGTTCCCCTCACAAGTAATAATATCCCCTCAATGTTCCCCTCACAAGTAATAATATCCCCTGAATGTCCCCCCTTACAAGTAATAATATCCCCTGAATGTCCCCCTCACAAGTAATAATATCCCCTGAATTTCCCCCTCACAAGTAATAATATCCCCTGAATGTCCCCCTCACAAGTAATAATATCCCCTGAATGTCCCCCTCACAAGTAATAATATCCCCTGAATGTCCCCCTCACAAGTAATAATATCCCCTGAATGTCCCCCTCACAAGTAATAATATCCCCTGAATGTCCCCCTCACAAGTAATAATATCCCCTGAATGTCCGCCTCACAAGTAATAATATCCCCTGAATGTCACTCTCACAAGTAATAATATCTCCTGAATGTCCCCCTCACAAGTAATAATATCCCCTGAATGTCCCCCCTTACAAGTAATAATATCCCCTAAATGTCCCTCTCACAAGTAGTAATATCCCCTGAATGTCCCCCCTCACAAGTAATAATATCCCCTGAATGTCCCCCTTACAAGTAATAATATCCCCTGAATGTTCCCCTCACAAGTAATAATATCCCCTGAATGTCCCCCTCACAAGTAATAATATCCCCTGAATGTCCCCCTCACAAGTAATAATATCCCCTGAATGTCCCCCTCACAAGTAATAATATCCCCTGATTGTCCCCCTCACAAGTAATAATATCCCCTGAATGTCCCCCTCACAAGTAATAATATCCCCTGAATGTCCCCCTCACAAGTAATAATATCCCCTGAATGTCCTCCCTTACAAGTAATAATAATATCCCCTAAATGTCCCCCTCACAAGTAATAATATCTCCTGAATGTCCCCCTCACAAGTAATAATATCCTCTGAATGTCCCCCCTTACAAGTAATAATAATATCCCCTAAATGTCCCTCTCACAAGTAATAATTTCCCCTGAATGTCCCCCCTCACAAGTAATAATATCCCCTGAATGTCCCCCTCACAAGTAATAATATCCCCTGAATGTCCCCCTCACAAGTAATAATATCCCCTGAATGTCCCCCTCACAAGTAATAATATCCCCTGAATGTCCCCCTCTCAAGTAATAATATCCCCTGAATGTTCCCCTCACAAGTAATAATATCCCCTGAATGCCCCCCCTTACAAGTAATAATATCCCCTAAATGTCCCCCTCACAAGTAATAATATCCCCTGAATGTCCCCCTCGCAAGTAATAATATCCCCTGAATGTCCCCTCACAAGTAATAATATCCCCTGAATGTCCCCCCTTACAAGTAATAATATCCCCTAAATGTCCCACTCACAAGTAACAATATCCTCTGAATGTCCCCCTCACAAGTAATAATATTTCCTGAATGTCCTCCTCACAAGTAATAATATCCCCTGAATGTCCCCTTCACAAGTATTAATATCCTCTGAATGTCCCCCTCACAAGTAATAATATCCCCTGAATGTTCCCCTCACAAGTAATAATATCCCCTCAATGTCCCCCTCACAAGTATTAATATCCCCTGAATGTCCCCCCTTACAAGTAATAATATCCCCTAAATGTCCCCCTCACAAGTAATAATATCCCCTTAATGTCCCCCTCACAAGTATTAATATCCCCTGATTGTCCCCCTCACAAGTAATAATATCCCCTGAATGTCCTCCTCACAAGTAATAATATCCCCTGAATGTCCCCCTTACAAGTAATAATATCCCCTGAATGTTCCCCTCACAAGTAATAATATCCCCTGAATGTCCCCCTCACAAGTAATAATATCCCCTGAATGTCCCCCTTACAAGTAATAATATCCCCTGAATGTTCCCCTCACAAGTAATAATATCCCCTGAATGTTCCCCTCACAAGTAATAATATCCCCTGAATGTCCCCCTCACAAGTAATAATATCCCCTGAATGTCCCCCTCACAAGTAATAATATCCCCTGAATGTCCCCCTCACAAGTAATAATATCCCCTGAATGTCCCCCTCACAAGTAATAATATCCCCTGAATGTTCCCCTCACAAGTAATAATATCCCCTGAATGCCCCCCTTACAAGTAATAATATCCCCTAAATGTCCCCCTCACAAGTAATAATATCCCCTGAATGTCCCCCTCGCAAGTAATAATATCCCCTGAATGTCCCCTCACAAGTAATAATATCCCCTGAATGTCCCCCCTTACAAGTAATAATATCCCCTAAATGTCCCACTCACAAGTAATAATATCCCCTAAATGTCCCCCTCACAAGTAATAATATCCCCTGAATGTCCCCCTCACAAGTAATAATATCCCCTGAATGTCCCCTTCACAAGTATTAATATCCTCTGAATGCCCCCCTCACAAGTAATAATATCCCCTGAATGTTCCCCTCACAAGTAATAATATCCCCTCAATGTCCCCCTCACAAGTAATAATATCCCCTGAATGTCCCCCCTTACAAGTAATAATATCCCCTGGATGTTCCCCTCACAAGTAATAATATCCCCTGAATGTCCCCCTCACAAGTAATAATATCCCCTGAATGTCCCCCTCACAAGTAATAATATCCCCTGAATGTCCCCCTCACAAGTAATAATATCCCCTGAATGTCCCCCTCACAAGTAATAATATCCCCTGAATGTCCCCCTCACAAGTAGTAATATCCCCTGAATGTCCCCTTCACAAGTATTAATATCCTCTGAATGCCCCCCTCACAAGTAATAATATCCCCTGAATGTTCCCCTCACAAGTAATAATATCCCCTCAATGTTCCCCTCACAAGTAATAATATCCCCTGAATGTCCCCCCTTACAAGTAATAATATCCCCTGGATGTTCCCCTCACAAGTAATAATATCCCCTGAATGTCCCCCTCACAAGTAATAATATCCCCTGAATGTCCCCCTCACAAGTAATAATATCCCCTGAATGTCCCCCTCACAAGTAATAATATCTCCTGAATGTCCCCCTCACAAGTATTAATATCCCCTGAATGTCCCCCCTTACAAGTAATAATATCCCCTGAATGTCCCCCCTTACAAGTAATAATATCCCCTGAATGTCCCCCTCACAAGTAATAATATCCCCTGAATGTCCCCTTCACAAGTAATAATATCCCCTGAATGTCCCCCTCACAAGTAATAATATCCCCTGAATGTCCCCCCTTACAAGTAATAATATCCCCTGAATGTCCCCCCTTACAAGTAATAATACCACCTGCAGGCACCAATACAATTACGTTGTTCTCACTAGAGCATACAGTTTAGAGCCAAACATTAGGGGCCACGAGTTTTGTGTTTCTCATGAGCCACTGGTTGGGGACCCCCAATCTGAAGGAAAGAAGATGTATACACTAACATGACGTAGATCTGGTTCTTTACAGTAATTGTGGTGAGATGTGATTTCTGCCAAAACAAGGTTATCGTGGTGAATTTGCTATAACTCTACTAAAGGTTCCGGCTCTCTGTATTGAGCGTAGTAATATGACGAGCTGCGGTGATTACATTCAAGGGGACTGGGCGTTTATCCAGGTTTATTCTAGTTGCCCATTTGGAGCTGGAAATAATTTTTTTTCCCCTAAGATGAGGAGACTTCGCTTGTCTTCATGTGGATCATCATTGTAGTAGAATAGGCTGAGATGGGCGGAAAAAGGTCTATTCTTTCAGCCTTACAAATTACAACATGTCACAATGACAATCAGCTGGAAATTGGTTTCTTCTGTAGGAGCATCAGCTGGAAACTGGCCAGGTTTCTTCTGTAGGAGCATCAGCTGGAAACTGGCCAGGTTTCTTCTGTAGGAGCATCAGCTGGAAACTGGCCAGGTTTCTTCTGTAGGAGCATCAGCTGGAAACTGGCCAGGTTTCTTCTGTAGGAGCATCAGCTGGAAACTGGCCAGGTTTCTTCTGTAGGAGCATCAGCTGGAAACTGGTCAGGTTTCTTCTGTAGGAGCATCAGCTGGAAAAGCATCAGCTGGAAACTGGTCAGGTTTCTTCTGTAGGAGCATCAGCTGGAAACTGGCCAGGTTTCTTCTGTAGGAGCATCAGCTGGAAACTGGCCAGGTTTCTTCTGTAGGAGCATCAGCTGGAAACTGGTCAGGTTTCTTCTGTAGGAGCATCAGCTGGAAAAGCATCAGCTGGAAACTGGTCAGGTTTCTTCTGTAGGAGCATCAGCTGGAAACTAAGCATCAGCTGGAAACTGTCCAGGTTTCTTCAGTAGGAGCATCAGCTGGGTCAGGTTTCTTCAGTAGGAGCATCAGCTGGAAACTGGCCAGGTTTCTTCAGTAGGAGCATCAGCTGGAAACTGGCCAGGTTTCTTCTGTAGGAGCCGGTCATCATGGTTTGATGGTGGCTGTAAATTCTTCATTGAGGCGTTTAAGGAAGTTGTGTAGTCTCCAAAGTCAAGATTGTCGGAAAAGTGAATATTCCCTCAGAGAACCTGGAGCATCGCATCACAATGTACTACAGTTATTGAAGTCTTGCACAATGTCGGTAAGGTTTTCGCAGAGATTTCCATGTCTACTATACAGATTGAAGAGAGGAATTTGTGCGGAAGGAGGCGGATTGTGTGACTTTAGAGAGTTCTGTGTGACCTTCTATAGAGCAGATCATGATATTTATCAGCGTCTCTGCTCACACAGGATTACACACTAGTAAAGAAGACAACAAGTGACTGTGTGACTCCCGGCAGCCGTGAGTCAGGAGGGTGGAGCAGGAGGCGGAGCCTCATCACAGATCCTCCCCCGATACATAAGAGGAGCAATAAGAAGATCCTGGAACTGACCAATAAGATGATTGAGCTGCTGACTGGAGAGGTGACTTGTGGGACATTTTACAGGGCGGCACTGGAGGATTCTGGGTAATGACACTATCATTGTCTGTCAGGTTCCTATAAGGTGTCAGGACGTCGCCGTCTATTTCTCCATGGAGGAGTGGGAGTATCTAGAAGGACACAAGGATCTGTACGAGGACGTCATGATGGAGGACGACCAGCCCCGCACATCACCAGGTGAGAGGAGACATAAATACAGGGATAGTAATGTACGCCAACCGTCCAGAATTGAGAGGTTTTCAAGGACCGCGTCCTTCTTAGAGAAGACAGTCACTATGTGCAATACGTGGGGGAAAGGAGATCGCAGCAAAATCCTCAGCACAGAAATGTTTCACCCGACGTTCAGTGGTTGGCGCTACAGTCATTGTACATTTACTCCACAATGTAGGAAAACGGACGCGGTCTCATGCTGCATTATATGTCTGAAATAAAGGCGTGTTACGGTATATAACATAATAAGTATATCCAGGGGCAGACATACCGCATGTGCCGCTGCTCCGGGGCCCAGAGGCTCCGGGGGGCCCCTGCAGGGCGGCTAATAATGAGGGCAATCTGGCCTGTTTAGCCGGCGCTGTGTCTTCTGCATGCACTGAACAGGTTGGCGGTGAGTGCTGATTGCAGCTGACAGGCCTCGATCACCGCTCCCTACCGCCGCAGACACCTCACCCCGGACCTCCGCTCCCCAGCACCTTCTCTTCCCAACAGCATCTGTCATTACCCACACTGTGTGCGATGACGGGGTGGGAAGTGGAGCCTGCAGCATACTCTGCGGGCTTCACAAAGATGGCCCCGATCTCCTCCCAAATGGACCTGGACAGCTCATCGGGCATTCCCAGGCCATAATTAGAGGCATGAAGAGCAGCCTCAATACAAGAGAGTCCATCGCTGTCTGACTGCAGGCTCTTATTATGAAGAAAGTTAAAAATGTGGTTGTGAATATACAGTGTTTAGCAGGTGTGTGTTTGTAGCAGAGTTGTGTGTGCATGTAACATAGCTGTGTGTGTCTAGCAGAGGTGTGTGGTTGTGTATATGTAGCAGAGCTGTGTGTATGTAGCAGAGCTGTGTGTCAAGCAGAGGTGTGTGGTTGTGTATATGTAGCAGAGCTGTGTGTGTGTATGTAGCAGAGCTGTGTGTGTGTATATGTAGCAGAGCTGTGTGCATGTAACATAGCTGTGTGTGTCTGAAGCAGAGGTGTGTGGTTGTGTATATGTAGCAGAGCTGTGTGTATGTAGCAGAGCTGTGTGTCTAGCAGAGGTGTGTGGTTGTGTATATGTAGCAGAGCTGTGTGTGTGTATGTAGCAGAGCTGTGTGTGTGTATATGTAGCAGAGCTGTGTGCATGTAACATAGCTGTGTGTGTCTGAAGCAGAGGTGTGTGGTTGTGTATATGTAGCAGAGCTGTGTGTATGTAGCAGAGCTGAGTGTGTGTATGTAGCAGAGCTGTGTGTGTGTGTATGTATATGTGTGCATTGCAGAGTGCACTGTTGTGAATTTGGTTTTTGGGCTCCCCCGGTGGTCACTGGTGGTACTGGACTTGTGTGCTTCACTTTCTCTGTTCACCTGTTTCCATCAGGATGTGGGAGTATCCTATTTAGCCTTGCTGCTCAGTTATTCTAGTGCCGGCCATCAATGTAACCAGAGCCTTTCTGTTGCATGTTCCTGCTTCTAGACTACTATCAGCTAAGTTGGACTCTTAGTCCTAAGTTTGTTTGCATTTTTGTTCCAGTTCACAGTTATGTTATGTTTCTGTAGCTGGAAGCTCTTGTGGGCCGAAATTACCACTCCGGTGTCATGAGTTGACACATGAGTCTTAAAGTAATTTCTGGATGGTATTTTAATAGGGTTTTCAGCTGACCGTGAAGTTCCCTATTGTATCTTCTTACTATCTAGTAAGCGGACCTCGCTTTGCTGAACCTACCTTCATACTGCGTATGTCTTTTCCTCTGAACTCACCGTCAATATATGTGGGGGGCTTCTGTCTCCTTTTTGGGGGAATTTCCCTAGAGGTAAGCCAGGTCTGTTTTTTCCTCTATTAGGGTTAGTTAGTTCTCCGGCTGGCGCTGGGCGTCTAGGGATAAAACGTAGGTACGTCACCCGGCCACTGTTAGTTGTGTGGTAGGTTTAGCTCACGGTCAGCTCGAGATTCCATCACCCAAGAGCTAGTCTGTTATTTAAGTTCTCTAACGTTCCCTTGCCATTGGGAACCATGACAGTATGGCCGGCCAAGGGTTAAAACCGTTGGCAGAAGAAAGGAGAGAAAAAGAAGTCTGCAGATTTTTATTTTTATTTTTTTCCTTCTGAGCTTACTCTATAGTTGACTCAGTTGCATTTCTGCTCTAATTGCAGCCTTTGCCTCTCTCTCTCCTTCTAATCCTTGAATGGCTCTGATCTCACCTGATTAAAATGGATCCTCAGAGTTTGGCTACAGGTTTGAATAATCTTGCTACGAAGGTTCAAAATTTACAGGATTTTGTTATTCATGCTCCTATATCTGAACCTAGAATTCCTATACCAGAATTTTTCTCCGGGGATAGATCTCGTTTCCTGAATTTCAAATATAATTGTAAATTATTTCTTTCCCTGAGATCTCGCTCCGCTGGAGATCCCGCACAGCAGGTTAGGATAGTAATTTCCTTGCTGCGGGGTGACCCTCAAGACTGGGCATTTGCATTGGCACCCGGGGATCCTGCGTTGCTCAATGTGGATGCGTTTTTTCTGGCTTTGGGGTTGCTTTATGAGGAACCTAACTTAGAGATTCAGGCTGAAAAGACCTTGATGGCCCTATCTCAAGGGCAAGATGAAGCTGAAATATACTGCCAAAAATTTCGTAAATGGTCTGTGCTTACTCAGTGGAATGAGTGCGCCCTGGCGGCGAATTTCAGAGAGGGTCTCTCTGATGCCATTAAAGATGTTATGGTGGGGTTCCCTGCACCTACAGGTCTGAATGAGTCCATGACAATGGCTATTCAGATTGATCGGCGTTTGCGGGAGCGCAATCCTGTGCACCATTTGGCGGTGTCTTCTGAGAAGGCTCCAGAAAATATGCAATGTGATAGAATTCTGTCCAGAAGCGAACGGCAGAATTTTAGGCGAAAAAATGGGTTGTGCTTCTATTGTGGTGATTCTACTCATGTTATATCAGCATGCTCTAAACGTACAAAAAAGGTTGATAAGTCTATTTCAATTGGCACTTTACAGTCTAAGTTTATTTTGTCTGTGACCTTGATTTGTTCATTATCGTCAATTACCGCGGATGCCTATGTCGACTCTGGCGCCGCTTTGAGTCTCATGGATTGGTCCTTTGCCAGGCGCTGTGTGTTTGATCTAGAGCCTCTGGAAGTTCCTATACCTCTGAAGGGTATTGACTCTACACCATTGGCTAGTAATAAACCACAATACTGGACACAAGTGACTATGCGTATGAATCCAGACCATCAGGAGACGATTCGCTTCCTTGTGTTGTACAATCTACATGATGTTTTGGTGCTCGGATTGCCATGGTTACAATCTCATAACCCAGTTCTTGACTGGAAAGCAATGTCTGTGTTAAGCTGGGGATGTCAGGGGGCCCATGGGGACGTACCTTTGGTTTCCATTTCGTCATCTATTCCCTCTGAGATTCCGGAATTTTTATCTGATTATCGTGATGTTTTTGAGGAGCCTAAGCTTGGTTCACTACCTCCTCACAGAGATTGCGATTGTACCATAGATCTGATTCCGGGCAGTAAATTTCCAAAGGGTCGTTTATTTAATCTATCTGTACCTGAACATGCTGCTATGCGAGAATATATTAAGGAGTCCCTGGAAAAGGGACATATTCGTCCTTCTTCATCTCCCTTAGGAGCCGGTTTTTTCTTTGTATCTAAAAAAGATGGCTCTTTGAGGCCGTGTATTGATTATCGACTCTTGAATAAAATCACAGTCAGATATCAGTATCCTCTGCCACTGCTGACTGATTTGTTTGCTCGAATAAAAGGGGCTAAGTGGTTCTCTAAGATTGATCTCCGTGGGGCGTATAATTTGGTGCGAATTAAGCAGGGGGATGAGTGGAAAACCGCATTTAATACGCCCGAGGGCCATTTTGAGTATTTAGTAATGCCTTTTGGTCTTTCAAATGCCCCTTCAGTCTTTCAGTCCTTTATGCATGACATTTTCCGGGAATATTTGGATAAATTCATGATCGTGTATCTGGATGATATTTTGATTTTTTCGGATGACTGGGATTCTCATGTCCAACAGGTCAGGAGGGTTTTTCAGGTTTTGCGGGCTAATTCCTTGTGTGTGAAGGGTTCTAAGTGTATTTTTGGGGTTCAAAAGATTTCTTTTTTGGGGTACATTTTTTCCCCCTCTTCCATTGAGATGGATCCTGTCAAGGTTCGGGCTATTTGTGATTGGACGCAACCTTCTTCGCTTAAGAGCCTTCAGAAATTTTTGGGCTTTGCTAATTTTTATCGTCGATTTATAACTGGTTTTTCTGATGTTGCTAAACCTTTGACTGATTTGACCAAAAAGGGTGCTGATGTTGCTGATTGGTCCCCTGCTGCTGTGGAGGCCTTTCGGGAGCTTAAGCGCCGCTTTTCTTCCGCCCCTGTGTTGCGTCAGCCTGATGTTACTCTTCCTTTTCAGGTTGAGGTCGATGCTTCCGAGATCGGAGCTGGGGCGGTCTTGTCGCAGAAAAGTTCCGATTGCTCCGTGATGAGACCTTGTGCGTTCTTTTCTCGAAAATTTTCGCCCGCCGAGCGAAATTATGATATTGGTAATCGGGAGCTTTTGGCTATGAAGTGGGCTTTTGAGGAGTGGCGTCATTGGCTTGAGGAGGCTAGACATCAGGTGGTGGTATTGACCGATCACAAGAATTTGATTTATCTTGAGTCTGCCAGGCGCCTGAATCCTAGACAGGCGCGCTGGTCGTTGTTTTTCTCTCGGTTTAATTTTGTGGTCTCATACTTACCAGGTTCTAAAAATGTGAAGGCGGATGCCCTTTCTAGGAGTTTTGAGCCTGATTTCCCTGGTAATTCTGAACCTACAGGTATCCTTAAGGATGGAGTGATATTGTCTGCTGTTTCCCCAGACCTGCGACGGGCTTTGCAGGAGTTTCAGGCGGATAGACCTGATCGTTGCCCGCCTGGTAGACTGTTTGTTCCTGATGATTGGACCAGTAGAGTCATCTCGGAGGTTCATTCTTCTGCGTTGGCAGGTCATCCCGGGATCTTTGGTACCAGGGATTTGGTGGCTAGGTCCTTCTGGTGGCCTTCTCTGTCTCGAGATGTACGAGTTTTTGTGCAGTCTTGTGATGTTTGTGCTCGGGCCAAACCTTGTTGTTCTCGGGCTAGCGGATTGTTGTTATCTTTGCCTATTCCAAAGAGGCCTTGGACTCACATCTCTATGGATTTTATTTCTGATCTCCCTGTTTCTCAGAAAATGTCTGTCATCTGGGTGGTGTGTGACCGTTTTTCAAAGATGGTTCATTTGGTGCCCTTGCCTAAGTTGCCGTCCTCTTCCGAGTTGGTTCCTCTGTTTTTTCAAAATGTGGTTCGCTTGCATGGTATTCCGGAGAATATCGTTTCTGACAGGGGGACCCAGTTCGTGTCTAGATTTTGGCGGGCGTTCTGTGCTAGGATGGGCATTGATTTGTCTTTTTCGTCTGCGTTCCATCCTCAGACTAATGGCCAGACTGAGCGAACTAATCAGACCTTGGAGACTTATTTGAGGTGTTTTGTGTCTGCGGATCAGGATGACTGGGTTGCCTTTTTGCCGTTGGCGGAGTTTGCCCTCAATAATCGGGCTAGTTCTGCCACTTTGGTTTCTCCTTTCTTTTGCAATTCGGGGTTTCATCCTCGCTTTTCTTCTGGTCAGGTGGAGTCTTCGGATTGTCCTGGAGTGGATACTGTGGTGGATAGGTTGCATCGGATTTGGGGACAGGTGGTGGACAATTTGGAGTTGTCCCAGGAGAAGACTCGGCTTTTTGCTAACCGCCGTCGTCGTGTTGGTCCTCGTCTTCGTGTTGGGGACTTGGTGTGGTTGTCTTCTCGTTTTGTCCCTATGAGGGTTTCTTCTCCTAAGTTTAAGCCTCGGTTCATCGGCCCGTATAAGATTTTGGAGATTCTTAACCCTGTGTCCTTTCGATTGGACCTCCCGGCATCTTTTTCTATCCATAATGTCTTCCATCGGTCATTATTGCGCAGGTATGAGGTACCGGTTGTGCCTTCCGTTGAGCCTCCCGCTCCGGTGTTGGTTGAGGGTGAATTGGAGTACGTTGTGGAGAAGATCTTGGACTCCCGTGTTTCCAGACGGAAACTTCAGTATCTGGTCAAGTGGAAGGGCTACGGTCAGGAGGATAATTCTTGGGTGACAGCCTCTGATGTTCATGCCTCTGATTTGGTCCGTGCCTTTCATAGGGCTCGTCCTGATCGCCCTGGTGGTTCTTGTGAGGGTTCGGTGCCCCCTCCTTGAGGGGGGGGGGGTACTGTTGTGAGTTTGGTTTTTGGGCTCCCCCGGTGGTCGCTGGTGGTACTGGACTTGTGTGCTTCACTTTCTCTGTTCACCTGTTTCCATCAGGATATGGGAGTATCCTATTTAGCCTTGCTGCTCAGTTATTCTAGTGCCGGCCATCAATGTAACCAGAGCCTTTCTGTTGCATGTTCCTGCTTCTAGACTACTATCAGCTAAGTTGGACTCTTAGTCCTAAGTTTGTTTGCATTTTTGTTCCAGTTCACAGTTATGTTATGTTTCTGTAGCTGGAAGCTCTTGTGGGCCGAAATTACCACTCCGGTGTCATGAGTTGACACATGAGTCTTAAAGTAATTTCTGGATGGTATTTTAATAGGGTTTTCAGCTGACCGTGAAGTTCCCTATTGTATCTTCTTGCTATCTAGTAAGCGGACCTCGCTTTGCTGAACCTACCTTCATACTGCGTATGTCTTTTCCTCTGAACTCACCGTCAATATATGTGGGGGGCTTCTGTCTCCTTTTTGGGGGAATTTCCCTAGAGGTAAGCCAGGTCTGTTTTTTCCTCTATTAGGGTTAGTTAGTTCTCCGGCTGCCGCTGGGCGTCTAGGGATAAAACGTAGGTACGTCACCCGGCCACTGTTAGTTGTGTGGTAGGTTTAGCTCACGGTCAGCTCGAGATTCCATCACCCAAGAGCTAGTCTGTTATTTAAGTTCTCTAACGTTCCCTTGCCATTGGGAACCATGACAGTGCACATAATGTGCTGTAAAGCTATATGTATATATTCCACGTGGTGCAGAGAATCACTAACAATAGATCTGTTACCTCCTCATTTTACACTGGTGCCTTAATATTGGTGGCATTGACTCCTCCACTTCTTTACAGTGCAGGGAAGTATTATTTAGTATAAAATATGTCTTTACAACGTTCTGCTTTCTAAACCTGGGGTACATGTCATAGTAAGGTGCATGCTATAGTCTGAAGAACATATCCCAATAATTTTATGAATGTAACAATGAGACCGGAGTAACACGAGCATATAACACGGCCGTGTGCTAAGTGATAAAAGATCGCATCCTGCTCGTCCCAGTGTTATTCTATGGGGCAGCTCAGATCTGCAGTTATTTTCTCATGCCGGATTAGCAGCATGCTGCGATCGACAGACTCGGCTCACATGCACCCATACAAGTCTATGGGTGTGTGTAAAACATCGGACTGAACTCAGATGTCATCCGAGTGCAGTCCGATATACGGCGAGTCAGGCCATGGAGGAGATGGAGAAATTACTTCCTCTGTCTCCTCTGCAGCTGTGCAGTGATTCTCTCATGCGAGCGGATCGGAGCACAGAGCACCGACACTTGGATCAGAGCTGGAGTGGATGTCATCAGCATATCGCATACACGCTAATGTGAACCCGGCCTAAAGCCTTAATATTCATGAAAAAAGGCACAAATCAAAAGAATGTGTGTAGGAAAATGAAGAGAACAAATAATGTGACATGAATGCACAGCGATGCTGTGGGCAAAAAGAATAACGTGAACAATTGTCAAGAAGAGGCAGCTGAGAGTGGGACACCAGGTCCTGAGTGGCAGCTGAGGTGTGGGACACCAGGTCCTGAGTGGCAGCTGAGGAGAGGGACACCAGGTCCTGAGTGGCAGCTGAGGAGCGGGACACCAGGTCCTGAGTGGCAGCTGAGGTGTGGGACACCAGGTCCTGAGTGGCAGCTGAGGTGTGGGACACCAGGTCCTGAGTGGCAGCTGAGGAGTGGAACACCAGGTCCTGAGTGGCAGCTGAGGAGTGGGACACCAGGTCCTGAGTGGCAGCTGAGGAGTGGGACACCAGGTCCTGAGTGGCAGCTGAGGAGTGGGACACCAGGTCCTGAGTGGCAGCTGAGGTGTGGGACACCAGGTCCTGAGTGGCAGCTGAGAGTGGGACACCAGGTCCTGAGTGGCAGCTGAGGAGTGGGACACCAGGTCCTTAGTGGCAGCTGAGGTGTGGGACACCAGGTCCTTAGTGGCAGCTGAGGTGTGGGACACCAGGTCCTGAGTGGCAGCTGAGGTGTTGGACACCAGGTCCTGAGTGGCAGCTGAGGAGTGGGACACCAGGTCCTGAGTGGCAGCCGAGGTGTTGGACACCAGGTCCTGAGTGGCAGCTGAGGAGTGGGACACCAGGTCCTGAGTGGCAGCTGAGGTGTGGGACACCAGGTCCTGAGTGGCAGCTGAGGAGTGGGACACCAGGTCCTGAGTGGCAGCTGAGGTGTGGGACACCAGGTCCTTAGTGGCAGCTGAGGTGTGGGACACCAGGTCCTGAGTGGCAGCTGAGGTGTGGGACACCAGGTCCTGAGTGACAGCTGAGGTGTGGGACACCAGGTCCTGAGTGGCAGCTGAGGAGCGGGACACCAGGTCCTGAGTGGCAGCTGAGGAGTGGGACACCAGGTCCTGAGTGGCAGCCGAGGTGTTGGACACCAGGTCCTGAGTGGCAGCTGAGGAGTGGGACACCAGGTCCTGAGTGGCAGCTATGAGAAATGCACCCGGATGCCACAGAACCTGTCACAAGGGCTTATAATTGCAGTAGAAATGAGAATAACTACAGACATGAGAAGGTTCTGGGAGCCCAAGGTTCACTGTTGTGTGTGGAGAGCGAAGGCTGGCCCATATGGTCCGATCCCACAGAAGAGCTACTTGCTGAAAAAGATGGCTATGATCGAAAGACATCTGTACATGCGGCTGTGCATGAGAATCAAGATGCTGACATGGCGTCCAAACTACTTAGTCCTCAATCCTAGAAATCCGTGGGATGTGCCGGAAGAACACGTCCGCTCCATGGTGGCTTCAATACACGGGTGCAAGATACCACAGGGCGGCTCAGAGGTCTCGTGGACGCGTCCGAAGAGGATAGCGTGGGTCAAATTATTCTTTTAATTAAGAAATGTTTATTTATATATACAGCATAACTGTCCCATAATAGGTCATGGACCTTGGAGAGACGATGGAGTTGTTCTGTAGCTTTCTGTCGATCTCGTAGGTTCCTGTTTGGAGGGAGTCAGGCTGTCAATAAATGTGAACATATAGTGTATGGTCACCACTGTACAATCCCTCTCTGAAAATGTAGAATTTATTTTTAAGGTTTTTGAAGCATAGATGTTTTTTGACCTGGCTGCTTCTCTAAATGCACAGATCTTTGAGCCTCTCCCACATGCTGACATTCAGTAGCTCCAGGCCTAGGATTTCCGTGCTCCTAACTATTAGTTTGATGTTTTAGCGAATCAATGACAAGAACCACATTTCTATTAATACCTGGATAATAAGATATAGAATTACAGGTATTGAATTGATACAGACGGATCTCCAGCCGTCATGGATTCTCGCACTGTGTGGTTGTGTCTCCCACAGATGGATCCAAGAGGAGAAACCCCCCAGAGAGATGTCCCCATCCTCTGTGTCCCCAGGACCGTCCTGAGGAGAGTCACAATGTGCTGGAGAATCAGGTAGATGACCCTAAAGTCTCATCACCGAGATCCGACCATAAGTAAATGGAACCAAGGTTCACTTTCCATCATTATCTTCTCTTTAGGCTGAAGATCTGATTGACATTAAGGTCGTGGTTATAGATGAAGACGAGGAGACAGAGGACAATGGCCCGTGTAAGGAGGGGGCTGTAAAACTAAACATGTTTCGAGGGTCACCGCAAATGATCATCACATGTAACTGTTTTATTTCCTGCAGCTGAACTCATTGAAAGAAGTCCCCCAGAGAGATGTCCCCGTCCTCAGTATTCCCCAGACCGCCCAGAGGAGAATCATCAGGTAGAAGGAGCTGAGCTCTGACCCAGTCTACTTCTATAGGGAAGTGTGGAGGCTCCTCTCCTTGTAGTCAGGGATTTGTTTGAGGTTACAGATGGTTACCACACTCTCGGAAAGGCTGTGGATTCTTTACGTTTCTTCTTCTACGTGCTGAAGTGTTTAATATAAAAAGGTACAGATCTTACAAAAGGAGACACAAAATCGAGGGAAGCAAAACAAGCACAGTTTTCTCAAATAAAAAAGGAGCGGAGACCGTGATAATAGAATCTCTCCACATTCTCCATTGAGTGGTTTCTCTTTGCCCGTACCACGGTCATCACACTTCTATGGATGATAGGCTTTTCCATCTCGCTGGCTTATTATATAGAAGTGTTACTTTGGGTTTATCAGGGTGAAGATCAGATGATTCTCAAAGTGAAGGTTGAAGAAGAAGAAGTAGGAGAGCTGACAAGGGGCAATCCACCGTGTAGGAGTGAAGCAGAAGAGGAAGCTCCGGTACGTGTTACCGCAGGTATGTAATAACTAGAAAGTAATCTTAGAGTTTAAGACGAGCTTCCACCTCGGTAAGAATGTCAGAAGGCTCTCGGCTGAGCAATCGGCATTTATGTGTCCCAGGCGAATCCCATCACGTTAATGAGCGAAGACTAAAATATAAAAGTTTCGGCTCTGACCTCCTTTTCGTTACATGGTCTTTCGGTTCTTGCCTCCGCAACCAATTTTCTTGTTTTTTACGTTTGTAATTTTTCCTCTCCTTCTTTTTGATTTTGATGTCACCATAGGAATGTGAGCTCTTGCTTTTTTTGCAGGACGAGTTGCCAGTTTGAAGGACATCATCCATTTTACCATACAGTGTACATAAAATGGGATAAAAAATTGACGTAGGATTTGTTTTTACGGTATTTATTGTATGGTAAGAATGGCAGTAGGATTCTCCAGGTCAGGACGATTATGGCGATATCAAACATGCCATAGATTTTTTTTTTATATTATGTAGTGAAAAAAAGTCAGAAGTTTGTTTAAAAAAAAAAAAAAAAAAATTAAAAACATTTTTTTCGGGACCTGTCACGTTTTTATTTTTTAGTTAACCGGGATGTGTGAAGGCTTCTTTTGTGTATTGTGAGCCGATGGTTTTACTGATGCCACCTTGGGGTACAAACGAAGTTTTGATTGCTTGTTATTGCATTTATTTTAAGGAGAAGCAGCAACTAAAAATGAAATGATGGCGTTTTGAATTTTTTTCTTTTTTGGCAGTTTTCCATATGGGTAAATTCATTTTATATTTGCTAGACCGAACGTTTATAAATATATTTATATTTTTTAATTCGGAAAAAGGAGGAGGTACGATTGAAATGTTTTAAAACGTGTTTTTTTTCAGTTTATTCTTTTAGTTTTCTTAGGGGACTTGAACCTGCGATTGTCTGATTGCTTATACTATGTAATGCAATTCAGGAGTGTTGCAGGACAAAGTGAGAATCTGTCTCCTATGAAGTCGGACTGTGGTTGTGACCGTGGCCTTCATTGGGTCCTTCGGGGACTATTGAACTCAGTTAAAAAAAAACCACAAATATTCAAATCACTCCCTTTTTCCACTATTAATGATGAAACAACTAAAAATACACATATTTGGTATCGCCACCTGTAGAAATGTCCGATCTATCAAAATATAAAATAAATCAATCTAATCGGTAAACAGCGAAACGTAAAAAAAAATTTAAACTCCAGAATAATGTTATTTGAGTTTCCACAATATTGCAATAACAGGCAATCAAAACATCATGTTTACCCCAGAATGGTGTCAATAAGAATTTCAGGTCAAACCTCGAAAAAGAAGCCCTCACCCAGAGCCAGATCCTGAAAAATGGAGACGCTACTGGTCCCGGAAAATGGCAACAGACGCAAAAACATTTTTCCATAGAAAATTTTGGATTTTTTTTTCACCACATAACAAACCTGTATAGGTTTTTTTTTATTTATCTGTGTCCTCGTACTGACCCTGAAACATGATGGCAGGTCAGTTTTAGGGTATGTGCACACGCTGCGGATTACTTTGCAGATTTTTCCAGACTGATTTTGGTAAATCTGCAGGTAAACCGCACTGCGGATTACCTGCGGAATTACCGTGGATTTACCGCATGTTTTTTTTGCAGATTTTGTGCGGATTCCTATTATGGAGCAGGTGTAAACCGCTGCGGAATCCGCACAAAGAATGAACATGCTGCGGAATAAACAACGCTACGTTTCCGCTCGTTTTTTTCCGCAGCATGTGCACTGCGGATTTTGTTTTCCATAGGTTTACATGGTGCTGTAAACTCAGGGAAAATTGCTGCGAATCCGCAACGTGTGCACATAGCCTAAGCATAACGAACAAGGTAAATAAAAATAACATTGTGGGATTGCACTTTATTTGCAATTTCACCGCACTTGGATTTTCTTTCCCATTTTCCAGTACAGTATGTGGTAAAACCAATGGTGTCGTTCAAAAGTAAAACTCGTCCTGCAAATAACAAGCCGTCACATGGCCATAGTGATGGAAAAATTAAAAAAAAAAGTTATGGCTCTGGTAAGTAGGGGAGGAAAAAAAACGATAAACAGAAAATCGCCCGCGGTTGAAGGCGTTAAACACAAAAACTTTTTAAGGCTGGAGTCAAACATGCAATGTTTGTGGCCATTTTTGGTGTTAAAGAGAGGCGTGAATTAAAAAAAAAAAAAAAAAAAGAAAGGATTTGAGCTACAGTTACACTGCAAGATTGTCTTAAAGGAGCGTCCCTAGGCGCGCTCACTTCACGATAATCTTACAGTTTAAGCGCGCTCCTGATGACTCGAAGAACAAGCACAGTGCTCATTCATTGGGTGAAATAATCGGTTTTCAGAAATTGTCATCATTCTTGGCAGCGTATCATCCTGTGTAAACAGGACATCTTTCCTTGTGGAGAGTGATATGCCTGACATGCCACTGTAAGGATACTAAAACGTCATGAAAAAAAATATATACAAATTGCCTCTTCAGAGATGAAGAAGACTTGAACTCTAGTGCCATTATTGGAGGTAGCAATCCTACAAGTCAATGTTGCTCTTTAATGAAACTTTCTATGACTTGGGATAAAAGTCAAGCTAGAATCTCAATTTGCAGACATGTTTCAGGGAGTTGCCCCTCTCATCAGCGCAAAGCATGAGATCTAATTTGGAGTTGAAATCCTCTTCGACTCTGAGTTGGTGATTTTCATATTTCATTTTCCAGGGGAGCATTGCATGGCCTATAAGACTCATTACCCTTGCATGTCACTCTGCACAACGAGAGATGTGACCCTTAAGACCCCAGTCAGAGGCATCTCGTAAAGCCAAGTCAGATCTCACACTTTGCACTAAGGAAGGGGCAACACCCCGAAACATGTATCTGCAAATTGAGGTTCCAATTTGGCTTTAAATTCATATGGCAAGACTCTTTAATGGGTTGTTATGGCCTTTTCGGATTGCTACTTTCATTAGGCGGCATTAGGGTTCAAGTCGTCTTCCTCTGTGAAGATGCAATTTGCATAATTCTAGCTTAATATGAATGTTATAAATTTGTCTACTTTTGGATTAAAAAAACAACAACACAATCCTGAAATCTACTTTTAATATTGACAGAAAATCCCACTAAGGACTGTAAAAGAAATGTTAGGTTATTACTAAATTATAAAGGAGAAGATGAAGATATCATGATGCAGCATTCCTCTGGAGAAAAACATACAACCTTACTGCCAGAACTTCACAGAACAAATTTATCATGTAATCTCCCTAATCATGCAGTATCTTCTCCTGACCAATCACAGATTATAAGAATTCACACAGTGGAGAAGCCATACACCTGTTCAAAATGCAGAAAGTGCTTTACAGATAAATCACATCTTGTTATACATGAGAGGAGTCACACAGGAGAGAAGCCGTATTCATGTTCTGAATGTGGGAAGTTTTTTACAACAAAATCAATTCTTGTTAATCATCAGAAAATTCACACAGGAGAAAAGCCGTACTCCTGTCCAGTATGTGGGAAATGCTTTATAAACAAATCACATCTTGCCAGACATGAGAAAGTTCACACGGGAGAAAAGCCGTATTCTTGTTCATTATGTGGGAAACGTTTTACAGAAAAGGCAAATCTTGTTTCACACGGGAGAATTCACACAGGAGAGAAGCCGTATTCATGTCCAGAATGTGGGAAATGTTTTACAGATAGAACAAGCCTTGTTACGCATGAGAGAAGTCACACCGGAGAGAAGCCATTTTCATGTAGAGTATGTGGGAAATGTTTTATAGATAAATCAAATCTTGTTAGACATGAGCGAACTCACACAGGAGAGAAGCCGTACTCCTGTTCACTATGTGGAAAATGCTTTACTGGTAGACCAAATCTTATTATACATGAAAGAATTCACAGAGGGGAGAAACCGTATTCATGTCCTCAATGTGGAAAGTGCTTTACAGATAAGTCAAGTGTAATTAAACATCGAAAATGTCACTCAGGAGTAAAGAAGTTTTGATGTTTTAACTTTCTGATAACGTTTTTTCAAGTAAATCGAATCTTTACATTTTATCAGGGAATGCAAATGAAGATGAATCATATAAAATCCTATAAAAACAAAAAAAATTAAATTTAGTTGACTTCAATGGTGATCGGGATCCATGGAGAAAATGTATTGAGGTATAAGGAAGAAACGAGCCTTGCTTTCTTTCTAAGCAGTGACGGTGAATTGGTATCATTAGTTTTGCTTCTACCGACTGTATTCAAAGTAAGGCATCCCACGTGAACTTTTTAACATAAAGTGAACATAAGTGAAGCTATCCATATTTGACCTTCATTTATACAGATTATAGAACTGGACAAAAGAAAAAAGAAAAACCTCACCTCGTCTTTTTGGTCATAGACATTTGTGTTTTATGTACTTTTTATGAGATTCATTAGAATCTACTTGTACTGGTGTATAGTGCTCTTCCTATAATTTTTGGCACTCTGCTTTATTCCACATTTATATTTTTCTGATTATTGTTTTTAATATATTTCTATAAACTATATTTTAATGAGACTTAGTTGGCACTTTATCTCTTCTGTTGGTATTTGGTTCTGTACATGGTGCGTCTCTGTCTACATGTATTCTATTAATTTTTCTCACACTTTGTTGGTACTAATTATACGAGGAATTAAGTAGATTGTTTGGGGTAGTGCATTCTAGAGAACTTGTGCAGCATGAGAAAAGTCTTGAAGATGGTATTGGGAGGTTCAGAGTAGGGAAGAGGTTAGTCTTAGATCTAAGGGATGTAGAGATGAGAAAGGAGATGTAGGGCAGCGCTGTGCGGAGCTTTATGGGTGAATATGATAGTTATATTGTATTACGAAGCACAGCATATGGGCAACCAGTCCAATCACTGTCACAGTTTAGACGCGTTTGAGTAGCGAGTGGATAGAAATGAGTCGGGTTGCTGCATTCATGATGGCTTAAAGCGGGGAATACCTAGAGAGAGGGAGCCCAAATAGCAGTGAGCTATAACAATCAAGACGATAATGAATCCGAGTAGCAGTAAGAGTTTCCGTGGTAACAAAAGGACAGATTTTGGCACAGGCGGACACAAACAGTATAGGGCCCCTGTGCAAGAACAGTATATGGGCCCTTTCCAGTCCAATATCGCATCATAATGCGAACTGGAGGTGTATAATTGGTGTCATCAGCAGAGAGATGGGACTGGAAAACAAATCTACTGATGGTTTGTCCAATAGGGGCAGTTTATAAGGAGAAGAGGAGGGGGCCTAGGACTGAGTCCTGAAGACCCCCGACGGTAACCGGAAGAGGAGCCAGCAAAAGATGAAGTGAAGGAACAGTCAGAGGTAGGAGGAGAACCAGGAGAGAACGGTGTCCTTGTGTCAGAACGGAGCACAGTGAGGAGGAGCTGGTGATCCATAGTGTGGAATGCTGCAGAGATCGGGGAAAATCGATAGGGGGCAGGGAACAATAGATGTAGCCGTTAGTAGATTTAGAGACTCTACTAAGGGCAATTTATTTACAATGTAGAGTCCTTAAACAAGATTGTAAAGGGCCAGGAAGAGAGTCATCAACGTTAGTGAACGAGACGAGAGAGTGGACCAAGCGTTTCAGGAGTTTAGAGATGAAGGGAGATTCAGATAGTCTCTCTGGAGTTCGGGAGAAGTTTGTGGTTTTTAGGGAGGCCTGCAAACTAAACTTTAGGCTTCGCCCTCATTCCTCGGGTACCGAGGAGCAGCCGAGGAGCAGCGAATGGGGATAGTCATCTCCCTTCTCCAGGGGGGACCCCCAGGCCTGGGCTTTTTCCCTTCCGTCTGGTTCTCATTAGCTCCTGATGGTTGAGGAATTTTTTAGTACTGTGGGACTCATTTATGATGATTCCAACCATGTCGCAATGGCTGAATCAAAATTATGTCAGCTTTAGCAGGGAGACCGGCCAGCAGAGGAGTTTCGCAGATGGTTCACAGACACCAGGTGGAATGATCCCATTCTCCGGAGTCAGTTTTGTCAAGGTCTTTCAGAGAGAGTAAAAGATTCTTTTGTCCTGTATGAGACCCCTGTGTCACGGGTGTGTGAGGTGTGACAGACAGTCGTTCTTGGTCCAGCTGTAGAAGGTCATTGCTCTTGGTGCTACAAACACCTTCTTGATCTTTTTATCTCTGTTATATAGTGATATCGTTCTACCTCTAGGACCTAGCAGTGATCTCCACCTTCTGTTGCTGAATGACACACCTGTCACTATAATGGGAATATGCCATGTTTGAGTATCACCCTAAAAATTCCATGGCTTCCAGACACACACTGTGGGCCTTTCCAACCCCCTCTTCCCACTCTGCGTGTGTGTGTGTGTGTGAATCCTAAACCCCTCATTTCACCCCTCCCTCAAGAATTTATATGGTTCTATGCTGCGGGAAGACGAGTCTCCCTACCCTACTCCCACCTGGTACTGGTTAAAACTGGTACAGAAGCATGGGCTTCTATTGTTCTTTGAAGGTTATATATATTGGCACCGATCAGGGCTAGAGATAAGAATTATATATTCTGGATGTCCATCGAGGGATCTATAAGTCCCTGAAACCGCTAGAAGCTAAATCCAACGTGTGCAAAGTGTGGGTTTCTTCGTAAGCGGTTCATGTAAGTACGCCGTGCTTACACTTAAAAGAATCGCCCCAACGTGGTGCACCTCGTGATCCTGGTGTATTTGGTATACAAGATTCATACAGCGAGCTAGGTATGAAAATGGTTGCCATAACACTAAGTAAAAGGGGAGGTTTCATCCTCTACGTGAGGTCACCACAGGGGGAGTGCCTTGGTTTTAGGCTAGGAAATAAGTAAGGGAAGCAAGGAGTCTTCAGTTTCTTTGTCCGGGGTCTAGCTGCTATACAGATTTGTGATACATCTAGATATATGCTCGCTCCTCCTCCACAGCACACGGTCGGCCATGAGATAAGATGACATAACGAAATGTAAGTGTTCTTTTCAACTTTAATCCCATTTTATTTGTAATTGTATTGTACATATGATATTTGTCTTTATAATCTCTTTTTATACCTCTGTAAACACTGCCTACCTTTTTTGGAGTAAAACATAAAATTAATAGCTTGTCTCTCCTTGCTCTATAACGAACTGTCGCGTCCTCTGAAGTGAATTACGCTACTAATTTGGGTTGGCTCCGGACCCGTTAATAATTGAGAAATCGGAGCTGGTGGCAGCATAATTTGTCTTGTGCAATTGGGAGTCTTTGCAGCGACTGGCGGCGTTGGTAATTATTGTTCCCGCCTGAGTTGGAGTAGTTACATTGACCTCGCTGCAGCGTGCCCAATAGCCAGTACATAGCAGGCAGCCTTTCTGGCGACTGATTACCCTAGGTGCAGTACCCTGACTGACCTGAGGGTAATGGGGGCGCCAGAAAGTTGCAAGTTCCAAACCGGAATTGTGAAGTGGGATATAGATAAATCCCCTTCAGAAAGAACCAGGGGCAAGTGGTGGGGATGATAAAGGTATCCTCCCTGTGAACCATGACATATTGGTGGCAGCACGGTGGGATTCCTGACATTGGTGGCAGGCTTACCCCCTCTCCAGCTGGTGGTGACTGGCTTCCGCACTTCCGATCTACGGTTGGCCTCATAGGCATCGGCAATCTGCGCTGCTTTCGTCACGTCTTTGGGTTCTCGGTCCATCACACACTGTCGCACTTCAGCTGGGCAAAGATGTAAGAACTGGTCTTTGATCATCAGGTCCCGCAGCTGGGCAAAGGTGGTCACTGACAGTCCTTGGGTCCACTGGTCAAAGTGGGTCCCGAGTCCATACACCACATCGCCGTAGCTGTCGTGTGGGCCACGTTGGAGGTTCTGGAACTTTCTACGGTAAACCTCAGGAGTCAAATGGTACTTTGTTATCAGGGCCTGCTTGATGGCCTCATAGTCGTCATCTTGGCCTGGCGGGAAAGAAGCAAACGCCTCCAGAGCTTTGCCTCTTAGCTCTGGGGTCAGGTATCAGGCCCATTCGTGCCCAGGCAGATGGTACTGTTTGCAAGTCCCCGTCCTTTTCCATCACAGGAAAGTGCTCTGGCCGGGGTTTAGGGGTCTGAGCGCTGTTGGGCTCGCCGCTGGACTGGGACGACCTCGGCCCCTGGAGTCAGGCTAACTCCAGCTGGTGCTCCCGCTCCGCTTGCCGCTCGTCTCGTGGTATTGCTGGATCAGCTGCAGACGTCTATCACGGTTGTCGGCGGGAGTTGTTCCATGGCCGCCAGCAGGTTGGGGTCCAATCCGCCCTGGTTGCAAGTAGGGCCAGCATTCAGTGGTTGGACCTCTGCTGCAGCACCATTTTCGCTTGTGCTGGCTTCTGTAGCCACTGGGCTCTGAGGCCGGGCTTGGTCTGTTTCAAATTGCACCAGTTCCGTGACCAATTGAGCCTTGGTTTTGCCCTGGGGGGGTCTAGGCTGTGGTAGATGCATACTCCAACAAGTGTCCTTCTGCTGGGTGTACCAGGCTTCTCTTTACGGCCAACATTGCCAAATAAAAGATGGGATAGAAAAACAGAGAAATGGAGGGGTAATCGCAAATAAATACAATTGACTCTGGACTAATAAACACTGAGCTTGTTCTCCAAAACTTTTTTGCGCCAAGTCCTCACAAGAACTGTGCAAGTTTTAAGTGAGAGGAATGATTGCTCAAACCATGTCACTAATGCTCTATTATCCCACCGCTGCCACCAATATATCAGGAATCCCACCGTGCTGCCACCAATAAGTCACGGTTCACGGGGAGGATACCTTTATCACCCCCATCGCTCACACCAATTTGTCATGAATCAAGGTTGTTTGGTTGCCCCTGGTCCTTTCTGAAGGAGATTTATCTATATCCCACTTCCCAGTTCCAGTTTGGAACTTGCAAATCTCTAGCGCCCCTCTTACCCTCAGGTCAGTCAGGGTACTGCACCTAGGGTAATTAGTCGCTAGAAAGGCTGCCTGCTATGTACTGGCTATTGGGCACGCTGCAGCGAGGGTGATATAACTACTCCCACTCAGGCGGAAGCAATAATTATCAATGCCGCTGGTCACTGCAAAGACTCCCAATTGCACAGGACAAATTATGCTGCCGTCAGCTCCGATTTCTCAATTATTAACGGGTCCGGAGCCAACCCAAATTAGTAGTGTAATTCACTTCAGAGGATGCGACAGTTCGTTATAGAGCAAGGAGACAAGCTAGTAATTTTATATTTTACTCCAAAAAAGGTAGGCAGTGTTTACAGAGGTATAAAAAGATATTATAAAGAAGACAAATATCATATGTACAGTACAATTGCAAATAAAATGGCATTAAAGTTGAAGAGAACACTTACATTTCGTTATGGCATCTTATTTCATGGATGGCTGTGTGCTGTGGATAAGGGGCGAGCATATATCTAGATGCATCACAAGTCTGTATAGCAGCTAGACCCTGGACAAAGACACTGAAGACTCCTTGCTTCCCTTACTTATTTCCTAGCCTTAAACCAAGGCACTCCCCCTGTGGTGACCTCACGTAGAGGCTGAAACCTCCCCTTTTGCTTAGTGTTATGGCAACCATTTTTCTACCTAGCTCGCTGTATGAATCTCCTCTACGAAATATACCAGGATCACAGGGTGCACCACGTCGGGGCAATTCTTTATTAAGTGTAAACACGGTGTACTTACATGAACCGCTTACGGAGAAAACCGCACTTTGCACTTGTTGGGTTTAGCTTCTAGTGGTTTAAGGGAGTTATAGATCCCTCGATGGACCTCCGGACTATATAATTCTTATATCTCTAGCCCTGATCGGTGCCAATATATATAACCTTCAAAGAACAATAGAATCCCATGCTTCTGTACCAGTTTTAACCCCTTCACCCCCGCAGCTGTTTTCGTTTTTCGCTCCCCTTCTTTCAGAGCCATACATTTTTTTATTTTTCCGTCAATATGGCCATGTGAGGGCTTATTTTTTGCGGGACGAGTTGTACTTTTGAACAATACCATTGGTTTTACCATGTCCTGTAACAGAAAACGGGAAAAAAATTCCAAGTGCGATGAAATTGCAAAAAAAAAGTGCAATCCCAGACTTGTTTTTTGATTGGCTTTTTTGCTATGTTCACTAAATGCTAGAACTGACCTGCCATTATGATTCTCCAGGTCATTACGAGGTCATAGACACCAAACTTGTCTAGGTTCTCTTTTATCTAAGTGGTAAAAAAAAATTCCAATACCCGTAGCGTCTCCATTTTTCGTGATCTGGGATCGGGTGAGGGCTTAATTTTTGCGTGCCGAGCTGGCGTTTTTAATTATACCACTTTAGTGCAGATACGTTCTTTTGATTGCCCGTTGTTGCATTTTAAAGCAATCTCGCAGAGACCAAAAAAACGTAATTGTGGTGTTGATTTTTTCTCGCAATGCCGTTAAGCGATCAGGTTAATCCTTTTTTTTATTGATAGATCGGGTGATTCTGAACATGGCGATACCAAATATGTGTAGGTTTTTTTTGTTTTTTTTTTGTTTGTTTTTTTGATTGGGGCGAAAGGGGGGTGATTTGAACTTTTATTTATTTTTATTTTTTTAAACACATTTTTTTTTAATTTTGGCATGCTTCAATAGCCTCCATAGGAGGCTAGAAGCATGCACTACTCGATCACCTCAATGCAGCAGAATTACAGCATTGCTATGAGCGCCGACCACAGGGTGGCGCTCATAGCAATCTGCCATCAACAACCATAGAGGTCTCGAGGAGACCTCTTGTTGTGATGGCAACTCACCGATGACCCCAGATCACGTGACGGGGTCAGCGGTGCGAGTACTTCTGGCCGCGCTGCCGGCAGCGCTTGTTAAATGCCAATGTCAGAGTTTGACAGCGGCATTTACCTAGTTAATAAGCACGGGCAGATCGCGATTCCACTCGCGTCCATTGCGGGCACATGTCAGCTGTTCAAAACGCGGCTTTGGGGTGGGCTCACCGCCGGAGCCCACCTCAAAGCGGGGGATAGTGCCAGCTAACGTACTATTCTGTCAGCTGGCAGAAAATGGTTAACCAGTACCAGGTGGGAGGGGGGAATGAGTAGGGTAGGGAGACTATTGTGATCGCTTTTTGGGCTCCCCTAGTGGTGGCTGGTGGTACTGGAGACTTGTGTGTTCTTTTCTGCCTCGCTCACCTGCTTCCATCAGTTTTGGGAGTTCCCTATTTAGCCTTGCTCTCCAGTCACTTCCTTGCCGGTCATCATTGTAACCTGAGTCTTTCAGTTGCATGTTCCTGCTACTAGTCTGCTGATCAGCTAAGTGGACTCTTGTCCTTATTGTTTTGTATTTTTGTCCAGTTTACAGTTTTGTCATTTCCTGTTACTGGAAGCTCTTGTGGACTGAAATTGCCACTCCTGTGTGATGAGTTGACACAGGAGTTTTAAAGTAATTTCAGGATGGGTTTTTGAAAGGGTTTTTCAGCTGACCGTGAAGTCCTCTTTTGTATCCTTCCTCTATCTAGTAAGTGGACCTCGTTTTGCTAAATCTACCTTCATACTGTGTATGTCTTTTCCTCTGAACTCACCGTTAATATACGTGGGGGCTACTATCATCTTTGGGGAATTTCTCTAGAGGTAAGCCAGGTCTGTTCCTTCCTCTTCCAGGCGTAGTTAGTTCTCCGGCTGGCGCGTGGCATTTAGGCAGCCGTAGGAATGCTCCCTGGCTACTGTTAGTTGTGTGGTAGATTTAGGTCACGGTCAGCTTGAGTTTCCATCACCAGAGAGCTAGTCTGTAATTTTTGTGTTTCTGATGTTCCCATGCCATTGGGGAATCATGACAGTATGACCGGCCATTGTTAAAGTAATTGGCAGAAGAAAGGAGAGTAAAAGAAGTCTGTAGACTTTTTTTTTTTTTTTTTTTTCCTCTCATGTTTGCTACTTAGTTGGCTCAGTTGTATTTCTGCTCTATTTACAGCCTTGCCTTTCTCGCCTTCTAATCCTTGAATGGCTCTGATCTCTCCGGTTTAAGGATGGACTCTCAGAGTTTGGCTGCAGGTTTAAATAATCTTGCTACGAAGGTTCAGAATTTACAAGATTATGTTATACGTACTCCTATTTCTGAACCTAAGATTCCTACACCAGAGGTATTTTCCGGAGATAGATCTCGGTTTCTGAATTTCAAATGTAATTGTAAATTATTCCTTTCTCTCAGACCTCACTCCTCTGGAGATCCTGTTCAGCAGGTTAAGATTGTGATTTCTTTGCTGCGAGGTGACCCTCAAAATTGGACATTTTCATTGACACCAGGGGATCCTGCGTTGCTCAATGTGGATGCGTTTTTTCTGGCTTTAGGGTTGCTGTATGAGGAACCTAATTTGGAGATTCAAGCTGAAAAAGCTTTAATAGCCCTGTCTCAAGGGCAAGATGAAGCTGAAATATACTGCCAAAAATTTCGTAAATGGTCTGTGCTTACTCAGTGGAATGAGTGTGCCCTAGCGGCAATTTTCAGAGAGGGCCTTTCTGATGCCGTTAAGGATGTCATGGTGGGGTTCCCTGCACCTACAGGTCTGAATGAGTCCATCACAATGGCGATTCAGATTGATCGGCGTTTGCGGGAGCGCAAACCCGTGCACCATTTGGCGGTATCTTCTGAAGGGACGCCAGAGAAAATGCAATGTGACAGAATTCTGTCAAGAAGCGAGCGGCAGAATTATAGGCGCAAAAATGGCTTGTGCTTCTACTGTGGTGATTCCGCGCATGTTATATCAGCATGCTCTAAACGTACTAGGAAGGTTGACAAGTCTGTTTCTATTGGCACTTTACAGTCTAAATTTCTTCTGTCTGTAACTCTGATTTGTTCATTATCAGTTATTACCGTGGATGCCTATGTGGACTCTGGCGCCGCTCTGAGTCTCATGGATTGGTCCTTCGCCAGGCGCTGTGGGTTTGATTTGGAGCCTCTGGAAGTTCCTATACCTCTGAAGGGTATTGATTCTACACCTCTGGCTTGTAATAGACCACAGTTCTGGACGCAAGTGACTATGCGTATGACTCCAGACCATCAGGAGATGATTCGCTTCCTCGTGTTGCATAATTTACATGATGTGTTAGTGCTTGGATTACCATGGTTACAATCTCATAACCCAGTACTGGACTGGAAAACTATGTCTGTGTTAAGCTGGGGATGTCGGGGGGCTCATGGGGACATACCTTTGGGTTCTATCTCGTCATCTATTCCCTCTGAGATTCCGGCATTTTTGTCGGATTTTGGGGATATTTTTGAAGAGCCTAAAATTGGTTCTCTCCCTCCCCACAGAGAGTGTGATTGCGCCATAGATCTGATTCCAGGCGGTAAATTTCCAAAGGGTCGTTTGTTTAACCTATCTGTACCTGAGCATGCTGCCATGCGAGAGTATGTTAAGGAGTCCCTGGAAAAGGGACATATTCGTCCTTCTTCATCACCTTTAGGAGCTGGGTTTTTCTTTGTCTCTAAAAAGGATGGCTCGCTGAGGCCTTGTATTGATTATCGACTCCTGAATAAAATTACTGTCAAATATCAGTATCCGTTGCCGCTGCTTACTGATTTGTTTGCTCGCATAAGGGGGGCTAAGTGGTTCTCCAAGATTGATCTCCGTGGGGCGTATAATTTGGTGCGAATTAAGCAAGGGGATGAGTGGAAAACCGCATTTAATACGCCTGAGGGCCACTTTGAGTATTTAGTAATGCCTTTCGGCCTTTCTAATGCACCTTCAGTTTTTCAGTCCTTTATGCATGATATTTTCCGTGAATATCTGGATAAATTTATGATTGTGTATTTGGACGATATTTTGATTTTTTCTGAGGACTGGGAGTCTCATGTTCAGCAGGTCAGGAGGGTTTTTCAGGTCTTGCGGGAGAATTCTCTGTGTGTAAAGGGTTCTAAGTGTGTTTTTGGGGTTCAAAAGATTTCCTTTTTGGGGTACATTTTTTCCCCTTCTTCTGTTGAGATGGACCCTGTCAAGGTTCGGGCTATTTGTGACTGGACGCAGCCTACTTCTCTAAAGGGTCTTCAGAAGTTCTTGGGCTTTGCTAATTTTTATCGTCGATTTATAGCTGGTTTTTCTGGTGTTGCTAAGCCTCTTACGGATTTGACTAAGAAGGGTGCTGATGTGGCCAATTGGTCCTCTGCCGCTGTGGAGGCCTTTCGGGAACTTAAGCGCCGCTTTTCGTCTGCCCCTGTGTTGCGCCAGCCCGATGTCTCTCTCCCCTTTCAGGTTGAGGTCGATGCTTCCGAGATCGGAGCGGGGGCGGTTTTGTCGCAGAAAAGTTCCGATTGCTCAGTGATGAGACCTTGTGCGTTCTTTTCTCGAAAATTTTCTGCCGCCGAAAGAAATTATGATGTCGGTAATCGGGAGCTTTTGGCTATGAAGTGGGCTTTTGAGGAGTGGCGTCATTGGCTTGAGGGTGCTAGACATCAGGTGGTGGTTTTGACTGATCACAAGAATCTGATTTATCTTGAGTCTGCCAGGCGCCTGAATCCTAGACAGGCGCGCTGGTCGTTGTTTTTCTCTCGGTTTAATTTTGTGGTCTCATATCTACCAGGTTCTAAGAATGTGAAGGCGGATGCCCTTTCTAGGAGTTTTGAGCCTGATTCCCCTGGTGATTCGGAACCTACAGGTATCCTTAAGGATGGGGTGATATTATCCGCTATTTCCCCAGATCTGCGACGTGCTTTGCAAGAGTTTCAGGCGGATAGACCTGATCGCTGTCCACCTGGTAGACTGTTTGTTCCTGATGATTGGACCAGTAGAGTCATCTCGGAGGTTCATTCTTCTACGCTGGCGGGTCATCCTGGAATTTTTGGTACCAGGGATTTGGTGGCTAGATCCTTCTGGTGGCCATCTCTGTCTCGAGATGTGCGTGTTTTTGTGCAGTCTTGTGATGTGTGTGCTCGGGCCAAGCCTTGTTGTTCTAGGGCTAGCGGGTTGTTGTTGCCCTTGCCTATTCCGAAGAGGCCTTGGACGCACATCTCGATGGACTTTATTTCTGATCTTCCTGTCTCTCAGAGGATGTCTGTTATCTGGGTGGTGTGTGACCGTTTTTCTAAGATGGTTCATTTGGTGCCATTGCCGAAGTTGCCTTCCTCGTCTGAGTTGGTTCCTTTGTTTTTTCAAAATGTGGTTCGCTTGCATGGTATTCCTGAAAATATCGTTTCTGATAGGGGTACCCAGTTCGTTTCTAGATTTTGGCGGGCATTCTGTGCCAGGTTGGGCATTGATTTGTCTTTTTCGTCTGCCTTCCATCCTCAGACTAATGGCCAGACGGAGCGAACTAATCAGACTTTGGAGACGTATTTGAGGTGTTTTGTGTCTGCGGATCAGGATGATTGGGTTGCCTTTTTGCCGTTGGCGGAGTTTGCTCTTAATAATCGGGCTAGTTCGGCCACTTTGGTTTCCCCTTTCTTTTGCAATTCGGGGTTTCATCCCCGTTTTTCTTCTGGTCAGGTGGAGTCTTCGGATTGTCCTGGAGTGGATGCTGTGGTGGATCGGTTGTATCGGATTTGGGAACAAGTGGTGGACAATTTGAATTTGTCCCAGGAGAGGACTCAGCGGTTTGCTAACCGCCAGCGTCGGGTTGGTCCTCGCCTTCGTGTTGGGGACTTGGTGTGGTTGTCTTCCCGTTTTGTCCCAATGAGGGTTTCTTCTCCTAAATTTAAGCCTCGGTTTATCGGTCCCTATAGGATTTTGGAGATTATTAACCCTGTTTCCTTTCGTTTGGACCTCCCGGCATCTTTCGCTATCCATAATGTGTTCCATCGGTCGTTGTTGCGGAGATACGAGGTGCCGGTGGTTCCTTCTGCTGGGCCTCCTGCTCCTGTGCTGGTTGAGGGTGAATTGGAGTACGTTATAGAGAGAATCTTGGACTCCCGTATTTCCAGGCGGAGACTCCAGTACCTGGTTAAATGGAAGGGCTATGGTCAGGAAGATAATTCTTGGGTAACTGCCTCTGATGTTCATGCCTCGGATTTGGTTTGTGCCTTTCATAGGGCTCATCCAGGTCGCCCTGGCGGTTCTTGTGAGGGTTCGGTGCCCCCTCCTTAAGGGGGGGGTACTGTTGTGATCCCTTTTTGGGCTCCCCTAGTGGTGGCTGGTGGTACTGGAGACTTGTGTGTTCTTTTCTGCCTCGCTCACCTGCTTCCATCAGTTTTGGGAGTTCCCTATTTAGCCTTGCTCTCCAGTCACTTCCTTGCCGGTCATCATTGTAACCTGAGTCATTCAGTTGCATGTTCCTGCTACTAGTCTGCTGATCAGCTAAGTGGACTCTTGTCCTTATTGTTTTGTATTTTTGTCCAGTTTACAGTTTTGTCATTTCCTGTTACTGGAAGCTCTTGTGGACTGAAATTGCCACTCCTGTGTGATGAGTTGACACAGGAGTTTTAAAGTAATTTCAGGATGGGTTTTTGAAAGGGTTTTTCAGCTGACCGTGAAGTCCTCTTTTGTATCCTTCCTCTATCTAGTAAGTGGACCTCGTTTTGCTAAATCTACCTTCATACTGTGTATGTCTTTTCCTCTGAACTCACCGTTAATATACGTGGGGGCTACTATCATCTTGGGGAATTTCACTAGAGGTAAGCCAGGTCTGTTCCTTCCTCTTCCAGGCGTAGTTAGTTCTCCGGCTGGCGCGTGGCATTTAGGCAGCCGTAGGAATGCTCCCTGGCTACTGTTAGTTGTGTGGTAGATTTAGGTCACGGTCAGCTTGAGTTTCCATCACCAGAGAGCTAGTCTGTAATTTTTGTGTTTCTGATGTTCCCATGCCATTGGGGAATCATGACAGGAGACTGGTTTGCCCGCAGCCTAGAACCATATAAATTCTTGAGGGAGGGGTGAAATGAGGGGTTTAGGATTCACACACACACACACACACAGACAGAGTGGGAAGAGGGGGGTCGGAAAGGCCCACAGCGTGTGTCTGGAAGCCATGGAACTTTTAGGGTGATACTCAAACATGGCATATTCCCATTATCGTGACAACACCCTTGCTGGATGTTTATATACCTTTTAGTCTCTTCAGAAAGGTGCTGGTGTTAGCTCTCTCTTCCTGTCCTGGTTTGAATTGCTAGTAGTCGACTAGTATCTTCTTGGAGTTCTCTTGGAGGATTGTTGGTGTGATTTCTCATGTATTAAATGTATTTCCTCATTTGTTTACCCGTGTTGTCTTTAGTTGTAGTGGGGGCTGACTAGCACTGGCCCCATCCCCCCTTCTAGGGACTATCGCTAGAGGCACTCAGAGATTAGCCTCCTGCTTGGCGATAGGTGTGGAACCTATTTAGGGACGTTGAGGGAGTCGGAATTGTCAGATCTGGCTAGGGGTCTCCACTTCCCCCTTTCCTAGTGTTTGGGCTTCTCCTCCCTCTTTCCGTTGTGGTGCACTCTCGTTGCTGATATCTGTCTGAACATACACCGCCCCGGCGGCCATTTTTCCCAGATGCCACCGCATTGCAGTAATGGATGTGCGGGGGGGGCTCTGGGATTTCACAAAATGACGGCGGAGCCCCCCGCACCACAGAGCACAGCCAAACCTGCCGCACAAGCTTGGGATGGGATTTCCCGGAGGCCACTGCATCACAGCAATGGATGTGCGGGGGCACCGGGCTTTCAGAAAATGTCGGTGGAGCCCACGCACCATGATCACTGCTGAACCTGCCACACCAGTCTGGGATGGGAGTCATATCGCTGGACCACCGAACACCCCCCCTATGATCACACTCCACCAGCACTGCCGATTTCCCCCCCCTGGTAAGCTGAATTCAGACTGCAAGGCTATATGCACAAGTTCAGGATTTCTTGCAGAAATTTCCTGAGCAAAACCGGACATTTTCTGCAAGAAATCCACATGCGTTTTTTTTGTATTTTTGATGCGTTTTTTTCCGGAGCTTCCTAATGCATTAAATAGCGGGAAAAATGAAAAATCCACAAAATTAATGAGCATGCTGCGTTTTTTACCACAATGCGTTATTTTTCCGGAAAAAAACGTATAATGTGCACAAAAATTGCGGAATGCATTCTAAATGATGGGATGCATTTGTATGCGTTTTTTATGCGTTTTTATATCGTTTTTATAGTAAAAAAAAAAAACCACAACGTGTGCACAGCCTAAGAAGGACCCCCATTTGATACATTCTTTTTTTTTTTTTCCATTTTCCTTCTGAAAATTTGTGATGCGTCTTATGGTGCGGTGCATCTTATAGTCTGAAAAATACTGTAGTTTTTGCATCACCATATGTTGAGAGCTATATTTTATCCATATTTTGGTCCACAGAGTCATGTGAGGTCTTGTTTTTTGCGGGACGAGTTGACGCTTTTATTGGTATCATTTTCGGGCACATGACATTTTTTGATCGCTGTCTATTCCGATTTTTGGAAGGCACAATGAACATAAAACAACAATTCAGGAATTGCTTTTGTTTTTTATATCGTTCCTTGTGTGGTAAAATTGATGAAGCAGTTTTATTCATCGGGTCAGAACGATTACAGCGATATCTCATTTATATCATATTTCATGTTTTGGTGCTTTTACACAATAAAAACTTACATAGAAAAAAATATTTTTGCATCACTTTATTCTGAGAGCTATAACTTTTTTTATTTTTCCACTGATGGCACTGTGTGGCGGTTTGTTTGTTGTGGGATAAGATGACGTTTTCAGCGGTACCATGGTTATTTACATCCGTCTTTTTGATCTCTCTTTATTGCACATTTGGTTCGGTGGTATGATGATAAAGCTTCGTTTTTTGCCTCTGTTTTTTTTTTTTTTTTTTTTTTTCATGGTGTTCACTGAAGTTTATAGGTCGGGTCATTACGGACGTGGCAATACCAAGTAAGTGTACTTTTATTGTGTTTTTTTATTTTTATTTACATAAATGTATTTATTGGGGAAATATATATTTTTTTCTTCATTTAGGAATTTTTTAAATAAATATTTTCACACATTCTAATTTTTTTTTTTTTCTTTATTACATTGTCCCAGAAAGGGACATTGCTATATAATGTCAGATAGTTGATCTGACACTTTGCACTGCTTAGTATTAGATCAGCAATCTGACACGCAGGGAAGGAGGCGCCTCAGGTCCTGTTCTCAGCAGGCGCTCGCAAGCCACCTCCCTGTAGGACCCGTAAGGACCCCGCGGCCATCTTGGGTCTCCATGGAAACCATCAGTACATCGTGATCGCATCGCGATGTTCTGGTGGGAGCTCCCTCCCTGCGTGATGCTTCTCTACTCCACTGTCACTACTGACAGCGGCATCAGAGGGGTTAAATGCCTGCGACCGGTGGTAGCACCAATCATGGGCATTGCTGCGGGCTGTCAGCTGTCACATACAACTGAGAAACACACGATTGCTGTGGCGCTCACCGTGAGGCCGTGCGATCGGTGCACTGTACTAGTCTTCTGTTTGCAGGAACGCACCTCCCGCAGAGCAGTAGTAGTACGGTGCATGTCGTGAAGGGGTTAAAGGCTCGTTCGCACGACCATATTTTTGGTCTGAGTGCCAGAAGAGTGAAGAAACAGACCGCACTCGGACCAATGTTATTCTATGGGGCCGTGCACAGGAAGTATTTCGTCACTGCCTGAATCGGAGCGAGAACCTGACGGCAGCGTGCACGAGAGTCTTCTGTAAATTCGATGAGACTCATCCATTCAGGTCAACAGCTGCCGCACGGAGACACAGACGGCGCCTGATGGTTCTGGAAACATTGCGATTCTGTAACACCGGAAACTGTAAATGATGAATAGCGGCCGTAACAAACGCACTGCCCACAGACGACAAGCGGAAAAATCCTCCCACCGTTCTGGATGAAACTGCGATATTTTTTCTACACTCGTGGAGCCTGCCCTAATCATGAGCGCAGTTCCATCCTCGGCACAATGTCACCGCGATCGAGAATAACTGGTAAAGGGATTGTGACCAGCATTATGGGCAGAACTGGCCACACAATTATTACGCTACTGGCTCCAAAAATCGGGATCACTTTTCACCAAAAAACGTTCTTTCTTGCTTTGATCCGCATTAATTACGAGTCATTTCTCAATGTTCAGTACGGTGTGTGATCTATCGGAAAGATGACAGAGGGGCTCCGTGTACAGTAGACCCCCGGGAGTCACAGTGTTACATTATTAAAACAAAGAAAGCAAACGATCATAGAAGGAGATCAAATCTAAGGTTATACTCCGGCCCCGTACACTTTGTCTCCAGACTCCCCCTTACGTGGGACTGCACAGCTTAGCACTACCATGTTTCTCATGACTGCCCTGTGTCCTCCAGAAGGATCACCCGATGGAAATCTGACATAGTGGATCCTCCTCTACCTCAGCATAATCTATTGGATGAGAGTCGAGAGGTCTCCATACCCTTAGTGCCTCCTTCACACGTCCTGATATTTCTGGTGCTGGAGATGTCCGTGTGTTATACGTGTGGCCACCGTGTGCCGCATCAGTATCGCACGTACCGGCGCCTGAGAAAGGCCGGAACGTGCTGTTCTCAGGCGCCAGGTGCTGAAGACGGCTCACATCATCGTCTCCTGCTCTCCCTGTGATCAGCGCTAGCCGGGGACAATGCTGAGAGTAGTGGTCAGCCCCCGCTGTCTACATCAAGTGTAAAATGAAGAATAAAGTAAAAAAAACACATTGTATTCATCTTAACAGCAGCCCTTTTCCATGTTTGTGTTTTTGTTTTTCGCTCCCTTCCTATTTTTCCATCAATTTGGTCATGTGAGGGCTTATTTTTTGCGGGACGAGTTGTACTTCTGAATGACATCATTGGTTTTACCATGTCGTGTACTAGAAAACGGGAAACAAATTCCAAGTGCGGTGAAATTGCAAAAAAAACACTTGTTTTTTTGTTTGGCTTTTTGCTAGGTTCACTAAATGCTAAAACTAACCTGCCATTATGATTCTTCAGATCATTACGAGTTCATAGACACCAAACATGTCTAGGTTATTTTTTATCTAGGTGGTGAAAAAAAATTCCAAACTTTACTACAAAAAAAAGCGCAATTTTCCAAAACCCGTAGCGTCTCCATTTTTCACAATCTGGGGTCGGGTGAGGGCTTATTTTTTGCGTGCTGAGCTGGTGTTTTTAACATTTTGGTGCAGATACGTTCTTTTGATTGCCCGTTATTGCATTTTAATGCAATGTCGTGGTGACCAAAAAAACGTAATTCTGGCGTTTCGAATTTTTTTTCTTGTTACGCCGTTTAGCGATCAGGTTAATTTTTTTTTATTGATAGATCGGGCGATTCTGAACACGGCGATACCAAATATGTGTAGGTTTGATATTTTTTATTTTTTTTATTTTATTTTGAATGGGGTGAAAGGGGGGTGATTTATTCTTTCATATTTTTTTAAAATTTGTATTCATATTTTTTAAAAACATTTTTTTTCTTTACTTTTGGTATGCTTCAATAGCCTCCATGGAGGCTAGAAGCATCCACTACTCGATCGGCTCCGCTACATAGGGGCGATCTGAGCATCGCTCCTATGTAGCAGAATTCCTGCATTGCTACGAGATCCGACCACAGGGGGGCGCGCACAGCAATCCGGCATCAACAACCATAGAGGTCTCCAGGAGACTTCTGGTTATCATGCCGACACATCGCTGATCTCAGATCACGTGACGGGGGTCGGCGATGCGCTCATTTCCAGCCTGATGGCCGGAAGCGGTAGATAAATGCCGCTGTCAGCGTTTGACAACGGTATTTAACTAGTTAATAGCGGCGGGTGAATCACAATTCCACCCGCCGCTATTGCGGACGCATGTCAGCTGTTGAAAACATGTCCATGTCCCGGCTTTGAGGGGGGCTCAGCGCCGGAGCCTGCATCAAAGGAAGAGATGCGACCTCCGCAGTACTAGTATGGCGGAGGTCGTGAAGGGGTTAAACCCCTGAAGCCACTGTCCCCTGTAAATGAAGAAAAATAAAAAACAACATCCCTCACCTGTCCGACGTTTTAAGAAGCCAGTGTCCCACGCCGTAATCCATCTGTGTGAAATTTGCTCATCATCATGAGTGGTGTCCTGAGGCGGTGGCAGACAATGACTCGCTGCACCATGGCTTCTCACTGAGGTCAGCAGAGGTCACGGATCCGCTCTCGCTGCAGAGTCGTCTCGATCCTCACAATAAAGGGATCCACGTAGTGTTCAGGAGACTGAAGCTCCCGCCATGACTTCCTGCTCTTATCTGCTGTCAGTCATTCACGATCGGTTTCACTGTTTATCCGTTATAATGTGATCAGTGTTTTTTGTCAGAAAACATTTCCTCGGCGTTAAAGGGAACCTGTCACCCCCAAAATCGAAGAAGAGCTAAGCCCACCGGCATCAGGGCCTTCTCTACAGCATTCTGGCGACTGAACGCTTCAACAGGTCCACATGTCGCTTGAAATCACCGTGAAGGGTGTAATAAAGGACTGAATATTTGCTTTCCATCTGGTGAGTGCCGCTGCTTTTCATCGATCTTGGATGTGTATATACAGGAGCATCTCACAATATTAGAATATCAAAAAGTGAATTTATTTCAGATCTTCAATACAAAAAGTGAACCTCAACTATTCTATAGTCATTACACACAGAGTGATCTATTTCACGTGTTTATTTCTGTTAATGTCGATGATTATGGCTTCCAGCCAATGAAAACCCAAAATACATTATCTCAGTAAATTAGAATACTTTATAACACCACATTGAAAAATGATTGTAAAATCTGAAATGTTCCCTACTGAAATGTATGTTCAGTAATTGCACTCAATACTTGGTCAGGGCTCCTTTTGCATCAATTACTGCATCAATGCGGCGTGGCATGGAGGCGATCAGCCTGTGGCACTGCTGAGGGGTTATGGAAGCCCAGGTGGCTTTGATTGCAGCCTTCAGCTCATCTGCATTGTTGGATCTGGTGTCTCTCATCTTCCTCTTGACAATGCTCCATAGATTCTCTATGGGGTTAAGGTCAGGAGAGTTTGCTGCCAATCAAGCCCAGTGATACTGTTGTTTTTACACCAGGTATTGGTACTTTTGGCCGTGTGGACAGGGGCCAAGTCCTGCTGGAGAATGACATTTCCATCTCCATAAAGCTTGTAGGCAGAGGGAAGCATGAGGTGCTCTACAGTGTCCTGGTAGACGGCTGCGCTGACTTTGGTCTTGATAAAACCCAATGGACAGGGCCGTATTTGCCACTAGGCACCTGAGGGCAGGTACCTAGGGCGGCACAATGCGGGGGGGGGGGGGGGTGCGGCACCTGAGCAGGTTGTTTTTTTTTTTTTGTTTTTTTTAATAAAGTCCGGGCCAGGGTCACCTATTAGGGGGGAGAGATGAGCCCTGCAAGATGGGAGCGGCAGTGTCCGGGGAGCAAATAAGCCATGCATGGAGGGGGCCAGGGGGGAGAGATGAGGCCTGCAAGATGGGAGCTGCAGGGTCCGGGGAGCAAATGAGCCATGCATGGAGGCGGCCAGGGGGGAGAGATGAGGCCTGCAAGATGGGAGCTGCAGGGTCCGGGGAGCAAATGAGCCATGCATGGAGGCGGCCAGGGGGGAGAGATGAGCCCTCCAAGATGGGAGCGGCGGGGTCCGGGGAGTCAATGAGCCATGCATGGAGGCGGGGGAGAGATGAGCCCTGTAAGATAGGAGCGGCGTGGTCCAGGGAGCAAATGAGCCATGCATGGAGGGGGCCAGGGGGGAGAGATGAGCCCTGCAAGATGGGAGCGGCGGGGTCCGGGGAGCCCATGAGCCATGCATGGAGGGGGGGGGAGAGATGAGCCCTGTAAGATGAGAGCGGCGGGGTCTGGGGAGCAAATGAGCCATGCATGGAGGGGGCCAGGGGGGAGAGATGAGCCCTGCAAGATGGGAGCTGATGAGCCTTTCATACAGGGGGGGGGGGGGGTTGATGAGCCAGAGCCACCCATGCATACAGGAGGGGGGAGATGAGCCATGCATACAGGAGGGGGGAGTCGGGAGAGATGAGCCATGCATGATGGGAGCGGGGAGCCGATGAGCCATGCATACAGGGAGGAGGGGGAGATGAGCCATGCATACAGAATGGGAGGGGGGAAATGAGCCATGCATACAGGGAGGGGGGGAGAGATGAGCCATGCATGATGGGAGCGGGGAGCTGACGAGCCATGCATATGGGGGGGGAGATGAGCCATGCATACAAGATGGGAGGGCTATTATACAGTATGCATGGAGTATCATATGTGGCCGTTATAAAGTATGGAGCATCATGTGTGGCCATTATACAGTATTGAGCATCATGTGTGGCCATTATACAGTATGGAGCATCATGTGTGGCCATTATACAGTATTGAGCATCATGTGTGACCGTTATACAGTATGGAGCATCATGTGTGGCCATTATAAAGTATGGAGCACTGTGTGGCCATTATACAGTATTGAGCATCATGTGTGACCGTTATACAGTATGGAGCATCATGTGTGGTCATTATACAGTATGGAGCATCATGTGTGGCCATTATACAGTATGGAGCATCATGTGTGGCCATTATACAGTATGGAGCATCATGTGCAGTCATTATACAGTATGGAGCATCATGTGTGGCCATTATACAGTATGGAGCACTGTGTGGCCATTATACAGTATTGAGCATCATGTGTGGTCATTATACAGTATGGAGCATCATGTGTGGTCATTATACAGTATGGAGCATCATGTGTGGCCATTATACAGTATGGAGCATCATGTGCAGTCATTATACAGTATGGAGCATCATGTGTGGTCATTATACAGTATGGAGCATCATGTGTGGCCATTATACAGTATGGAGCACTGTGTGGCCATTATACAGTATTGAGCATCATGTGTGGCCATTATACAGTATGGAGCATCATGTGTGGCCATTATACAGTATGGAGCATCATGTGTGGTCATTATACAGTATGGAGCATCATGTGTGGCCATTATACAGTATGGAGCATCATGTGCAGTCATTATACAGTATGGAGCATCATGTGTGGCCATTATACAGTATGGAGCATCATGTGTGGCCATTATACAGTATGGAGCATCATGTGTGGCCATTATACAGTATGGAGCATCATGTGTGGCCATTATACAGTATGGAGCATCATGTGCGGTCATTATACAGTATGGAGCATCATGTGTGGCCATTATACAGTATGGAGCATCATGTGTGGCCATTATACAGTATGGAGCATCATGTGTGGCCATTATACAGTATGGAGCATCATGTGTGGCCATTATACAGTATGGAGCATCATGTGTGGCCATTATACAGTATGGAGCATCATGTGTGGCCATTATACAGTATGGAGCATCATGTGCAGTCATTATACAGTATGGAGCATCATGTGCGGTCATTATACAGTATGGAGCATCATGTGTGGCCATTATACAGTATGGAGCATCATGTGTGGCCATTATACAGTATGGAGCATCATGTGGGGCCAGTATACAGTATGGAGCATCATGTGTGGCCATTATACAGTATGGAGCATCATGTGTGGCCATTATACAGTATGGAGCATCATGTGGGGCCATTATACAGTATGGAGCATCATATGTGGCCATTATACAGTATGGAGCGTCATGTGTGGCTATTATACTGTATCAGTAATAGAATGATAAAGTCCATATAGCAATCCTACAGTGTCTGCTGGACATGGTATGGGGAGAGTTTATAGTTCAGTAAGTACACAGACACCATACTTCTTGTTGTTAACCAGTTAATGCTCTCTTGTCCACCACACTGCAGTGTCAAAAGAGGAAGACGGCGAGACAGGCAGCAACATCGCATCAGAGAGCTCTTGACCTCGAAACAGAAGATCCTCAGATCCTGGTATTGTGACATAATATTAAGAAGAATATTTATTCATTGATATTATGCTATTAACGCCACAGCACTTTACATGCATCATCAACCCTGTCCCCATTGGGGCTCACAATGTTAACATCCTATTAGTAGGTCTTTTGAGTGTAGTAGAAAACCCACACAAACACGGGGAGAACATAGAAGCTCTGCAGATGTCATCCTTGTTGGGATTTGAACCCCAGACCCCAGTGCTACAAAGCTGTTGTGGTGACTACTGAGCCACTCTATACAGTGCTAACCACTGAGGCACCGTGCTGCCATAATAGCTATACAAGAATATTTTTGCTGGCAGCATTGTGTATTAGCTCTTTCTTTGCACATTGATTTATTTGATGATTTAATATTGATATCCTATCCTTATAATAGGCCATCAATATTGACACCAGCAGTGATCAGTTGGCGGAAGGAGTTGCACTGCGATTTTACCATACTTATACACTGTGTCCCAATGGTCATTTGCTGGTTTTGCAGCATTAAGGCTGGAAACACGGACTGAGAGGCATGCGAGATAGTCGCATGTGTCACACGGGACAGCTGCAGGCTCTCTGGACGTGAGTGCTCCAGCTGCATAGAAACACATACAGCTGACGTGCTCCGTCCTGCCCCCGTCCGAGGGGAGTCATGTACGACTGGTACAAGCATCTCACACCGTGTGTTTCCAGCCTAAGAGGCCACATTTACTGAATTCAAATACTGTTTCAATCAAAAACATCTTAGGGTGCTTTCACACTGCTACATTTCTAAAACGTATCTATTAGTTTTAAAACGGATAGCCACGGATCAGTTTTGGCCTCCCATGAATCCCTATGGGCACGGATTGGTCCTATATGGCCATCCATGTGTGTGAGTTTTGTAATTGATCTATTTGTGTCAGTTTTGTTCATGCACCCAGAATCGGACACTGCTCCGGTTTTGGGCTGCCTTGAAAAACGCCTACACAAACGGACAGACACGGATCCGTAGCTGTCTGAGTCAAATAACATGGATGTCTATGGAGACGGATCTGTACAGATCCGTGAAGGAAACAGATCTGTTTTGCTGTAGTGAGCATGCTCAGAAGCAAGGTACAGCTCCTCCCAGCCCTATCTCTGGTCACTGATGACAGATCCGTTAAAAACGGTCGGTGGACATACGTTGGCATAGATCAGCGCCTGTCCAGGGAGTCCTGGAAATTCAAGCATTCAAACAGAATGGAGAATATGATAGTGTGAACGCAGCCTTAGCAGGCCAAGCTACAAGTTAGCAGATCGCCTTTCTTTCACCTCACCTTCACAGTTCTGGCATTTATGGAACTTGTGAGTTTTTGGAGAGTTTATGCTTGTGTTTCTTTGCAGGATGTCAGAATTGACTCCCAAAGCTGCTGTTTTGATGGTTACTACCTCCCACCATCTTTCATTTTTGGCTTAGGCCGGTTTCACATGTCCTGATATCAGTGTCCGTGTGCCGCCCGTGTGCTGCGTCAGGACCACACGGATGGCTGCCGGGGAACAATCACTACAGTAAGCGCTGTCCCCCGGCAGCTGGTGCTGAAGCCGGCTTTCATCCATTCTGCCTGCTGTGCCGCGACCAGCGTGAGTATAGGAGAATGAATGAGAGACTGACCTGCTGCGACCTCCGGACCATGCGAGAACGCAAGAGATGAGGTCACGGCAGTTCAAGCTGTCACAGTGACCTCATCTCTTGCATTCTCCCACAGTCCAGAGGTCACAGCAGGTCAGTTTCTCATTCATTCATTCTTCCCTGCTCGCTGGCAGAGCAGGAGAGAACAATGACAGCCGTGTTCAGCACCAGCCGCCGGGGAGAGCGGCTTATATTAGCGCTACTTCCCAGCCGGCCAGCCGTGCACACGGAGGACCTCAAAGTGTGTTCTCCATGTGTACGTGTGCAGCATGGTTTGCGCTATAAAGCTTTAGAAAAACAACGTATTAACTTACATATTCCTCTGATAATGAGGGCTCCAGGTTACGGCGTAGACTGAGATGGGCAGTCTCCATTCTCTCCCCCTCACTGCTCTTATCACGCCCCGCTGGGCGTCATCATTCCTTCTCTTCTCGCCCCTATGTTGAAACTCCCACCTCCTCATAGTGTGATGCACAGACGGACATCAGTTCTGGTCCGGTGCATTGTGGGAGCTGATCAGGTGTACAGGCCAGCTTCAATATGCGCATGGGCCCGGACCCAGACCTTACAGCCCATACACCCGCAGGGGTATGTTAGGGGCAGCTGAACAGTAGGTTTATGCACAGCTGCAACCTCTGGAGAATCCTGCACCTTGGGGTTCCCAGACTCCAGAGACACCAGCAGCTTTGAAAATGTTTGGCCTTTCTAATGGTATTTTAACAGCAACTCTGTTAGGGCTCCTTTCCACTTGCGAGAAACACGTCCGTGTCTCGCATGTGAAAACCAAGTTCTGGCGCCGGCACTCCAGAGCGGAGCGTGCGGCCGCATAGCAGCACATGGAGCTGCACGCTCCGCTCCAAAGTGCCGGTGCCAGAGCTGGGTTTTCACATGCGAGACACGGACGTGTTTCTCGGAAGTGGAAAGGAGCCCTAAAACTGATGAATTTGTATGGCAGAAACCTTCATTATGAACCCGTCTGTGCTGTGTATTACCCACAAATCTCTTCACGGTACAATGATCACACGTACTTTTTTCGTGAAATATCTGATATTTTCATACCTTATCCAAGGCATTGCATTATTCAACATTTTTTGGCAGCAGAGTGATCCCTTTTCTTTCCCATATTGCTTGAAACCCATTGCTGCTTAATAATGGCGAACATCCTTCATATTTTTTTCTTCAATTGGGCTCACGTGGAAAAGTAATTATCTTGCGTTTTTTTTTCAGTGGTTTCCTCTCAGTGTGCTACTCTTTACTGTAGTGCTATATATCTCAGTATCATAGCATCCAACAAATACAATTATATTATTCCAAAATGAGCGACAGCAGGAAGAAACTGAGCGGGGCCGAGTATCGTAAACGTGCTAAGGAAAAGACTTTGCGAACTGCAAAAGAGACAGAAAAAGCTGTGAAAATTGATGCTTTTTTTCGAAGCCTGGAACACCTAGCACAAGTAGCACTGTGCCAGAAACAAGAGAAGAAGTTATTGATGTCCGTGAAGATACCAGACAGGAGCCTGGGAGTTCCAGTGTTCATCAGGAGACTGACCCTCCTGCAGAAGATGTTTCAAGTGTAAATGAATCCGCTGTACTTCCAGGGATTAGTAATGATCCCGCAGAATGGCTGCTAAATAATGCTACAAGAGATGATGTGGCCATCAATGGCTTTAATCAAAACATGGATGCTGACTTCTGCAAATCAAGAAAGCAGTTTGGCACCAAGTACAGGATGCTGACCCAAAATATGTTTGAAAAAGAGCTAGTGAATGATGAAAAGCAAACCCGTCCCTACCTGGTATATTCTGAAAGTACAGGCAGGCTTTTTTGTGCCCCATGTCGACTATTTGGTGGCAAAGCAGCTATTGCACTAGTTGGTTTTAATGACTGGAACAATTGTGGCACAAGACTAAATGAACATGAGCATGAACATGGAGCATAAAACATGTGCACTTGCTTTTCATACACGGGGAAGCAAATTGGGAAAAATAAATAAACTGCTTACTGAGGAACTGACTTGTGAAATAAATTATTGGAGAAATGTTTTGAAAAGAGTTGTGTCTGTGGTAAGGGCACGTGGTGCACACGGACTTGCCTTCGGAGGGAGTAATGACCGCTTTGGTTCCAAACATAAAATGCTTCTGGAAGTCCTAGCAGAGTATGACCCTTTCCTGGCTGATCATGTCACTCGTTTTGGGAACCCGGGTAAAGGAAAGACATCATACCTATCGTTTGCCACATGTGAGGAATTTATCAATGTAATGGCTGATGAAGTCACAAAAAATATCATCAAAGAGATCAAAACTGAGAAATATTTCTCCATCAGTGTGGACTCAACTCCTGATATTTCACATGTTGACCAGCTTGCTTTTATAATACGATATGTCAAGGATGATGGGACACCTATGGAACGTTTTCTACTCTTCATACCAAATCCAGGCCATCGATCAGAAAGGCTGACAGAAGCGCTGATTAACACACTGAAGCATTTTGACTTGGACATCAGAAATTGTCGAGGCCAGTCATATGACAATGCCAACAACGTCTCTGGTCACTACAGTGGTCTGCAAGCAAGAATTAAGCCAATTAACCCACTCGCTGCCTATATTCCCTGCTCTGCACATTCCCTGAATTTAATTGGTACATGTGCAGCTGAGAGCTGTAAGGAAGCGTGTTCTTTCTTTGAACTTTTACAGCCTCCACAAACCGTTGGGATGTTTTACAAAAAGAATTATCTGCAGATCCAGGAACTTTAACTGTAACAAGATTGTCAGAGACACGCTGGTCTGCTCGTGAGGAGGCCGGTCGCAGTTTGAACAAGGACTTTGAACACATATTAAATGCACTGTCTGCAATCTCCGAAGACAACAGTGAAAAAGCTGCTACACGATGTTCTGCTGATGGGCTACTTAGTCAACTGCAACGACTTGAAACTGTATTCATGGCACACTTTTGGGGGTCCATTTTGGAAAGATTTCAAGCTGTTATTCGCAAATTACAACAAATAGATATAGATATATGTTTAGTAATAGAACTGTATGATTCTCTTGTGCAGTTTGTGAAGCAGATCAGGGAGATGTTTGACACATTTGAGTCGAGTGCCATGGCTAAATCAAGTGTGAAAGAATATGATCTTCGAAAAGGAAGCGCAACACTACTGAAAGTCAAGAAGACCTACAAAAGATTTCCGTGTAAACACCTACATTGTCATCTGTGACAATCTAATATCGGAACTGGAACGGAGAAAGTCAGCCTATGAGGAGTTTTTCGAAAAATTTAATTTCTGCCAAATTTAACCAAACTAGAAGCTTCTTCTATGAGGGAACAAGCTGAAAAACTTGGAGAGGTTTACAAAACAGACATTGAGGCAACTGACTTTGTGGAAGAATGCCTACACTTGCGTGGACACCTTTTGACTCTGGAGGAAGAATATAATTCTTTGAGTATCCTTAGGAAAATTCGTAAAGACGACCTTCATAACATTTATCCAAATGTGGATATTGCTTTGAGAATGTTTCTGTGCACACCAGCAACTAACTGTTCAGCAGAACGCTCGTTTTCTGCATTAAAGCGAATTAAAAATTATGTGAGGTCTAGCATGCGTGAAGATCGCCTAAATGCTCTTGCAATGTTGGCCATTGAAAGTGATCTTGTAAGGTCGCTGAATTATGACAAAATCATTGACCATTTTGCAGCCCAAAGAGCACGCCGTAAAAAGTTTTAAACATCTGCATCACAGAATGCAAAGATGTGTAAAAAATGCACACTTTCCTTATTACCAATTGCACTGGGTCCTGCTCTATATTTTTATTAATTTTGATTATTTGTTTTCACCACGTTTTTGAAGATAAGCAAGGTTAAGAAGAAAGTTTACACTTGCACTAGTTCTTGTATGTTAATATTATTTATTGTTAATTGCTATTATATACTGTATATAACAATAATATATTATTGTTATTGATATTATAATGTAGCATTGTTTATTAGCACCTTATTGTTGCCTTTTGCACATAAACCAATAAAATCATTAACAAATTATTTTTTGGATTTATTTAAAGGCAGTCTGTCTGCAGGATTTCACCCCTTCAAACTTTTTATATGTGCATGTATGTAGCTCTTTCAAAGACAAACTCTAAGGCCGGCGTCACACTCAGCGTATATACAGTGTATATATATATATATATATATATATATATGTCATTGAGACACACATATATATTCTGTATTTATATTTAATTCAGCGATAGATAGCTGAAAAGCTGGTAATTCAATTGCCGGCTTTTCATTTCTCCTTCACAAACCCGACAGGATATGACACATGATTACATACAGTAAACCATCTCATATCCCCCTTTTTTTTGCATATTCCACACTACTAATGTTAGTAGTGTGTATGTGCAAAATGTGGGAGCTGTAGCTTGTAAAATAAAGGGTTAAATCGCGGAAAAAATTGGCGTGGGCTCCCGCACAATTTTCTCCGCCAGAGTAGTAAAGCCAGTGACTGAGGGCAGATATTAATAGCCAGGAGAGGGTCCTTGGTTATTGCCCCCCCTGGCTACAAACATCTGCCCCCAGCCACCCCAGAAAAGGCACATCTGGAAGATGCGCCTATTCTGGCACTTGGCCTCTCTCTTCCCACTCCCGTGTAGCGGTGGGATATGGGGTAATGAAGGGTTAATGTCACCTTGCTATTGAAAGGTGACATTAACCCCTTAAGCCCCGAGGGTGGTTTGCACGTTAATGACCGGGCCAATTTTTACAATTCTGACCACTGTCCCTTTATGAGGTTATAACTCTGGAACACTTCAACGGATCTTGGCGATTCTGACATTGTTTTCTCGTGACATATTGTACTTCATGATAGTGGCAAAATTTCTTTGATATTACTTGCGTTTATTTGTGAAAAAAATGGAGATTTGGTGAAAATGTTGAAAATTTCGCAATTTTCCAACTTTGAATTTTTATGCCCTTAAATCACAGAGATATGTCACACAAAATACTTAATAAGTAACATTTCCCACATGTCTACTTTACATCAGCACAATTTTGGAACCAAAATTTTTTTTTGTTAGGGAGTTATAAGGATTAAAAGTTGACCAGCAATTTCTCATTTTTACAACACCATTTTTTTTTTTAGGGACAAAATCTCATTTGAAGTCATTTTGAGGGGTCTATATGATAGAAAATACCCAAGTGTGACACCATTCTAAAAACTGCACATCTCAAGGTGCTCAAAACCACATTCAAGAAGTTTATTAACCCTTCAGATGTTTCACAGGAATTTTTGGAATGTTTAAATAAAAATGAACTTTTAACTTTTTTTCACACAAAATTTATTTCAGCCCCAATTTGTTTTATTTTACCAAGGGTAACAGGAGAAAATGGATCCAAAAGTTGTTGTACAATTTGTCCTGAGTACGCTGATACCCCATATGTGGGGGTAAACCACTGTTTGGGCGCATGGCAGAGCTCGGAAGGAAAGGAGAGCCATTTTACTTTTCAATGCAAAATTGACTGGAATTGAGATGGGACGCTATGTTGCGTTTGGAGAGCCCCTGATGTGCGTAAACATTGAAACCTCCCACAAGTGACACCATTTTAGGAAAGTAGATCCCCTAAGGAACTTATCTAGATGTGTGGTGAGCACTTTGACCCAACAAGTGCTTCACAGAAGTTTATAATGCAGAGCCGTAAAAATAAAAAAATCATATTTTTTCACAAAAATGATCTTTTCGCCCACAATTTTTTATTTTCCCAAGGGTAAGAGAAGAAATTGGACCCCAAAAGTTGTTGTGCAATTTGTCCTGAGTACGCTGATACCCCATATGTGGGGATAAACGACTGTTTGTGCGCATGCCAGAGCTCGGAAGGGAAGGAGCGCCGTTTGACTTTTCAATGCAAAATTGACTGGAATTGAGATGGGACGCCATGTTGTGTTTGGAGAGCCACTGATGTGCCTAAACATTGAAACCCCCCACAAGTGACACCATTTTGGAAAGTAGACCCCCTAAGGAACTTATCTAGATGTGTTTTGAGAGCTTTGAACCCCCAAGTGTTTCACTACAGTTTATAACGCAGAGCCGTGAAAATATATATATATTTTTTTCACAAAAATGATTTATTAGCCCCCAGTTTTGTATGTTCCCAAGGGTAACAGGAGAAATTGGACCCCAAATGTTGTTGTCCAATTTGTCCTGAGTACGCTGATACCCCATATGTGGGGGGGAACCACTGTTTGGGCGCATGGCAGAGCTCGGAAGGGAAGGAGCGCCATTTGGAATGCTGACTTAGATGGATTGGTCTGCAGGCGTCACGTTGCATTTGCAGAGCCCCTGATGTACCCAAACAGTAGAAACCCCCACAAGTGACCCCATATTGGAAACTAGACCTCCCAAGGAACTTATCTAGATGTGTTGTGAGAACTTTGAACCCCCAAGTGTTTCACTACAGTTTACAACGCAGAGCCGTGAAAATAAAAAATATTTTTTTTTCCCACAAAAATGATTTTTAGCCCCCCCAAATTTTTATTTTCCGAAAGATAACAAGAGAACTTGGACCCCAAAAGTTGTTGTCCAATGTATCCTGAGTACGCTGATACCCCATATGTTGGGGTAAACACCTGTTTGGGCGCACGGGAGAGCTCGGAAGGGAAGGAGCACTGTTTTCCTTTTTCAACGCAGAATTGGCTGGAATTGAGATCGGACGCCATGTCGCGTTTGGAGAGCCCCTGATGTGCCTGAACAGTGGAAACTCCCCAATTCTACCTGAAACCCTAATCCAAACACACCCCTAACCCTAATGCCAACGGTAACCCTGACACACCCCTAACCCTGACACACCCAACCCTAATCCCCACCGTAAATGTAATCCAAACCTTAACCCTAACTTTAGCCCCAACCCTAACCCTAACTTTAGCCCCAACCCTAACCCTAACTTTAGCTCCAACCCTAACTGTAGCCTTAACCCTAGCCCCAACCCTAGCCCTAGCCCTAGCCCCAGCCCTAACCCTAATCCTAATGAGAAAATGGAAATAAATACATTTTTTTAATTTTATTTTTCCCTAACTAAGGGGGTGATGAAGGAGGGTTTGATTTACTTTTATATCGATTTTTTATATCGGATTTTTATGATTGGCAGCTGTCACACACTAAAAGACGGTTTTTATAGCAAAAAAGTTTTTGCGTCTCCACATTTTGAGACCTATAATTTTTCCATATTTTGGTCCACAGAGTCACGTGAGGTCTTGTTTTTTGCAGGACGAGTTGACGTTTTTATTGGTAACATTTTCGGGCACATGACATTTTTTTGATCGCATTGTATTCCGATTTTTGTGAGGCAGAATGACCAAAAACCAGCTATTCATGAATTTCTTTTGGGGGAGGCGTTTATACCGTTCCACGTTTGGTAAAATTGATAAAGCAGTTTTATTCTTCGGGTCAGTACGATTACAGCGATACCTCATTTATATCATTTTTTTTATGTTTGGCGCTTTTATACGATAAAAGCTATTTTATAGAAAAAATAATTATTTTGATATCGCTTTATTCTGAGGACTATACCTTTTTTATTTTTTTGCTGATGATGCTGTATGGTGGCTCGTTATTTGCGGGACAAGATGACGTTTTCAGCGGTACCATGGTTATTTATATCCATCTTTTTGATTGTGTGTTATTCCACTTTTTGTTCAGCGGTATGATAATAAAGCGTTGTTTTTTAACTCGTTTTTTTTTTTTTTCTTACGGTGTTCACTGAAGGGGTTAACTAGTGGGACAGTTTTATAGGTTGGGTCGTTACGGACGCGTCGATACTAAATATGTGTACTTTTATTGTTTTTGTTTTTTTTTATTTAGATAAAGAAATGTATTTATGGGAATAATATATATTTTTTTTATTTATTTAGGAAATTTTTTTTTTTTTTTTACACATGTGGAAATTTTTTTTTTTACTTTGTCCCAGGGGGGGACATCACAGATCGCCGATCTGACAGTTTGCACAGCACTCTGTCAGATCGGCGATCTAACTTAGAGCGCTGCAGGCTTACCAGAGCCTGGTCTGCACCCAGAAGTAATCCCTGCAGTACCCAGATGCAGCCCCGCGGCCATTTTGGATCCGGGGCCTACAGGGATAGGAGGTAAGAGACCCTCGCAGCAACGCGATCACATCGCGTTGCTCCGGGGGTCTCAGGGAAGCCCGCAGGGAGCCCCCTCCCTGTGCGATGCTTCCCTGTACCGCTGGCACACCGCGATCATGTTTGATCGCGGTGTGCCGGGGGTTAATGTGCCGGGGGCGGTCCGTGACTGCTCCTGGCACATAGTGCCGGATGTCAGCTGCGATAGTCAGCTGACACCCGGCCGCGATCGGCCGCGCTCCCCCCGTGAGTGCGGCCGATCGGCTATGACGTACTATCCTGTCACTGGGAATTAAGTCCCAGGTCACCTTGATGGGATAGTACGTCATATGGCATTAAGGGGTTAAGCCAGATTAATAATGGAGAGGCGTCAATTATGACACCTATTCATTATTAATCCAATAGTACGAAATGGTTAATAAAACACACACATTATTTAAAAGTATTTTAATGAAATAAAGACACAGGGTGTTGTAATATTTTATTATACTGGTAATCCACCTGAAGACCCTCGTCCTGTAAAAAAGTAAAATCAAAAATCAACAATATCCCATACCTTCCGTAGTTCTGTCAGTCCCACGATGTAAATCCATCTGAAAGGGTTAAATCATTTTACAGCCAGGAGCTCTGCTAATGCAGTCGCTCGTGCCTGTAAAATGTTGTGAATGAATGTAATGCAGGGGAATGACCTGTAGTTACCTTGAGTTGCGGTGAGGCGCCCTCTGCTGGATGTCCTCATATGAACTCGAGCGTGGGAACTTTTCATATGAGGACATCCAGCAGAGGGCGCATTACCGCAACTCAAGGTAACTACAGGACATTCCCCTGCATTACATTCATTCACCAAGTTTTACAGGCACGAGCGACTGCATTAGCAAAGCTCCTGGCTGTAAAATGATTTAACCCCTTCAGATGGATTTACATCGTGGGACTGAAGGAACGACGGAAGGTATGGAATATTGTTGATTTTTTATTTTACCTTTTTTACAGGACGAGGGGCTTCAGGTGGATTACCAGTATAATAAAATATTACAACAACATGTGTCTTTATTTCATTAAAATACTTTGTAATAATGTGTGTGTGTTTTATTAACCATTTCGTACTATTGGATTAATAATGGATAGGTGTCATAATTGACGCCTCTCCATTATTAATCTGGCTTAATGTCACCTTACAATAGCAAAGTGACATTAACCCTTCATTACCCCATATCTGTTGTGTATCCGCTTTTTGGGCTCCCCTGGTGGTTGCTGGTGGTACTGGTGACTTGTTTGCACTTTGCTTCTTCTGTTCACCTGCTTCCATCAGTGTTTGGGAGTTTCCTATTTAGCCTTGCTCTCCAGTCATTTCCTTGCCGGTCATCATTGTAACCAGAGCCTTCGGTTGCATGTTCCTGCTACTAGTCTGTTGATCAGCTAAGTGGACTTTGTCCTTTTGTTTTGTATCTTTTGTCCAGTTTGCAGTTTTTGTTATTCTCTGTTACTGGAAGCTCTTGTGGACTGAAATTGCCACTCCTGTGTCATGAGTTGACACAGGAGTCTTAAAGTAATTTCAGGATGGTTTTTGAAAGGGTTTTCAGTTGACCGTGAAGTCCTCTTTTGTATCCTTCTGCTATCTAGTAAGTGGACCTCTCTTTGCTAAATCTACTTTCATACTGTGTATGTCTTTTCCTCTTAATTCACCGTTATTACATGTGGGGGGCTGCTATCATCTTTTGGGGTATTTCCCTAGAGGTAAGCCAGGTCTGTTTCTTCCTCTACCAGGCGTAGTTAGTCCTCCGGCTGGCGCGTGGCATATAGGAAGCCGTAGGTATGCTCCCTGGCTACTGTTAGTTGTGTGGTAGATTTAGCTCACGGTCAACTCGAGTTTCCATCACCCGAGAGCTCGTTCGTTATTTATATGTTTCTTACGTTCCCTTGCCATTGGGAACCATGACACATATCCCACCGCAACACGGGAGTGGGAAGAGAGAGGCCAAGTGCCAGAGTAGTCGCATCTTCCAGATGTGCCTTTTCTGGGGTGGCTGGGGGCAGATGTTTTTAGCCAGGGGGGCCAATAACCGTGGACCCTCTCTAGGCTATTAATATCTGCCCTCAGTCACTGGCTTTACCACTCTGGCGGGGAAAATTGCGCGGGAGCCCACGCCCATTTTTTTCCGCAATTTAACCCTTTATTTTAATAGCTAGAGCCCCCAAATTTTGCACATACACACTACTAACATTAGTAGTGTGGAATATGCAAAAAAAAAAAAAAGGGATATGAGATGGTTTACTGTATGTAACCATGTCTCATATCATGTCGGGTTCGTGAAGGAGAAAGAAAACGCCGGCAATTGATTTACCGGCTTTTATGATATCTAGCGCTGTATGAAATATAAATATCATATATGTGTCTAACTGATAGAATAGGGACATATATGTATATATATATATATCTATGTGTAGACATTTATTCTACCTATTCTATTCCATTCTGTCAGTGTGATTTTACTGTACACCGCACTGAATTACTGGCTTTTCTCTCTAACACCGGTGCGTATTTCTCGCAGGTCACACTGCTGGTCCGTGTGTAATCCGTATTTTTCTCGCCCCCATAGAATTTCATTGGCGATTTTTTTTTTTGCGCAATACGGTGACAAATGCAGCATGCTGCGATTTTCAACGGCCGTACAAGACCGTATAATACGGATCAGTAAAATACGGCTGATAGGAGCTGCCCCATAGAGAATCATTGTACCGTATGCAATCCGTATTTTCTGCACCTCTCATACGTCCGTAAAACTCGCTAGTGTGACGCCGGCCTAACTCTTTCAAAGACATAAATACCTTTTATATGGTCAGTCCCTTTCTCCCTAAGGCTGCTTTCACACTTGCGCTGTACGACGCACGTCGCATTGCGTCGTTTAGATGAAAAAACGCATCCTGCAAAGTTGTCTGCGGGATGCGTTTTTTCCCCATAGACTAACATTAGCGACGCATTGCGACGCATTGTCACACGTCGCAACCGTCGTGCGACAGATGCGTCGTGTTGTGGCGGACCGTCGGCACAAAAAACGTTACATGTAACGTTTTTTTGTGCATCGTCTCCGCCATTTCTGACCGAGCATGCGCGGCCGGAACTCCGCCCCCTCCTCCTCGGACATCACAATGGGGCAGCGGATGTGATGTAAAACTGCATCCGCTGCCCCCGTTGTGCTGCGATTTCACAGTATGCGTCGGTACGTCGGGCTGACGCACTGCGATGGGCCGACGCTAGTGTGAAAGTAGCCTTATTCAGAAATCAGCATTTCGATATATAAATAATGCCTAACGACTATGGTGGATCTTAACCCTCTATCGCTCCAGCTCTATTTCCCGCAGAGTGCCACCTCCTTTTGCTTCACTGACGGCCTCTATTCTGTGTTTCCTTCTGGAAAAAAGCTGTAAGTTAATCAGGAAGAGGTGGCACTGACCGGGTATAGAGCTGGAGCAACAGATCTACTCCCTCATTTGCATATGTATGCAAACGGATTTCAGATGAGTGGACTGAAAATGTAAAAATATTGCTGGAATTGTCTTTGAAAGAGCTACATGGGCATATACATAGATTTGGACCCCTTACTCATTCCCTATGGGACTTGCGGACATGTGCAGCACTTGCGGTTTTGCACTTACGATGAGACAAAAAAACCACTGCTGGCAGCATTTTTTTTCCGTTGCTGCAAGTACTGCATTTACTGGATCGCGGCAAAACCGCAAGCGCCGCACAGGTCCGCAAGTCCCACAGGGAATGGATGAGGCTGAAGGCAGTGTTGCCGTGACGCGTTACGTGGCAGATGCAGAAAAACTGCCAGATCTGCCGCAAATGGTAAAAATCGCTGATGTGAAAGTAGCCCAAGTCACTGCCGACAGTGTCTGCATTAGTCATACTCACCAATGTGGGAGGCAGCACGAAAAGTGCCTAGGGCGGCATGAACTCTAAATACGGCCCTGCCAGTGGACCTACACCAGCAGATGACATGGCTCCCCAAACCATCACTGATTGTGGAGACTTTTACACCTAATCAGACCTTGTTCATTCTGTTTTGCTTTTTCAACTTTAAAGTAGAACTGCAGGAACTTGTTTTATACCCGCAGGCTTTTCTATGTAATCTGACAGCAGCATGATCTAGGGGCAGAGATCCCGATTACAGTGACGTGTCACTTACTGTGCTGCTTGCTGTATTTTTTTTTATAAAATCCCTGTTTTCTCTGCTGCAAAGCTCTGAATGCTGATCACTGCATAACCCCACCTACTGTTATGACCGGGTGGTTAAGGAGCCACACTGATATGACCTGGTGGCTAAAACGCAACATGGGACGAGCTCTGAGGAGGTGGTATCTCTACTGACCGCAGTTCCTAATCCTAACAACAACACTAGTAATAGCCGTGGGATGTTCCTGACTCTCCCTAGACACCTCGTCACAGCCTAAGAACTAACTACCCCTAAAGAAGGAAATAGAAAGCTATCTTGCCTCAGAGAAAACCCCAAAAGGAAAGATAGCCCCCCCACAAATATTGACTGTGAGTGGAGAGGGAAATGACGTACACAGGAATGAAATCAGATTTTAGCAAAGGAGGCCAAAACTAAACTAGATAGACAGAATAGAAAAGGATACTGTGCGGTCAGTATTAAAAACTAAAAATCCACGCAGAGTTTACAAAAATGAACTCCACACCGACTCACGGTGTGGAGGGGCAAATCTGCTTCCCCAGAGCTTCCAGCTAGCCTGAATATAACATAATGACAAGCTGGACAAAAAGAGACATAAATAGCTGAGCAATAGAGTCCAAAGCAAATGGACAACTAAAGAACTAGCAAAAACTTATCTTTTGCTGAAAAGGACAGGCCATATGAGAAATCCAAGGAGAGAACCAAATCCAACCAAGAACATTGACAGCTGGCATGAACTAAAGCCCAGAGCCAGTTTAAATAACAAATCCAGGCAAGACAATTAGTGAAGGCAGCTGCTACAGCTAACCTCAAGGAGCAGCAGTTCCACTCGAAACCACCAGAGGGAGCCCAAGGGCAGAACTCACAAAAGTACCATTAACAACCACAGGAGGGAGCTCCAGAACGGAATTCACAACAGTACCCCCCCCTTGAGGAGGGGTCACCGAACCCTCACCAGAGCCCCCAGGCCGATCAGGACGAGCCAAATGGAAAGCACGAACCAAATCGGCAGCATGGACATCGGAGGCAACAACCCAAGAATTATCCTCCTGGCCATAACCCTTCCACTTGACCAAATACTGAAGCTTCCGCCTCGAAAAACGAGAATCCAAAATCTTCACCACATATTCCAATTTCCCCTCAACCAACACCGGAGCAGGAGGATCAACGGAGGGAACCATAGGTACCATATATCTCCGCAACAAAGATCTATGGAACACATTATGAATGGAAAAAGAAGCTGGAAGGGCCAAACGAAAAGACACCGGATTGATAATTTCAGAAATCTTATAAGGACCAATAAAGCGAGGCTTGAACTTAGGGGAAGAAACCTTCATAGGAACATGACGAGAAGACAACCAGACCAAATCCCCAACACGAAGCCAGGGACCAACACACCGACGACGGTTAGCAAAAGTTGAGCCTTTTCCTGAGACAACGTTAAATTGTCCACCACATGAGTCCAAATTTGCTGCAACCTGTCAACCACAGAATCCACACCAGGACAGTCAGAAGGCTCAACCTGCCCCGAAGAAAAACGAGGATGAAAACCGAAGTTACAAAAGAAAGGCGAAACCAAGGTAGCCGAACTAGCCCGATTATTAAGGGCAAACTCGGCCAACGACAAGAAGGTCACCCCATCATCCTGATCAGCAGACACGAAGCATCTCAAATAGGTTTCCAAGGTCTGATTGGTTCGCTCCGTTTGGCCATTTGTCTGAGGATGAAACGCCGAAGAAAAAGACAAATCAATGCCCATCCTAGCACAAAAGGACCGCCAAAACCTAGAAACAAACTGGGAACCTCTGTCAGACACAATATTCTCCGGAATACCATGCAAACGAACCACATGCTGAAAAAATAATGGAACCAAATCAGAGGAGGAAGGCAACTTAGGCAAAGGTACCAAATGGACCATCTTAGAAAACCGGTCACAAACCACCCAGATGACAGACATCTTCTGGGAAACAGGAAGATCCAAAATAAAATCCATGGAAATATGTGTCCAGGGCCTCTCAGGGATCGGCAAAGGCAAAAGCAACCCGCTAGCACGGGAACAGCAAGGCTTGGCCCGAGCACAAGTCCCACAGGACTGCACAAAAGAACGCACATCCCGCGACAAGGAAGGCCACCAAAAGGACCTAGCAACCAAATCTCTGGTACCAAAAATCCCAGGATGGCCAGCCAATACTGAACAATGAACCTCAGAAATTACCTTGCTGGTCCATCTATCAGGAACAAACAGTTTCCCCACTGGACAGCGGTCAGGTTTATCAGCCTGAAACTCCTGAAGTACCTGCCGCAAATCAGGGGAGATGGCAGAAAGAATCACCCCCTCCTTGAGAATACCAGCCGGCTCAAGGACTCCCGGAGAATCAGGCAGAAAACTCCTAGAAAGGGCATCAGCCTTCACATTCTTAGATCCCAGAATATACGAGACCACAAAATCAAAACGGGAGAAAAACAAAGACCATCGAGCCTGTCTAGGATTCAACCGCTTAGCAGACTCGAGGTAAATCAGATTCTTATGATCAGTCAAGACCACAACGCGATGCTTGGCTCCCTCAAGCCAATGTCGCCACTCCTCGAATGCCCACTTCATCGACAACAACTCCCGATTGCCGACATCATAATTACGCTCAGCAGGCGAAAACTTTCTGGAGAAGAAAGCACACGGTTTCATCAAAGAGCCATCAGAACTTCTCGGAGACAAAATGGCCCCTGCCCCAATCTCAGAAGCGTCAACCTCAACCTGAAAAGGGAGAGAGACATCTGGCTGACGCAACACAGGGGCAGAAGTAAAACGACGTTTAAGCTCCTGAAAGGCCTCAACAGCCGCAGAGGACCAATTCATCACATCAGCGCCTTTCTTCGTCAAATCGGTCAGAGGCTTCACCACACTGGAAAAATTAGCAATAAAGCGGCGATAAAAATTAGCAAAACCCAAAAATTTCTGAAGGCTCTTTACAGATGTGGGTTGAGTCCAATCATGAATGGCCTGGACTTTAACAGGGTCCATTTCAATAGCCGAGGGAGAAAAAATGAAACCTGTTGTGAATTTGGATTCTGGGCTCCCCCGGTGGCCGCTTGTGGAATTGGACTTGTCATCCTCTTTCCTGTTTCACCTGGTTCCATCAGTAGTGGGTGTCGCTATTTAAGCTCATTTCTCTGGTGGTTTCTTGCCGGTCAACAATGTTATCTGATGCCTCTCAGTGCTTGTTCCTGCTTCTAGACAACTACTAGATAAGTTGGACTTTTGTCCATGTTTTGTTTTGCCTATTTGTTCCAGTTCACAGCTGAAGTTTTGTTACTGTGTCTGGAAAGCTCTCGTTGATCAGGGATTGCTACTCTGGCGTTATGAGTTAATGCCAGAGTTTAAGGTAATCTCTGGATGGTGTTTTGTTAGTGTTTTTCTGCTGACCATGAAAGTATACTATCTGTCTTCTGCTATCTAGTAAGCGGACCTCAAATTTGCTAAGACTATTTTCCTGCTGCGTTTGTAGTTTCATCTGAACTCACCGTCATTATATGTGGGGGGCTACTGTCTTCTTTGGAATATTTCTCTAGAGGTGAGCCAGGTCTTATATTTCCCTCTGCTAGCTATTTAGGTCTTAGGCCAGAGCTGGGCATCTAGCGATAAATAGGAAATGCTACCTGGCTATTTCTAGTTGCGCGGCAGGCTTAGTTCATGGTCAGTATAGTTCCATCTTCCGAGAGCTTGTCCCTTTATAGGCTTGCTATGATCTCTGCCTGCAGAGATCATGACAGTTTGACCGGCCGGTAAAGTGTTAAAGACCCAGGTTGAGAAAGGAGAGTTATAAGAAGTCTGCTGGAATTTTTTTTTTTTTTTTTTCCTCCAGTCTGCCTTGCTGCAGTCTTTTTTTTCTCTCTCTCCTCCTAATCTCTGTATGCTCTGTGTGCACCTGACAATAATGGATCTCCAGAGTGTAACTGCGGGTTTGAATAATCTCATCACGAAAGTACAAAATTTACAAGATTTTGTGGTACATACTCCGGTATCTGAGCCGAGAATTCCTTTGCCGGAGTTCTTCACAGGGAATAGAGCTAGCTTCCAGAATTTCCGAAATAATTGTAAGCTTTATTTGTCCCTGAAGTCTCGTTCAGCTGGAGACCCTGCTCAGCAGGTTAGGATTGTGATTTCCTTGCTCAGGGGTGACCCTCAAGATTGGGCCTTCTCATTGCCAGCAGGGGATCCTGCGTTACGCGATGTGGATGCGTTTTTTCTGGCCTTGGGCTTGCTTTATGAGGAACCTCATTTGGAACTTCAGGCAGAAAAAACTTTGATGGCACTATCTCAGGGGCAAGACGAAGCTGAAGTTTTCTGCCAAAAATTCCGTAAATGGTCTGTGCTTACTCAGTGGAATGAGTGCGCTTTGGCGGCAACTTTCAGAGAAGGTCTCTCTGATGCCGTTAAGGATGTTATGGTGGGGTTCCCTTTGCCTGCAGGTCTGAATGAGTCCATGACAATGGCTATTCAGATTGATAGGCGTCTGCGGGAGCGCAAACCGGTGCACCATCTGGCGGTGTCTATGGAAAAGACGCCAGAAAGTATGCAGTGTGATAGAATTCTGTCCAGGAGCGAGCGACAGAATTTTAGACGGAAGAATAGATTGTGTTTCTATTGTGGGGATTCTACTCATGTTATATCAGCATGCTCTAGGCGTACAAAGAAGCTTGATAAGTCTGTTTCCATTGGCACCATTCAGTCTAAGTTTATTTTGTCTGTAACCCTGATTTGCTCTTTGTCATCCATTGCCACGGACGCCTATGTTGACTCTGGCGCCGCTCTGAGTCTTATGGATTGGTCCTTTGCCAATCGTTGTGGTTTTAATTTAGAGCCTTTGGAGACTCTTATTCCTCTGAAGGGGATTGACTCCACCCCATTGGCTAATAATAAACCACAATACTGGACACAAGTAACCATGCGTATCAATCCGGATCACCAGGAGATTATTCGTTTCCTGGTGCTGTATAATTTACATGACGATTTGGTACTGGGATTGCCATGGTTGCAGTCTCACAACCCAGTCTTGGACTGGAGAGCAATGTCTGTGTTGAGCTGGGGATGTAAGGGTATTCATGGGGACGTACCTTTGGTTTCTATTTCGTCGTCCATTCCCTCTGAAGTCCCTGAGTTCCTCTCTGATTATCAAGACGTCTTTGACGAACCCAAGCTTGGGTCGTTACCTCCGCACCGTGAGTGCGATTGTGCCATAGATTTGATACCGGGTTGTAAATATCCAAAGGGTCGTTTGTTTAATTTGTCTGTGCCGGAACATGCTGCTATGCGGGAATATATAAAGGAGTCTTTGGAAAAGGGACATATTCGTCCATCTTCTTCTCCCTTGGGAGCTGGGTTTTTCTTTGTCTCAAAAAAAGACGGCTCTTTGAGACCATGTATTGATTATCGGCTTCTGAATAAGATTACTGTTAAGTATCAATACCCATTGCCATTGCTTACTGATTTGTTTGCTCGTATAGAGGGTGCTAAGTGGTTCTCTAAAATTGATCTTCGTGGGGCGTATAATTTGGTGCGGATCAGGCAGGGGGATGAGTGGAAGACCGCATTTAATACGCCCGAGGGCCACTTTGAGTATTTGGTCATGCCTTTTGGTCTTTCTAATGCCCCTTCAGTTTTCCAGTCTTTTATGCATGATATTTTCCGCGATTTTCTGGATAAATTTATGATAATATATCTGGATGATATTCTGATTTTTTCTGATGACTGGGACTCTCATGTCCAGCAGGTCAGGAGAGTTTTTCAGGTTCTGCGGTCTAATTCTTTATGTGTGAAGGGGTCTAAGTGCGTTTTTGGGGTCCAGAAAATTTCCTTTTTGGGGTATATTTTTTCTCCCTCTTCCATTGAGATGGATCCCGTCAAGGTGCAAGCTATTTGTGACTGGACTCAGCCCTCCTCTCTTAAGGGTCTTCAGAGATTTTTGGGCTTTGCCAACTTTTACCGCCGATTTATTGCTGGTTTTTCGGATGTCGTTATTGCGCAGGTATGAGGTACCTGTTGTACCTTCAGTTGAGCCTCCTGCTCCGGTGTTGGTTGAGGGTGAGTTGGAGTACGTTGTGGAGAAAATTTTGGACTCTCGTGTTTCCAGACGGAAACTCCAGTATCTGGTCAACTGGAAGGGTTACGGCCAGGAGGATAATTCTTGGGTCAATGCATCTGATGTTCATGCTTCTGATCTTGTTCGTGCCTTCCATAGGGCTCATCCTGGTCGCCCTGGTGGATCTGGTGAGGGTTCGGTGCCCCCTCCTTGAGGGGGGGGTACTGTTGTGAATTTGGATTCTGGGCTCCCCCGGTGGCCGCTTGTGGAATTGGACTTGTCATCCTCTTTCCTGTTTCACCTGGTTCCATCAGTAGTGGGTGTCGCTATTTAAGCTCATTTCTCTGGTGGTTTCTTGCCGGTCAACAATGTTATCTGATGCCTCTCAGTGCTTGTTCCTGCTTCTAGACAACTACTAGATAAGTTGGACTTTTGTCCATGTTTTGTTTTGCCTATTTGTTCCAGTTCACAGCTGAAGTTTTGTTACTGTGTCTGGAAAGCTCTCGTTGATCAGGGATTGCTACTCTGGCGTTATGAGTTAATGCCAGAGTTTAAGGTAATCTCTGGATGGTGTTTTGTTAGTGTTTTTCTGCTGACCATGAAAGTATACTATCTGTCTTCTGCTATCTAGTAAGCGGACCTCAAATTTGCTAAGACTATTTTCCTGCTGCGTTTGTAGTTTCATCTGAACTCACCGTCATTATATGTGGGGGGCTACTGTCTTCTTTGGAATATTTCTCTAGAGGTGAGCCAGGTCTTATATTTCCCTCTGCTAGCTATTTAGGTCTTAGGCCAGAGCTGGGCATCTAGCGATAAATAGGAAATGCTACCTGGCTATTTCTAGTTGCGCGGCAGGCTTAGTTCATGGTCAGTATAGTTCCATCTTCCGAGAGCTTGTCCCTTTATAGGCTTGCTATGATCTCTGCCTGCAGAGATCATGACAGAAACCCAAAAAAGAAACCTTCTGAACTCCAAAGAGGCACTTAGACCCCTTCACAAACAACGCATTAGCACGAAGGACCTGAAATACCATCCTGACCTGCTTCACATGAGACTCCCAATCATCGGAAAAAACCAAAATATCATCCAAATATACAATCATGAATTTATCCAGATAACTCCGGAAGATATCATGCATAAAGGACTGAAACACAGATGGAGCATTAGAGAGCCCAAATGGCATCACAAGGTATTCAAAATGGCCTTCGGGCGTATTAAATGCTGTTTTCCATTCATCACCCTGTTTAATACGAACAAGATTATACGCCCCTCGAAGGTCGATCTTAGTAAACCAACTAGCCCCCTTAATCCGAGCAAACAAATCAGAAAGCAAAGGTATAGGGTACTGGAACTTGACCGTGATCTTATTGAGAAGGCGATAATCAGGGGTGGGATTCAAATTTTTAACAACAGGTCCTCTAAGTCGCGGCGGCCGGAATTTTGGCCACGCCCATTTTCAATAACCCCGCCCATACTAATAAGCCACGCCCAGTGGCACGATTCATATTTTTGGAAGCAGTTTGTCTCCCTTAATGACAAGAATACGTTGTGACATACGGTATTAAAGTCATTCAAAGAAACAAACGACTAAAGCAAATGTACTGCACAGGACAATTGTCCGTGTACAAGGTGCTTTAGCTGATCAGTCCACAACATCCTTAGTTAAATCGGGCTTCCCCTTTACTGATTTGTAGCGTACACACGACAGACTACACAGGAGGTATAGAAATGTAATTTTCATTAAACATTAAGGGCTCCCGCACACGAGCGACTTTCTCTTCCGACTATCGCAACGGCACGGCTCAGGAAATCCTGCCCTGGAGGCAGGTGTGTTGCACAGAGCGGCACGGCTCACCTGAGCCGCGCTGCAAGTCCCGGACCGGCCGCGCGGCTCCCCCGGGCTCCGATGTAAACACATCGGAGCCTGGGGGAGCCGGGCGGCCGGTCCGGGACTTGCGGCTCAGGTGAGCCGCGCCACTCCGTGCAACACACCTGGATTTCTAGAGCCGTGCCGTTGCGATAATCGCACGGCAAAGTCGCTCGTGTGCGGGAGCCCTAAAGGGATAGTGCCATCACTCCTTTTCACGGCTGAACATGAACCAAAACAAACTCGCACTTTCTGAACAAACAAGTCAGAGGGTCTGACTAAAGAGGAAGTATATAGTCACAGTGCCCCCTAATAGCCACCAGTGCCCCCTAATAGCCACCACAGTGCCCCCTTATAGCCACCACAGTGCCCCCAATAGTCACAGTGCCCCCTAATAGCCACCACAGTGCCCCCTAACAGCCACCAGTGCCCCCCAATAGCCACCACAGTGCCCCCCAATAGCCACCACAGTGCCCCCTTATAGCCACCACAGTGCCCCCAATAGTCACAGTGCTCCCTAATAGCCACGGCAGTGCCCCCAATAGTCGCAGTGCCCCCTAATAGCCACCACACTGCCCCAATAGTAATAGTGCCCCCCTAATAGCCACCATAGTGCCCCTTAATAGTCACAACAGTGCCCTCAATAGTCACAGCGCGCCCCCTAATAGCCCCAAGTCACAGTGCCCCCTAATAGCCACGGCAGTGCCCCCAATAGTCATAGCGCCCGCGCCCCCAATAGCCACACTGCCCCATGCAAAAAAAAAAATGTTTGAACTCCCATACTTACAAACGGCGCTCTCTGCAGTCTTCTCCTCTCTCTCTGCAGTCTTCTCACTCCCTGTATTCTCGCTCCCAGCCGCAGCCTACGAGGTGCCGGAGAAAGCTCCCTGCACGGAACGACGTGTACAGTGACGTCGTCACGTCGTCCCGTGTAGGAGGCTCGTCCCGGGATCGCAAGCTGATAGGCTGCTGCTGGACGGAGGAACCCGGCGGTGAGGTGAGTGAACTTTTTTTTCTTTTCTTATCTTCTGCCGCGATCGGGTCACACAGCCTGGAGGACCCCTTCTTCCACGATCGGGTCCCGCTCCTCCCGGGGTGAACAATCCCCACCAGCAGCACAGCAACCCGTCCGGGGGCGGTCCGGAGGCGGTCCGGGGGCGTGGTAACCATTTTCAATTACCGGAACGCTGGCAGATAGAAATTTTAGTAAACGGCTGCCCCGTACCGGGTCGTACCGGCTGAATCCCACCCCTGGCGATAATCTATACAGGGCCTCAAGGAGCCATCCTTCTTGGCAACAAAAAAGAACCCCGCTCCCAACGGTGATGAAGACGGGCGAATATGCCCCTTCTCCAAGGACTCCTTTACATAACTCCGCATAGCAGCATGCTCTGGCACAGACAGATTGAAAAGTCGGCCCTTAGGGAACTTACAGCCAGGAATCAAATTAATAGCGCAATCACAGTCCCTATGAGGAGGCAGGGAACTGGACTTGGGCTCATCAACTATATCCTGGAAATCCGACGAAAACTCAGGAACTTCAGAAGAAGGGGACGAGGAAATTGACATCAAAGGAATATCACTATGTATCCCTTGACAACCCCAACTAGTCACAGACATAGATTTCCAATCCAGCACTGGATTATGTACCTGTAACCATGGAAAACCCAGAACAACAACATCATGCAAATTATGCAACACCAAAAAACAACAATCTTCCTGATGTGCTGGAGCCATGCACATGGTCAACTGTGTCCAGTACTGAGGCTTATTCTTGGCCAATGGTGTAGCATCAATCTCCCTTAAGGGAATAGGGCTCTGCAAAGGCTCCAAGAAAAAACCACAACGCTTGGCAAATTCTAAGTCCATTAAGTTCAGGGCAGCGCCAGAATCCACAAATGCCATAACAGAAAAGGACGACAATGAGCAAATCAGGGTAACAGACAAGAGAAATTTAGGCTGTACAGTACTAATAGTAACAGACCTAGCGACCCTCTTAGTACGCTTCGGACAATCAGAAATAGCATGAGTAGAGTCACCACAGTAAAAGCACAGCCCATTCTGACGTCTGAATTTCTGCCGTTCTGCTCTAGTCAAAATCCTATCACATTGCATAGGCTCAGGACTCTGCTCAGAGGACACTGCCATATGGTGCACCACCTTGCGCTCGCGCAGGCGCCGATCAATCTGAATGGCCAAAGACATTGATTCGTTCAAACCAGCAGGCGTGGGGAACCCCACCATAACATCTTTTAGGGCTTCAGAAAGACCCTTTCTGAAAATTGCTGCCAGGGCATACTCACTCCATTTTGTGAGCACAGACCACTTTCTAAATTTCTGGCAGTATACTTCTGCTGCTTCCTGACCCTGACACAGGGCCAACATAGTTTTTTCTGCCTGATCCACAGAATTAGGCTCGTCATACAGCAATCCGAGCGCTTGAAAAAATGCGTCAATATTGAGCAATGCAGGATTTCCTGGCTCAAGGGAGAATGCCCAGTCCTGCGGGTCGCCACGCAGCAAAGAAATAACAATCTTCACCTGCTGAATGGGGTCACCAGAGGAACGGTGTCTCAGAGCAAAAAACAATCTGCAATTATTTTTAAAGTTCAAAAATGTAGATCTATCCCCAGAAAACAAATCAGGAATAGGAATTCTAGGTTCTAGAACCGGAGTCTGAACAACATAATCTTGGATACCCTGTACCCTTGCAGCGAGTTGATCCACACGCGAAGACAGACCCTGAACCTCCATATCAGCACCAGAATCCTGAACCACCCAGAGATTAAGGGGAAAAAAAGGACAAAACAAGCTGCAAAGGAAAAAAAAATGACTCAGAACTTTCTTTTCCCTCTTTTGAGATGCATTTAACACAAGTTGGGCCAGCTGTACTGTTATGACCTGGATCCACGCAGAGTTTACAAAAATGAACTCCACACCGACTCACGGTGTGGAGGGGCAAATCTGCTTCCCCAGAGCTTCCAGCTAGCCTGAATATAACATAATGACAAGCTGGACAAAAAGCGACATAAATAGCTGAGCAAGAGTCCAAAGCAAATGGACAAACAAAGAACTAGCAAAAACTTATCTTTTGCTGAAAAGGACAGGCCATATGAGAAATCCAAGGAGAGAACCAAATCCAACCAAGAACATTGACAGCTGGCATGAACTAAAGCCCAGAGCCAGTTTAAATAACAAATCCAGGCAAGACATTTAGTGAAGGCAGCTGCTACAGCTAACCTCAAGGAGCAGCAGTTCCACTCGAAACCACCAGAGGGAGCCCAAGGGCAGAACTCACAAAAGTACCATTAACAACCACAGGAGGGAGCTCCAGAACGGAATTCACAACAACCTACACCACTGATTAGCAGCTGTGTACATTGTGCATAGGCAGAAAACTGCCACTCAATGTTGAGGCAGGGTTAAACAGAGCAGGAGGACTAGGAGGCAGGAGACCACTAGTCTCCTAGTGATAATCTCCTGCTGATAAATCAGTGATGTTATCAAAATTGCAGCCAGCAGCCTAGTGAGTGACATCGCTGGAGTCAGGGTCTGTGTCCGCTGCTCTCAGATTAGGTGGTGACGACCTGCTGGCGGATTCCCTGTAACCCCCTTGGGCTGTAATTCTGGGCGCGGTGCAGCTATTAGGTCTATGGCCGATCATGGCGACATTCTGGTCGTCTTCTCCCCCAGGTGACAGCAGCTCTGACCATGTGACCTCTTGGTGTCTACCGGGTGCACTACAAGTCTCTTCCCATCATTATTATTATTTATTATTACACTGGTCAACACAATTTTTCTGGCAAAAGGTTTTAAAACATATTTTAAGTCAATTGTGGCTGCTGATTACGAATATGAACTCCATTTTTGGCTATCACATCAGGATTTCGAGATATTTTCAATTTTTGATGAAAATTGCTCCTAATGTTTTATGATAAAAACACATGATTTTCGATACTACATTGTATATATTTAAGCAAGGAATAACAAAGATTACAAAGTCTATGTACAGCAAATCAAATATACTTACAGAATTAAACTACAAAATCTAAAAACACATATATATGGCACACAGATGACTGACAAATAGGTACGCTACTTACCTGGTAGCAGTGTTTTTTCAGGAGCCCATGACAGCACAACGAGAGAGGGGATCCGCCCTTCAGGGACAGGAAACCTACAGACACAAAAGGGCGGCACCTCTCCCCCACATCAGTTAGTTCCAGAGCATGAGAGGACCACCTTGGTTAGTAACACGGAAACAGCATAAACTTTGGCACAATTATGTAAGTGAACATATAATTTTAAAGGGAAACGAGAGTGTTGAGCCATCCGAGAAAGAATAGGGTAGGGAATATAAGGGTGCTGTCATGGGCTCCTGAAAAAACACTGCTACCAGGTAAGTAGCGTACGTATTTATTCAGTTGCCATGACAGCACAACGAGAGACTTTCAGAGAAGTAAGGAAGACTAGGGAGGGATAACAGCCTCAAGTACCCTTCTCCCAAACGTGAGGTCGGAGAAGCCACCCAGGTCTAGTCTATAGTGTCTAAGAAAGGTAGATGGAGAAGACCATGTGGCCGCCTTACATATGTCTTCAATCGACACCTCGGATCTCTCCGCCCAGGATGATGCTACAGCTCGAGTGGAGTGAGCTTTTATACCCTCTGGGATCTCCATGCCACCTGCTGTATAAGCCAGAGAAATCGCCTCCCTGATCCATCTGGCTAAAGTGTTTTTAGATACTCTAAGACCCTTTCTAACTCCCTGGTAAGATACAAAAAGGGAGTTATCTTTTTTCCAGGTATCTGTAACTGAAATATATTTAAGGAGACATCTTCTTACATCTAAGGAATGAAATTTACGTTCTTTATCATTAGCGGGATTGGAACAGAATGATGGTAGAACCACCTACTGTAGCCTATGAAATTTTGTAGCAACTTTTGGTAGGTAAAGGGGATTAGGTTTTATAATGACTCTATCCTCTCTAAACTGCATGTATGGCGGTTGTCTAGATAATGCTTGTAGATCACAAACCCTTCTTGCGGACGTGAGAGCAACTAAGAGGGCTGTTTTAATCGACAGGATTTTAACTGGAATAGTATCAATAGGTTCAAACGGGGCTTGCGTGAAAGCTGACAGTACAAGATTTAGATCCCACGGAACTATCTTTTGTTTAATAATAGGTCTGGATCTAGTAACCGCCCTGGAGAACCTAGATATCCAGTAATTGCTGGCTAAATTAGAATTGTATAGCGCCCCTAGAGCCGACACTTGAACTCTAAGAGTGCTAGTGGCTAAGCCTAAGTCAAAACCTTTTTGTAAAAATTCTAGAATTTGATTAATACAAGGTTTCTGGTCAATCTGTGCTCCTGAAATTGATAAGAACTTTTTCCAAACCCTGACATAGATGTTTGTTGTAGAGGTTTTCCTACTTTTTAAAAGTGTATTTACCAGATGTCTAGAGAACCCCTTCCCCCTTAGCAACGACCTCTCACATTCCACGCTGCTAGGTGTAAGTTGGCTACTCGTGGATGGAGTACTGGGCCCTGAGAGAGGAGATCTGGCAATTCTGGGAGAATCCATGGCTGAGTGACTGACATCTTCCTCAGCCAAGGAAACCACGATCTCCTGGGCCAGAATGGGGCTATCAAGATTACCCGGGCCCTGTCTTCCCGAATCTTCCTCAGAACTATTGGAATTAGGTTTAGAGGGGGAAAGCATATGCGAGACCGAAGCGCCATGGTATTAGGAGAGCGTCCACTGCATACGGGTTGTCTCTTGGATTTAGGGAGCAGAATTGGAGTAGTTTTTTGTTTCCTCGGTTGGCAAAGAGATCTATTTCTGGACATCCCCATAAATGCACGATCTGATTGAAGACGGTCGGGTTTAAAGACCAATCCCCCTGTCTGAGCTTGTTGCGGCTTAGATAGTCGGCCATGGTGTTGAGCTTTCCTTTTATATGAAGTGCCGTGAGAGAAAGTAGGTGATTCTCGGCCACTTGGAAAATACCATCCGCGACCTCCATTAATGATTTGGACCGCGTACCCCCTTGATGATTAATGTAGGCCACGGTTACCTGGTTGTCCGAGAACAGCCTGACGTGACCACCCTGTAGGGGTATAAGAAAGCTGTTTAAAGTGCGTTCTACCGCTAAAAGTTCTTTTAGGTTGGAAGACGAGTCTTGTTCCGATTGGGACCATAGCCCCTGGGCCCAATTATTTTCCAAGTGCGCCCCCCATCCCTTGGGGCTAGCATCAGTAGTTATTATTCTAGTAATATGATTTGTCCAGGGAACTCCTCTACGTAAGTTTGAAACGTGAGTCCACCAATTTAGTGAATGAATGGATTCAATAGATAACGAGAATTTGCTGTCAAGATGAACCCCTAGTCGGCGAGAGTTATGTAGGACATCCCACTGTAGTGTTCTGGTGTGATATTGGGCCCAGAGAACCGCCGGAATACAAGATGTAAGAGACCCTAAGAGTGACATGGCACCTCTTAGGCCGGAAACACATTGGTGCGAGATACGGCCGAGTCTCGCTGGTTAAAAGCAAGCTGTGGTACCTGCACTCCGGAGTGGAGCGTGCAGCTGCATAGCAATACATGGAGCTGCACGCTCCGCTCCGGAGTGCAGGTGCCACAGCTTGCTTTTAACCAGCGAGACTCGGCCGTATCTCGCACCAGTGTGTCTCCGGCCTTACAGAGACTAAAGGATTATTAATCACCCTCATGGCAAGCTGATTTATACTATCCACTTTCGAATCTGGGAGGCGACATTCCTGCCGACTAGAGTCTATAACTAGACCCAGAAATTCCTGCATTTTCAAGGGCTGTAAACGGGATTTTTTACGGTTAATAATCCATCCTAATCTGTGCAATACTGCTATCACCTTCTCCAATTGGTCTTTACAATGTGATTCTGAATGACCCACAATCAATAAATCATCCAGATAGGGAATTATGAATATGTTCTGCTCGTGCAGGTGCGCCATAACCTCTATCATGATCTTAGTAAATACACGGGGTGCAACTGCGACACCAAAGGGAAGTGCCCGATATTGAAAATGTTCTGTGCCAGCAAGTGAAACCGCCACCCTAAGAAATTTTTGATGATCTACATGTATTGGGACATGGTAGTAGGCGTCTTTAAGGTCTAAGACAACCATGAAGCAATTTTCAAAAAGAAGCTTTATTGCCGTCTTCACAGATTCCATCTTGAAGGATGGAACTAACAAAAAGTTGTTGAGACTTTTTAAGTTGATAATGGTGTGAAAGGATCCGTCAGGTTTCCTGACCAGGAACAAAGGGGAATAGAACCCCTTACCTCTTTCTTCTACGGGCACCTTGATTAGAACCTTTTTTTGTTGAAGTTCCTGAACTTCTGATTCCAAAGCCAATTGTTCTGCAAGGGAAGAACGGATGGGTGTCAGTTTGAATTTGTCCCAAGGAACCTGATAGAATTCGAATCTCAGATCTGCTTCAATGATGCTTAGAATCCAAGGACTATTAATGATTTGTATCCAGGCAGGGTAGAAGGCTAAAAGTCTACCCCCTACCTGGTTCGCCAGTCATTGTGGCTTTTTAAACTCTCGAGAGGAATTAAACATGCATCCTCTACCTCTTCTCCTGGTGCTGTCATATCTGGTAGTTTCTCTGTTTGACTCTCTGTTAGATCTTCTGTGGTTAGACCACCCTCTATTATAGTCTCGTCTATAAAAGGGTCTTCCTAAGAAAGGAAATCATTTCTTATTATCTCCGGCCTTATCCAGTAGTTCATCCAGTACTGGTCCAAACAAATGAGATCCTTCACAGGGAATGCTACACAATTTCGACCTGGCCTGTAAGTCTCCTGGCCAGCATTTTATCCACAGCGCTCTCCGGGCTGCGTTAGACAAGGCAGAAGATCTGGCGGCAAGTTTAACAGAATCCGCCAACGCATCCGAAAGGAAAGCTGCAGCATCCTGTTTTATAGGCATAGAAGCTAAGATTTCATTTCTGGGAATCTTATCCTTGAGCTGATCTTTTAAGTGGCCCAGCCACACCATCAACGACCGAGCTGTGCAAGTGGCTGCGATTGCTGGGCTTAGGGAACCTGCTGATGTTTTCCAAGCACCTTTAAGGAAAACGTCAGCTTTCCTATCCAGTAGGTCTTTCAGATTCCCTAAATCCTCAAATGGAAGAGAGGTTTTTTTGCACGCCTTGGCCACTGCCGCATCCAGTTTCGGAACTTTGTCCCACGAGGATGATGCTTCTTCCTCGAAGGGATACCTCCTTTTGAAAGCTGGAGGAAGCGCCCCTTTCCTTTCGGGTATCTTCCATTCCCTTGAGATTAGTGACTTGATTTTATCCACTACTGGAAAGGATCTTCGGGATTTCCGATCCAGACCTCTGAACATTATGTCCTGAATAGAACACTCTGACTGAGACTCCTCAATCCCCATTGTGTTGTTGACTGCTTTGACCAGGTGGTTGATCCTATCGAGCGACAAACAGGTTCGACTAGATTCCATGTCCTCTGATGAGGAAGATGATGGGAGAGAGTCAGAACTCAGTTCACCCGAGTCCGAATCTATAACAGAGACTGGGGATGTCACTTCTTTTTTCTTTTTGGCATCCATTTTATGCGATCTCATGGTACCTCTCACTTCTTGCCTAACCATCTGTCTTAGCGTGGAAGTAAGGTCAGGGGCCTCCTCCTCAATTAGGTGTTGTATGCAGGATCTACATAATGTTCTTTTATGGCCATCAGGAAGTGGTTCTGCACACTCGGCACACTGCCTATGCTTGGATTTAGTAAAGCATTTTCTCCCCTAGTAAGGAGAGAGGGAATATAAGGAGGGACAATAATCAGTAAGCAAACTTTCACGTAGATCACTTTCCCAGCCCTGCATGGTACCGTAGTTGGGGGGTCTTTTCTATCCGGAGATTCTTTACGGCTTGAGGACTTATGCGGTTTTGACTTCTGAGCCCTTTTAACTCCACCAGCGCGACTGCTGCCACTGGATCGTCGCTGGGAGATCACCAGAGGCTCCTCTGATTCCTGTAGAAGTTGCTGCTGCTGCGAAGTTCTCTTTGGCGATTCCATTATGAAAAAGAAATGGCCAGGAACACCTTGCGGCCCTCATGCAGCGCTTAAATTATGCCCCCAGGGTACCGCCCCCAGATGGGGGTCAGCAGGATGACGAGGTGGTGAGTTTGGTACCTCCAATAGGGTCCGCTCTACCCCCCGGGCCCCGCCGCCATTGCCGCCTCTCCCGGGACCAAGCCGGCAGAGACGCCGGAGCGCTGCCATCGGCCGGAAGGACGCAACTGCGCATCCCCGTCGCGTCATCAGCTTGCGCCGCCCAGCCGCGACACTTCCGGTCGCGACTGCAGCATTGCAAAGCGATGCGCGACCGAGGATGTCAGCGTTTCCCGGACCGACGCCCACTTCTCCCGGGAAGTGCGGACAGACCGCAGAGGCCCCAGCAGACGCGGCCACCCAGGAGGAGACCCCTATACTTACCAGGTACGCGCGACTCTGTAGACCACAATGGAAGCTAGCCCCCTGTTATGCAGGCTGCTTCCTCCTGCTGCCACCGACACTAACAGTTCCCCTGCCGTGTGGTGCTTCCAGCCTCCTGACCAGGCTGAGATAGGGGACCCCCACTACCTGCATCGGCCTGTCAGGAGTGGGATTTCTTCAAATCTTCGACCTTCTTCTTAAGGCCTGCCTGAAGAGGTTCCGCTGTCAGGGACAGGAAACCAACTGATGCGAGGGAGATTTACCGCCCTTTTATGTCTGTAGGTTTCCTGTCCCTGAAGGGCGGATCCCCTCTCTCGTTGTGCTGTCATGGCGACTGAATAAATGGCAGTTATTTGAACTTTCTTTTCTTGGCTGATCTGTGATGTACAGCTTCTGGGTTGTCTCTCATCAAGCTCCAGCAATAGTCAGCCATCATATGTGAGTCCCACCGGCCTTGATACCGTTCTTCCATTGATTTAATGTCCTGATGAAAACGCTCCCTTGTTCCTCGCTCACATCCCCAAGGTTCTCAGGAGAAAAGTCCAAATGGCTGTGTAAATAGTGAATCTTGATCCTCATTCTACATCCAAGATGTCGCAGACTCATTAGTAGCTCTTCCACAATCTCTTCATAGTTGTCGGCTTTCTTATTCCCTAGAAAATTCTGCACCACATTACAAAATGCATTCCAAGCTCTTTCTTCTGTCTCATTCATTGATGTGATAACATTTGGGTCTCTCATAAGTGTTCTTAGTTGAGGTCCATCAAATATTCCAGCCTTTTTCTTCTCTTCACTAAGACCAGGAACAGTTGAACATATATAGTTAAAGCATTCTCCACTGTGATTGAGAGCTTTGACGAACTGCTTCATCAATCCAAGTTTTCTGTGTAAGGGAGGAAAGACAATGTCCTTCCTATCCACTAGAGGATCATGGATGACATTCTTATCGCCAGACGCCAAACTCTGTCGCTGAGGCCATTCAGTTTTCACCCAATGCTCTGCTGTAGCTCTACTGTCCCAGTAGCACAGAAAACAAGGGTGTTATCATAACAAATGGGAATTATGCATGTTCAAAGAAAGCAAAGATATTCTCACATTAGGAGACTAAATGAAAACTAAGTTTACCTTAGTGAACCGTATAAACCGCCACTTTCCATACACTACTTATATTTATCATGGAATTCCTGACTATGGGCTGTATACCTATAGCGCAAAAACGTGATGTGATAGAGCAATTATAAGATGAGATTTGAATTCAGCGCCCTCAAATTAGTCTAAAACTGTTCTTAAAGTCCAGGCCAGAATTTTCTTTTTTTTGTAGACCAGTGTAATTACAGCGCCTGTGAGACGAGGCTGCAAAGACGTCACATTAAGAGACCCCGCTCCACGGAGGAGACGCCGCGAGCCCCCCGGTCACAGAGCCGCCACTGGGGGAGAAGACCAACAGCACGTCATCCCCGGGCTACTGGGAGGTGGAGGGACTACAAGTGCCAGCAGGCCCAGCTAGTCATAAAGAGTAATGCTGAGAACACTACAAGTCCCAGCATGCCAAGCTAGTCCGGAGGGATACAGAAAGAACTACAACTCCCAGCATGTCCATCTAGTCGGGGGATACAGAGAACTACACTTCCCAGCATGCCCAGCTAGTCAGGAGGGATACAGAAAGAACTACAACTCCCAGCATGTCCATCTAGTCGGGGGATACAGAGAACTACACTTCCCAGCATGCCCAGCTAGTCAAGAGGTAAGGAAAGAACTACGAGTCTCAGCATGTCCATCTAGTCAGGGGGGATACAGAGAACTACACTTCCCAGCATGCCCAGCTAGTCAAGAGGTAAAGGAAAGAACTACAAGTCTCAGCAGGCCCAGCTAGTGAGGGGGATAAGGGAAAAACCCAGCATGTCCAGGCTGTTATTATGGGATATGACACCAGTGGATATTACGCGGAGATGTATCAGGAGGACAATGACTCCCATCGTATCCAGGCTGTGATAAACTACAAGTCTCAGCATTCCCGCCTCCTCAGTAACCTGTATCTGCGCTCCGCCCACCCACGTGACTGACACACGCTGGTGACATCATCTCAGGTCCTGTAGCCGCGACCTATTAAACGCTTCACGGCTAGACTCCGCCCACACGGGTCGCGCGTTGATGACGTCATCGCAGGTCCTTCAGCTCTTCCGCTCCACAGTTGCAGGAGGTGAAAGAACAAACTGCAGAGGAATCTCCCGCATCACGTGACGCTGTGGAGCCCCCGGCTATGAGGAAGGTGATAGGACCATAGAGCCCCGGGGAGGAGAGAGGACGGAGAGTGCAGCTCTGGAGGTAAAAGGGGGAAACGAGGGCCAGAACCCCAAATCTGGAGTAACCTCCTCAAGAGTGGGGCCGAAGCAGCAGCGAGGTGTGTTATCCAGAGCATCGATGTTTCACCACTTCTTGCCCCCTCACTGGTACCTTATGTGTCTACTTCCGTCCCCCTCACCTTCTCAGTCCCCCTCGCCGTCCCCCTTGCTGCCCTCCTTCCGTCCCTCTCGCCAACCTCCCTTCTGTCCCCCTCGCCGACCCTCCTCTGTCCCCCCTTGCCGCCTCACTTCCATCCCCCCTCGCCGCCGCTCCAACGTCCCCCCTCGCCGCCCCACTTCTGTCCCCCCTCACCGCCCTCTTCTGTCCCCCCTCGCCGCCCCACTTCTGTCCCCCTCACCGCCCTCTTCTGTCCCCCTCACCGCCCTCTTCTGTCCCCCCTCACCGCCCTCTTCTGTCCCCCCTCGCCGCCTCCCTTCCATCCCCCTCGCCGCCCTCCTCGCTGCCTTCCCTTCCTTCTCGCCGCCCTCCTTCCGTCCCCCTCGCCGCCCCTCCTTCTGTCCCCCTCACCGCCTCCCTTCCATCCCCCTCACCGCCCTCCTCACTGCCTTCCCTTCCTTCTCGCCGCCCTCCTTCCGTCCCCCTCGTCTCCCCTCCTTCCGTCCCCCTTGCCGCCCCTCCTTCCGTCCCCCTCGCCGCCCCTCCTTCCGTCCCCCTCACCGCCTCCCTTCCGTCCCCCTCGCCGCCCTCCTTCCGTCCCCCTCGCCGCCCTCCTTCCGTCCCCCTCGCCGCCGTTCCCCTTGCCGCCCCTCCTTCCGCCCCCTCACCGTCCCCATTCCGTTCCCCTCGCCGCCCTCCTTCCGTCCTCCTCGTTCCGTCCCCCTCGCCGCCCCTCCTCCGTCCCCCCCTCGCCGCCCTCCTTCCATCCCCCTCGCCGCCCTCCTTCCGTCCCCCTCGCCGCCGTTCCCCTTGCCGCCCCTCCTTCCGCCCCCCTCTCCGTCCCCATTCCGTTCCCCTCGCCGCCCTCCTTCCGTCATCCTCGTTCCGTCCTCCACTACGCCCCCTTTCTGTCCCCCTCGCCGCCCCTCCTCCGTCCCCCCCTCGCCGCCCTCCTTCCGTCCCCCTCGCTGCCCTCCTTCCGTCCCCCTCGCCGCCGTTCCCCTTGCCGCCCCTCCTTCCGCCCCCCTCTCCGTCCCCATTCCGTTCCCCTCACCGCCCTCCATCCGTCCTCCTCGTTCCGTCCTCCTCGCCACCCCCTTTCCGTCCCCCTCTCCGCCCTTCTTCCGTCCCCCTCACCTTGAGCGCCAGGGGATGATTTACCTCCTGGAATATTATGGAATTTCCCTCTTTTCCTGGATGGTTTTATTCCTTCATCCTGATATCTCAGATCTCGGGAGCGAGACGTCCTGTTCCGGCTCCGTAGTGAACTGTTTTTGCTTGTAACAGGTGCAATACTATAACCAACTGCACCCTGTGTGGCTGACTCCAGACTGTAACTCATTTTCCTGCCTCCTCCCAAGCTTGTCCTCCCAAGTCCTGACCCCTCTGAGCTGGACTAAGCGCACATTGTCACTAGTCATGACTGACCTTATTATAGTCCTGTGCCGTGTGGGGCTTCCTGGGACGTCTAACAAACCAGTCACCCTCTAGAACCTCAGTGACAATGGCTGCTCCTCTCCTTCAGTGCCTTCTCGTCCTGTGACACCTGAAGAAGACGAGGCCGTTTCTGGTTGAGGAGGTTTTTGATTTAACCTTCATCTTGGCCAGAACTCCATATTGCTTGTTATGGTGATTGCCTCATTGTGACAGTCTGGTCGATGCCCCTGATCCAGGATCTTTGACTTTTCACTACCTCGGGGGTTTTCTCCTCTCGTAGATCTAGAAGCTCTGTCTTTTGTAAAGATTCTCACTTTAATCTTCGCCCTGAGGGGCGGACGCACCCTGCCAGGTATTTCTCATTCTCCTGCATCTGAACAGATGTATGTACTTTGTAAGCTCTGTGAACCAAGTGGTCTTCTCCCAAGGTAGACTTGTTCTGGCGTTATCCTTGGATGCTTGTCAGTCATTGAGGCCGGTGGTGGTGTGGCCCTCAGGCCGGTCTTTGTGCCCACCTGGCTCAGTGAAGCCGTCACATTGTGTGCACATTAGATGCACCGGGGCATATTGTCTGCAGTTTTTCAGAAATATCAGTCCCCCGTTTCTGGCTTCTTATACCGGGGCAGCCTGTTTTCCTCTGCTCAGTAAGCGAGGTTCTGCATTTCACAAATGATGTTGTCCTCTCTGTGAATCGGGGCCTCTCCTTTTTCCATAAAGGTGCCTGCAGGACTAGATCCCTCTGGTTCATTCCGTTTTCTCATTTTCCCGTCCAAAAGTCCTTCTGAATGACCCACAAGGATGGACAAGGAACAGAATGAGATCACCAAAAGATTACTAAACTTCACCTTGGAGATGATCTACCTGTTGACCGGAGAGGTAAACCTTTCTATATTGCTGTCTTTGTTATTTAAAGTGAATCCTAGGAAAGGGAATTATACGTAATTGTCAGTATCAGGAGCCACCCAGTGTCCTGTACATAACCGCTCCCAGACCTTCCCAGTGACGTAAATGTACAAAACCACAGAACGCGTGAAGATCGACCACCAGTCTGGTCTGTTAGGTGTCATCTTAATCCATTCACGTTTACTTATGTTGTAAACAGGGCTGTGGAGTCGGTAAGCCAAACCTCTGACTCCTCAATTTCCATGACACCGACTCCACCAAAATGGGCTCCGACTCCACAGCCCTGGTTGTAGGAAAGAAACCAAAATGATCAGGTGGCCAGAATATGGTTTGGAGATGAATTTTATTGACAGTCCGACCTCCATATTAGACTGTAGCTATAACAAGGAGGCATATACCGTATACACTCGAGTATAAGCCGAGGCACCTCATTTTAGCATAAAAAACTGGGAAAACTTATTGACTCGAGTATAAGCCAGGAATACATTGTCCCCTTGTCCCCATCCTGGTCTACATGGCTCCTCATCCCTATCCTGGTCTACATGGCTCCTCATCCCCATCCTGGTCTACATGGCTCCTCATCCCCATCCTGGTCTACATGGCTCCTCATCCCCATCCTGGTCTACATGGCTCCTCATCCCCATCCTGGTCTACATGGCTCCTCATCCCCATCCTGTTATTATTGGCCCCATCATCCACATCCTGGTATGCATGGCTCCTCATCCCTATCCTGGTATGCATGGCTCCCTCATCCCCATCCTGGTCTACATGACTCCTCATCCCCATCCTGGTCTACATGGCTCCCTCATCCCCATCCTGGTCTACATGACTCCTCATCCCCATCCTGGTCTACATGGCTCCTCATCCCTATCCTGGTATGCATGGCGCCCTCATCCCTATCCTGGTATGCATGGTTCCTTATCCCTATCCTGGTATGCATGGCCCCCTCATATTCATCCCCATCCTGGTCTGTATGACTCCTCATCCCTATCCTGGTCTGCATGTATTCCTCATCCCTATCCTTGTCTGCATGGCTCCTCATCCCTATCCTTGTCTGCATGGCTCCTCATCCCTATCCTGGTCTGCATGGTTCCCTCATCCCTATCCTGGTCTGCATGGCTCCTCATCCCTATCCTGGTCTGCATGGCTCCTCATCTCTATCCTGGTATGCATGGCTCCCTCATCCCCATCCTGGTCTACATGGCCCCCTCATCCCCATCCTGGTCTACATGGCTCCTCATCCCCATCCTGGTGTGCATGGCTCCTCAACCCTATCCTGGTATGCATGGCTCCTCATCCCTATCCTGGTATGCATGGCTCCTCATCCCTATCCTGGTCTGCATGTATTCCTCATCCCTATCCTGGTCTGCATGCTCCTCATCCCTATCCTGGTCTGCATGGCTCCTCATCCCTATCCTGGTCTGCATGTATTCCTCATCCCTATCCTGGTCTGCATGCTCCTCATCCCTATCCTGGTCTGCATGGCTCCCTCATCCCCATCCTGGTCTACATGGCTCCCTCATCCCCATCCTGGTCTGCATGGCTCCCTCATCCCTATCCTGGTCTGCATGGCTCCCTCATCCCCATCCTGGTCTACATGGCTCCCTCATCCCCATCCTGGTCTGCATGGCTCCCTCATCCCTATCCTGGTCTGCATGGCTCCCTCATCCCCATCCTGGTCTACATGGCTCCTCATCCCCATCCTGGTGTGCATGGCTCCCTCATCCCTATCCTGGTCTGCATGGCTCCTAATCCCCATCCTGGTCTGCATGACTCCTCATCCCCACCCTGCCTCCTGTGACCCGCGGCTCAGCCGCTACTGCCCCCTCTCTGTCTTCTGGGACCCTCACTCGTGTATAAGCCAAGGGGGCTTTTTCAGCACAAATAATGTGTGGAAAAACTCGGCTTATACTCGAGTATATACAGTAATTCTTTACTGTAAGAGTAGTGGGAATATATAGCTTGCTGCTCCACAAAGTTGTCATGATGAATTCACTGAGTTCAGTAGGATCAGGATTAGAGATGAGCAAATTTCCTGAAAAGTATTTCCGGTTCGATTCTGCATGAATTAAGTGCTCCATAATGTAAAATTGGCCTTAGTAATGTCAGTGTCATCAGTATATATGGCAGTGAAGTATGGAAGTCAGCGACCTGTGTAATAACACACTGCAGTCAGGCTTGTTGTCCTTTAAAATTAAAAATCAGTCCAAAAATAATCCCTTTTGGGGGAAGATGTCTATCGGTGTTTATACATATACAGTGTCTATGCAAATGGCTTTCTCATAACAAACGATTGGGGGTATCCTTTCATTAAGAGCAGTTTCAGGTTTGTTCTCATAATTTACCCTGTGCAGAGTAGGATTCCTTCCCAGCAGTACTGTATGGAACATGATGGACAGGCAGGAGATGTGCAGCTGTGTAGTGACAGTGGTAGCAGCAGTGCAGTACAGAACATGACGGACAGGCTGGAGATGTGCAGCTGTGTAGTGACAGTGGTAGCAGCAGTGCAGTACAGAACATGATGGACAGGCAGGAGATGTGCTGCTGTGTAGTGACAGTGGTAGCAGCAGTACTGTATGGAACATGACGGATAGGCAGGAGATGTACAGCTGTGTAGTGACAGTGGTAGCAGCAGTACAGTATGGAACATGATGGACAGGAGATATGCAGGTGTGTAGTGACAGTGGTAGCAGCAGTACAGTACGGAACATGACGGACAGGCAGGAGATGTGCAGCTATCTAGTGACAGTGGTAGCAGCAGTGCAGTATGGAACATGATGGACAGGCAGATGTGCAGCTGTGTAGTGACAGTGGTAGCAGCAGTACAGTATGGGACATGATGGACAGGAGATGTGCAGCTGTGTAGTGACAGTGGTAGCAGCAGTAGAGTACGGAACATGACGGACAGGCAGGAGATGTGCAGCTGTGTAGTGACAGTGGTAGCAGCAGTACAGTATGGAACATTATGGACAGGCAGGAGATGTGCAGCTGTGTAGTGACAGTGTTAGCAGTAGTGCAGTATGGAATATGATGGACAGGCAGGAGATGTGCAGCTGTGTAGTGACAGTGTTAGCAGTAGTGCAGTATGGAACATGATGGACAGGCAGGAGATGTGCAGCTGTGTAGTGACAGTGGTAGCAGCAGTACTGTATGGAACATGACGGATAGGCAGGAGATGTACAGCTGTGTAGTGACAGTGGTAGCAGCAGTACAGTATGGAACATGATGGACAGGAGATATGCAGGTGTGTAGTGACAGTGGTAGCAGCAGTACAGTACGGAACATGACGGACAGGCAGGAGATGTGCAGCTATCTAGTGACAGTGGTAGCAGCAGTGCAGTATGGAACATGATGGACAGGCAGATGTGCAGCTGTGTAGTGACAGTGGTAGCAGCAGTACAGTATGGGACATGATGGACAGGAGATGTGCAGCTGTGTAGTGACAGTGGTAGCAGCAGTAGAGTACGGAACATGACGGACAGGCAGGAGATGTGCAGCTGTGTAGTGACAGTGGTAGCAGCAGTACAATATGGAACATTATGGACAGGCAGGAGATGTGCAGCTGTGTAGTGACAGTGTTAGCAGTAGTGCAGTATGGAATATGATGGACAGGCAGGAGATGTGCAGCTGTGTAGTGACAGTGTTAGCAGTAGTGCAGTATGGAACATGATGGACAGGCAGGAGATGTGCAGCTGTGTAGTGACAGTGGTAGCAGTACGGTATGGAACATGATGGAGAGGCAGGAGATGTGCAGCTGTGTAGTGACAGTGGTAGCAGTACGGTATGGAACATGACGGACAGGCAGGAGATGTGCAGCTGTGTAGTGACAGTGGTAGCAGCAGTGCAGTATGGAACATGACAGACAGGCAGGAGATGTGCAGCTGTGTAGTGACAGTGGTAGCAGCAGTACAGTATGGAACATGATGGACAGGCAGATGATATGCTGCTGTGTAGTGACAGTGGTAGCAGCAGTGCAGTATGGAACATGACGGACAGGCAGGATATGTGCAGCTGTGTACTGACAGTGGTAGCAGCAGTGCAGTATGGAACATAATGGACAGGCAGGAGATGTGCAGCTGTGTAGTGACAGTGGTTGCAGTGCAGTATGGAATGTGATGGACAGGCAGGAGATGTGCAGCTGTGTAGTGACAGTGGTAGCTGCAGTACAGTATGGAACATGACACAGGCAGGAGATGTGCAGCTGTGTAATGACAATGGTAGCTGCAGTACAGTATGGAACATGACACAGGCAGGAGATGTGCAGCTGTGTAGTGACAGTGGTAGCAGCAGTACAGTACGGAATATGATGGACAGGCAGGAGATGTGCAGCTGTGTAGTGACAGTGGTAGCAGCAGTACAGTATGGAACATGACGGACAGGCAGGAGATGTGCAACTGTGTAGTAACAGTGGTTGCAGTGCAGTATGGAACGTGATGGACAGGCAGGAGATGTGCAGCTGTGTAGTGACAGTGGTAGCAGCAGTACAGTATGGAACATGATGGACAGGCAGGAGATGTGCAGCTGTGTAGTGACAGTGGTAGCAGCAGTGCAGTATGGAACATGACGAACAGGCAGGAGATGTGCAGCTGTGTAGTGACAGTGGTAGCTGCAGTACAGTATGGAACATGACACAGGCAGGTGATGTGCAGCTGTGTAATGACAGTGGTAGCTGCAGTACAGTATGGAACATGACACAGGCAGGAGATGTGCAGCTGTGTAGTGACAGCGGTAGCAGCAGTGCAGTATGGAACATGACGGACAGGCAGGAGATGTGCAGCTGTGTAGTGACAGTGGTAGCAGCATTACAGTATGGAACATGAAGGACAGGCAGGAGATGTGCAGCTGTGTAGTGACAGTGGTAGCTGCAGTACAGTATGGAACATGAAGGACAGGCAGGTGATGTGCAGCTGTGTAATGACAGTGGTAGCTGCAGTACAGTATGGAACATGACACAGGCATGAGATGTGCAGCTGTGTAGTGACAGTGGTAGCAGCAGTGCAGTATGGAACATGACGGACAGGCAGGAGATGTGCAGCTGTGTAGTTACACTGGTAGCTGCAGTACAGTATGGAACATGACGGACAGGCAGGAGATGTGCAGCTGTGTAGTGACAGTGGTAGCAGCAGTACAGTATGGAACATGACGGACAGGCAGGAGATGTGCAGCTATGTAGTGACAGTTGGAGCAGCAGTGCAGTATGGAACATGATGGACCGGCAGGAGATGTGCAGCTGTGTAGTGACAGTTGGAGCAGCAGTACAGTATGGAACATGATGGACAGGCAGGAGATGTGCAGCTATGTAGTGACAGTGGTAGCAGCAGTGCAGTATGGAACATGATGGACCGGCAGGAGATGTGCAGCTGTGTAGTGACAGTGGTCAGTATGGAACATGATGGACAGGCAGGAGATGTGCAGCTGTGTAGTGACAGTGTTAGCAGTAGTGCAGTATGGAACATGATGGACAGGCAGGAGATGTGCAGCAGTGTAGTGACAGTGTTAGCAGTAGTGCAGTATGGAACATGATGGACAGGCAGGAGATGTGCAGCAGTGTAGTGACAGTGGTAGCAGTACAGTATGGAACATGATGGACAGGCAGGAGATGTGCAGCTGTGTAGTGACAGTGGTAGCAGCAGTGCAGGATGGAACATGATGGACAGGCAGGAGATGTGCAGCTGTGTAGTGACAGTGGTAGCAGTACAGTACGGAACATGACGGACAGGCAGGAGATGTGCAGCTGTGTAGTGACAGTGTTAGCAGCAGTGCAGTATGGAACATGGACAGGCAGGAGATGTGCAGCTGTGTAGTGACAGTGTTAGCAGCAGTGCAGTATGGAACATGACGGAAAGGCAGGAGATGTGCAGCTGTGTAGTGACAGTGGTAGCAGCAGTACAGTATGGAGCACGATGGACAGCCAGAAGATGTGCAGCTGTGTAGTGACAGTGGTAGCAGCAGTACAGTATGGAATATGATGGACAGGCAGGAGATGTGCAGCTATGTAGTGACAGTTGGAGCAGCAGTGCAGTATGGAACATGATGGACCGGCAGAAGATGTGCAGCTGTGTAGTGACAGTTGGAGCAGCAGTACAGTATGGAACATGATGGACAGGCAGGAGATGTGCTGCTATGTAGTGACAGTGGTAGCAGCAGTGCAGTATGGAACATGATGGACCGGCAGGAGATGTGCAGCTGTGTAGTGACAGTTGTCAGTATGGAACATGATGGACAGGCAGGAGATGTGCAGCTATGTAGTGACAGTGTTAGCAGTAGTGCAGTATGGAATATGATGGACAGGCAGGAGATGTGCAGCAGTGTAGTGACAGTGTTAGCAGTAGTGCAGTATGGAACATGATGGACAGGCAGGAGATGTGCAGCAGTGTAGTGACAGTGTTAGCAGTAGTGCAGTATGGAACATGATGGACAGGCAGGAGATGTGCAGCAGTGTAGTGACAGTGGTAGCAGTACAGTATGGAACATGATGGACAGGCAGGAGATGTGCAGCTGTGTAGTGACAGTGGTAGCAGCAGTGCAGTATGGAACATGATGGACAGGCAGGAGATGTGCAGCTGTGTAGTGACAGTGGTAGCAGTACAGTATGGAACATGACGGACAGGCAGGAGATGTGCAGCTGTGTAGTGACAGTGTTAGCAGCAGTGCAGTATGGAACATGGACAGGCAGGAGATGTGCAGCTGTGTAGTGACAGTGTTAGCAGCAGTGCAGTATGGAACATGACGGACAGGCAGGAGATGTGCAGCTGTGTAGTGACAGTGGTAGCAGCAGTACAGTATGGAGCACGATGGACAGCCAGAAGATGTGCAGCTGTGTAGTGACAGTGGTAGCAGCAGTACAGTATGGAATATGATGGACAGGCAGGAGATGTGCAGCTGTGTAGTGACAGTGGTAGCAGCAGTACAGTATGGAACATGACGGACAGGCAGGAGATGTGCAGCTGTGTAGTGACAATGGTAGCAGCAGTACAGTACAGAATATGATGGACAGGCAGGAGATGTGCAACTGTGTAGTAACAGTGGTTGCAGTGCAGTATGGAACGTGATGGACAGGCAGGAGATGTGCAGCTGTGTAGTGACAGTGGTAGCTGCAGTACAGTATGGAACATGACACAGGCAGGTGATGTGCAGCCGTGTAATGACAGTGGTAGCTGCAGTACAGTATGGAACATGACACAGGCTGGAGATGTGCAGCTGTGTAGTGACAGTGGTAGCAGCAGTGCAGTATGGAACATGACGGACAGGCAGGAGATGTGCAGCTGTGTAGTGACAGTGGTAGCAGCAGTGCAGTATGGAACATGACGGACAGGCAGGAGATGTGCAGCTGTGTAGTGACAGTGGTAGCTGCAGTACAGTATGGAACATGAAGGACAGGCAGGTGATGTGCAGCTGTGTAATGACAGTGGTAGCTGCAGTACAGTATGGAACATGACACAGGCAGGAGATGTGCAACTGTGTAGTGACAGTGGTAGCAGCAGTGCAGTATGGAACATGATGGACAGGCAGAAGATGTGCAGCTGTGTAGTGACAGTGGTAGCAGTACAGTATGGAACATGACGGACAGGCAGGAGATGTGCAGCTGTGTATTGACAGTGGTAGCAGCAGTACAGTATGGAACATGACCGACAGGCAGGAGATGTGCAGATATGTAGTGACAGTTGGAGCAGCAGTGCAGTATGGAACATGATGGACCGGCAGGAGATGTGCAGCTATGTAGTGACAGTTGGAGCAGCAGTACAGTATGGAACATGATGGACCGGCAGGAGATGTGCAGCTGTGTAGTGACAGTGGTCAGTATGGAACATGATGGACATGCAGAAGATGTGCAGCTGTGTAGTGACAGTGGTAGCAGTACAGTATGGACATGACAGACAGGCAGGAGATGTGCAGCTGTGTAGTGACAGTGGTAGCAGCAGTGCAGTATGGAACATGACAGACAGGCAGGAGATGGGCAGCTGTGTAGTGACAGTGGTAGCAGCATTACAGTATGGAACATGAAGGACCGGCAGGAGATGTGCAGCTGTGTAGTGACAGTGGTAGCTGCAGTACAGTATGGAACATGAAGGACAGGCAGGTGATGTGCAGCTGTGTAATGACAGTGGTAGCAGCAGTGCAGTATGGAACATGACGGACAGGCAGGATATGTGCAGCTGTGTACTGACAGTGGTAGCAGCAGTGCAGTATGGAACATAATGGACAGGCAGGAGATGTGCAGCTGTGTAGTGACAGTGGTTGCAGTGCAGTATGGAATGTGATGGACAGGCAGGAGATGTGCAGCTGTGTAGTGACAGTGGTAGCTGCAGTACAGTATGGAACATGACACAGGCAGGAGATGTGCAGCTGTGTAATGACAATGGTAGCTGCAGTACAGTATGGAACATGACACAGGCAGGAGATGTGCAGCTGTGTAGTGACAGTGGTAGCAGCAGTGCAGTATCTAACATGACGGACAGGCAGGAGATGTGCAGCTGTGTAGTGACAGTGGTAGCAGCAGTACAGTATGGAACATGATGGACAGGCAGAAGATGTGCAGCTGTGTAGTGACAGTGGTAGCAGCAGTACAGTATGGAGCACGATGGACAGGCAGAAGATGTGCAGCTGTGTAGTGACAGTGGTAGCAGTACAGTATGGAATATGACGGACAGGCAGGAGATGTGCAGCTGTGTAGTGACAGTGGTAGCAGCAGTACAGTATGGAACATGACACAGGCAGGAGATGTGCAGCTGTGTAGTGACAGTGTTAGCAGCAGTACAGTACGGAATATGATGGACAGGCAGGAGATGTGCAGCTGTGTAGTGACAGTGGTAGCAGCAGTACAGTATGGAACATGACGGACAGGCAGGAGATGTGCAACTGTGTAGTAACAGTGGTTGCAGTGCAGTATGGAACGTGATGGACAGGCAGGAGATGTGCAGCTGTGTAGTGACAGTGGTAGCAGCAGTACAGTATGGAACATGATGGACAGGCAGGAGATGTGCAGCTGTGTAGTGACAGTGGTAGCAGCAGTGCAGTATGGAACATGACGAACAGGCAGGAGATGTGCAGCTGTGTAGTGACAGTGGTAGCTGCAGTACAGTATGGAACATGACACAGGCAGGTGATGTGCAGCTATGTAATGACAGTGGTAGCTGCAGTACAGTATGGAACATGACACAGGCAGGAGATGTGCAGCTGTGTAGTGACAGCGGTAGCAGCAGTGCAGTATGGAACATGACGGACAGGCAGGAGATGTGCAGCTGTGTAGTGACAGTGGTAGCAGCATTACAGTATGGAACATGAAGGACAGGCAGGAGATGTGCAGCTGTGTAGTGACAGTGGTAGCTGCAGTACAGTATGGAACATGAAGGACAGGCAGGTGATGTGCAGCTGTGTAATGACAGTGGTAGCTGCAGTACATTATGGAACATGACACAGGCATGAGATGTGCAGCTGTGTAGTGACAGTGGTAGAAGCAGTACAGTATGGAACATGATGGACAGGCAGGAGATGTGCAGCTGTGTAGTGACAGTGTTAGCAGTAGTGCAGTATGGAACATGATGGAGAGGCAGGAGATTTGCAGCTGTGTAGTGACAGTGGTAGCAGTACAGTATGGAACATGATGGACAGGTAGGAGATGTGCAGCTGTGTAGTGACAGTGATGGCATCAGTACACAGTACAGTATGGAACATGACGGACAGGCAGGAGATGTGCAGCTGTGTAGTGACAGTGGTAGCAGTACAGTATGGAACATGATGGACAGGCAGGAGATGTGCAGCTGTGTAGTGACAGTGTTAGCAGTAATGCAGTATGGAACATGATGGACAGGCAGGAGATGTGCAGCTGTGTAGTGACAGTGGTAGCAGTACGGTATGGAACATGACGGACAGGCAGGAGATGTGCAGCTGTGTAGGGCAGGGGTAGCAGTACAGTATGGAACATGATGGACAGGTAGGAGATATGCAGCTGTGTAGTGACAGTGATGGCATCAGTACACAGTACTGTATGGAACATGACACAGGCAGGAGATGTGCAGCTGTGTAGTGACAGCGGTAGCAGCAGTACAGTATGGAACATGACGGACAGGCAGGAGATGTGCAGCTGTGTAGTGACAGTGGTAGCAGCAGTGCAGTATGGAACATGACGGAGAGGCAGGAGATGTGCAGCTGTGTAGTGACAGTGGTAGCAGCAGTACAGTATGGAACATGACGGACAGGCAGGAGATGTGCAGCTGTGTAGTGACAGTGGTAGCAGCAGTGCAGTATGGAACATGACGGAGAGGCAGGAGATGTGCAGCTGTGTAGTGACAGTGGTAGCAGCAGTGTATTATGGAATATGATGGACAGTCAGATGATATGCTGCTGTGTAGTGAGGCCGGTAGTGCCAGCAGTATTGTTTTGGACAAAATGGAAAGGCAAGAGATGTCCGTCTGTGTAGGGGCAATAGCCCTGGCTAACAGTACAGTAAGGAACATGGTGATCAGTCACACAGTGGCATTAATTTGCCGGTTATAAATTACCAATCTCCATTGTCAATAATGGCAGATCTAATCCATTTTGACCCTCATTCCAGTGCAATGGAGACTGGACAACATAGAATACTAATGGCAAACTAGGCCATATCCAGCCATCAGTCTATTATTCTGACGCAGAAGTCCCTGAGGTCAATATGTGTGCTAGAGAAAGGTCCATGTACGACTGCACCATTTGCTGCTGTGCGTCAGGTTGGCTCAGCGACTATAAACTGCTGGTTCATTCTCAGATTTACGTTGTATTGGCTGCTGCGGCTTTGGCCACTTGTAGCGGTGGAGAGGAGCCTATGTCATTTGTGTGATACTAACATTCTGCAGGTTACCATGTAGGCAGCGTGCCATTCTCACCAGTGTGAACAAGTGCCGTGTTGTTTCATTCTCAACCCTGCATTGTGATTTGGTCATTGCCAACAGCGTCGGCATCATCATTCACCTCGTCATCCACATTTCCTAGCTGTGCATGTGAAAGCTCCTTGTCTTCCATCTCAAACCTTCCTAGTTCCTCGTCCTCCTCCAACAGTTTTTCCTGCAAGCATCCTTCTCTATGTGCCCAACATGGGAGATGACATTGTTGACACTAATATTGTTCACACTCACAAATCTGGTGGCTTTTTCAAATGATCCAAGAAGATTCATGTCTCTGATCTTAGGATGACTCCTCTTCCCTGTGTTCTACTAGAGGAGGTGGGTAAGCACCATGGGGGTGTGGGACCAAGACCTGCCCAACTGCCACCATCCTCCTCTTCTCATGACATCACTTTGTCACCTTGATTTGGTTCCCAGGTCCTGTTCAATAATTACCATCTTCATCATCCCTGCCGATTCACTCAGTCTGCAAAATGTCTTGGGCACCTTTCCCAATGTCATTCCCACTTCTGAATTACCCCCCAATGTTACTACCACCATGACTGCCCCAACCAGAACACAGCTTCAGTCATGTCTTCCATCTCATTTCGGTCCAAACTGACTGAATGTATCAACAGGAACACCATCCTAAGACCTATCTTCACAGCCCCCGGAAGGAAGCTCACTAGGGGTCAATGAGGACAGAGATGATAAAATAAAAAAGAACCACAGCTGAAATTCACTGTTGCAATGAATGGGCTGAGCACTGATGATGGTGTCTCTGCCAGAGGTAACATCTTGCTGCTGTGATTGAGATAAGGGAGCCATCCAGCCCTGGTGCCTTTGGCCTCCTCCGCAGTAACACAACTACTAGATACAACTGTTACCTGTGTCTGCTACTAAGCCGGGTGACTGGTTCCGATAGTGTTGCTTCACAGCCTTACATGTTGTTACTGGCAGATGGCGTGAGTCTGCACTGCCACAGGCTAAACTAGAATTTAGACAGTGGGGTGGTCTATAAATATTAGACATTTTCAGAAAATTAAGCAATATTGGATTCAGCAAAAGTAGATATTGGACAAGTGAAAAGTAGTGATGAGCTAGTGTACTCAGTACTCGGGTTTTCCGAGCATGCTCTGCTGTTCTCCGAGTATTTGTGACTGCTCGGAGATTGTTTGAGTCCCGCAGCTGCATGATGTGCGGCTGCTAGACAGCCCGAGTACATGTGGGGATTGCCTGATTGTTACGCAATCCCCACATGTATTCAGCCTGTCTAGCAGCTGCAGGGACACTTACATAATCTCCGAGCATGCTGAAGATACTCTGAGACCACCAGGGCATGCTCGGAAAACCCGAGTAACGAGTACACTCACTTATCACTAGTGAAAAGGAGTGGTGTTTAACCCCTTTCTGCCATCGGACAGGATAGTACGTCTGATGGCGGAACCCCCACATTGATGTGAGCTCTGGAGGTGAGCCCGCATCAAAGCCCGGGACATGTCAGCTGTTTTGAACAGCTGACATGTGCCCGCAGTAGGCGTGGGTGGAAACGAGATCCACCCTCGCCTATTAACCAGTAAAATGCCGCTGTCAAACTCTTGACGGTGGCATTTAACGCGCGCTTTTGGCCAGGCAGCTCGAAATATGCACACCGCTGACCCCTGTCACGTAATCGGGGGTCAGCAGTGCGTTGGCATGACAACTAGAGGAATCATGGAGACCTCTATGGTTGTTGATGCCGGATTGCTGTGAGCGCCACCCTGTGGTCTGTGCTCATAGCAATGCTGCATTTCTACTACATAGGGGCGATCTGAGCATCACCTCTATGTAGCAGAACTGATAACATTGTGGCAGCTTCTAGTCTCCTATGGAAACTATTGAAGCATGGCAAAAATTTTAAAAAAAGTTTTTAAAAATATGAAAAAAAAAAAAGTTCAAATCACCCCCGTTTCGCCCCATTCAAAATAAAACCGTAAAAAAAAAAATCAAACCTACATATATTTGGTATCGCCGCGTTCAGAATTGCCCGCTCTATCAATAAAAAAACATTAACCTGATCACTAAACAGCGTAGCGAGAAAATAATTAGAAACACCAGAATTACGTTTTTTTGGTCGCCACAACATTGCATTAAAATGAAATAACGGGCGATCAAAAGAAAGTATCTGCACTGAAATGGGATCATTAAAAACGTCAGCTCGGCACGCAAAAAATAAGCCCTCACCTGACCCCAGATCATAAAAAATGGAGACGCCACGGGTATCTGAAAATGGCGGAAATTTTTTTTTTTTTTTGCAAAGAATTTTTTTTCACCATAATAAAAAAACAACCTAGACATGTTTGGTGTCTATGAACTCGTACTGACCTGGAGAATCATACTGGCAGCTCAGTTTTAGCATTTAGTGAACCTAGCAAAAAAGCCAAACAAAACACAAGTGTGGGATTGCACTTTTTAGCCGTTTCACCAGACTTGGATTTTTTTTCCCATTTTCTTACAACTCGTCCCGCAAACAATAAGCCTTCACATGGCCATATTGACGGAAAAATTAAAAAGTTATGGCTCTGAGAAGGAGGGGAGCGAAAAACGAAAACGCAAAACCGAAAAAAGCTCCAGGGGTTAAGAGCAAACTGAGTGAATTGCAGCAGTTCTTTGCCTAACACGGTGCTAACGACTCCTGTCTTTCTCCCTCACTAATGGCGGGCATTGGTGTAGGTTGGCGTAACTGCAAGGCATTATGGGGAGGGTGGCGACCTAGGTCATGTGATCCTTGTGTCTTATGCTCTCTGTAACATGGCGGAGGCCAGATTAGGTGAATCGTAACCGTTCTTCAAATTGTGAAAAATTCATAGCAATGGTTCGATGCTCTCACTTCTAGTCTGGATGTGTTTATCAGTGATCTAGTAACCAGAACGTGTAACGTTACCATGTTGCTCTTTGATCCAGACATTAATTCTGATTTGGAGTCGAAAATTTGTTTTCCTTTGTCGAAGAAAATTGTTTTCTTAGTCATGAAGGTTTGCCGTCCTCTGGATAATAATCTTTATATGGCGCAAACATATTCCCCAGCAACTAATAGGAAATTACAGGTCAGCAAACTATTAAACACCAGGAATGAGGAGCTGATCGCAGGAGCTTGGACTCTGCGAGGAATCGACACTACAGACTCCATAGACTCAACAGACATTTCTCCGTTCCCGGCTTGATAGTGGGCAGGCGGGCGGCTCCTCCTTGTTGGATTTGATGGCAGCTGTCGATCCCTCGTTCAGATTTTTTCTAAGGCAAGAAGTTTAATCACTGAACATAGTATGATGGTGCGGAATTAAGGAGATTAGGTCTCCATCTAGAGCGGTGGTAGAAGTCCTCCACAATGTCAGTAAGGGCAGCGGAAAGGTTTCCATTACTAGATTGTAGGTTGATAGCGGAAGATTGGGTGGAAGGAGGCAGATTGTAATCCTCTATTATGTGACATCACCTTTATATGGTGTCTATAACAATAATGTCTCCACACACAGGATTACACAATAGTGAAGAAGACAAGTGACTGTGTGACTCCCGGCAGTCGTCTCAATGAGTCAGGAGGGCGGAGCCTCATCACAGATCCTCCCCCTCATGCCCCAATACATGAGAGGAGCAATAAGAAGATCCTAGAACTGACCAACAAGATCATTGAGCTGCTGACCGGAGAGGTGACTGCTGGGACATTTTACAGGGCGGCACTGGAGGATTCTGGGTAATGACACTATCATTGTCTGTCAGGTTCCTGTAAGGTGTCAGGACGTCACCGTCTATTTCTCCATGGAGGAGTGGGAGTATCTAGAAGGACACAAGGATCTGTACGAGGACGTCATGATGGAGGACGACCAGCCCCGCACATCACCAGGTGAGAGGGCACTTGCAGGAGTCTTGCTGATCATTACTGTTGGCCAGGGATGGCCTCCGTACTGAAGCTTGCTTTGTCTCACCTGAAGAGGTGGATCCTACTAACCCTTTGGGTGAGGCGGCTTTAATGCAGCACAGACAGAGATTAACAGCAGCATCTAAATGGTTAACAGCCGCTGCAAGGTAATATAGCCGACATCAGCCACGTGTGTAGGGAGCTCGGCTCCCGAGTGCCCTCTATATACAGTCACCAAACTTTGCATAAATCATTAGTACAAGGTAATATATATTAGAATCTTTGTATTTTGTCAGAGAATGCATCTTCTTTCTCCACTTATCAGCCACTTCCTCTCCCTTTGCCTTTTTGACTTTATCATTCATTCTGAAAAAAAACAGCTCCATCTGGCACAAGAAAACATACTAATAAAGTGAGGTGTCAGGCTACACCTATTATACTATATGGTGAGGAAAGGGAGACGTAAGAAGATTGTTTGAAGCATTCTAACATGTAACGTATCTCACCTCCGAGCTGGATTCACATGTGCACTGCTGAGTACTGCCTTATAACTTCATCTTTGCTGCTGCTTCTGTCTGTGTCATAACTAAGGAAAAAAAGAGCAGTGACTGGGAGACATCTTAGTAGCTAGTCTACATCCACCAGCTCAGTCACTTGCAAAGTCAGACATGGCATTGTGCTTGCAGAGGGGAAAACTGTTGAAAATGCAGAATACTTGTTCAAACGATGGCCGGAATTAGTGCTTTAATGCATGCACACCTAAAAGTATAGCTACCCTATAATCAGGGCTGTGGAGTCGTAAGCCAAATCTTCGATGCCACAATTTCCCTGACTCCCGACGCCACTCCCCCGGTCACTACTGAGCATGTGCATAAAGTGCAGCACAGATTCATCTCCACTAAAAGCCAAGATCCTAAGATCAGGAACAGAACAGACATTTATAGGACATTCTATAACTTTCCCAAATTGTGTTGTCGGAGTCGGTCTTTTCATACCTACCCCACAGACATGTCTTTAATTAAAGATGCTTTTCTCAAACCTATATGTTAAGATAATGTTATTTGGATTGATTGTTCCTCTTGGTTTGTCCATTACTTTGTTGTTTATGGTAAGCAGAGAAGTCAAATGGATAGCTCCCTCTAGAATTTTGAGAGAAATTGTACTCCATGGTCTGAAATAATACAGGGAGGAAGACCATGGAAACAGAAAATGTCTCCGGAGAAGACTTTAGCTAGCTGAGGGTCAGATTACAGGCTGGACGATCTCATCATCTCAACATCAATTTTGGAGAATCATCTACCACAGCCTGAATGGTCGGAAACCAAAGAAAAATGTATAGAGAAGGGGTTCAATTTACACTCACCCATACAAATACGTTTATTAGATATATACATAAAAACATTAAACAGAAAACACTGTAACCAAGACTTTAGCAGAAGATCAGTCCTGTAAGTTGGAAAGAGTGGCCTCCATGGATCAGACTGAGATCTGAGGAAGTCAAAGGCCAAGTCTACATCTTCATTTCTCAACGATTTTCTGTCTCTAAAATACTCTGCCAAAAAGCATTGACTTGGGGCCACTCCTCACTTCTTTCTGGTCAACCTCGAGTGAAACGTACTGCAGAACTTCTCTCTTGGTTCTGAAGGTGGCCTTCATCGAGACAAGACGTTAAGAAGTTCAGTGCATCTTTCCGTCCATGCAAGTCCTCTTGTGACGCACCTCTTGGTCCCTCATAACGACCACCCACTGGGGAGAAGGGTGTGGATCATCTTTTAAATATGGAAAGCAGCTGTTCTCTAATCAATGAATGTTTATCCCACAGATGGATCTAGTAGGAGGAACCCACCTGAGAGATGTCCCCGTTCTCTGTATTCCCCGGACCCTCCAGAGGAAAATCACACCCTCCCGGAGAATCGTCAGGTAGATGACGCTGAGCTCTCGCCAAAATACAACCAAAGATCTTGTTACATTATTTTAATTATATATATATTTTTTTTGCTTAGGATGAAAATCTGAATGATATTAAGGTCGTGGTTATAGATGATGATGACGACGACGATGATGAAGAAGAGGAGATAGAGGATGAGCGGCCGTGTAAGGAGCGGAGACCATCACTGGTTGTGAAAGAAAATAAAAGAGCAGTTTTCGGGATCCTACACCCATCACTTGATGGACACATGCAGACAATCTATTCACTCGCTGTGTGTGTTTCCTACAGGTGGATTTCCTGCCGAGAGATGTCCCCGTCCTCTGTATTCTCAGGACCGTCCGGAGGAAAATCGCCACGTCCCGGAGAATCGGCAGGTAGTCGTGTTTTCATACCCCTAAGGATTATGTGAACATGGAAGGTTTTTTTTAAGTTTTGCAGTGGAATCTATTGAAAAATATGCTGAAAAGACTGAACATATTTACAGAAAAGTGGCTTGACAATAGAAATGAATTCTTTAAGCTATTTTTCAGGCATCTTTTTGATCGGCCCTTCTTAAAAAAAAATAAATAAATAAATAAGTGAGAGAATTTCCGTGCACACAGCCTTAGTCGTTGGCTGAGGATTGTAGACAAAGGAAATGGATGAAGCTGAGTTTTCTAGGAAATCTATCTGTGGAAATTCTGAACATTTTCTCAGGGTTTGCTGGTTTCTTATGTCGATCTTAGATCTTTCCATCTGTGCTGTATTACACTGACATGTTACATTCGGTATTTTAGGGTGAAGATCTGACTATTATTAAAGTGGAGGTTGACACAGAGGATGAGTGGATGAGGGACGAGCCACCTGGTCACGTTGAGGCAATCATAATAAGTATGTAATAATAAACTATGGTTTCTTAAAATGGAACAATCACTTCTAAGAAAAGCATAAACTATGGCCAAAGATGACATTCTGGGACATTTCTTAAATAGATTTCATTAACAAATCAGATGATGATCGTGATAAAAAAAAAAGGTTTTGTCATAATGAGGGCAAAATCTGGTTAAGTTCTCGTTTCGGGGAGATATCGATAGCGATTGGGCGGTGGAGGTTTTAGATCTGATCAGGAGTGAGGGTAAACAAATTCATTCACCCGTTTCGCAGTTTTATTGAGTTGTTGGTCCATAAAATACAGTGGGAGAATCAGTTCACCTATTTTTTTTTCCTGATAATGCTTTCAAAAGTGAAATATAATAATATACCACTGCATCTAAATGGGCAGTGACTTGATGAAACTCAAATCGGGTGACCTTTTCTCTTCACCCACTTCCAGAATCCTGAACTTCACACCAAGACATGTAATAAAATGTCTCTGTGTATTATACAGGCCAAGTAAAAGAAGAGGAGGATAAAGCTTCTTTGAAAGGGCTATTATTCAAAAGGAGGACATAGCTGTGTGTAAAGGGCTAACCAAGAATAAAGGGAGATAGCTGCATGTAAAGGGCTATATAGAGTTACAACAGAGACTGGAAAACTCATACGTTTTAGCTCTGGTATTTTCCCTCCTCAGTAGTACACAGGAAGTCATCTTATAATACTTCATACATAATTACATATCAGTCTGATCTATATAATATATCCGTGTGAAGTGCGATAGCAGCACAGATACCTTGTGTCTCCATGCTGCAGTTTGTCTCCCTTCTTATATATATATATATATATAATAAATATATATATATATATATATATATATATATATATATATATATATATATATATATATATATATATATATATATTTACTTACACACACACACACACTCTGGTATCTCCGTGGCATGAAGTCTCACACATCTGTCGAGATAGCGAGATGGTGGAGAGACCAATGTAACTGACTTCAGCCTTCCTCTTTAAAGGCCCAGAGCATGTATTACTAGTGGTGAGCGAACATTCTCTGATAGGGTGTTATCTGAGCATGCTCGTGGGCTAACCGAGTGTCTTCGGCATGCTCGAATAATATGTTTGGGTCCCTGCGGCTGCATCTCTCGCGGCTGTTCGACAGCAACAACAAACAAACAGGCGATCCCTGCGTGTGTTGCGGCAGTAAAACATCCGCGGAGACTCGAACATAGTTTTTGAGCACTCGGTTAGCACCCGGCATTCTCGGACAACACCTTATCCAACCACGTTCGCTCATCACTATGAATTACTAAATTAGAGAGGAGATATGTCATTTTCCTCATTATACATAGATTTGAGAAATGGCTATATGTTGGTCTCTTCCTAGCTTGTACAGTTTTCTAAGGCGTGATGGGTCCTCTTCAGGGTGAGGTTCCACTTTAATGCTGCACTAAAGTATTAGTTTAGTGTATTGCACAGATGAAGCCGGGGCCAGTAGCTGCTGCTTCTCTCTGCGTGGCAGACTACCACCGTAGGAGGGTTCAGATACACATCACTCCGTCTGGTTTGGGTGCACGGGTACAGTTCCACTCCGTAGCTAGATCAACAATTATTTTCCGTATTCCACGCCACCATTATTTATCCTAATTGTGCCATTCATTGCTAGTTGACTGCTCACAAAAAAAGTTATATTGTTGGGTTAACTCTTAACACAACCAAAGGAGAGTTGATTTTAACCAACCTGGCCCAAGGTGTATTCAGACTTTACATTTGAGGGGACGTTAAAACCGTATCGGACACACATTCTAATTGAGTATCCAAGGTTTGAGCTAAACGGGAGCTTATTGGAATCTTCGTCTCGTGCCTCCCAATGTTATATCACGATGTGACTGTAACATCAGGTCAGCTAGTCGAGTGTTCAATAGTGTCCATCCTCGGTCAGCGATGACTCCCTGCTTTAATAGGAAGGTTATAAATGTGCTTACTTTGTGTTTGGAAGAAAATAATAAAATCCATTTTATTATCTGAACAGAAAATCCCAGTAAGAAATCTTATAAATATGAAGATGAAGCTATTACGCAGCACTCCTCTGGAAGATATTCCTATTCACAGCATGGGAAATTGTTTCCCCATAAATCAACCCTTGGTATACGTGAAACAAGGCATACAGGAGAGAAGCCGTATCCATGTTTACAATGTGGGAAATATTTTACAACAAAATCTATTCTTGTTAATCATCAGAAAATTCACACAGGAGAGAAGCCGTATTCTTGTTCAGATTGCGGGAAAAGTTTTAGAAATAAATCACACCTTGTTAGACATGAGAGAATCCACACAGGAGAGAGGCCGTATTCATGCTCCGTATGTGGGAAATGCTTTACAGAAAAAGCAAATCTTGTTACACATGAGAGAATTCACACTGGAGAGAAGCCGTTTTCATGTCCAGAATGTGGGAAACGCTTTACGGATAGATCAAGTCTTGTAACTCATCAGAAAATTCACAAAGGAGTGAAGCCATTTCCATGTACAGTATGTGGAAAATGTTTTATATATAAATCAAATCTTGTTAGACATGAGAGAACTCACACAGGAGAGAAGCCATATTCATGTTCACTCTGTGGGAAATGCTTTACAGGTAAAACAAATCTTGTTATACATGACAGAATTCACAGAGGAGAGAAGCCGTATTCATGTCCAGTATGTGGGAGGTGCTTTACAGATAAATCAAGTCTTTTTATACACGAACGAATTCACACAGGAGAGAAGCCGTATTCATGTTCACATTGTGGGAAACGCTTTCCAAAAAAATCACATCTTGTTAAACACCAGAGAATTCATACAGGAGAGAAGCCGTATTCGTGTTCAGAATGTGGAAAATGCTTCACAGGTAGACCGAATCTTGTTATACACGAGAGAATACACAGAGGGGAGAAGCCATATTCATGTTCTGTATGTAAAAAATGTTTTACAGATAAATCAAGTCTTGTTAAACACGAGAGAAGTCACACAGGAGAGAAGCAGCTTTGATGTTATGTGGAAAATGTATTACATGGAAATCAAATTTCGAACCTTATCAGAGAAGTCATAGAATAATCCATAAACTTTTTTTTTTTTTTTTTTTTTTTAATGTGGAAAATGGTAGAAGAGCAAAAAAGAATATTAACACTACAGGTTCTTCAGAGACTGTTTAAACAGGCATTAATATTATTTTTGGGGTGGAAATAGCTTGGATCTTCTAGACACCCTACAAATACCATAGTTCAACTGTGACCAGGAACCATGAATGAACAGTACTGTGGCTATTGAGCAGTAAAGAGAAACCCGTGAAGCTGAATCTTCACCATGGAACATACATTTTTAATACATGTAGACATATTAATATTTTGATTTTCATTTATACAGTATGTAAAATAAAATTAACACTAATGAAATTTCTACCGTCGAGTGAAAACCTTGTTTAAAAGCTTCTTTCTCACTTTTGTGTTCCGGTCATTATTCCACATCATTATTGGATTTAAGATAAAGTAAGGGTATGGTAAGATTGTAGTAGCACCGTACGTAGTGAAGAGGCAGTGACCCACAAAGTTCCAACACAAAAGTCTCTTAATGTGTTTCCTCACAGCATTAAAGTCCAATTCACACAAATGCATATAACTTCAGGGTATATTATCAGTGTTCAGTTCACACCAATATAAATCATATGGCTTTAGATTTACAATCCCTAAACGGGCCAGACTTCCCTTGTCCAGTTTCCCTGGGCGACCGCACGCCATATGACAGTCTCCATGCATCCTCATATGTTGCAGACACCACACGCCAGCCCCCTTCGATTAGTTCCCGTGGGTGTCCTGCATCACTATATCACAGACTTTTACAGTCTCTTTACTCACACAGCCATACACAGCCCAGGGTATCCTCCAGATAGCAGCTGGGCACCATATCCACCTGTTTGCAATCGTTACACATGCTAGTCCTCTTTCGGGCACATGATATCCACCTCCGGGCACAGGACTGTCCACATCTGTCTCTTTCGGGCACAGGACATCCACCTTCGGGCACAGGACTGTCCACATCCGAGACCAGTACCATGGATATCTTGCATCGCTGTATAAGCTGTGGGTGCCAGGCTATTCAGCTGCCCTGGGTGCTGGCCTGTACTCCCATGCACTCAGCCAGTGCTCTGCAGGCCTCTGCTCTGCACACCAGACTGACACTGACGTACACCTGACACACCCATACCTCTTACTGCAGGGCTTTTAACACACACAAACCTGTGGCCTTCAGCCACATGGAAAACCCGGATCAGAAATCCGTAACTCCCATGCACACCTATGGACTTCATCCGTCTGCATACACAACCTGGGGAGAACACACAGCGACACCTATCTGTGACATGAGTCACTGCCTCACAGTAGATCCAAAACGTCAGAAAGCGCCAATCTCTCAAATACTTTTCTCCGAGCATCGTGACAGGGGTTAGAACCGAGCTTTGTCATTCGAAAACTTTCCATCTTTTTTTTTTTCAGCCATTACTGGGTTTACTGAAAAGTTCAGGGTCCGTATCATGGTTTAAGGTTCACATTGAGCCGAGCTGTATCAGGGTGCCTTGAGCATCGATTTCCAAAAATAGGTAATCAATATCAGATTGTTCGGGGTCTGACACGTGGCGGCCCTCCGAGTCAACTGGTAATAGTTCTTGTGGCCAGATCTTATCAATGAACAAAGCTTTATTGAAAATGTAGTGGCCACGGCCGGGTACAGCAGATCACCTCCGAGCTGTAATTACCTTCATCCGGTGTTGTGAATTCCGTTCTCGGGCTCCCTCCTGTGGTCGTGAATGGTACTTTGGTGAGTTCGGTCCTTGGACACCCTCTGGTGGCTTTGAGTGGAACTGCTGATCTTTGAGGTTGGCTTTCTCAGCTGCCCTCGCTTATTGCTTCTGCTGGCTTCCCTATTTAACTCTGCTCAGCTCGTTAGTTCATGCCAGCTGTCAATGTCTCAGTACTGGTTCAGATCTCTCTTGGATTTCTCAGATGACCTGTCTACTCCAGCAGCAGCTAAGTCCCTGCTAGTTCATTCGTTGTTCATTGGTTTTTTAATATATTTCTCAGTACATGCTATGTTTCTAGTCCAGCTTGCTATTATGATATTTCCTATAACATACCAATCCTTCTACAGGATCAAGAAGTGCCATCGAAACAATTTGAATACAATAAAACAATTTCTTTATTTAAGTATACAACAAATTAACATAACAAACATGTAATAAAATTGGTGCCTCAAACCAAAACTCCAGGAGGTTGGTGGGCAGAGTGGAGTATAATTTTTAATTCCTTAAACAATCATTGAAATTGCGGGGACATTGGAATTGAGAGTCAGACTGTTGGTCAATCACAATATTGTATGCAGGGAAAGGAAGCAAACAAACCAAAAATTCGGCCGCCACTTTGCAGTAGATGCTGAGATTGAAATTATCTCGCATCAAGCAGACACCCTTATTCCCTCTGAACAGCAAAAGTAATAACACACAGTCAGACCATCTTCATATTACCTGGACTGTAGGGGGTGTCACCCCCAGGAAGAAGCAACAGCGAAACGTGCGTAGGGGTCCGGAGGTTTGGCTAAACACGTGGCAGTGGATTCAAGTGTGGGACTACAGTCCAGGTAATATGAAGATGGTCTGACTGTGTGTTATTACTTTTGCTGTTCAGAGGGAATAAGGGTGTCTGCTTGATGCGAGATAATTTCAATCTCAGCATCTACTGCAAAGTGGCGGCCGAATTTTTGGTTTGTTTGCTTCCTTTCCCTGCATACAATATTGTGATTGACCAACAGTCTTACTCTCAATTCCAATGTCCCCGCAATTTCAATGATTGTTTAAGGAATTAAAAATTATACTCCACTCTGCCCACAAACCTCCTGGAGTTTTGGTTTGAGGCACCAATTTTATTACATGTTTGTTATGTTAATTTGTTGTATACTTAAATAAAGAAATTGTTTTATTGTATTCAAATTGTTTCTATGGCACTTCTTGATCCTGTAGAAGGATTGGTATGTTATACTAAATTAATGGAGTGCGACCCATTCCCCTTTGGGGTCTAGGGTCAAGGGTATTATGATTACTATATTTCCTTGCTAGCTGGAAGCTCTGGGGGTGCAGAGTTGCACCTCCACACCGTGAGTCGGTGTGGAGGTCTTTTTGCACACTCTGCGTGGTTTTTGTAGTTTTTAATGCTGACCCCATAGTTCCCTTTCCTATCCTCTGTCTATCTAGAGAAGATTTGGCCTCCTTTGCTAAAATCTGTTTCATTCCTGTATGTGTCACTTCCCTCTTAATTCACAGTCAATATTTGTGGGGGGCTGCCTTTCCTTTGGGGAATTTCTCTGAGGCAAGGTAGGCTTCTATTTCTGTCTTTAGGGGTAGTTAGCTCTTAGGCTGTGAAGAGGCGTCTAGGGAGAGTTAGGCACGCTCCACGGCTATTTCTAGTGTGTGTGATAGGATTAGGGATTGCGGTCAGTAGAGTTACCACCTCCTCAGAGCTTGTCTCAGGTTTTCCATTTTAACCATCAGGTCATTCCGGGTGCTCCTAACCACCAGGTCCATAACATCCGGCTACCAAAAAATGGTAACTGGAGGTTCCAGGTGTCAGACACCCACCTGCCATCTGATATTGATTACCTATTTTATACTTGTTTCTGCTTTCACCGGTCCGATCGCTGGTCTAATACCACGATACTTGTCCAACTATTAAGAAGAAAAAAAGATCAAGCAGGAAAAAAAAAATTATTTTATGAGGGATTTTGTTTTAGTTTTCACAGAGCAAGTTGACTAGGAGGCACTAAACACATGGTCCTCTAGTGATCTCTTGCTGACTAAACATTTTACACATTATTAGCTCAAAAGCTCTGGAACAACAATATCGCTCCCAAAAAATAACAATTGCAGTATATTTTGGATGATAAGATGCACTTTTTAGCAAGAAACAAATCTTGCTGAAAAGTGCTTGTGTGCTATAGTTAGAAGGCAGCTATCCCCATCCGGCTCCTGCAGTGCCAGACCCGCAATGCTGTGATGTAGATTGTGAGCCCTCGCGGGCAGGGTCCTCTCTCCTGTACCAGTTGCGACTTGTATTGTTCAAGATTATTGTACCTGTTTTTATTATGTATACCTCTCCTCACATGTAAAGCGCCATGGAATAAATGGCGCTATAATAATAAATAATAATAACTAGATGGGTATTTCCTGAAGGAACTACAGATAGTGCTTTGGAATGGTACCCAGGCTGCCCCTGCAAGAGTTTTACACTTGCATACCCCTCAGGACCGATTTGGTGGGTGGGGCACCTCAGGTGCCGATTTGGTGGGCGGGGAACCTCGGGTGCCGATTTGGTGGGCGGGGCCCCTCGGGTCCGATTTGGGGGCGGGGCCCCTCTGGGTCCGATTTGGTGGGCGGGGCCCCTGGGGGTCCGATTTGGTGGGCGGGGCACCTCAGGTGCCAATTTGGTGGGCGGGTCACTTTAAGAGCTGATATTATCTGGCAAAACCTGTGTCCTGGTGGGGTCATGTAGAGTTCGTAGGCATTGGCATAGTAACTGGGTCTGACTGCGCATATCAATGAGCTAATCAGCCCAGGTGGCAGTTACATTTCAAATTGCCTCAGAAATCAGCCCATTGTAACCTTGTGGGAAAATTTCCCTATTGAAATACATTGAGACAATGCATCCCAATGAGGGGAAAAAAAATTTCAAACGCAAATTGTGCCAAAACTACAAATCCGATCGACACGAAAAATACTTAGCACACCTCTCGTGGACGCTGGCTTCGAAATGACACCTCACTGGAGTCTGTGAGTGCAGCGGTTCGGGCCGCATTAATTGCGAAAAAAAGCCTAAGAATAATAACTAGATGGGTATTTCCTGAAGGAACTACAGATAGTGGTTTGGAATGGTGCCCGGGCTGCCCCTGCAAGAGTTTCACACATGGGTGCCCCTCAGGCACTGATTTGGCAGTTGTAGCACCTCAGGGTTGAGGATTTGGTGGGCGGGGCCCCTCGGGGTCCGATTTTTTGGGCGGGGCCCCTCGGGGTCCGATTTGGTGGGCCGGGTCACTCTGGGTCCGATTTGGTGGGCCGGGTCACTCTGGGTCCGATTTGGTGGTCCGGGTCACTCTGGGTGTGATTTGGTGGGCGTGGTCACTCGGGGTCCGAATTGGTGAGCGGGGCAATAATTATAATATGACTACAGATAGTGCTTTCGAATTGTGCTGTGCTGTCACTTTAAGAGCTGATATTATCTGACAAAATCTGTGCTGGGCTCATGTAGGCGTTGGCATAGTAACTGTGTCTGACTGTGCATATCAATGAACCAATCAGCCAGCTGGCAGTTGGCAGTTATTTTTAGAAATTGCCTCAGAAACCAGCCCATTATAAACGTATAGGAAAATTTCCCTATTGAAATGCATTACAATGAGGGGAAAACAATTTTCAAATGCAAATTGCGCCAAAACTACAAATCCGATCGACTTGAAAAAAACTTAGCACACCTCTCGTGGACGCTGGCTTCGAAATGACACCTCACTGGAGTCTGTGCGTTCTACGGATCGGGCCGCATTAACTGCGAAAAAAAGCCTAATAATAACTAGATGGGTATTTTCTGAAGGAACTACAGATGTTTGGAATGGTGCCCGGGTTGCCCCAGCAAGACTTTCACACTTGGGTGCTCCTCAGGCGCTGGTTTGGTAGTTGTAGCCACTCTGGGTCCGATTTGGCGGGCGGCGCCACTCTGGGTCCGATTTGGCGGGCGGCGCCACTCTGGGTCCAATTTGGTGGGCGGCGCCTCTCTGGGTCCGATTTGGCGGGCGGCGCCACTCCGGGTCCGATTTGGCGGGCGGCGCCACTAAGGGTCCGATTTGGCGGGCGGCGCCACTCCGGGTCCGATTTGGCGGGCGGCGCCACTCCGGGTCCGATTTGGCGGGCGGCGCCACTCCGGGTCCGATTTGGTGGGCGGGGGCACTCTGAGTCTGATTTGGTGGGCGGGGTCACTCTGGGTCCGATTTGGTGGGCGGGGGTCACTCTGGGTCTGATTTGGTGGGCGGGGTCACTCGGGCCGATTTGGTGGCCGGGGCCCCTCGGGCCGATTTGGTGGCCGGGGCCCCTCAGGGACCGATTTGGTGGGCGGGGTCACTCTGGGTCCGATTTGGTAGGCGGGGTACCTCAGGGACCGATTTGGTGGGCAGGGTCACTCTGGGTCCGATTTGGTGGGCGGGGTCACTCTGGGTCTGATTTGGTGGGCGGGGTCACTCAGGGGCCGATTTGGTGGGTGGGGCCACTCTGTGTCCGATTTGGTGGGCGGGGCCCCTCAGGGGCCGATTTGGTGGGCGGGGCCCCTCAGGGGCCTATTTGGTGGGTGGGGCCACTCTGGGTCCGATTTGGTGGGCGGGGCCATTCTGGGTCCGATTTGGTGGGTCGGGCCCCTCAGGAGCCGATTTGGTGGGCGGGGACACTCTGGGGCCGATTTGGTGGGCGGGGCCACTCTGGGTCCAATTTGGTGGGCGGGGCACCTCAGGGGCCGATTTGGTGGGCGGGGCCCCTCAGGGGCCGATTTGGTGGGTGGGGCCCCTCTGGGTCCGATTTGGTGGGTGGGGCCCCTCAGGGTTCGATTTGGTGGGCGGGGCCCCTCAGGGTCCGATTTGGTGGGCGGGGCCCCTCAGGGACCGATTTGGTGGGCGGGGCCCCTCAGGGACCGATTTGGTGGGCGGGGTCACTCTGGGTCCGATTTGGTGGGCGGGGTACCTCAGGGACCGATTTGGTGGGCGGGGTTACTCAGGGGCCGATTTGGTGGGTGGGGCCACTCTGGGGCCGATTTGGTGGGCGGAGCCCCTCAGGGTCCGATTTGTTGGGTGGGGACCCTCAGGGGCCGATTTGGTGGGCGAGGCCACTCGGTCCGATTTGGTGGGCGGGGCCCCTCAGGGGCCGATTTGGTGGGCGGGGCCCCTCAGGGGCCGATTTGGTGGGCGGGGCCCCTCAGGGGCCGATTTGGTGGGCGGGGCCACTCTGCCCTGTATACTGCGCGGCTCTGCGCTGTATACTGCGCGGCTCTGCGCTGTATACTGCGTGGCTCTGCGCTGTATACTACGTGGCTGTGCAATATACTACGTAACTGGGCAGTATAACTACGTGGCTCTGCGCTGTATGCTGCTCGGCTCTGCGCTGTATACTGCGGGGCTCTGCGCTGTATACTGCGGGGCTCTGCGCTGTATACTGCGTGGCTCTGCGCTGTATACTGCGCGGCTCTGCGCTGTATACTGCGCGGCTCTGCGCTGTATACTACGTGGCTGTGCAATATACTACGTGACTGGGCAGTATAACTACGTGGCTCTGCGCTGTATGCTGCTCGGCTCTGCGCTGTATACTGCGGGGCTCTGCGCTGTATACTGCGTGGCTCTGCGCTGTATACTGCGTGGCTCTGCGCTGTATACTGCGCGGCTCTGCGCTGTATGCTGTGCGGCTCTGCGCTGTATGCTGCGCGGCTCTGCGCTGTGTGCTGCGCGGCTCTGCGTTGTGTACTGCGCGGCTCTGCTGTATACTGTGCGGCTCTGCGCTGTATACTGCGCGGCTCTGCGCTGTATACTATGTGGCTGTGCAATATACTACGTGGACATGCATATTCTAGAATACCCGATGAGTTAGAATCGGGCCACCATCTAGTAATAATAATAAGACTACAGATAGTGCTTTCGAATTGTGCTGTGCTGTCACTTTAAGAGCTGATATTATCTGACAAAATCTGTGTGTTGGTGTTTCGTAGGCGTTGGCATAGTAACTGTGTCTGACTGCGCATATCAATGAGCTAATCAGCCAGCTGGCAGTTATTTTTAGAAATTGCCTCAGAAACCAGCCCATTATAAATGTATGGGAAAATTTCCCTATATAAATGCATTGAAACAATGCTTTCCAATGAGGGGGAAACAATTTTCAAATGCAAATTGCACCAAAACTACAAATCCGATCGACATGAAAAAACCTTAGCACACCTCTCGTGGACGCTGGCTTCGAAATGACACCTCACTGGAGTCTGTGCGTTTTACGGTTTGGGCCACATTAATTGCGGAAAAAAGCCTAATAATAACTAGATGGGCATTTCCTGAAGGAAATACATGGTGCTTGAACAGCGCTGCCAGCTGCCAATGAACCTCAGGAGCAAGTCTGGCATGCAGGGCTCTGCCCCTGGGTATCCAATTTGGCCCCTTGGTAGCCACTTTAATGTGCGGGGCCCCTTGTTAGCAACTGTGGCCCCTTGGTAGCCATTTTGGCATGCAGGAATCCTTGGTAGCCACTTTGGAGCACACAGCCTCCCGGTAGCCACTTTGGCCACATCCTCATATACAGACATCACTCCTATATACAGACACCACTCCTATATACAGACACAACTCCTACATACAGACATCCCTCTATATACAGACACCACTACCATATACAGAGATCCCTCTATATACAGACACCACTACCATATACAGAGATCCCTCTATATACAGATACCACTCCTATATACAGACATACCCCTATAAACAGACACCACTAAAATATAGACATCCTTCTATATACAGATACCACTCCTATATACAGACATCCCACTATATACAGACACCACTCCTATATACAGACATCTCCTATATACAGACATCCCTCTACAGACATCTCTCCCTTATACAGACATCTCTCCTATATACAGACATCCCCCTATATACAGACACCACTTCTATATACAGACATCCCTCTATATAGAGACACCACTCCTATATACAGACACCACTCCTATATGCAGGCACCTCTCCTATATACAGACACCACTCATATACAGACATCCCCCTATATACAGACACCACTCCTATATTCAGACATCCCCCTATATAGAGACACCACTCCTATATACAGACATCCCTCTATATACAGACACAACTCCTTTATACAGACATCCCCCTATATACAGACACCACTTCTATATACAGATATCCCTCTATATACAGACACCACTCCTATATACAGACACCACTCCTATATACAGACATCCCTCTATATACAGACACCACTCCTATATACAGACATCCCCCTATATAGAGACACCACTCCTATATACAGATATCCCTCTATATACAGACACCACTCCTATATACAGACATCCCTCTGTATACAGACACCACTCCTATATACAGACATCCCTCTATATACAGACACCACTCCTATATACAGACATCCCTCTATATACAGACACCACTCCTATATACAGACATCCCTCTATATACAGACACCACTCCTATATACAGACATCCCTCTATATACAGACATCTCTCCTATATACAGACATCCCTCTATATACAGACACCACTCCTATATACAGACACCACTCCTATATACAGACACCACTCCTATATACAGACATCCCTCTATCTACAGACATCTCTCCTATATACAGACATCCCTCTATATACAGACACCACTCCTATATACAGACATCCCTCTATATACAGACACCACTCCTATATGCAGACATCCCCCTATATACAGACACCACTCCTATATGCAGACATCCCCCTATATACAGACACCACTCCTATATACAGACATCCCCCTATATACAGACACCACTCCTATATACAGACATCCCTGTCATGGTTCCCAATGGCAGGGGAACGTCAGGACACATAAATAACGGACGAGCTCTTGGGTGATGGAATCTCGAGCTGACCGTGAGCTAAACCTACCACACAACTAATAGTGGCCGGGGGGGCGTGCCTAAGTTTTATCCCTAGACACCTCTCGCCAGCCGGAGGACTAACTAACCCTAGTAGAGGAAAAAACAGACCTGGCTTACCTCTAGGGAAATTCCCCCGAAAAGGAGACAGAAGCCCCCCACATATATTGACGGTGAGTTCAGAGGAAAAGACATACGCAGTATGAAGGTAGGTTCAGCAAAGCGAGGTCCGCTTACTAGATAGTAGAAAGATACAAAAGGGAACTGCACGGTCAGCTGAAAACCCTTTTAAAATACCATCCTGAAATTACTTTAAGACTCATGTGTCAACTCATGACACCGGAGTGGTAATTTCAGCCCACAAGAGCTTCCAGCTACAGAGATTGATATAACTGTAAACTGGAACAAAAAATGCAAACAAACTTAGGACTAAGAGTCCAACTTAGCTGATCAGTAGTCTAGGAGCAGGAACATGCAACAGAAAGGCTCTGGTTACATTGATGGCCGGCAAGGCAATGACTGAAGAGCAGGAATAAATAGGAACTCCCCACTACTGATGAAAACAGGTGAACTGAGAAAGAAAACACACCCGAGTCACCAGTACCACTAGCCACCACCAGAAGGAGCCCAAAAGCAGATTCACAACAGTACCCCCCCTCAAGGAGGGGGCACCGAACCCTCACAAGAACCACCAGGGCGATCCGGATGAGCCCTATGAAAGGCACGAACCAAATCAGAGGCGTGAACATCAGAAGCAGTTACCCAAGAATTATCTTCTTGACCATAACCCTTCCACTTAACCAGATATTGTAGTCTCCGTCTGGAAATACGGGAGTCCAAGATTTTCTCCACAACATACTCCAATTCACCCTCAACCAGCACAGGAGCAGGAGGCTCGGTAGAAGGAACAACCGGCACCTCATACCTCCGCAACAACGACCGATGGAAGACATTATGGATAGCGAAAGATGCCGGAAGGTCTAAACGAAAGGATACAGGGTTAAGAATCTCCAAAATCCTATAAGGACCGATGAACCGAGGCTTAAACTTAGGAGAAGAAACCCTCATAGGGACAAAACGGGAAGACAACCACACCAAGTCCCCAACACGAAGACGAGGACCAACACGACGACGGCGGTTGGCAAAATGCTGAGTCCTCTCCTGGGACAACTTCAAATTGTCCACCACCTGTCCCCAAATCCGATGCAACCTATCCACCATAGTATCCACTCCAGGACAATCCGAAGACTCCACCTGACCGGAAGAAAAACGAGGGTGAAACCCCGAATTGCAAAAGAAAGGAGAAACCAAAGTGGCAGAACTAGCCCGATTATTGAGGGCAAACTCTGCCAACGGCAAAAAGGCAACCCAGTCATCCTGATCCGCAGACACAAAACACCTCAAATAAGTCTCCAAGGTCTGATTAGTTCGCTCCGTCTGGCCATTAGTCTGAGGATGGAACGCAGACGAAAAAGACAAATCAATGCCCATCCTAGCACAGAATGCCCGCCAAAATCTAGACACGAACTGGGTCCCCCTGTCAGAAACGATATTTTCCGGAATACCATGCAAGCGAACCACATTTTGAAAAAACAGAGGAACCAATTCGGATGAGGAAGGCAACTTAGGCAAAGGTACCAAATGAACCATCTTTGAAAAACGGTCACACACCACCCAGATGACAGACATTTTCTGAGAAGCAGGGAGATCAGAAATAAAATCCATACAGATGTGAGTCCAAGGCCTCTTCGGAATAGGCAAAGATAACAACAATCCGCTAGCCCGAGAACAACAAGGCTTGGCCCGAGCACAAACATCACAAGACTGCACAAAAACTTGTACGTCTCGAGACAGGGAAGGCCACCAGAAGGACCTAGCCACCAAATCCCTAGTACCAAAGATTCCAGGATGACCTGCCAACGCAGAAGAATGAACCTCTGAGATGACTCTACTGGTCCAATCATCAGGAACAAACAGTCTACCAGGCGGGCAACGATCAGGTCTATCCGCCTGAAACTCCTGCAAAGCCCGTCGCAGGTCTGGGGAAGCAGCAGATAATATCACCCCATCCTTAAGGATACCTGTAGGTTCAGAATCACCAGGGGAATCAGGCTCAAAACTCCTAGAAAGGGCATCCGCCTTAACATTTTTAGAACCTGCAAGTACCAACCACCAGAGTTTAAGACCAAAAACCAAGGAATTAAAAGGCAAGGATATAGATTTAAAATTACTTTATTAAAGCTGGTAATAACATATATTCATGTGCACATGTTGGAAAGAATTAAAAACAATAACAGAGATGACAAATATATAAATAACTTAGTCACCAATATATAAAAAATAAATAAGCCTCAGGTGTGCCACATAAGGAAAGATTAATAGCGGGACTCATATATAGGACAATGAATTAATGTGTAACACGTGATAAAAAATCAATAAAATAAGCAGTGCGATAAGAATAGAATAAAATTCCCACAACTGAATACGTGGATGGTAAATATGTGCAATAGTGCTACGTGCAAATGTGCAAGGGAACGAAACTGAATAAAGTGCTGAGTGCAAAATAATACAATGGTCCCGAATTATATGGCAGTACCTGTATCCTAAATGGCGTCACCTGGCTCCAAACAATGCGCACCCCAACGCACGTTTCGGATTTTAGAATCCTTCGTCAGGGGGTGGCAAATAGTAGATCCAAGGAGTTTATATATTGTTAAAGTAAGCCGACGTCAGACGCCGAAGTAATGTGCGGCGCAGGCGCCGACGAACAGATCCGGGAGTCCCCGCCCACCGCATCACGTGGTCGGACGCACAGGAACTGAGTACCCGGCGTTTCCAAGGCCACAGTGATACAAAGAGCAGGGACGGCGAATCGACGAAGGCGCATGCGCACAACAACGGCATACTGATGTGGGTAAGTAAAGCCAAATAAAGAACATCAGAAAGATGTATAGGATAAAACCGATCGGACTATATGAAAAACAGAGGGAGAAACTAAATGTATACGGTGGAAATTACCAAATAGATGGACATACAATACTATATTGATCATATATAGAATATTTCTTATTAAAGTGCAAACTAATCCCATAAGTCCCATACAAAAAGGAAAGGAGAATTTGTACAATTAAAATTGCAACCACTAGGGGAGACAAAAGAAAAAAGAAAGGAAAACTAATAAATATAGGAAGGACATCAGTACCATACTATACCACAATATGAATCAGAAAGTACTGGATGAACATAGCACTCGATATAGAAAAATGAAAATAAAGATACTTGTACAACATAGAATAAGGAGTACTGATGAGTCGACCATAAATAGTAAATAATTTACGTGTATCAGGAAGTACTGGATGAGCCAAGACAAATATAAAATTATATGGAAAAACAAGGGAAAAAAAGAGAAAGAAAGATATTTATGGATAAAAGTGCCTCGAACATAGTATTTATACAATAGTACAAATTACAGGTATAAAGTAATCTATCAAAAAATGATCTGCATTATATCGAAGAAAATATAATAAAAAAATACAAATAAAATATGTGCCTAATAATTGTGCCCCCATAAGTCAAAAAAAGGGGGAAGAAAAAGAAAAGAAGAAGAGCAGAAATATGCAAGAAATTATCATATATGTTAATCATATTATAGGAGGGGTAGTATAACACCACCGAATTACATTAATCTGAAAAGTGCTATCACCATCTCCAGGTGACTGGAAAATATACAACCTTGCCAAAGCATATATAAAAAATAATAAATTGTAAATAGTGATAAAATTAAAAATAAAAAGAGGGGGGGAAAAAAAGAGAAGAAACGAAGAGAGGGGGGGGGGACAGGAGGGAAAGGAGGAAGGGGAAGAGGAATGGGAGGGAAGGGTGGGGGGGGGGGGGGGGGGAAGGGGAAAGAGTAAGTCTTCCAAAAGAAATTATTGGTTGCTAAATGGTAACAACTGACATTATATATAAACCTTCAAATAGCATATCATATATCAGGATCAACAATGTTAATCATAAAGAAAGTCCAATGTTCGATCCTAAAGTAAACATATTCAAACGCAAATGACAATATTCATTTTCATCTTCCTTTTTCAGATCCAGAAGATGGTGGTCAAATCCTCCATCCGTGTATAAGATGCATATTATGTAAGTACAATCACAGATGAATTTCCACTTGCAGATGGACCAACACCACAACCGTGACAGCTACGATGAAGGTAAATATTATCTAAAATTTCAAAATTTCAAAGTGAGATGAAGTGCTGTACAAATTTACCTATTCATATCTGTACATATGGTATATATACACCTGTATATTCACATCTACATTTTTACAAAAATTATATACCCACATATATATAAATAAAAATAAATAAAATATAAAATATAAAGTATATTAAAATTAAAAAGATAAAAAGCTAAAATTATTAAAACACCTTGATTAAAATATAATGGATTACAGAAAGGGGGCAAAGCTTAAATTCTCATTGAGGCCAAGTGGGGAAACAGTGTCTAACACCCATATCCACCTGGCCTCCCTTTTCGCCAAGGGTATACTTACCTTGCCACCTCTTTCATTTTGTTTAATCATATCGATGCCTATCACTTTCAAAAGTGAGGCATCACAATTATGGTGGATTTTAAAGTGCCTAGGGATAGTTTTCAATAGTGAGATCTCCTCAACCTCCTTAGCGGCCAAAATACCCAAAACGTGTTCTCTGGTTCGAATCTTTAGTTGTCGACTAGTAAGTCCCACGTAAATAAGAGAACAAGGACAGGTCGCGTAATATACAACGGCCTTTGAATTACAATTTATAGTGTGCTTAATTTTGTAACTGACCGTACCCTTTGAATTACTGAATTCCTGAGCTCTTTGAATATTGGGACAAGCCACGCACTTCCCACAAGGCTTACAACCTCTTTGTGTCCTGGGACAGGATGTAAAGGGGGGAAGGAGGGTAGTCTTGCATATATAGTGACTTTGTACAAGGCAATCCCTAAAATTTCTAGACCTCCTATAAGTGATGTTAGGTTCCTCCCCAATATAGTTATGTAGAATGGGATCTGACCGTAAAATTGACCATGCTTTGGCTATACAGGACCGCATTACGTCGGCCTGGCCATGGTATTGCGTAATGTACCTCACCAGTTGGTTAGAGACAGGGTTTTTATTCGAATATAGTGCTTGATGTCTGGTTGTATGTCTGGCACGATTATATGCTTTTTTTATAGAACGTTTACTATAACCTCTTTCTATGAACCTCATTTTTAAATCCTTGGCTTGCGTTTCAAAATCTGTCTCGTCAGAGCAGATCCTCCTTAGACGTAAAAACTGTCCAGTTGGTATGGACCGGATCATAGCTGGAGGGTGTGCTGAGGTTGCATGGAGAAAAGAATTTACCGAAGTAGTCTTCCTATAGAGATTAGTATGCAGACACCCATCATCCCTCTTTTGAATACTGACATCCAGAAATTCAATCAATTTCTGATCAAATCTGTAGGTCAAATGTATATTGTAATTGTTCAGATTTAACACCCTCATAAACTCCTTCAAAGTGTCAACTGATCCTTGCCAGATCAGAAAAATATCGTCGATGTAGCGTGTCCACATAAGGACACGCTCCATCGACTGCATCTGACCTGACATAAAGAGGTCCCTCTCCCACAGCCCCAAGAATAAATTAGCATATGCCGGTGCGAAAGAAGCACCCATTGCGGTGCCCTGGAGCTGTAGGTAGAGGGACCCCTTAAATAGAAAAAAGTTGTGTGATAGCGAAAATTCAAGCAGTTGAACCACCAGTTTGTTCATGGGAGTAGACATAGATGAGGTTGCTACGAAGTGCCGGACGGCATTGATCCCATCAGTGTGCCGTATATTAGTGTACAAGGATTCTACATCACATGATACCAGTAACGTATCATCATCAATGCACAGTCCATCTACTTTCTTCAAAAATTCAGTTGTGTCCTTTATAAATGATGGTAGTTCTTCTACCAGTGGCTGTAGTTTAGCCTCCACAAACTTGTTTATATTTTCAAGATAGTTTCCACAACCGGAAATAATCGGCCTACCTGGGGGTGTCATTTGATTTTTATGGACCTTTGGTAATAAATATAACGTTGGTACCATAGGCTCAGAAACTTGGAGTGCTGAAAAAAGCTCCTTGGTAATCACTCCATTGTCCCATGCCGTTTTCAAAACACTTATAAGCTCCGATTTAAATTTGTCCAAGGGATTAAATGTTAGTTTTTTGTAACACCTCACATCTCTCAACTGTCTAAAAGCCTCACTCTCATATAGTGACTTCGGCCAAATAACTATGTTCCCACCCTTGTCAGCCGGTTTGATTACTACATCATCCATTTCCCGCAACTTTTTTAGAGCCGATCTCTCCTCTCTATTAAGATTATCCAAATTAGGATATAAGGGTATCTTTTCAAATTCTCTACTTACCGTTTTAACAAATACCTCAATTGCCGGATAAGCTGACAAGGGTGGAAATTTCTTAGACTTAGGTTTAATTGACTTAGGGATCTTACCTTCCTCTGTCTCATTGTGTTCTTGTGCCAGTTCATGTAGAATAGTTAGTGCCTCCTGCTCCGCCTCTGTTGGGAACATTTGTAACAAATTCTCATTATGAAAGTATTTTTTGAATATCAACTTTCTCGCAAATAAATGTAAATCCTTGACTGCAGTAAAGCAATCAAATCGCGCTGTTGGGCAAAACATTAGACCTCGGCCTAAGATATCAATCTCAGTAGATGATAGATTGTATGAACTTAGATTGATTACCTTCAAATTATTTCTCGATTTTTCTGGAGAATAACCATATGGTCTTTTCGCAGCTGTGTAGCGTGGTTCTCTTTTTCGCTTTGGTGTAGAAATAATTGAGGACATAGACAAGGCGGAGGAGGAGGCACCAGACACATCACATATTTGTGGGTTGGATGAGGTTGATGGGATTTTATCCCTCACACTTTCTTTGGGTTGATATTTACGCCATCTGTATATCTTCCCATTCAGGAAATCTTTTTGATCCCTCAGGAGTTTATTTGATTGCTTCACTTGAATATCTTTCACCCATTGGTCAATGTGTTTATCCATTTGTAGGTTAATAGATTGAAACTGTTCTACTGTAAAGTTAGCCTTAGCTCTTGTTAATGCCTCCTCCAGAAGTGCATCAGTTTTGGTCAATATTCCCAAATTATATTTGATCAGTAGTTCCATCAGTTTCCTGGATGTTCCATTACAAATCTCTTCCCAGTTTTTAACGAACTCGTCATCATCTACCGGGAAAGAAGGGGTGACTTGAATCCGCAATCCTCTAGGTATCAACTGTCTTTGAATATAATTTTCCAAGAAGGCCCGACTCCACCATGATCGGGTTCTTTTATATATTAGAGTTTTAATAGTATTAAACATATCATTAAACTGTAAACCATTATCTGTACTTGATATGGTATCACCACTAGAGAATACCGAATTGATTTGTCCCTGCCAGGAAATCTCTCTGGCCTTGAAGTCCATTCTCCGGTTTATGGAAAGAAGCCTGTGCAGAACACAGTATAAGTTTAGACACAAAATTGTTTTAGCACTTAAGGAAAAAATTATGAAAGAATTTTTTATATATAAATATAAAATATGTGTATAAAAAGAATAATACCTCAAAAAAGAGGAGGACATAGTTATTTGGCCGAAGTCACTATATGAGAGTGAGGCTTTTAGACAGTTGAGAGATGTGAGGTGTTACAAAAAACTAACATTTAATCCCTTGGACAAATTTAAATCGGAGCTTATAAGTGTTTTGAAAACGGCATGGGACAATGGAGTGATTACCAAGGAGCTTTTTTCAGCACTCCAAGTTTCTGAGCCTATGGTACCAACGTTATATTTATTACCAAAGGTCCATAAAAATCAAATGACACCCCCAGGTAGGCCGATTATTTCCGGTTGTGGAAACTATCTTGAAAATATAAACAAGTTTGTGGAGGCTAAACTACAGCCACTGGTAGAAGAACTACCATCATTTATAAAGGACACAACTGAATTTTTGAAGAAAGTAGATGGACTGTGCATTGATGATGATACGTTACTGGTATCATGTGATGTAGAATCCTTGTACACTAATATACGGCACACTGATGGGATCAATGCCGTCCGGCACTTCGTAGCAACCTCATCTATGTCTACTCCCATGAACAAACTGGTGGTTCAACTGCTTGAATTTTCGCTATCACACAACTTTTTTCTATTTAAGGGGTCCCTCTACCTACAGCTCCAGGGCACCGCAATGGGTGCTTCTTTCGCACCGGCATATGCTAATTTATTCTTGGGGCTGTGGGAGAGGGACCTCTTTATGTCAGGTCAGATGCAGTCGATGGAGCGTGTCCTTATGTGGACACGCTACATCGACGATATTTTTCTGATCTGGCAAGGATCAGTTGACACTTTGAAGGAGTTTATGAGGGTGTTAAATCTGAACAATTACAATATACATTTGACCTACAGATTTGATCAGAAATTGATTGAATTTCTGGATGTCAGTATTCAAAAGAGGGATGATGGGTGTCTGCATACTAATCTCTATAGGAAGACTACTTCGGTAAATTCTTTTCTCCATGCAACCTCAGCACACCCTCCAGCTATGATCCGGTCCATACCAACTGGACAGTTTTTACGTCTAAGGAGGATCTGCTCTGACGAGACAGATTTTGAAACGCAAGCCAAGGATTTAAAAATGAGGTTCATAGAAAGAGGTTATAGTAAACGTTCTATAAAAAAAGCATATAATCGTGCCAGACATACAACCAGACATCAAGCACTATATTCGAATAAAAACCCTGTCTCTAACCAACTGGTGAGGTACATTACGCAATACCATGGCCAGGCCGACGTAATGCGGTCCTGTATAGCCAAAGCATGGTCAATTTTACGGTCAGATCCCATTCTACATAACTATATTGGGGAGGAACCTAACATCACTTATAGGAGGTCTAGAAATTTTAGGGATTGCCTTGTACAAAGTCACTATATATGCAAGACTACCCTCCTTCCCCCCTTTACATCCTGTCCCAGGACACAAAGAGGTTGTAAGCCTTGTGGGAAGTGCGTGGCTTGTCCCAATATTCAAAGAGCTCAGGAATTCAGTAATTCAAAGGGTACGGTCAGTTACAAAATTAAGCACACTATAAATTGTAATTCAAAGGCCGTTGTATATTACGCGACCTGTCCTTGTTCTCTTATTTACGTGGGACTTACTAGTCGACAACTAAAGATTCGAACCAGAGAACACGTTTTGGGTATTTTGGCCGCTAAGGAGGTTGAGGAGATCTCACTATTGAAAACTATCCCTAGGCACTTTAAAATCCACCAAAATTGTGATGCCTCACTTTTGAAAGTGATAGGCATCGATATGATTAAACAAAATGAAAGAGGTGGCAAGGTAAGTATACCCTTGGCGAAAAGGGAGGCCAGGTGGATATGGGTGTTAGACACTGTTTCCCCACTTGGCCTCAATGAGAATTTAAGCTTTGCCCCCTTTCTGTAATCCATTATATTTTAATCAAGGTGTTTTAATAATTTTAGCTTTTTATCTTTTTAATTTTAATATACTTTATATTTTATATTTTATTTATTTTTATTTATATATATGTGGGTATATAATTTTTGTAAAAATGTAGATGTGAATATACAGGTGTATATATACCATATGTACAGATATGAATAGGTAAATTTGTACAGCACTTCATCTCACTTTGAAATTTTGAAATTTTAGATAATATTTACCTTCATCGTAGCTGTCACGGTTGTGGTGTTGGTCCATCTGCAAGTGGAAATTCATCTGTGATTGTACTTACATAATATGCATCTTATACACGGATGGAGGATTTGACCACCATCTTCTGGATCTGAAAAAGGAAGATGAAAATGAATATTGTCATTTGCGTTTGAATATGTTTACTTTAGGATCGAACATTGGACTTTCTTTATGATTAACATTGTTGATCCTGATATATGATATGCTATTTGAAGGTTTATATATAATGTCAGTTGTTACCATTTAGCAACCAATAATTTCTTTTGGAAGACTTACTCTTTCCCCTTCCCCCCCCCCCCCCCCACCCTTCCCTCCCATTCCTCTTCCCCTTCCTCCTTTCCCTCCTGTCCCCCCCCCCTCTCTTCGTTTCTTCTCTTTTTTTCCCCCCCTCTTTTTATTTTTAATTTTATCACTATTTACAATTTATTATTTTTTATATATGCTTTGGCAAGGTTGTATATTTTCCAGTCACCTGGAGATGGTGTAAGCACTTTTCAGATTAATGTAATTCGGTGGTGTTATACTACCCCTCCTATAATATGATTAACATATATGATAATTTCTTGCATATTTCTGCTCTTCTTCTTTTCTTTTTCTTCCCCCTTTTTTTGACTTATGGGGGCACAATTATTAGGCACATATTTTATTTGTATTTTTTTATTATATTTTCTTCGATATAATGCAGATCATTTTTTGATAGATTACTTTATACCTGTAATTTGTACTATTGTATAAATACTATGTTCGAGGCACTTTTATCCATAAATATCTTTCTTTCTCTTTTTTTCCCTTGTTTTTCCATATAATTTTATATTTGTCTTGGCTCATCCAGTACTTCCTGATACACGTAAATTATTTACTATTTATGGTCGACTCATCAGTACTCCTTATTCTATGTTGTACAAGTATCTTTATTTTCATTTTTCTATATCGAGTGCTATGTTCATCCAGTACTTTCTGATTCATATTGTGGTATAGTATGGTACTGATGTCCTTCCTATATTTATTAGTTTTCCTTTCTTTTTTCTTTTGTCTCCCCTAGTGGTTGCAATTTTAATTGTACAAATTCTCCTTTCCTTTTTGTATGGGACTTATGGGATTAGTTTGCACTTTAATAAGAAATATTCTATATATGATCAATATAGTATTGTATGTCCATCTATTTGGTAATTTCCACCGTATACATTTAGTTTCTCCCTCTGTTTTTCATATAGTCCGATCGGTTTTATCCTATACATCTTTCTGATGTTCTTTATTTGGCTTTACTTACCCACATCAGTATGCCGTTGTTGTGCGCATGCGCCTTCGTCGATTCGCCGTCCCTGCTCTTTGTATCACTGTGGCCTTGGAAACGCCGGGTACTCAGTTCCTGTGCGTCCGACCACGTGATGCGGTGGGCGGGGACTCCCGGATCTGTTCGTCGGCGCCTGCGCCGCACATTACTTCGGCGTCTGACGTCGGCTTACTTTAACAATATATAAACTCCTTGGATCTACTATTTGCCACCCCCTGACGAAGGATTCTAAAATCCGAAACGTGCGTTGGGGTGCGCATTGTTTGGAGCCAGGTGACGCCATTTAGGATACAGGTACTGCCATATAATTCGGGACCATTGTATTATTTTGCACTCAGCACTTTATTCAGTTTCGTTCCCTTGCACATTTGCACGTAGCACTATTGCACATATTTACCATCCACGTATTCAGTTGTGGGAATTTTATTCTATTCTTATCGCACTGCTTATTTTATTGATTTTTTATCACGTGTTACACATTAATTCATTGTCCTATATATGAGTCCCGCTATTAATCTTTCCTTATGTGGCACACCTGAGGCTTATTTATTTTTTATATATTGGTGACTAAGTTATTTATATATTTGTCATCTCTGTTATTGTTTTTAATTCTTTCCAACATGTGCACATGAATATATGTTATTACCAGCTTTAATAAAGTAATTTTAAATCTATATCCTTGCCTTTTAATTCCTTGGTTTTTGGTCTTAAACTCTGGTGGTTGGTACTTGTGTGTTATGTGAGTGGGTTCCACTCAAAATCTAATTGTCAGCACGAGGGTCCTCCTCTTTTTTGAGGTATTATTCTTTTTATACACATATTTTATATTTATATATAAAAAATTCTTTCATAATTTTTTCCTTAAGTGCTAAAACAATTTTGTGTCTATTTTTAGAACCTGGTAGGTATGAGACCACAAAATTAAACCGAGAGAAAAACAACGACCAGCGCGCCTGTCTAGGATTCAGGCGCTTGGCAGACTCAAGATAAATCAGATTCTTGTGATCGGTCAATACCACCACCTGATGTCTAGCCCCCTCAAGCCAATGACGCCACTCCTCAAAAGCCCACTTCATAGCCAAAAGCTCCCGATTACCAATATCATAGTTTCGCTCGGCGGGCGAAAATTTTCGAGAAAAGAACGCACAAGGTCTCATCACGGAGCAGTCGGAACTTTTCTGCGACAAAACCGCCCCAGCTCTGATCTCGGAAGCGTCGACATCAACCGGAAAAGGAAGAGCAACATCAGGCTGACGCAACACAGGGGCAGAAGAAAAGCGGCGCTTAAGCTCCCGAAAGGCCTCCACAGCAGCAGGGGACCAATCAGCAACATCAGCACCCTTTTTGGTCAAATCAGTCAAAGGTTTAGCAACATCCGAAAAACCAGTTATAAATCGACGATAAAAATTAGCAAAGCCCAAGAATTTCTGAATGCTCTTAAGAGAAGTAGGTTGCGTCCAATCACAAATAGCCCGAACCTTGACAGGATCCATCTCATTGGAAGAAGGGGAAAAAATGTACCCCAAAAAAGAAATCTTTTGAACCCCAAAAATACACTTAGAACCCTTCACACACAAGGAATTAGCCCGCAAAACCTGAAAAACCCTCCTGACTTGTTGGACATGAGAGTCCCAGTCATCCGAAAAAATCAAAATATCATCCAGATACACAATCATAAATTTATCCAAATATTCACGGAAAATGTTATGCATAAAGGACTGAAAGACTGAAGGGGCATTTGAAAGACCAAAAGGCATTACCAAATACTCAAAATGGCCCTCGGGCGTATTAAATGCGGTTTTCCACTCATCCCCCTGCTTAATTCGCACCAAATTATACGCCCCACGAAGATCAATCTTAGAGAACCACTTAGCCCCCTTTATTCGAGCAAACAAATCAGTCAGCAGTGGCAAAGGATACTGATATTTGACTGTAATTTTATTCAAGAGTCGATAATCAATACACGGCCTCAAAGAGCCATCTTTTTTAGACACAAAGAAAAAAACGGCTCCTAAGGGAGATGAAGAAGGACGAATATGTCCCTTTTCCAGGGACTCCTTAATATACTCTCGCATAGCAACATGTTCAGACACGGATGAATTAAACAAACGACCCTTTGGAAATTTACTGCCTGGAATCAGATCTATGGTACAATCGCAATCTCTGTGAGGAGGGAGCGAACCAAGCTTAGGCTCCTCAAAAACATCACGATAATCAGACAAAAATGCCGGAATCTCAGAGGGAATAGATGATGAAATGGAAACCAAAGGTACGTCCCCATGAGTCCCCTGACATCCCCAACTTAACACAGACATTGTTTTCCAGTCAAGGACTGGATTATGAGATTGTAACCATGGCAATCCGAGCACCAAAACATCATGTAGATTGTACAACACAAGGAAGCAAATCACCTCCTGATGGTCTGGAGTCATACGCATAGTCACTTGTGTCCAGTATTGTGGTTTATTACTAGCCAATGGCGTAGAATCAATACCCTTCAGAGGTATAGGGACTTCCAGAGGCTCTAGATTAAACCCACAGCGCCTGGCAAAGGACCAATCCATAAGACTCAAAGCAGCGCCAGAGTCGACATAGGCGTCCGCGGTAATTGACGATAATGAACAAATCAAGGTCACAGATAGAATAAACTTAGACTGTAAAGTGCCAATTGAAACAGACTTATCAACCTTCTTTGTGCGTCTAGAGCATGCTGATATAACATGAGTCGAATCACCACAATAGAAGCACAACCCATTTTTTCGCCTAAAATTCTGCCGTTCGCTTCTGGACAGAATTCTATCACATTGCATATTCTCTGGCGCCTTCTCAGAAGACACCGCCAAATGGTGCACAGGTTTACACTCCCGCAAACGCCGATCAATCTGAATAGCCATTGTCATGGACTCATTCAGACCTGTAGGCGCAGGGAACCCCACCATAACATCCTTAATGGCATCAGAGAGACCCTCTCTGAAATTCGCCGCCAAAGCGCACTCATTCCACTGAGTAAGCACAGACCATTTACGAAATTTTTGGCAGTATATTTCAGCTTCATCTTGCCCTTGAGACAGGGTCATCAAGGCTTTTTCAGCCTGAATCTCTAAATTAGGTTCCTCATAAAGCAACCCCAAAGCCAGAAAAAACGCATCCACATTGAGCAACGCAGGATCCCCTGGTGCCAATGCAAATGCCCATTCTTGAGGGTCACCCCGCAGCAAGGAAATTACAATCTTAACCTGCTGTGCGGGATCTCCAGCGGAGCGAGGTCTCAGAGAAAGAAATAATTTACAATTATATTTGAAATTCAAAAAACGAGATCTATCTCCGGAGAAAAATTCTGGTATAGGAATTCTAGGTTCAGATATAGGAGCATGTATAACAAAATCCTGTAAATTTTGAACTTTTGTGGCAAGATTATTCAAACCTGTAGCCAAACTCTGAGGATCCATTTTAAGCAGGTGAGATCAGAGCCATTCAAGGGGTAGAAGGAGAGGGAGACAAAGACTGCAATTAGAGCTGAAATGCAACTGATTCAACTATAGAGCAAACACAGAGGGAAAAAAAAAATAAAAAATTTGCAGACTTCTTTTTCTCTCCTTTCTTCTGCCAACAGTTTTAACACTTGGCCGGCCATACTGTCATGGTTCCCAATGGCAGGGGAACGTCAGGACACATAAATAACGGACGAGCTCTTGGGTGATGGAATCTCGAGCTGACCGTGAGCTAAACCTACCACACAACTAATAGTGGCCGGGGGGCGTGCCTAAGTTTTATCCCTAGACGCCTCTCGCCAGCCGGAGGACTAACTAACCCTAGTAGAGGAAAAAACAGACCTGGCTTACCTCTAGGGAAATTCCCCCGAAAAGGAGACAGAAGCCCCCCACATATATTGACGGTGAGTTCAGAGGAAAAGACATACGAAGGTATGAAGGTAGGTTCAGCAAAGCGAGGTCCGCTTACTAGATAGTAGAAACAAACAAACAAACTTAGGACTAAGAGTCCAACTTAGCTGATCAGTAGTCTAGGAGCAGGAACATGCAACAGAAAGGCTCTGGTTACATTGATGGCCGGCAAGGCACTGACTGAAGAGCAAGAATAAATAGGAACTCCCCACTACTGATGAAAACAGGTGAACTGAGAAAGAAAACACACCCGAGTCACCAGTACCACTAGCCACCACCAGAAGGAGCCCAAAAGCAGATTCACAACACATCCCTCTGTATACAGACACCACTCCTATATACAGACATCCCTCTATATACAGACACCACTCCTATATACAGACATCCCTCTATATACAGACACCACTCCTATATACAGACATCCCTCTATATACAGACATATCTCCTATATTCAGACATCCCCCTATATAGAGACACCACTCCTATATACAGACATCCCCCTATATACAGACACCACTCCTATATACAGACATCCCTCTATATACAGACATCTCTCCTATATTCAGACATCCCCCTATATACAGACACCACTCCTATATACAGACATCCCTCTATATACAGACACCACTCCTATATACAGACATCCCTCTATATACAGACACCACTCCTATATACAGACATCCCCCTATATACAGACACCACTCCTATATACAGATATCCCTCTAAATACAGACACTACTCCTATATACAGACATCCCCTCTATATACAGACTTGTGGGTCACTTACTTTTCACACACGGGGCCGGGGGGGCACTTACTTTTCACACACGGGGCCGGCGGGCACTTACTTTTCACACACGGGGCCGGCGGGGCACTTACTTTTCACACACGGGACGAGAGGGTGTCAGTCACTTTATTCTGATGTTTGACTTTGATAAATGATCATGTCCCCTTTTGCACGCGGGGCCGGGGGCGCACTTACTTTTGCACACGGGGCCGGGGGCGCACTTACTTTTGCACACGGGGCCGGGGGCACACTTACTTTTGCACACGGGGCCGGGGGCGCACTTACTTTTGCACACGGAGCCGGGGGCGCACTTACTTTTCACACACGGGGCTGGGGGCGCACTTACTTTTGCACACGGGGCCGGGGGGCACTTACTTTTCACACACGGGGCCGGCGGGCACTTACTTTTCACACACGGGGCCGGGGGGGCACTTACTTTTCACACACGGGACGAGAGGGTGTCATAGTCACTTTATTCTGATGTTTGACTTTGATAAATGATCATGTCCTAAAATGGACACCGTACATTTGCATAGCTGCCATCTTTGGAAGGTCAAGTTGGGGGTAATGGAAAGTTCGCCATTATTTCCTATGGGAAATTTTTTTTTTTAAATGCGATTTTTAAAAAAACTACATATCAGATCGACTATAAAAGTCATAGCACACCTGTCCCCACCGAGGGCTTCGAAATGCCACCTGAACGGGGTCTCTGCGCCGAGCGGTTCGGGCCGCATTAATTGCGGAAAACGCGGAGAAGAATAATAACTAGATGGGCATTTCCTGAACGAAATACATGGTGCTTGAACAGCGCTGCCAGCTTTACAGCAGCACTTTTCACACACGGGACTGGGGGGCGCGCTTACTTTTGCACCCGGGGCCGGGGGCGCACTTACTTTTGCACCCGGAGGCGCACTTACTTTTGCACCCGGGGGCGCACTTACTTTTGCACCCGGGGGCGCACTTACTTTTGCACCCGGGGGCGCACTTACTTTTGCACCCGGGGGCGCACTTACTTTTGCACCCGGGGGCGCACTTACTTTTGCACCCGGGGGCGCACTTACTTTTGCACCCGGGGGCACACTTACTTTTGGGGCCGCACTTACTTTTGGTGGGCGGGGCTCCTCGGCCTCCAATTTGGTTGGCGGGGCCCCTCGTCCTCCGATTTGGTGGGCGGGGACCCTCGGCCTCCGATTTGGTGGGCGGGGACCCTCGGCCTCCGATTTGGTGGGCGGGGACCCTCGGCCTCCGATTTGGTGGGCGGGGCCCCTCGGCCTCCGATTTGGTGGGCGGGGGCGCTCGGCCTCCGATTTGGTGGGCGGGGCCGCTCGGCCTCCGATTTGGTAGGCGGGGCCCCTCGGCCTCCGCTTTGGTGGGCAGGGTCCCTCTGCCAAAACTTTGGTGGGCGGGGCCGCTCGGCCTCCAATTTGGTGGGCGGGGCCCCTCGGCCTCCGCTTTCGTGGGCGGGGCCCCCGGCCTCCGATTTGGTGGGCGGGGCCCCTCGGCCTCCAATCTGGTGGACGGGGCCCCTCGGCCTCCGAATTAGTGGGCGGGGCCCCTCGGCCTCCGATTTGGTGGGCGGGGCCCCTCGGCCTCCGATTTGGTGGGCGGGGCCCCTCGGCCTCCGATTTGGTGGGCGGGGCCCCTAGGCCTCCGATTTGGTGGGCGGGGCCGCTCGGCCTCCGATTTGGTGGGCGGGGCCGCTCGGCCTCCGATTTGGTGGGCGGGGTCCCTCGGCCTCCGATTTGGTGGGCGGGGCCCCTCTGCCAAAACTTTGGTGGGTGGGGCCGCTCGGCCTCCGATTTGGTGGGCGGGGCTCCTCGGCCTCGGATTTGGTTGGCGGGGCTCCTCGGCCTCCGATTTGGTTGGCGGGGCCCCTCGGCCTCCGATTTGGTGAGCGGGGCCCCTCGGCCTCCGATTTGGGGGGCGGGGCTCCTCGGCCTCCGATTTGGTTGGCGGGGCCCCTCGGCCTCCGATTTGGTGGCGGGGCCCCTCGGTCTCCGATTTGGTGGTGGGGTCCCTCGGCCACCGATTTGGTGGGCGGGGTCCCTCTGCCTCCGATTTGGTGGGCGGGGTGTTGTGAATTTGCTTTTTGCTCCCTCTAGTGGTTACTAGTTTTTTGACTCTGGTTTTTCTGTCATTCCTTTTATCCGCACCTGGGTCGTTAGTTAGGGGTGTTGCTATATAAGCTCCCTGGACCTTCAGTTCAATGCCTGGCAACGTAGTTATCAGAGCTAGTCTGCTGTGCTCTTGTCTACTGATCCTGGTTCCAGTTATATCAGCTAAGTCTGCCTTTTGCTTTTTGCTATTTGTTTTGGTTTTGCATTTTTGTCCAGCTTGTTCCAAATCTATATCCTGACCTTTGCTGGAAGCTCTAGGGAGCTGGTGTTCTCCCCCCGGACCGTTAGACGGTTCGGGGGTTCTTGAATTTCCAGTGTGGATTTTGATAGGGTTTTTGTTGACCATATAAGTTACCTTTCTTTATTCTGCTATCAGTAAGCGGGCCTCTCTGTGCTAAACCTGGTTCATTTCTGTGTTTGTCATTTCCTCTTACCTCACCGTCATTATTTGTGGGGGGCTTCTATCCAGCTTTGGGGTCCCCTTCTCTGGAGGCAAGAAAGGTCTTTGTTTTCCTCTACTAGGGGTAGCTAGATTCTCCGGCTGGCGCGTGTCATCTAGAATCAACGTAGGAATGATCCCCGGCTACTTCTAGTGTTGGCGTTAGGAGTAGATATATGGTCAAACCAGTTACCACTGCCCTATGAGCTGGATTTTTGTATTCTGCAGACTTCCACGTTCCTCTGAGACCCTCGCCATTGGGGTCATAACAGTTTGCCAGGCCAGTATTAAATGTTTAATGCATTGCAGAAGAGGGATTATAAGAAAGAAGATTCTGAGTTTTTTTTTTCTTCTTCCCCTTTACCTCAGAGTGGCTATGCTTGCTGCAGACATGAATGTCCAGACCTTGATTACAAGTGTGGACCAGCTGGCTACTCGTGTGCAGGGCATACAAGACTATGTTATTAGAAATCCTAGGTCAGAACCTAAAATACCGATTCCTGAACTGTTTTCCGGAGACAGGTTTAAGTTTAGGAATTTCGTGAATAATTGTAAATTGTTTTTGTCCCTGAGACCCTGTTCATCTGGAGATTCTGCTCAGCAAGTAAAAATTGTTATTTCGTTCTTACGGGGCGACCCTCAGGATTGGGCTTTTTCGCTGGCGCCAGGAGATCCGGCATTGGCTGATCTTGATGCGTTTTTTCTGGCGCTCGGTTTACTTTATGAGGAACCCAATCTTGAGATTCAGGCAGAAAAGGCCTTGCTGGCTATGTCTCAGGGGCAGGACGAGGCTGAAGTGTATTGCCAAAAATTTCGGAAATGGTCCGTGCTGACACATTGGAACGAGTGTGCTCTGGCCGCTAATTTTAGAAATGGCCTTTCTGAAGCCATTAAGAATGTTATGGTGGGTTTTCCCATTCCCACAGGTCTGAATGATACTATGGCACTGGCTATTCAAATTGACCGGCGGTTGCGGGAGCGCAAAACCGCAAATTCCCTCATGGTGTTGTCTGAACAGACACCTAATTCGGTGCAATGTGATAGAAAAACCGCAAATTCCCTCATGGTGTTGTCTGAACAGACACCTGATTTAATGCAATGTGATAGAATCCTGACTAGAAATGAGCGGAAAATTCATAGACGCCGGAATGGCTTGTGCTACTACTGTGGTGATTCTACACATGTTATCTCAGCATGCTCTAAACGTATAGCTAAGGTTGTTAGTCCTGTCACCGTTGGTAATTTGCAACCTAAATTTATTCTGTCTGTAACTTTGATTTGCTCACTGTCATCTTATCCTGTCATGGCGTTTGTAGATTCAGGTGCTGCCCTGAGTCTCATGGATCTCTCATTTGCTAAGCGCTGCGGTTTTACTCTTGAACCATTAGAAAATCCTATTCCTCTTAGGGGTATTGATGCTACACCATTGGCAGCAAATAAACCGCAGTATTGGACACAGGTTACCATGTGCATGATTCCTGAACACCGCGAGGTGATACGTTTCCTGGTTTTACATAAAATGCATGATTTGGTTGTTTTAGGGCTGCCATGGTTACAGACCCATAATCCAGTCCTGGACTGGAAGGCTATGTCAGTCTCAAGTTGGGGCTGTCGTGGTATTCATGGGGATTCCCTGCCTGTGTCTATTGCTTCTTCTACGCCTTCGGAAGTTCCGGAGTATTTGTCTGATTATCAGGATGTCTTCAGTGAGTCTGAGTCCAGTGCACTGCCTCCTCATAGGGACTGTGACTGTGCTATAGATTTGATCCCAGGCAGTAAATTTCCTAAGGGAAGACTGTTTAATCTGTCGGTACCTGAACATACCGCTATGCGTTCATATATCAAGGAGTCTCTGGAGAAAGGACATATTCGTCCGTCTTCTTCCCCTCTTGGTGCGGGATTCTTTTTTGTGGCAAAAAAGGACGGATCTTTGAGACCTTGTATTGATTATCGGCTTTTAAATAAGATCACTGTCAAATTTCAGTATCCTTTACCGCTGTTGTCTGACTTGTTTGCCCGGATTAAGGGTGCCAAGTGGTTCACCAAGATAGAGCTTCGTGGTGCGTACAACCTTGTGCGCATTAAGCAAGGTGATGAATGGAAAACCGCATTCAATACGCCCGAAGGTCATTTTGAGTACTTGGTGATGCCTTTTGGGCTCTCCAATGCGCCTTCAGTTTTTCAGTCCTTTATGCATGACATTTTCCGGAAGTATCTGGATAAATTTTTGATTGTTTATCTGGATGATATTTTGGTTTTTTTCTGATAATTGGGATTCGCATGTGGAGCAGGTCAGGTTGGTCTTTAAAATTTTGCGTGAAAATTCTTTGTTTGTCAAGGGCTCAAAGTGTCTCTTTGGTGTACAGAAGGTTCCCTTTTTGGGGTTCATTTTTTCCCCTTCTGCTGTGGAGATGGACCCAGTCAAGGTCCGAGCTATTCTTGATTGGACTCAGCCCTCGTCAGTTAAGAGTCTTCAGAAGTTCTTGGGCTTCGCTAACTTCTACCGTCGTTTTATCGCTAATTTTTCTAGCATTGTGAAACCTTTGACGGATATGACCAAGAAGGGCTCCGATGTGGCTAACTGGGCTCCTGCTGCCGTGGAGGCTTTCCAGGAGTTGAAACGCCGGTTTACTTCGGCACCTGTTTTGTGCCAGCCTGACGTCTCACTTCCCTTTCAGGTTGAGGTGGATGCTTCGGAGATTGGGGCAGGGGCCGTTTTGTCGCAGAGAGGCCCTGGTTGCTCTGTTATGAAACCTTGTGCCTTTTTCTCTAGGAAGTTTTCGCCTGCCGAGCGAAATTATGATGTGGGCAATCGGGAGTTGTTGGCCATGAAATGGGCATTTGAGGAGTGGCGTCATTGGCTCGAGGGTGCTAAGCATCGTGTGGTGGTCTTGACTGATCACAAAAATCTGATGTATCTCGAGTCTGCTAAACGCCTTAATCCGAGACAGGCCCGCTGGTCATTGTTTTTCTCCCGCTTTGATTTTGTTGTCTCGTATTTACCAGGTTCAAAGAATGTGAAGGCCGATGCTCTTTCTAGGAGCTTTGTGCCTGATGCTCCTGGAGTCGCTGATCCTGTTGGTATTCTTAAAGATGGAGTTATCTTGTCAGCTATTTCTCCGGATCTGCGACGTGTGTTGCAGAGATTTCAGGCTGATAGGCCTGAGTCTTGTCCACCTGACAGACTGTTTGTCCCGGATAAGTGGACCAGCAGAGTCATTTCCGAGGTTCATTCCTCGGTGTTGGCAGGTCACCCGGGAATTTTTGGCACCAGAGATCTTTTGGCCAGGTCCTTTTGGTGGCCTTCCTTGTCAAGGGATGTGCGGTCATTTGTGCAGTCCTGTGGGACTTGTGCTCGAGCTAAGCCTTGCTGTTCTCGTGCCAGCGGTTTGCTCTTGCCTTTGCCTGTCCCGAAGAGACCTTGGACACATATCTCCATGGATTTCATTTCTGATCTTCCGCTATCTCGGGGCATGTCCGTTGTCTGGGTGATATGTGATCGTTTCTCCAAGATGGTCCATTTGGTTCCTTTGCCTAAGCTGCCTTCATCTTCCGATCTGGTTCCTGTGTTTTTCCAGAACGTGGTTCGTTTGCACGGCATCCCTGAGAATATTGTGTCAGACAGAGGATCCCAGTTCGTTTCCAGGTTCTGGCGATCCTTTTGTAGTAGGATGGGCATTGATTTGTCGTTTTCGTCTGCTTTCCATCCTCAGACTAATGGACAGACGGAGCGAACCAATCAGACTTTGGAGGCTTATTTGAGGTGTTTTGTCTCTGCTGATCAGGACGATTGGGTGACATTCTTGCCGTTGGCTGAGTTTGCCCTTAATAATCGGGCTAGTTCCGCCACCTTGGTTTCGCCTTTTTTCTGCAACTCTGGTTTCCATCCTCGCTTTTCTTCGGGTCATGTGGAGCCTTCTGACTGTCCTGGGGTGGATTCTGTGGTGGATAGGTTGCAGCAGATCTGGAATCATGTGGTGGACAACTTGAAGTTGTCACAGGAGAAGGCTCAGCGCTTTGCCAACCGCCGCCGCGGTGTGGGTCCCCGACTACGCGTTGGGGATTTGGTGTGGCTTTCTTCCCGCTTTGTTCCTATGAAGGTCTCCTCTCCCAAATTTAAACCTCGTTTTATTGGGCCTTACAAGATATTGGAAATCCTTAATCCTGTATCTTTTCGTCTGGATCTTCCTGTGTCGTTTGCTATTCACAATGTATTTCATAGGTCCTTGTTGCGGCGGTACATTGTGCCTGTAGTTCCTTCTGCTGAGCCTCCTGCTCCGGTGTTGGTGGAGGGCGAGTTGGAGTACGTGGTGGAGAAGATCTTGGATTCTCGCCTCTCCAGGCGGAGGCTTCAGTACCTGGTCAAGTGGAAGGGCTATGGTCAGGAGGATAATTCCTGGGTGGTCGCCTCTGATGTTCATGCGGCCGATTTGGTTCGTGCCTTTCATGCCGCTCATCCTGATCGCCCTGGTGGTCGTGGTGAGGGTTCGGTGACCCCTCACTAAGGGGGGGGTACTGTTGTGAATTTGCTTTTTGCTCCCTCTAGTGGTTACTAGTTTTTTGACTCTGGTTTTTCTGTCATTCCTTTTATCCGCACCTGGGTCGTTAGTTAGGGGTGTTGCTATATAAGCTCCCTGGACCTTCAGTTCAATGCCTGGCAACGTAGTTATCAGAGCTAGTCTGCTGTGCTCTTGTCTACTGATCCTGGTTCCAGTTATATCAGCTAAGTCTGCCTTTTGCTTTTTGCTATTTGTTTTGGTTTTGCATTTTTGTCCAGCTTGTTCCAAATCTATATCCTGACCTTTGCTGGAAGCTCTAGGGAGCTGGTGTTCTCCCCCCGGACCGTTAGACGGTTCGGGGGTTCTTGAATTTCCAGTGTGGATTTTGATAGGGTTTTTGTTGACCATATAAGTTACCTTTCTTTATTCTGCTATCAGTAAGCGGGCCTCTCTGTGCTAAACCTGGTTCATTTCTGTGTTTGTCATTTCCTCTTACCTCACCGTCATTATTTGTGGGGGGCTTCTATCCAGCTTTGGGGTCCCCTTCTCTGGAGGCAAGAAAGGTCTTTGTTTTCCTCTACTAGGGGTAGCTAGATTCTCCGGCTGGCGCGTGTCATCTAGAATCAACGTAGGAATGATCCCCGGCTACTTCTAGTGTTGGCGTTAGGAGTAGATATATGGTCAAACCAGTTACCACTGCCCTATGAGCTGGATTTTTATATTCTGCAGACTTCCACGTTCCTCTGAGACCCTCGCCATTGGGGTCATAACAGCGGGGACCCTCGGCCTCCGCTTTGGTGGGCGGGGACCCTCGGCCTCCGCTTTGGTGGGCGGGGTCCCTCTGCCTCCGCTTTGGTGGGCGGGGCCGCTCGGCCTTCGATTTAGTGGGTGGGGCCCCTCGGCCTCCGATTTGGTGGGCGAGGACCCTCGGCCTCCGATTTGGTGGGCGGGGACCCTCGGCCTCCGATTTGGTGGGCGGGGACCCTCGGCCTCCGATTTGGTGGGCGGGGACCCTCGGCCTCCGATTTGGTGGGCGGGGACCCTCGGCCTCCGATTTGGTGGGCGGGGACCCTCGGCCTCCGATTTGGTGGGCGGGGACCCTCGGCCTCCGATTTGGTGAGCGGGGACCCTTGGCCTCCGCTTTGGTGGGCGGGGGCCGCTCGGCCTCCGATTTGGTGGGCGGGGCTCCTCGGCCTCCGATTTGGTTGGCGGGGCCCCTCGGCCTCCGATTTGGTGGGCGGGGACCCTCGGCCTCCGCTTTGGTGGGCGGGGCCCCTCGGCCTCCGCTTTGGTGGGCGGGGTCCCTCTGCCTCCGCTTTGGTGGGCGGGGCCGCTCGGCCTTCGATTTAGTGGGTGGGGCCCCTCGGCCTCCGATTTGGTGGCGGGGCCCCTCGGTCTCCGATTTGGTGGGCGGGGACCCTCGGCCTCCGATTTGGTGGGCGGGGACCCTCGGCCTCCGATTTGGTGGGCGGGGACCCTCGGCCTCCGATTTGGTGGGCGGGGACCCTCGGCCTCCGATTTGGTGAGCGGGGACCCTTGGCCTCCGCTTTGGTGGGCGGGGGCCGCTCGGCCTCCGATTTGGTGGGCGGGGCTCCTCGGCCTCCGATTTGGTTGGCGGGGCTCCTCGGCCTCCGATTTGGTTGGCGGGGCCCCTCGGCCTCCGATTTGGTGGCGGGGCCCCTCGGTCTCCGATTTGGTGGCGGGTCCCCTCGGCCTCCGATTTGGTGGGCGGGGTCCCTCTGCCTCCGATTTGGTGGGCGGGGACCCTCGGCCTCCGCTTTGGTGGGCGGGGCCCCTCGGCCTCCGCTTTGGTGGGCGGGGTCCCTCTGCCTCCGCTTTGGTGGGCGGGGCCGCTCGGCCTTCGATTTAGTGGGTGGGGCCCCTCGGCCTCCGATTTGGTGGGCGGGGACCCTCGGCCTCCGATTTGGTGGGCGGGGACCCTCGGCCTCCGATTTGGTGGGCGGGGACCCTCGGCCTCCGATTTGGTGGGCGGGGACCCTCGGCCTCCGATTTGGTGGGCGGGGACCCTCGGCCTCCGCTTTGGTGGGCGGGGGCCCGTCGGCCTCCGATTTGGTGGGCGGGGCCCCTCGGCCTCCGATTTGGTTGGTGTGGACCCTCGGCCTCCGATTTGGTGGGCGGGGACCCTTGGCCTCTGATTTGGTAAGCGGGGACCCTCGGCCTCCGATTTCTTGGGCGGGGCCCCTCGGCCTCCGATTTGGTGGGCGGGGCCCCTCGGCCTCCGATTTGGTGGGCGGGGACCCTCGGCCTCCGATGTGGTGGGCGGGGACCCTCGGCCTCCGATTTGGTGGGCGGGGACCCCCGGCCTCCGATTTGGTGGGCGGGGCCCCTCGGCCTTCGATTTGGTGGGCGGGGCCCCTCGGCCTCCGATTTGGTGGGCGGGGCCCCTCGGCCTCCGATTTGGTGGGCGGGGCCCCTCGGCCTCCGATTTGGTGGGCGGGGCCCCTCGGCCTCCAATTTGGTGGGCGGGGCCGAGGAGGCACTTACTTTTCACACACGGGGCCAGGGGGGCACTTACTTTTCACACACGGGGCCGGGGGGCACTTACTTTTCACACATGGGGCCGGTGGGGCACTTACTTTTCACACACGGGGCCGGGGGGGCACTTACTTTTCACACACGGGGCCGGGGGGCACTTACTTTTCACACACGGGGCCGGGGGGCACTTACTTTTCACACACGGGGCTGGGGGGGCACTTTTTTTTCACACACGGGGCCGGGGGGGCACTTACTTTTCACACACGGGACAAGAGGGTGTCTGTTGTGAATTTGCTTTTTGCTCCCTCTAGTGGTTACTAGTTTTTTGACTCTGGTTTTTCTGTCATTCCTTTTATCCGCACCTGGGTCGTTAGTTAGGGGTGTTGCTATATAAGCTCCCTGGACCTTCAGTTCGATGCCTGGCAACGTAGTTATCAGAGCTAGTCTGCTGTGCTCTTGTCTACTGATCCTGGTTCCAGTTATATCAGCTAAGTCTGCCTTTTGCTTTTTGCTATTTGTTTTGGTTTTGTATTTTTGTCCAGCTTGTTCCAAATCTATATCCTGACCTTTGTTGGAAGCTCTAGGGGGCTGGTGTTCTCCCCCCGGACCGTTAGACGGTTCGGGGGTTCTTGAATTTCCAGTGTGGATTTTGATAGGGTTTTTGTTGACCATATAAGTTACCTTTCTTTATTCTGCTATCAGTAAGCGGGCCTCTCTGTGCTAAACCTGGTTCATTTCTGTGTTTGTCATTTCCTCTTACCTCACCGTCATTATTTGTGGGGGGCTTCTATCCAGCTTTGGGGTCCCCTTCTCTGGAGGCAAGAAAGGTCTTTGTTTTCCTCTACTAGGGGTAGCTAGATTCTCCGGCTGGCGTGTGTCATCTAGAATCAACGTAGGAATGATCCCCGGCTACTTCTAGTGTTGGCGTTAGGAGTAGATATATGGTCAACCCAGTTACCACTGCCCTATGAGCTGGATTTTTTTATTCTGCAGACTTCCACGTTCCTCTGAGACCCTCGCCATTGGGGTCATAACAGTTTGCCAGGCCAGTATTAAATGTTTAATGCATTGCAGAAGAGGGATTATAAGAAAGAAGATTCTGAGTTTTTTTTTTTTTTCTCCTTCCCCTTTACCTCAGAGTGGCTATGCTTGCTGCAGACATGAATGTCCAGACCTTGATTTCAAGTGTGGACCAGCTGGCTACTCGTGTGCAGGGCATACAAGACTATGTTATCAGAAATCCTAGGTCAGAACCTAAAATACCGATTCCTGAACTGTTTTCCGGAGACAGGTTTAAGTTTAGGAATTTCGTGAATAATTGTAAATTGTTTTTGTCCCTGAGACCCTGTTCATCAGGAGATTCTGCTCAGCAAGTAAAAATTGTTATTTCGTTCTTACGGGGCGACCCTCAGGATTGGGCTTTTTCGCTGGCGCCAGGAGATCCGGCATTGGCTGATCTTGATGCGTTTTTTCTGGCGCTCGGTTTACTTTATGAGGAACCCAATCTTGAGATTCAGGCAGAAAAGGCCTTGCTGTCTATGTCTCAGGGGCAGGACGAGGCTGAAGTGTATTGCCAAAAATTTCGGAAATGGTCCGTGCTGACACATTGGAACGAGTGTGCACTGGCCGCTAATTTTAGAAATGGCCTTTCTGAAGCCATTAAGAATGTTATGGTGGGTTTTCCCATTCCCACAGGTCTGAATGATACTATGGCACTGGCTATTCAAATTGACCGGCGGTTGCGGGAGCGCAAAACCGCAAATTCCCTCATGGTGTTGTCTGAACAGACACCTGATTCGGTGCAATGTGATAGAAAAACCGCAAATTCCCTCATGGTGTTGTCTGAACAGACACCTGATTTAATGCAATGTGATAGAATCCTGACTAGAAATGAGCGGAAAATTCATAGACGCCGGAATGGCTTGTGCTACTACTGTGGTGATTCTACACATGTTATCTCAGCATGCTCTAAACGTATAGCTAAGGTTGTTAGTCCTGTCACCGTTGGTAATTTGCAACCTAAATTTATTCTGTCTGTAACTTTGATTTGCTCACTGTCATCTTATCCTGTCATGGCGTTTGTAGATTCAGGTGCTGCCCTGAGTCTCATGGATCTCTCATTTGCTAAGCGCTGTGGATTTACTCTTGAACCATTAGAAAATCCTATTCCTCTTAGGGGTATTGATGCTACACCATTGGCAGCAAATAAACCGCAGTATTGGACTCAGGTTACCATGTGCATGACTCCTGAACACCGCGAGGTGATACGTTTCCTGGTTTTACATAAAATGCATGATTTGGTCGTTTTAGGGCTGCCATGGTTACAGACCCATAATCCAGTCCTGGACTGGAAGGCTATGTCAGTCTCAATTTGGGGCTGTCGTGGTATTCATGAGGATTCCCTGCCTGTGTCTATTGCTTCTTCTACGCCTTCGGAAGTTCCGGAGTATTTGTCTGATTATCAGGATGTCTTCAGTGAGTCTGAGTCCAGTGCACTGCCTCCTCATAGGGACTGTGACTGTGCTATAGATTTGATCCCAGGCAGTAAATTTCCTAAGGGAAGACTGTTTAATCTGTCGGTACCTGAACATACCGCTATGCGTTCATATATCAAGGAGTCTCTGGAAAAAGGACATATTCGTCCGTCTTCTTCCCCTCTTGGTGCGGGATTCTTTTTTGTGGCAATCGGGAGTTGTTGGCCATGAAATGGGCATTTGAGGAGTGGCGTCATTGGCTCGAGGGTGCTAAGCATCGTGTGGTGGTCTTGACTGATCACAAAAATCTGATGTATCTCGAGTCTGCTAAACACCTTAATCCGAGACAGGCCCGCTGGTCATTGTTTTTCTCCCGCTTTGATTTTGTTGTCTCGTATTTACCAGGTTCAAAGAATGTGAAGGCCGATGCTCTTTCTAGGAGCTTTGTGCCTGATGCTCCTGGAGTCGCTGATCCTGTTGGTATTCTTAAAGATGGAGTTATCTTGTCAGCTATTTCTCCGGATCTGCGACGTGTGTTGCAGAGATTTCAGGCTGATAGGCCTGAGTCTTGTCCACCTGACAGACTGTTTGTCCCGGATAAGTGGACCAGCAGAGTCATTTCCGAGGTTCATTCCTCGGTGTTGGCAGGTCACCCGGGAATTTTTGGCACCAGAGATCTTTTGGCCAGGTCCTTTTGGTGGCCTTCCTTGTCAAGGGATGTGCGGTCATTTGTGCAGTCCTGTGGGACTTGTGCTCGAGCTAAGCCTTGCTGTTCTCGTGCCAGCGGTTTGCTCTTGCCCTTGCCTGTCCCGAAGAGACCTTGGACACATATCTCCATGGATTTCATTTCTGATCTTCCGCTATCTCAGGGCATGTCCGTTATCTGGGTGATATGTGATCGCTTCTCCAAGATGGTCCATTTGGTTCCTTTGCCTAAGCTGCCTTCCTCTTCCGATCTGGTTCCTGTGTTTTTCCAGAACGTGGTTCGTTTGCACGGCATCCCTGAGAATATTGTGTCAGACAGAGGATCCCAGTTCGTTTCCAGGTTCTGGCGATCCTTTTGTAGTAGGATGGGCATTGATTTGTCGTTTTCGTCTGCTTTCCATCCTCAGACTAATGGACAGACGGAGCGAACCAATCAGACTTTGGAGGCTTATTTGAGGTGTTTTGTCTCTGCTGATCAGGACGATTGGGTGACATTCTTGCCGTTGGCTGAGTTTGCCCTTAATAATCGGGCTAGTTCCGCCACCTTGGTTTCGCCTTTTTTCTGCAACTCTGGTTTCCATCCTCGCTTTTCTTCGGGTCATGTGGAGCCTTCTGACTGTCCTGGGGTGGATTCTGTGGTGGATAGGTTGCAGCAGATCTGGAATCATGTGGTGGACAACTTGAAGTTGTCACAGGAGAAGGCTCAGCGCTTTGCCAACCGCCGCCGCGGTGTGGGTCCCCGACTACGCGTTGGGGATTTGGTGTGGCTTTCTTCCCGCTTTGTTCCTATGAAGGTCTCCTCTCCCAAATTTAAACCTCGTTTTATTGGGCCTTACAAGATATTGGAAATCCTTAATCCTGTATCTTTTCGTCTGGATCTTCCTGTGTCGTTTGCTATTCACAATGTATTTCATAGGTCCTTGTTGCGGCGGTACATTGTGCCTGTAGTTCCTTCTGCTGAGCCTCCTGCTCCGGTGTTGGTTGAGGGCGAGTTGGAGTACGTGGTGGAGAAGATCTTGGATTCTCGCCTCTCCAGGCGGAGGCTTCAGTACCTGGTCAAGTGGAAGGGCTATGGTCAGGAGGATAATTCCTGGGTGGTCGCCTCTGATGTTCATGCGGCCGATTTAGTTCGTGCCTTTCATGCCGCTCATCCTGATCGCCCTGGTGGTCGTGGTGAGGGTTCGGTGACCCCTCACTAAGGGGGGGGTACTGTTGTGAATTTGCTTTTTGCTCCCTCTAGTGGTTACTAGTTTTTTGACTCTGGTTTTTCTGTCATTCCTTTTATCCGCACCTGGGTCGTTAGTTAGGGGTGTTGCTATATAAGCTCCCTGGACCTTCAGTTCGATGCCTGGCAACGTAGTTATCAGAGCTAGTCTGCTGTGCTCTTGTCTACTGATCCTGGTTCCAGTTATATCAGCTAAGTCTGCCTTTTGCTTTTTGCTATTTGTTTTGGTTTTGTATTTTTGTCCAGCTTGTTCCAAATCTATATCCTGACCTTTGTTGGAAGCTCTAGGGGGCTGGTGTTCTCCCCCCGGACCGTTAGACGGTTCGGGGGTTCTTGAATTTCCAGTGTGGATTTTGATAGGGTTTTTGTTGACCATATAAGTTACCTTTCTTTATTCTGCTATCAGTAAGCGGGCCTCTCTGTGCTAAACCTGGTTCATTTCTGTGTTTGTCATTTCCTCTTACCTCACCGTCATTATTTGTGGGGGGCTTCTATCCAGCTTTGGGGTCCCCTTCTCTGGAGGCAAGAAAGGTCTTTGTTTTCCTCTACTAGGGGTAGCTAGATTCTCCGGCTGGCGTGTGTCATCTAGAATCAACGTAGGAATGATCCCCGGCTACTTCTAGTGTTGGCGTTAGGAGTAGATATATGGTCAACCCAGTTACCACTGCCCTATGAGCTGGATTTTTTTATTCTGCAGACTTCCACGTTCCTCTGAGACCCTCGCCATTGGGGTCATAACAGGTGTCATAGTCACTTTATTCTGATGTTTGAGTTTGATAAATGATCATGTCCTAAAATGGACACCGTACATTTGCATAGCTGCCATCTTTGGAAGGTCAAGTTGGAGGTAATGGAAAGTTCGCCATTATTTCCTATGGGAAATTTTTTTTTAAAATGCGATTTAAATAAAATCTACATATCGGATCGACTATAAAAGTCATAGCACACCTGTCCCCACCGAGGCCTTCGAAACGCCGCCTGAACGGGGTCTCTGCGCCGAGCGGTTCGGGCCGCATTAATTGCAGAAAACGCGGAGAAGAATAAGAAAATATAAGAAATCGGATTACAATATGTTGCTTGAACCTAGGAGATTCAAGCACCATAATAAGAACTAGATGGGTATTTCCTGAAGGAACTACAGATAGTGCTTTGGAATGGTGCCCGGGCTGCCCCTGCAAGACTTTCACACTTGGGTGCCCCTCAGGCGCTGGTTTGGTAGTTGTAGCCCCTCAGGGTTGAGGCCACTCTGGGTCCGATTTGGTGGGCCGGGTCACTCTGGGTCCGATTTGGTGGGCCGGGTCACTCTGGGTCCGATTTGGTGGGCCGGGTCACTCTGGGTCCGATTTGGGGGGCCGGGTCACTCTGACTGACAGCAGGATAAGGGAATGGCTGATAACAGAGAGAATAGACTGACAGCAGGACAAGGGAATGGCTGATAACAGAGAGAATAGACTGACAGCAGGACAGGGGAATGGCTGATAAGAGAGATAAATAGACTGACAGCAGGACAGGGGAATGGCTGATAACAGAGAGAATAGACTGACAGCAGGACGGGGAATGGCTGATAACAGAGAGAATAGACTGACAGCAGGATTGGGGAATGGCTGATAACAGAGAGAATAGACTGACAGCAGGATTGGGGAATGGCTGATAACAGAGAGAATAGACTGACAGCAGGACGGGGAATGGCTGATAACAGAGAGAATAGACTGACAGCAGGACGGGGAATGGCTGATAACAGAGAGAATACACTGACAGCAGGACAGGGGAATGGCTGATAACAGAGAGAAATAGACTGACAGCAGTACGGGGAATGGCTGATAACAGAGAGAAATAGACTGACAGCAGGACAGGGGAATGACTGATAACAGAGAGGAGCAGATATTATCTGACTGACAAAACCTGTTTTCTAGTGGGCTCGTAGGCGTTGGCATAGTAACTGGATCTGACTGCGCATATCAATGAGCTAATCAGCCAGGTGGCAGTTGGCAGTTATTTTTAGAAATTGCCTCAGAAACCAGGCCATTATACCCTATGAGGAAATTTCCCTATTGAAACGCATTGAGACAATGCTTTCCAATGAGGGGAAAACAATTTTCAAATGCAAATTGCGCCAAAACTACAAATCCGATCGACACGAAAAATACTTAGCACACCTCTCGTGGACGCTGGCTTCGAAATGACGCCTCACTGGAGTCTGTGAGTGCAGCGGTATGGGCCGCATTAATTGCAGAAAAAAGCCTAATAATAAGAAGAACTAGATGGGTATTTCCTGAAGGAACTACAGATAGTGCTTTGGAATGGTGCCCAGGTTGCCCCAGCAAGACTTTCACACTTGGGTGCCCCTCAGATGCTGGTTTGGTAGTTGTAGCCCCTCAGGGTTGAGGATTTGGTGGGCGGGGCCACTCTGGGTCCGATTTGGGGGGTGGAGCCACTCTGGGTCCAATTTGGTGGGCTGTGTCACTCTGGGTCCGATTTGGTGGGCCGGGCCACTATGGGTCCAATTTGGTGGGCCAGGCCACTATGGGTCCAATTTGGTGGCCCGGGTCACTCTGGGTCCGATTTGGTGGCCCGGGTCACTCTGGGTCCGATTTGGTGGCCCGGGTCACTCTGGGTCCGATTTGGTGGCCCGGGTCACTCTGGGTCCGATTTGGTGGCCCGGGTCACTCTGGGTCCGATTTGGTGGCCCGGGTCACTCTGGGTCCGATTTGGTGGCCCGGGTCACTCTGGGTCCGATTTGGTGGCCCGGGTCACTCTGGGTCCGATTTGGTGGCCCGGGCCACTCTGGGTCCGATTTGGTGGCCCGGGTCACTCTGGGTCCGATTTGGTGGCCCGGGTCACTCTGGGTCCGATTTGGTGGCCCGGGTCACTCTGGGTCCGATTTGGTGGCCCGGGTCACTCTGGGTCCGATTTGGTGGGCCGGGTCACTCTGGGTCCGATTTGGTGGGCCAGGCCACTCTGGGTCCGATTTGGTGGCCCGGGTCACTCCGGGTCCGATTTGGTGGCCCGGGTCACTCCGGGTCCGATTTGGTGGCCCGGGTCACTCTGGGTCCGATTTGGTGGCCCGGGTCACTCCGGGTCCGATTTGGTGGGCCGGGTCATTCTGGGTCCGATTTGGTGGCCCGGGTCACTCTGGGTCTGATTTGGTGGCCCGGGTCACTCCGGGTCCGATTTGGTGGGCCGGGTCATTCTGGGTCCGATTTGGTGGCCCGGGTCACTCTGGGTCCGATTTGGTGGCCCGGGTCACTCCGGGTCCGATTTGGTGGGCCGGGTCATTCCGGGTCCGATTTGGTGGCCCGCGTCACTCTGGGTCCGATTTGGTGGCCCGGGTCACTCTGGGTCCGATTTGGTGGGCCGGGTCACTCTGGGTCCGATTTGGTGGGCCGGGTCACTCTGGGTCCGATTTGGTGGGCCGGGTCACTCTGGGTCCGATTTGGTGGGCCGGGTCACTCTGGGTCCGATTTGGTGGGCCGGGTCACTCTGGGTCCGGTTTGGTGGGCCGGGTCACTCTGGGTCCGGTTTGGTGGGCCGGGTCACTCTGGGTCCGGTTTGGTGGGCCGGGTCACTCTGGGTCCGGTTTGGTGGGCCGGGTCACTCTGGGTCCGGTTTGGTGGGCCGGGTCACTCTGGGTCCGATTTGGTGGGCCGGGTCACTCTGGGTCCGATTTGGTGGGCCGGGTCACTCTGGGTCCGATTTGGTGGGCCGGGTCACTGTGGGTCCGATTTGGTGGGCCGGGTCACTCTGGGTCCGATTTGGTGGGCCGGGTCACTCTGACTGACAGCAGGATAAGGGAATGGCTGATAACAGAGAATAGACTGACAGCAGGACAAGGGAATGGCTGATAACAGAGAGAATAGACTGACAGCAGGACAGGGGAATTGCTGATAGAGAGAAATAGACTGACTGCAGTACGGGGAATGGCTGATAACAGAGAAAAATAGACTGACTGCAGTACGGGGAATGGCTGATAACAGAGAGAAATAGATGGGTATTTCCTGAAGGAACTACAGATAGTGCTTTGGAATGGTGCCCGGGCTGCCCCAGCAAGACTTTCACACTTGGGTGCCCCTCAGGCGCTGGTTTGGTAGTTGTAGCCACTCTGGGTCCGATTTGGTGGGTGGGGCCCCTCAGGGGCCGATTTGGTGGGCGCTGTATACTGCGCGGCTCTGCGTTGTATACTGCGCGGCTCTGCGCTGTATACTGCGGGGCTCTGCGCTGTATACTGCGCGGCTCTGCGCTGTATGCTGCGCGGCTCTGCGCTGTATGCTGCGCGGCTCTGCGCTGTATGCTGCGCGGCTCTGCGCTGTATGCTGCGGGGCTCTGCGCTGTATGCTGCGGGGCTCTGCGCTGTATACTGCGCGGCTCTGCGCTGTATGCTGCGGGGCTCCGCGCTGTATGCTGCGGGGCTCCGCGCTGTATGCTGCGCGGCTCCGCGCTGTATGCTGCGGGGCTCCGCGCTGTATGCTGCGCGGCTCCGCGCTGTATGCTGCGCGGCTCCGCGCTGTATGCTGCGCGGCTCCGCGCTGTATAATGCGCGGCTCTGCGCTGTATGCTGCGGGGCTCCGCGCTGTATAATGCGCGGCTCTGCGCTGTATGCTGCGGGGCTCTGCGCTGTATACTGTAATAATAATAAGACTACAGATAGTGCTTTGAAATTGTGCTGTGCTGTCACTTTAAGAGCTGATATTATCTGACAAAACTGTGGCCTGGTAGGCGTTGGCATAGTAACTGTGTCTGACTGCGCATATCAATGAGCTAATCAGCCAGGTGGCATTTGGCAGTTAAGTTATTTTTAGAAATTGCCTCAGAAACCCGGCCATTTTAAACGTATAGGAAAATTTCCCTATTGAAATGCATTACAATGAGGAGAAAAAACATTTTCAAACGCAAATTGCGCCAAAACTACAAATCCGATCGACACGAAAAATACTTAGCACACCTCTTGGGGACGCTGGCTTCGAAATGACACCTCACTGGAGTCTGTGAGTGAAGCGGTTCGGGCCGCATTACGTGCGGACTGAATAATAATAATAACTAGATGGGTATTTCCTGAAGGAACTACAGATAGTGCTTTGGAATGGTGCCCGGGCTGCCCCTGCAAGACTTTCACACTTGGGTGCCCCTCAGGCGCTGATTTGGCAGTTGTAGCACCTCAGGGTTGAGGATTTGGTGTGCTGGGCACCTCGGGGTCCGATTTGGTGGGCTGGGTCACTCGGGGTACGATTTGGTGGGCCGGGTCACTCGGGGTCCGATTTGGTGGGCCGGGTCACTCTGGGTCCGATTTGGTGGCCAGGGTCACTCTGGGTCCGATTTGGTGGCCCGGGTCACTCTGGGTCCGATTTGGTGGCCCGGGTCACTCTGGGTCCGATTTGGTGGCCCGGGTCACTCTGGGTCCGATTTGGTGGCCCGGGTCACTCTGGGTCCGATTTGGTGGCCCGGGTCACTCTGGGTCCGATTTGGTGGCCCGGGTCACTCTGGGTCCGATTTGGTGGCCCGGGTCACTCTGGGTCAGATTTGGTGGCCCGGGTCACTCTGGGTCCGATTTGGTGGCCCGGGACACTCTGGGTCCGATTTGGTGGCCCGGGTCACTCTGGGCCCGATTTGGTGGCCCGGGTCACTCTGTGTCCGATTTGGTGGGCCGGGTCACTCTGGGTCCGATTTGGTGGGCCGGGTCACTCTGGGTCCTATTTGGTGGCCCGGTCACTCTGGGTCCGATTTTGTGGCCCGGGTCACTCTGGGTCCGATTTTTTGGCCCGGGTCACTCTGGGTCCGATTTGGTGACCCGGGTCACTCTGGGTCCGATTTGGTGGCCCGGGTCACTCTGGGTCCGATTTGGTGGCCCGGGTCACTCTGGGTCCGATTTGGTGGCCCGGGTCACTCTGGGTCCGATTTGGTGGCCCGGGTCACTCTGGGTCCGATTTGGTGGCCCGGGTCACTCTGGGTCCGATTTGGTGGGCCGGGTCACTCTGGGTCCGATTTGGTGGGCCGGGTCACTCTGGGTCCGATTTGGTGGGCCGGGTCACTCTGACTGACAGCAGGATAAGGGAATGGCTGATAACAGAGAATAGACTGACAGCAGGACAAGGGAATGGCTGATAACAGAGAGAATAGACTGACAGCAGGACAGGGGAATGACTGATAACAGAGAGAAATAGACTGACAGCAGGACGGGGAATGGCTGATAACAGAGAAATAGACTGACAGCAGGATGGGGGAATGGCTGATAACAGAGAGAATAGACTGACAGCAGTACGGGGAATGGCTGATAACAGAGAGAATAGACTGACAGCAGTACAGGGAATGGCTGATGACAGAGAGAATAATTGCGGGAAAAAAGCCTAATAAGAATAAATAGACTGACAGCAGGACAGGGGAATGGCTGATAACAGAGAGGAGCTGATATTATCTGACTGACAAAACCTGTTTCCTAGTGGGCTCGTAGGCGTTGGCATAGTAACTGCGTCTGACTGCGCATATCAATGAGCTAATCAGCCAGGTGGCAGTTTTGAAATTGCCTCAGAAATCAGGCCATTATACCATATGAGGAAATTTCCCTATTGAAATGCATTGAGCAATGCTTTCCAATGGGGGGAAAACAATTTTCAAACGCAAATTGCGCCAAAACTACAAATCCGATCGACACGAAAAATACTTAGCACACCTCTCGTGGACGCTGGCTTCGAAATGACACCTCACTGGAGTCTGTGCGTTTAGCGGTTCGGGCCGCATTAATTGCGGAAAAAAGCCTAATAATAATAATAACTAGATGGGTATTTCCTGGAGGAACTACAGATAGTGCTTTGGAATGGTGCCCGGGCTGCCCCTGCAAGACTTTCACACTTGGGTGCCCCTCAGGCGCTGGTTTGGTGGGCCGGGTCACTCTGGGTCCAATTTGGCGGGCGGCGCCACTCCGGGTCCGATTTGGCGGGCGGCGCCACTCCGGGTCCGATTTGGCGGGCGGCGCCACTCCGGGTCCGATTTGGCGGGCGGCGCCACTCCGGGTCCGATTTGGCGGGCGGCGCCACTCCGGGTCCGATTTGGCGGGCGGCGCCACTCCGGGTCCGATTTGGCGGGCGGGGCCCCTCGGGGTCCGATTTGGTGGGCCGGCTTACTCTGGGTCCGATTTGGTGGCCCGGGTCACTCTGGGGCCGATTTGGTGGCCCGGGTCACTCTGGGGCCGATTTAGTGGCCCGGGCCACTCTGGGTCCGATTTGGTGGCCCGGGTCACTCTGGGTCCGATTTGGTGGCCCGGGTCACCCTGGGTCCGATTTGGTGGCCCGGGCCACTCTGGGTCCGATTTGGTGGCCCGGGTCACTCTGGGTCCGATTTGGTGGCCCGGGTCACTCTGGGTCCGATTTGGTGGCCCGGGTCACTCTGGGTCCGATTTGGTGGCCCGGGTCACTCTGGGTCCGATTTGGTGGCCCGGGTCACTCTGGGTCCGATTTGGTGGCCCGGGTCACTCTGGGTCCGATTTGGTGGCCCGGGTCACTCTGGGTCCGATTTGGTGGGCCGGGTCACTCTGGGTCCGATTTGGTGGGCCGGGTCACTCTGGGTCCGATTTGGTGGGCCGGGTAACTCTGGGTCCGGTTTGGTGGGCCGGGTCACTCTGGGTCCGATTTGGTGGGCCGGGTCACTCTGGGTCCGATTTGGTGGGCCGGGTCACTCTGGGTCCGATTTGGTGGGCCGGGTCACTCTGACTGACAGCAGGATAAGGGAATGGCTGATAACAGAGAATAGACTGACAGCAGGACAAGGGAATGGCTGATAACAGAGAGAATAGACTGACAGCAGGACAGGGGAATTGCTGATAACAGAGAGAAATAGACTGACAGCAGGATGGGGAATGGCTGATAACAGAGAGAATAGACTGACAGCAGTACGGGGAATGGCTGATAACAGAGAGAAATAGACTGACAGCAGGACGGGGAATGGCTGATAACAGAGAGAATAGACTGACAGCAGGACAGGGGAATGGCTGATAACAGAGAGAATAGACTGACAGCAGGACGGGGAATGGCTTATAACAGAGAGAATAGACTGACAGCAGGACAGGGGAATGGCTGATAACAGAGAGAAACAGACTGACAGCAGTACGGGGAATGGCTGATAACAGAGAGAAATAGATGGGTATTTCCTGAAGGAACTACAGATAGTGCTTTGGAATGGTGCCCGGGTTGCCCCAGCAAGACTTTCACACTTGGGTGCCCCTCAGGCGCTGGTTTGGTAGCTGTAGCCACTCTGAGTCCGATTTGGTGGGTGGGGCCCCTCAGGGGCCGATTTGGTGGGCGCTGTATACTGCGCGGCTCTGCGCTGTATACTGCGCAGCTCTGCGCTGTATACTGCGGGGCTCTGCGCTGTATACTGCGGGGCTCTGCGCTGTATACTGCGGGGCTCTGCGCTGTATGCTGCGGGGCTCTGAGCTGTATGCTGCGCGGCTCTGCGCTGTATGCTGTGCGGCTCTGCGCTGTATTCTGCGCGGCTCCGTGCTGTATAATGCGCGGCTCTGCGCTGTATACTGCGGGGCTTTGCGCTGTATGCTGCGGGGCTCTGCGCTGTATGCTGCGCGGCTCTGCGCTGTATGCTGCGCGGCTCCGTGCTGTATAATGCGCGGCTCTGCGCTGTATACTGCGGGGCTCTGCGCTGTATACTGCGGGGCTCTGCGCTGTATACTGTAATAATAATAAGACTACAGATAGTGCTTTGAAATTGTGCTGTGCTGTCACTTTAAGAGCTGATATTATCTGACAAAACTGTGACCTGGTGGAGTTGGTAGGCGTTGGCATAGTAACTGTGTCTGACTGCGCATATCAATGAGCTAATCAGCAAGGTGGCATTTGGCAGTTAAGTTATTTTTAGAAATTGCCTCAGAAACCAGCCCATTTTAATCGTATAGGAACATTTCCCTATTGAAATGCATTGAAACAATGCTTTCCAATGAGGGGGAAACAATTTTCAAATGCAAATTGCACCAAAACTACAAATCCGATCGACATGAAAATAACTTAGCACACCTCTCGTGGACGCTGGCTTCGAAATGACACCTCACTGGAGTCTGTGCGTTTTACGGTTTGGGCCGCATTAATTGCGGAAAAAAGCCTAATAATAATAACTAGATGGGTATTTCCTGAAGGAACTACAGATAGTGCTTTGGAATGGTGCCCGGGCTGCCCCTGCAAGACTTTCACACTTGGGTGCCCCTCAGATGCTGGTTTGGTAGTTGTAGCCCCTCAGGGTTGAGGATTTGGTGGGCGGGGCCACTCTGGGTCCGATTTGGTGGGCTGAGTCACTCTGGGTCCGATTTGGTGGGCCGGGCCACTATGGGTCCGATTTGGTGGCCCGGGCCACTCTGGGTCCGATTTGGTGGCCCGGGCCACTCTGGGTCCGATTTGGTGGCCCGGGCCACTCTGGGTCCGATTTGGTGGCCCGGGTCACTCTGGGTCCGATTTGGTGGCCCGGGTCACTCTGGGTCCGATTTGGTGGCCCGGGTCACTCTGGGTCCGATTTGGTGGCCCGGGCCACTCTGGGTCCGATTTGGTGGCCTGGGTCACTCTGGGTCCGATTTGGTGGGCCGGGTCACTCTGGGTCCGATTTGGTGGGCCGGGTCACTCTGGGTCCGATTTGGTGGCCTGGGTCACTCTGGGTCCGATTTGGTGGGCCGGGTCTCTCTGGGTCCGATTTGGTGGGCCGGGTCACTCTGGGTCCGATTTGGTGGGCCGGGTCACTCTGGGTCCGGTTTGGTGGGCCGGGTCACTCTGGGTCCGATTTGGTGGGCCGGGTCACTCTGGGTCCGATTTGGTGGGCCGGGTCACTCTGGGTCCGATTTGGTGGGCCGGGTCACTCTGGGTCCGATTTGGTGGGCCGGGTCACTCTGGGTCCGATTTGGTGGGCCGGGTCACTCTGGGTCCGATTTGGTGGGCCGGGTCACTCTGGGTCCGATTTGGTGGGCCGGGTCACTCTGGGTCCGATTTGGTGGGCCGGGTCACTCTGACTGACAGCAGGATAAGGGAATGGCTGATAACAGAGAATAGACTGACAGCAGGACAAGGGAATGGCTGATTCAAAAATTGAAGAAAACAACCGCACTCAATTTGTATATTTGCATCATGAATGTGAAAAGTCTTTTAATAGGAACACCACCGTGATACAGACAATATCTGAGGTAACGTTTCGACCATATAGGCCTTTGTCAAACCTCACTGAAAAAAGGCAAAAAGACAAAATATTAGAAATGATATATAACAAAGCAAAATTATACATGTATAGTAACACTATACTGAATAAACAACACAATCAGATATATACAATATATACAAAATTTACAAAAACAACCAAAATATCTACAGAGATGTACACAAAATGTCTTACAAGACTAGCCCTAAAACAGAGTATCAATGGTCGTGATGTACTGCTGTGAAACAAGGAGGCGCGGGCACAAGAGGATCAATACCAATCTTATATCAAGCATGTAACCAAACAAAAATGATGATGTTGTACCCATATGTGGGATAGCGAATGGAGCGATGAATAGTAGTAAAACCACATAGCATGCAAAGTGTATAACAAAACTGACCTTCAAGAAGACAGGGAGAGTGAGCGAACGTCCAAAGGGACACATAGGCTCCTAGGAAGGTGAGGGGAGGAAATATAGATAAATGAAAAAAGAAGTAGAAGCAATAAAAACGCAGCACATCAGATGTTACAGACAGGGGGAGATAATAGCACATCATAACCACGTACCACTTGTAGGCGAATAGCATGGATCCGGAACGGCACGGATGGGGATAGGGTCCCTGTAAGAACTAAGGGTACGGGGCTAATTGGTATGGGTAGTATAGAAGTGGGTTAATATGTACTATCAGCATGTGGCATACCTGGTGGGTCCTGTGTCAGGAGGAGCAGCAGCGGTGGTGTAGCCTGTATATGGTGGCCATGTTAAATGCACCCAGGACCGGAAATGAGAGAGGGCGGGAGAGAGGCTGGCGTCGGCGTGGTGTGTGGGGGACGAGGTGGAACGCACAGGAGCGCAGGCGCAAGGGAGCGCTCCTGTACTAGAATGGGCCGATAGTAGACGCACTGCGCGTGCGCACTGTGGACCGCATAAGGAGCTGTGGCGCTCCTGTGACGTGCAGGGCGCCGGTGTGTGGAGCGAGCGCTAATCGCGCCCGCGCTCTGGAGCCAGGCAGAAGCCTGGAGACAGGAAGGGGGGCGGAATGTCTGTGAGCACACGGCGCGTGCGCACTGAGGCAGTGGCACAGCAGATAGGGGCGAAGTGTATGTAGAAAGAGAGCGGCGCCTGCGCAGTGTGATAGGTTGCTGCGAACAAAGGGGGGTTAGTGTTGTAAAGGGGGGAAGGAAAGAATGAAAATGCTGCAGTAGTACCAGAGATGCAGCTGTATAAGAACCATAAACTGTAGGGAGAGGGGGCAGAGGAGAGGATGAGTGTAATAGACGACAAAAAGGGTGAAGGGAGAAATGATGAGGGAGATAATGGACAAATGATGACTAAAGGAAAGAGGAACGAAAGAAAATAATGAACACCATGTGTCCAAAAATGCAAGAAGAAAAGTAAATATAAATATATATATAAATAAAAATAAAAATAAAATAAAATAAAAGTGCAAAATGGATTGAAACAAGAAATGAAGTTACAAACCGAAAAATAATGTTGAAAAAATGTTGAAACAAATATTGAAACAAAATGTTGAAAAAAGTGTTGAAAAAATGTTGAAAAAAGTGTAGAAGTGCCACAACGTAAAAAATAGTAAACAATAGGTACAAGAAAAGCAAACAAGATCAAAAATTGATAATGGTAACAGAAGGAAAAATATAAAGAATATATAAAAATGAGAAATAAAAATTGTAAAATAAAAAATAATAAAAAATAATAAAAAATAAATAATAAAAATAAATAAATAAATAATAAAATAATAAAATGTTGAAAATAAATGAAAGTAAGGAATCAGGATCAAAAAAATGAATATAGATAAAAATAAAGATAAAAATTAAAGAAAAAGTCATGAAAAAGGAGAAAAATGAAAACAATAAAATAATGATAGAATAATGGTAAAATTAAAAATGAAAATAAAAAAAAAAAAATAAAAATAAAAATAAAAATAAAAATAAATATAAAAATAAAATATAAAGGAATATAGAAAGGGGTGAAAAAAAATGAAAAAAATGAGAAAAAGAAGGAAAAATAAAAAAATTGAAAAATAATAATAATAAAAATAAAAATAGAAATAAAAATGAAAACTGGTCTGGGTACTTACCCCAGTGGAGCGTATTAGAACAACGGTATTCAGGCTACCTGTAAGTAGGAGGATAGGTTAGTGAGATGGAAATAAAGAAGGTCAGCATGCTAACACCTACATAAGGGAAGGAAAGTGTAATAATGGCTGAAAACATACAATAAAATGGACATAGTATGATATGCAATAACATAAGGTTGAGCAGGAGATCACGTGGCCACCTGGGGAAAAAAATATAAATCAAACCAAATCAAGTTCCCTGTTGAGACCTTTCGGCGTGAGTGTCTGTAGGGTAAAAATCCAGTAGGATTCACGTTGGCGTAGTAACTTTATGTGATTACCACCCCGCGCCGTGTGCTCACAGACATTCCGCCCCCCTTCCTGTCTCCAGGCTTCTGCCTGGCTCCAGAGCGCGGGCGCGATTAGCGCTCGCTCCACACACCGGCGCCCTGCACGTCACAGGAGCGCCACAGCTCCTTATGCGGTCCACAGTGCGCACGCGCAGTGCGTCTACTATCGGCCCATTCTAGTACAGGAGCGCTCCCTTGCGCCTGCGCTCCTGTGCGTTCCACCTCGTCCCCCACACACCACGCCGACGCCAGCCTCTCTCCCGCCCTCTCTCATTTCCGGTCCTGGGTGCATTTAACATGGCCACCATATACAGGCTACACCACCGCTGCTGCTCCTCCTGACACAGGACCCACCAGGTATGCCACATGCTGATAGTACATATTAACCCACTTCTATACTACCCATACCAATTAGCCCCGTACCCTTAGTTCTTACAGGGACCCTATCCCCATCCGTGCCGTTCCGGATCCATGCTATTCGCCTACAAGTGGTACGTGGTTATGATGTGCTATTATCTCCCCCTGTCTGTAACATCTGATGTGCTGCGTTTTTATTGCTTCTACTTCTTTTTTCATTTATCTATATTTCCTCCCCTCACCTTCCTAGGAGCCTATGTGTCCCTTTGGACGTTCGCTCACTCTCCCTGTCTTCTTGAAGGTCAGTTTTGTTATACACTTTGCATGCTATGTGGTTTTACTACTATTCATCGCTCCATTCGCTATCCCACATATGGGTACAACATCATCATTTTTGTTTGGTTACATGCTTGATATAAGATTGGTATTGATCCTCTTGTGCCCGCGCCTCCTTGTTTCACAGCAGTACATCACGACCATTGATACTCTGTTTTAGGGCTAGTCTTGTAAGACATTTTGTGTACATCTCTGTAGATATTTTGGTTGTTTTTGTAAATTTTGTATATATTGTATATATCTGATTGTGTTGTTTATTCAGTATAGTGTTACTATACATGTATAATTTTGCTTTGTTATATATCATTTCTAATATTTTGTCTTTTTGCCTTTTTTCAGTGAGGTTTGACAAAGGCCTATATGGTCGAAACGTTACCTCAGATATTGTCTGTATCACGGTGGTGTTCCTATTAAAAGACTTTTCACATTCATGATGCAAATATACAAATTGAGTGCGGTTGTTTTCTTCAATTTTTGAATGGTCTGGATCTCTCCAAGTTCAACCAGCACCTTCCTCATTTAATTCAGAGTGCACGTCATTTCTTGTATATTAAGGGAATGGCTGATAACAGAGAGAATAGACTGACAGCAGGACAGGGGAATTGCTGATAACAGAGAGAAATAGACTGACAGCAGGATGGGGAATGGCTGATAACAGAGAGAATAGACTGACAGCAGTACGGGGAATGGCTGATAACAGAGAGAAATAGACTGACAGCAGGACGGGGAATGGCTGATAACAGAGAGAATAGACTGACAGCAGGACGGGGAATGGCTTATAACAGAGAGAATAGACTGACAGCAGGACAGGGGAATGGCTGATAACAGAGAGAAACAGACTGACAGCAGTACGGGGAATGGCTGATAACAGAGAGAAATAGATGGGTATTTCCTGAAGGAACTACAGATAGTGCTTTGGAATGGTGCCCGGGTTGCCCCAGCAAGACTTTCACACTTGGGTGCCCCTTAGGCGCTGGTTTGGTAGCTGTAGCCACTCTGAGTCCGATTTGGTGGGTGGGGCCCCTCAGGGGCCGATTTGGTGGGCGCTGTATACTGCGCGGCTCTGCGCTGTATACTGCGCAGCTCTGCGCTGTATACTGCGGGGCTCTGCGCTGTATACTGCGGGGCTCTGCGCTGTATACTGCGGGGCTCTGCGCTGTATGCTGCGGGGCTCTGAGCTGTATGCTGCGCGGCTCTGCGCTGTATGCTGTGCGGCTCTGCGCTGTATTCTGCGCGGCTCCGTGCTGTATAATGCGCGGCTCTGCGCTGTATACTGCGGGGCTTTGCGCTGTATGCTGCGGGGCTCTGCGCTGTATGCTGCGCGGCTCTGCGCTGTATGCTGCGCGGCTCCGTGCTGTATAATGCGCGGCTCTGCGCTGTATACTGCGGGGCTCTGCGCTGTATACTGCGGGGCTCTGCGCTGTATACTGTAATAATAATAAGACTACAGATAGTGCTTTGAAATTGTGCTGTGCTGTCACTTTAAGAGCTGATATTATCTGACAAAACTGTGACCTGGTGGAGTTGGTAGGCGTTGGCATAGTAACTGTGTCTGACTGCGCATATCAATGAGCTAATCAGCAAGGTGGCATTTGGCAGTTAAGTTATTTTTAGAAATTGCCTCAGAAACCAGCCCATTTTAATCGTATAGGAACATTTCCCTATTGAAATGCATTGAAACAATGCTTTCCAATGAGGGGGAAACAATTTTCAAATGCAAATTGCACCAAAACTACAAATCCGATCGACATGAAAATAACTTAGCACACCTCTCGTGGACGCTGGCTTCGAAATGACACCTCACTGGAGTCTGTGCGTTTTACGGTTTGGGCCGCATTAATTGCGGAAAAAAGCCTAATAATAATAACTAGGTGGGTATTTCCTGAAGGAACTACAGATAGTGCTTTGGAATGGTGCCCGGGCTGCCCCTGCAAGACTTTCACACTTGGGTGCCCCTCAGATGCTGGTTTGGTAGTTGTAGCCCCTCAGGGTTGAGGATTTGGTGGGCGGGGCCACTCTGGGTCCGATTTGGTGGGCTGAGTCACTCTGGGTCCGATTTGGTGGGCCGGGCCACTATGGGTCCGATTTGGTGGCCCGGGCCACTCTGGGTCCGATTTGGTGGCCCGGGCCACTCTGGGTCCGATTTGGTGGCCCGGGCCACTCTGGGTCCGATTTGGTGGCCCGGGCCACTCTGGGTCCGATTTGGTGGCCCGGGCCACTCTGGGTCCGATTTGGTGGCCCGGGCCACTCTGGGTCCGATTTGGTGGCCCGGGCCACTCTGGGTCCGATTTGGTGGCTCGGGCCACTCTGGGTCCGATTTGGTGGCCCGGGCCACTCTGGGTCCGATTTGGTGGCCCGGGTCACTCTGGGTCCGATTTGGTGGGCCGGGTCACTCTGGGTCCGATTTGGTGGGCCGGGTCACTCTGGGTCCGATTTGGTGGGCCGGGTCACTCTGGGTCCGATTTGGTGGGCCGGGTCACTCTGACTGACAGCAGGATAAGGGAATGGCTGATAACAGAGAATAGACTGACAGCAGGACAAGGGAATGGCTGATAACAGAGAATAGACTGACAGCAGGACAAGGGAATGGCTGATAACAGAGAGAATAGACTGACAGCAGGACAGGGGAATGGCTGAAATAGACTGACAGCAGGACAGGGGAATGGCTGATAACAGAGAGAAATAGACTGACAGCAGTACGGGGAATGGCTGATAACAGAGAGAAAAAGATGGGTATTTCCTGAAGGAACTACAGATAGTGCTTTGGAATGGTGCCCGGGTTGCCCCAGCAAGACTTTCACACTTGGGTGCCCCTCAGGCGCTGGTTTGGTAGTTGTAGCCACTCTGGGTCCGATTTGGTGGGCGCTGTATACTGCGCGGCTCTGCGCTGTATGCTGCGCGGCTCCGCGCTGTATGCTGCGCGGCTCCGCGCTGTATGCTGCGCGGCTCCGCGCTGTATGCTGCGCGGCTCCGCGCTGTATAATGCGCGGCTCCGCGCTGTGTAATGCGCGGCTCCGCGCTGTATGCTGCGGGGCTCCGCGCTGTATGCTGCGCGGCTCCGCGCTGTATGCTGCGCGGCTCCGCGCTGTATGCTGCGGGGCTCCGCGCTGTATGCTGCGGGGCTCAGCGCTGTATGCTGCGCGGCTCTGCGCTGTATGCTGTGCGGCTCCGCGCTGTATGCTGCGCGGCTCCGCGCTGTATACTGCGCGGCTCCGCGCTGTATAATGCGGAGCTCTGCGCTTTATGCTGCGGGGCTCTGCGCTGTATAATGCGGAGCTCCGCGCTGTATGCTGCGCGGCTCCGCGCTGTATGCTGCGCGGCTCCGCGCTGTATGCTGCGCGGCTCCGCGCTGTATGCTGCGCGGCTCCGCGCTGTATAATGCGCGGCTCCGCGCTGTGTAATGCGCGGCTCCGCGCTGTATGCTGCGGGGCTCCGCGCTGTATGCTGCGCGGCTCCGCGCTGTATGCTGCGCGGCTCCGCGCTGTATGCTGCGCGGCTCCGCGCTGTATGCTGCGGGGCTCCGCGCTGTATGCTGCGGGGCTCAGCGCTGTATGCTGCGCGGCTCTGCGCTGTATGCTGTGCGGCTCCGCGCTGTATGCTGCGCGGCTCCGCGCTGTATGCTGCGCGGCTCCGCGCTGTATACTGCGCGGCTCCGCGCTGTATAATGCGGAGCTCTGCGCTTTATGCTGCGGGGCTCTGCGCTGTATAATGCGGAGCTCCGCGCTGTATACTGCGCGGCTCCGCGCTGTATAATGCGGAGCTCTGCGCTTTATGCTGCGGGGCTCTGCGCTGTATAATGCGGAGCTCCGCGCTGTATGCTGCGGGGCTCCGTGCTGTATGCTGCGGGGCTCCGCGCTGTATGCTGCGCGGCTCCGCGCTGTATGCTGCGCGGCTCCGCGCTGTATGCTGTGCGGCTCCGCGCTGTATGCTGTGCGGCTCCGCGCTGTATGCTGCGCGGCTCCGCGCTGTATGCTGCGCGGCTCCGCGCTGTATGCTGCGCGGCTCCGCGCTGTATAATGCGGAGCTCTGCGCTGTATACTGCGGGGCTCTGCGCTATATGCTGCGCGGCTCTGCGCTGTATGCTGCGGGGCTCTGCGCTTTATACTGTAATAATAATAAGACTACAGATAGTCCTTTTGAATTGTGCTGTGCTGTCACTTTAAGAGCTGATATTATCTGACAAAACGGTGACCTGGTAGGCGTTGGCATAGTAACTGTGTCTGACTGCGCATATCAATGAGCTAATCAGCCAGGTGGCATTTGGCAGTTAAGTTATTTTTAGAAATTGCCTCAGAAACCAGCCCATTTTAAACGTATAGCAAAATTTCCCTATTGAAATGCATTGAAACAATGCTTTCCAATGAGGGGGAAACAATTTTCAAATGCAAATTGCGCCAAAACTACAAATCCGATCGACATGAAAATAACTTGGCACACCTCTCGTGGACGCTGGCTTCGAAATGACACCTCACTGGAGTCTGTGCGTTCAGCGGTTCGGGCCGCATTAACTGCGAAAAAAAGCCTAATAATAAGAAAAATAATAATAAGAAGAAGTTTACCACGATGGAATAACAGTATAGTGCTTTGCTCCAAAGCACTATAATAAGAACAAGATGGGTATTTCCTGATGGAACTACAGATAGTGCTTTGGAATGGTGCCCGGGCTGCCCCTGTAAGACTTTCACACTTGGGTGCCCCTCCGGCCCCGGTTTGGTAGTTGTAGCTCCTCAGGGTTGAGCTTAACCCCTGGGGACCTGCTGAGGCCACTTGCGCCTCCAAGGGCCCATTTTATTTTGATCTTCAGAAAATGTGGGTGGGGCCACTCGGGGTCCGATTTGGTGGGCGGGGCCACTCTGGGCCTATTTGGTGGGCGGGGCCACTGGGAGACCGATTTGGTGGGCGGGGCCACTGGGAGACCGATTTGGTGGGCGGGGCCACTCGGAGACCGATTTGGTGGGCGGTGCCACTCGGGGTCTGAATTGGTGGGCGGGGTCTGATTTGGTGGGCGAGGTCCGATTTGGTGGGCAGGGCCACTCGGGGTCCGATTTGGTGGGCGGGGCCACTCGGGGTCCGATTTGGTGGGCGGGGCCACTCGGGGTCCGATTTGGTGGGCGGGGCCTGATTTGGTGGGCGAGGTCCGATTTGATGGGCGGGGCCACTCGGGGTCCGATTTGGTGGGCGGGGCCACTCGGGGTCCGATTTGGTGGGCGGGGCCACTCTGGGCCTATTTGGTGGGCGGGGCCACTGGGAGACCGATTTGGTGGGCGGGGCCACTGGGAGACCGATTTGGTGGGCGGGGCCACTCGGGGTCCGATTTGGTGGGCGGGGCCACTCTGGGCCTATTTGGTGGGCGGGGCCACTGGGAGACCGATTTGGTGGGCGGGGCCACTGGGAGACCGATTTGGTGGGCGGGGCCACTCGGAGACCGATTTGGTGGGCGGCGCCACTCGGGGTCCGAATTGGTGGGCGGGGCCACTCGGGGTCCGATTTGGTGGGCGGGGCCACTCTGGGCCTATTTGGTGGGCGGGGCCACTGGGAGACCGATTTGGTGGGCGGGGCCACTCAGAGACCGATTTGGTGGGCGGCGCCACTCGGGGTCCGAATTGGTGGGCGGGGCCACTCGGGGTCCGATTTGGTGGGCGGGGTCTGATTTGGTGGGCGAGGTCCGATTTGGTGGGCAGGGCCACTCGGGGTCCGATTTGGTGGGCGGGGCCACTCGGGGTCCGATTTGGTGGTCGGGGCCACTCGGGGTCCGATTTGGTGGGCGGGGCCTGATTTGGTGGGCGAGGTCCGATTTGATGGGCGGGGCCACTCGGGGTCCGATTTGGTGGGCGGGGCCACTCGGGGTCCGATTTGGTGGGCGGGGCCACTCGGGGTCCTATTTGGTTGGCGGGGCCACTCGGGGTCCGATTTGGTGGGCGGGGCCACTCGGGGTCCAATTTGGTTGGCGGGGCAATAATAATAAGAATACAGTGCATTGGAATTGTGCTGTCACTTTCACTTTAAGAACTTATATTATCTGGAAAAAGCTGTGTCCTGGTGGGGTCATGTAGAGTTCGTAGGCGTTGGAAAAAGACACTATTTTTTACAATACAGTAAATAACACAATAAAACTTAACATTTACTTAATATCGATAAAATTCAAAACAACATACACAACCTAAAAACATGTATGGCTGCAGACAAAGATACAGGGTGCTCTATCTCCCTAGAGGGCTTGCTATCTGTTCCCTACCTCGCAGCAGAGGTTGGCACCCTAAAAAAATACTTTGCAATGGCGCCCCTGCAACGCGTAGGCTAGCCCTAACTGTCCCTAATAGGCCCTATCGTGCAGAAGATAGTCAAAACAACATGCAGCAGTCCATACACTACAAACAGATAATTTGATAAGCTGAGCAAGACAGTGCGGTGTAATGTACCTATAATATATTGCACAATTAAATGGTATATTTAGTCTAATGCCACATTGGGGTATATATACTAAAAAGAAGGGCCTGTGCAGACAGTGTCTCTATAGTTAACACTTCAAAAAATTGCACATTAATTCCGGCCTGTTCTGCGGCTAAATAGCCTATATCCCTGCCCTGAACCTAGAAATGAACAGCCCTTCTGCGGGGGTTGGCACCCTATATTCCTGCGCAGTTGGCGCCCCCGCTCCAGTCGACTGTCCCTAATACACCCTATAATTTGTAACAAAGGTGCAAAAACATTGAGGTAAAGTGCAGAAAATAGTGCAATACAAATACACAAAAAAATGCTCAGTAACAGCTCTCATAGACCAATATATAAACAATTCATATAAATAAGTATGTTCATATATATATACAGTGGGGCAAAAAAGTATTTAGTCAGTCAGCAATAGTGCAAGTTCCACCACTTAAAGAGATGAGAGGCGTCTGTAATTTACATCATAGGTAGACCTCAACTATGGGAGACAAACTGAGAAAAAAAATCCAGAAAATCACATTGTCTGTTTTTTTATCATTTTATTTGCATTTTATGGTGGAAAATAAGTATTTGGTCAGAAACAAAATTTCATCTCAATACTTTGTAATATATCCTTTGTTGGCAATGACAGAGGTCAAACGTTTTCTGTAAGTCTTCACAAGGTTGCCACACACTGTTGTTGGTATGTTGGCCCATTCCTCCATGCAGATCTCCTCTAGAGCAGTGATGTTTTTGGCTTTTCGCTTGGCAACACGGACTTTCAACTCCCTCCAAAGGTTTTCTATAGGGTTGAGATCTGGAGACCGGCTAGGCCACTCCAGGACCTTGAAATGCTTCTTACGAAGCCACTCCTTCGTTGCCCTGGCGGTGTGCTTTGGATCATTGTCATGTTGAAAGACCCAGCCACGTTTCATCTTCAATGCCCTTGCTGATGGAAGGAGGTTTGCACTTAAAATCTCACGATACATGGCCCCATTCATTCTTTCATGTACCCGGATCAGTCGTCCTGGCCCCTTTGCAGAGAAACAGCCCCAAAGCATGATGTTTCCACCACCATGCTTTACAGTAGGTATGGTGTTGGATGGATGCAACTCAGTATTCTTTTTCCTCCAAACACGACAAGTTGTGTTTCTACCAAACAGTTCCAGTTTGGTTTCATCAGACCATAGGACATTCTCCCAAAACTCCTCTGGATCATCCAAATGCTCTCTAGCAAACTTCAGACGGGCCCGGACATGTACTGGCTTAAGCAGTGGGACACGTCTGGCACTGCAGGATCTGAGTCCATGGTGGCGTAGTGTGTTACTTATGGTAGGCCTTGTTACATTGGTCCCAGCTCTCTGCAGTTCATTCACTAGGTCCCCCCGCGTGGTTCTGGGATTTTTGCTCACCGTTCTTGTGATCATTCTGACCCCACGGGGTGGGATTTTGCGTGGAGCCCCAGATCGAGGGAGATTATCAGTGGTCTTGTATGTCTTCCATTTTCTAATTATTGCTCCCACTGTTGATTTCTTCACTCCAAGCTGGTTGGCTATTGCAGATTCAGTCTTCCCAGCCTGGTGCAGGGCTACAATTTTGTTTCTGGTGTCCTTTGACAGCTCTTTGGTCTTCACCATAGTGGAGTTTGGAGTCAGACTGTTTGAGGGTGTGCACAGGTGTCTTTTTATACTGATAACAAGTTTAAACAGGAGCCATTACTACAGGTAATGAGTGGAGGAAAGAGGAGACTCTTAACCCCTTCATGACCCAGCCTATTTTGGCCTTAACGACCTTGCCGTTTTTTTCAATTCTGACCAGTGTCCCTTTATGAGGTAATAACTCAGGAACGCTTCAACGGATCCTAGCGATTCTAAGATTGTTTTTTCGTGACATATTGGGCTTCATGTTAGTGGTAAATTTAGGTCGATAATTTCTGAGTTTATTTGTGAAAAAAATGGAAATTTGGCGAAAATTTAGAAAATTTCGCAATTTTCACATTTTGAATTTTTATTCTGTTAAACCAGAGAGTTATGTGACACAAAATAGTTAATACATAACATTTACCACATGTCTACTTTGCATGAGCACAATTTTGGAAACAAATTTTTTTTTTGCTAGGAAGTTATAAGGGTTAAAATTTGACCAGTGATTTCTCATTTTTACAACAAAATTTACAAAACCATTTTTTTTAGGGACCACCTCACATTTGAAGTCATTTTGAGGATTCTATATGGCTGAAAATACCCAAAAGTGACACCATTCTAAAAACTGCACCCCTCAACGTGCTCAAAACCACATTCAAGAAGTTTATTAACCCTTCAGGTGTTTCACAGCAGCAGAAGCAACATGGAAGTAAAAAATGAACATTTAACTTTTTAGTCACAAAAATGATCTTTTAGCAACAATTTTTTTATTTTCCCAAGGGTAAAAGGAGAAACTGGACCACGGACGTTGTTGTCCAATTTGTCCTGAGTACGCTGATACCTCATATGTGGGGGTAAACCACTGTTTGGGCGCACGGCAGGGCTCGGAAGGGAAGGCGTGCCATTTGACTTTTTTAATGGAAAATTAGCTCCAATCGTTAGCGGACACTATGTCGCGTTTGGAGAGCCCCTGTGTGCCTAAACATTGGAGATCCCCTACAAGTGACCCCATTTTGGAAACTAGACCCCCCAAGGAACTTATCTAGATGCATAGTGAGCACTTATAACCCCCAGGTGCTTCACAGAAGTTTATAACGCAGAGCCATGAAAATAAAAAATAATTTCTTTTCTCAAAAATGATTTTTTAGCCCACAATTTTTTATTTTCCCAAGGGTAACAGGAGAAATTGGACCCCAAAAGTTGTTTTCCAGTTTCTCCTGAGTACGCTGATACCCCATATGTGAGGGTAAACCACTGTTTGGGCACATGCCGGGGCTCGGAAGGGAAGTAGTGACGTTTTGGAATGCAGACTTTGATGGAATGGTCTGCGGGCATCATGTTACGTTTGCAGAGCCCCTGATATGCCTAAACAGTAGAAACCCCCCACAAGTGACCCCATTTTGGAAACTAGACCCCCCAAGAAACTTATCTAGATGTGTGGTGAGCACATTCAACCCCCAAGTGCTTCACAGAAGTTTACAACGAAGAGCCGTGAAAATAAAAAATCATTTTTCTTTCCTCAAAAAAGATGTTTTAGCAAGCAATTTTTTATTTTCACAAGGGTAACTGGAGAAATTGGGCCCCAATATTTGTTGCCCAGTTTGTTGTGAGTGTGCTGGTACCCCATATGTGGGGATAAACCACTGTTTGGGCGCACGTCAGGGCTCGGAAGGTAAGTAGTGACATTTGAAATGCAGACTTAGATGGAATGGTCTGCGGGCATCACGTTGCATTTGCAGAGCCCCTGATGTGCCTAATCAGTAGAAACACCCCACAAGTGACCCCATTTTGGAAACTAGACCCCCGAAGGAACTTATCTAGATGTGTGGTGAGCACTTTCAACCCCCAAGTGCTTCACAGAAGTTTATAACGCAGAGCCGTGAAAATAAAAAATAATTGTTCTTTCCTCAAAAATTATGTTTTAGCAAGTAATTTTTTATTTTTGCAAGGGTAACAGGAGAAATTGGACCCCAACAGTTGTTGCCCAGTTTGTCCTGAGTACTCTGGAACCCCAAATGTGGGGGTAAACCACTGTTTGGGCGCACGTCGGGGCTTGGAAGGGAGGGAGCACCATTTGACTTTTTGAACGCAAGATTGGCTGGAATCAATGGTGGCGCCATGTTGCGTTTGGAGACCCCTGATGTGCCTAAACAGTGGAAACCCCTCAATTCTAACTTCAACACTAACCCCAACACACCACTAAGCCTAATCCCAACTGTAGCCATAACCCTAATCACAACCCTAACCCCAACACACCCCTAACCACAACCCTAACCGCAACACACCCGTAACCCTAATTCCAACCCTAATCCTAACCCTAATCCCAACCGTAACCCTAATCCCAACCCTAACCACAACTGTAACCCCAACACACCCCTAACCCTATCCGTAACCCTAACCACAAGCCTAATCTTAACCCTATTTCCAACCCTAGCCCTAATTCCAACCCTAACTCTAATTCCAACCCTGACCCTAAGGCTATGTGCCCACGTTGCGGATTCGTGTGAGATTTTTCCGCACGATTTTTGAAAAATCTGCAGGTAAAAGGCACTGCGTTTTACCTGCGGATTTACAGCAGATTTCCAGTGTTTTTTTGTGCGGATTTCACCTGCGGATTCCTATTGAGGAACAGGTGTAAAACGCTGCGGAATCCGCACAAAGAATTGACATGCTGCAGAAAATACAACGCAGCGTTTCTGCACGGAATTTTCCGCACCATGGGCACAGCGGATTTGGTTTTCCATAGGTGTACATGGTACTGTAAACCTGATGGAAAACTGCTACGAATTCGCAGCGGCCAATCCGCTGCGGATCCGCGGCCAATCCGCTGCGGATCCGCAGCCAAATCCGCACTGTGTGCACATGCCATAACCCTAACCCTACCCCTACCCCTAACCCTACCCGTAACCCTAACCCTATCCCTACCCCTAGTTCTAACCCTAGTTCTAACCCTAACCCTAGTGGAAAAAGAAAAAAATATATTTTCTTTATTTTATTATTGTCCCTACCTATGAGGGTGATAAAGGGGGGAGTTATTTATTATTTTTTTATTTTGATCGCTGTGATAGAACCTACCACAGCGATCAAAATGTACTTTGTAATGAATCTGCCGGCCGGCAGATTCGGCGGGCGCACTGCACATGCGCCCGCCATTTTGGAAGATGGCGGCGCCCATGGAGAAGACGGACCGGACACCGGGAGCCTCGGTAAGTATAAGGGGGGGGAGATCGGGGCACGGGGGGGGGGGCGTCGGAGCACGGGGGGGTGACATAGGAGCAGGGGGGGAGCGGACAGGAGGACGGGGGAGCGGAGCACAGGACGGACGGAGGGGACTACGGGACAGATCGGTGGCTTGGGGGGGCGATCGGTGGGGTGGGGGTGGTCACTTCAGTATTTCCAGCCATGGCCGATGATATTGCAGCATCGGCCATGGCTGGATTGTAATATTTCACCAGTTTTTTAGGTGAAATATTACAAATCGCTCTGATTGGCTGTTGAAAGTGAAACTGCCAATCAGAGCGATCGTAGCCACGGGGGGGGGGGGGGGGTGAAGCCACACCCCCTGGGCTGAAGCACCACTCCCCCTGTCTCTGCAGATCGAGTAAAATAGGAGTTAACCCTTTCACCCGATCTGCAGGGACGCGATCATTCCATGACGCCACATAGGCATCATGGGTCGGATTGGCACGGGTTTTCATGACGCCTACGTGGCGTCATGGGTCGGGAAGGGGTTAAAGAAGAAGTTACAGGTCTGTGAGAGCCAGAAATCTGGATTGTTTGTTTCTGAACAAATACTTATTTTCCACCATAATATGCAAATAAAATGATAAAAAAACAGACAATGTGATTTTCTGGATTTTTTTTTCTCAGTTTGTCTCCCATAGTTGAGGTCTACCTATGATATAAATTACAGACGCCTCTCATCTTTTTAAGTGGTGGAACTTGCACTATTGCTGACTGACTAAATACTTTTTTGCCCCACTGTGTATATATATATATATATATATATATATATTATAGGTACATTACACCGCAATGTCTTGCTCAGCTTATCAAATTATCTATTTGTAGTGTATGGACTGCTGCATGTTGTTTTGACTATCTTCTGCACGATAGGGCCTATTAGGGACAGTTAGGGCTAGCCTACGCGTTGCAGGGGCGCCATTGCGAAGTATTTTTTTAGGGTGCCAACCTCTGCTGCGAGGTAGGGAACAGATAGCAAGCCCTCTAGGGAGATAGAGCACCCTGTATCTTTCTCTGCAGCCATACATGTTTTTAGGTTGTGTATGTTGTTTTGAATTTAATCGATATTAAGTAAATGTTAAGTTTTATTGTGTTATTTACTGTATTGTAAAAAATAGTGTCTTTTTCCGGTGAATAATTTAAAGTAGGACGCTTATATCTAATTATTCTGTGAAATATTCGTAGGCGTTGGCATAGTAACTGGGTCTGACTGCGCATATCAATGAGCTAATCAGCCAGGTGGCAGTTACATTTCAAATTGCCTCAGAAACCCGGCCATTATAACCTTACTAGATGGTGGCCTGATTCTAACGCATCGGGAATTCTAGAATATGTATGTCCGCGTTGTATATTGCCCAGCCACGTAGTATATTGCCCAGGGACGTAGTATACAGCAGAGCCACATAGTATATTGCCCAGCCACATATGACACAGAATAAAAAGGGCATCATATGCCTGTTAAAAAAAAGAACTAAAATAAAAAAGAGTTATATACTCACCTTCCGGCGAAGCGGTTACCGTCGCGGCTGGTGCGCTCCGGTCCCAAGAGTGCATTGCGGTCTCGCGAGATGATGACGTAGCGTTCTCGCGTGACCGCTACGTCATCACGCGAGATCGGAGCCTGGAGCGGACAGCGGAGCGTAGCGACCGGGAAAGGCGTGTTGTCGATCAGGGGGCCGACGAACGGTGAGTATGTATTATTTTTAACATTAGATGGTTTTACTATTCATGCCGCATAGGCAGCATGAATAGTAAAAAGTTGGTCACACAGGGTTAATAGCAGCTGTGACGGACTGCATTACACCACGGCATAACGTGGTCCGTTACCGCCGCCATTAACCCTGTGTGAGGGCTGACCGGGGGGTGTATGCAGGCGCCGGGCAGTGAGTGCGGGGAGTAAGGAGCGGCCATGTTCTTCCGGACTGTGCGTGTTGCTGATTGGTCGCGGCAGCCATGACAGGCAGCTGCCGAGACCAATCAGCGAACGAATAACCGTTACAGACAGACAGAAGGACAGACGGAAGTGACCCTTAGACAATTATATAGTAGATGAGAAAATTTCCCTATTGAAATACATTGAGCAATGAGGGGGAAAAAATTTTCAAACGCAAATTGCGCCAAAACTACAAATCCGATCGACACGAAAAATACTTAGCACACCTCTTGGGGACGCTGGCTTCGAAATGACGCGTCAATGGAGTCTGCGTGCAGCGGTTCGGGCCCCATTAATTGTGGAAAAAAGCCTAATAATAAGAAGAAGAAGAAGAAGTTAACCACGATCGGATTACAATATAGTGCTTTGTTCCAAAACACTATAATAGCGTGGGAGAGCGCTCAGAAAGCTGCGCCTCCCCTCGTCAACTGACAGCAGTGTTCAGCCATATTACATGGCCCAGCAATGCTTTCTCTCCTTGCAGACACTGGCTTGTCTGATCAGTAAAGCGCAGGAGAATAAGCAGACCGTTCAATCTGTCGGACGCTCCTCTGCTGAGCTCATACCTATACTATGCTCCGCTATCCCTGCGTTATCCTGTCCTCCTGATGTCACTGGAGCTAAAAAGTAATATGCAGAGCAAAGTGTGGGGGCTGCTGCACAGACTGGGACATCATGGGAGCTGTGCTAGAGGGAACTATTAGTGCTATACATACATACAGTCTGCTGTGCGCCACAAGATGTAGATAGTGTGGAGTTGATGACACTCAGCTCTGCTACATCTGTCTAGTGCATCCTGATCCAGCTGTTGTGCTCTATTATTTCTCACGTTATAGTAACCGGTCATCGACATGAAGTGGTGGGGGTCCGACGTCCGGCACACCTGGTGGTCAGCCGGAAAATGCTCCAGCAGCGTCCGGAACTGAATGATGGTCGGGCAGAACACAACAACTTCATACATTGTTTATTGGCCGCAGACGAGTGCTGCACGCGGTCTCCCATGGAAGTGAATGTACTACAGTGTGTGGCAGTGGCCACCAATGTGCGGGGCTGCTGTGTCCTCCCATACATTGCTTAGTTTGGGCCTGGTCTGAAGCAGCTTTCAGCTGATCGTTGCGGTGCTGGACCACCTCTGACTTCACACTGAGGTCATGAATTATAAAGTCCTGGAAATCCGGTTTATCATTTTATGGGGCGCGAATCTCAAGATACACGAGATCTCCAAAAGCACTAGATCTGCAGAAGCATGAGACCTCCATAAGCACAAGATCTCCAGAAGCATGAGACCTCCAGAAGCATGACTCCTCTAGAAGCATGAGATCTCTAGAAGCACGAGACCTCCAGAAGCACAAGATCTCCAGAAGCATGAGATCTCTAGAAACACAAGATCTCCAGAAGCATGAGACCTCCAGAAGCATGACTCCTCTAGAAGCATGAGATCTCTAGAAGCACGAGACCTCCAGAAGCACAAGATCTCCAGAAGCATGAGATCTCTAGAAACACAAGATCTCCAGAAGCACGAGACCTCCAGAAGCACAAGATCTCCAGAAGCATGAGATCTCTAGAAGCACAAGCTGCGCACAATGTCTGAGGCAACAGAAGGGCAGATTTGCAAAGTTCTCCCTGCAAATCCACTGGACATTAATTCCTAGAAAACACAGGTGAGCTCAAAACCATCACTGCTCGCCCATGTAACTTGGAGAATGGGTCACTTTTCAGCGATTTCTGTGTCTCTGGCAGCTCAGGATTTTGCAAATGGCACCCACAAACTACTCCAAGAAAATGTACACCCAGAAGATAAACTGCTCCTTCCGCCCTCATGTTCCCGCACAGTAGTGTATGAGAACGGAGGGTAGCGCCACACTGGGATACGTAGTGTGTTACTGGAGTGATGGAGCGTCCATAATGGGTCACTTCTGGGGCGTTTCTGTTTTTGCACCTCGGGGTCTCTGGAACTGTGACCTGGCACCAGCAATCTATTCCAGAATCCTAGCGCTCCTTCCATTCCATGCCGCGCTGTTTGCCAGATTCCAACCACATATAGGGTATCGCCTGGTTTGGGTGAGATTGTGTTAGATGTTTTGGGGCCATTTTCCCTCGTCCATTCTGAAGATGAACAATTTAAAGTTAATGCAAAATTTTAGTTGATCAAATTTAATTTTTACTCCACTTTGCATTAATTTCGGTGATGCACCTGAAGGGTTAACAAACTTGATGAGCTCAGTTTTTAAAATGTTATCTATTTTTTATAGTTTCTGACATATACGTTCCTCAGAGTAATTTCAAGAGATAATAGGTCTGTAACAAAAAAAAATTCTAAGTTTTGTTGAAAAAAAAAAAAATGAAAAAAGTTATTGTCCACTGTTGAGTGTAACATGTAGAGATCTCGGCACTTATAGCCTCGGCTGCTGTCACTGAGGTCATGAATGTTAGCCTGAGGAAGGTTCTGCTGCAGATTGTACAAATCATCAGGATCCGCTGCCGGCAGCTCCTGTGTAATCACTGACCAATGATGATGGAGACAAGGCCAGAGATGCTGCCTGCAGCTCCTGTGTAATCACCAACCAGTGGTGTCCCTGATGGAGACAAGTCCAGTGTTAAGGCCCCGTCTCACGTAGCGAGATCGCTAGCGAGATCGCTGCTGAGTCACAAGTTTTGTGACGCAACAGCGACCTCAGTAGCGATCTCGCTATGTGTGACACGTACCAGCGATCAGGCCCCTGCTGCGAGATCGCTGGTCGTGTCGGAATGGCCTGGACCTTTTTTTGGTCGTTGAGGTCCCGCTGACATCGCTGAATCGGTGTGTGTGACACCGATCCAGCGATGTCTTCACTGGTAACCAGGGTAAACATCGGGTTACTAAGCGCAGGGCCGCGCTTAGTAACCCGATGTTTACCCTGGTTACCAGCGTAAATGTAAAAAAAAACAAACAGTACATACTCACCATCTGATGTCCGTCAGGTCCCTTGGCGTCTGCTTCCTGCTCTGACTGAGCCGCCGTAAAGTGAGAGCACAGCAGTGACGTCACCGCTGCGCTCTGCTCTCACTGTACGGCGGCTCAGTCAGAGCAGGAAGCAGACGCCAAGGGACCTGACGGGCAACAGATGGTGAGTATGTACTGTTTGGGTTTTTTTTACATTTACGCTGGTAACCAGGGTAAACATCGGGTTACTTAGCGCGGCCCTGCGCTTAGTAACACGATGTTTACCCTGGTTACCCGGGTGCTGCAGGGGGACTTCGGCATCGTTGAAGACAGTTTCAACGATGCCGAAGTCGTTCCCCTGATCGTTGGTCGCTGGAGAGAGCTGTCTGTGTGACAGCTCCCCAGCGACCACACAGCGACCACACAGCGACGCTGCAGCGATCAGCATCGTTGTCTGTATCGCTGCAGCGTCGCTGTGTGAGACGGGGCCTTTAGGGTCAGGAAAGGTGCCCCCTGGTCCCAGGTCACTTGTCAGTCGAATCGTGACAATGGGGTTAAGGTCAGGCGAGTTTGCTGCCAATCAAGCCCAGTGATACTCTTGTTTTTACACCAGGTAGTGGTACTTTTGGCAGTGTGGACAGGGGCCAAGTCCTGCTGGAGAATGACATTTCCATCTCCAAGAAGCTTGTCGGCAGAGGGAAGCATGAAGTGCTCTACAATGTCCTGGTAGACGGCTGCGCTGACCTTGGTCTTGATAAAACACAGTGGACCTACACCAGCAGATGACATGGCTCCCCAAACCATCACTGACTGTGGAGACTTCACACTAGACCTCCAGCAGCTTGGATTGTACATGTGGGGGCTGCCTGGTTGCTAGGAATCCCCACATGTAATCAAGCTGGCTAACAGATGTAAATCATTCAGCTGCGGCAAGAAAAACTAAATCTCCGAGCACTAAAAAATACTCGGAGGTCACCTGAGCGTGCTCGAGAAATCTCGAGTAACGAGTATATTCGCTCATCACTAATTGTGGCCTCTCCACTCTTCCTCCAAATTCTGGGACCTTGATTTCCAAATGAAATGCAAAATTTACTTACATCTGAAAACAACACCTTGGACCACTGACAACAGTCCGGTTCTTCTTCTCCTTGGCCCAGGTAAGATGTTTCTGGTGTTGTCTATTGGTCATGAGTGGCTGACACAAGGAATGTGACACTTGTAGCCCATGTCCTGGAGACGTCTGTGTGTGGTGAAGCAATGACTCCAGCAGCAGTCCACTCCTTGTGAATCTCCACCACATTATTGAATGGCCTTTTCTTAACAATCTTTCCAGGCTGCGGTTATCCCAGTTGCTTGTGCATCTTTTTCTAGCCAAACTTTTTCTTTCCACACAGATCCCCACTACCGCACAGAAATCTGCCACAGCACAGAACCCTGCTGCCGTACAGATCCCCACCAAGGCACAGATCCCTACCATTTCACAGATCCTCGCTGCTGCACACACAACATGTAGAGTGGGAACATGTAGAGTGGGAACATGTAGAGTGGGGACATGTAGAGTGGGGACATGTAGAGTGGGGACATGTAGAGTGGGGACATGTAGAGTGGGGACATGTAGAGAGGGAACATGTAGAGAGGGGACATGTAGAGAGGGGACATGTAGAGTGGGGACATGTAGAGTGGGGACATGTAGAGTGGGGACATGTAGAGTGGGGACATGTAGAGAGGGGACATGTAGAGAGGGGACATGTAGAGAGGGGACATGTAGAGTGGGGTCATGTTGAGTGGGAACATGTAGAGAGGGGACATGTAGAGTGGGGACATGTAGAGAGGGGACATGTAGAGAGGGGGCATGTAGAGAGGGGACATGTAGAGAGGGGACATGTAGAGTGGGAACATGTAGAGTGGGAACATGTAGAGTGGGGACATGTAGAGTGGGGACGTGTAGCGTGGGGACATGTAGAGAGAGGACAGGTAGAGAGGTGACATGTAGAGAGGGGACATGTAGAGTGGGAACATGAAGAGAGGGAACATGTAGAGCGGAGTCATGTAGAGTGGGAACATGTAGAGTGGGAACATGTAGAGTGGGGTCATGTAGAGTGGGAACATGTAGAGTGGGAACATGTAGAGCGGGGACATGTAGAGCGGGGACATGTAGAGCGGGGACATGTAGAGTGGGAACGTGTAGAGAGGGGACATGTAGCGTAGGAACATGAAGAGAGGGAACATGTAGAGTGGGAAAGTGTATAGTGGAGATGTGTAGCGTGGGGACATGTAGAGTGAGGACATGAAGAGAGGGGACATGTAGAGAGGGGACATGTAGAGTGGGGACATGTAGAGTGGGGACATGTAGAGTGGGGACATGTAGAGTGGGGTCATGTAGAGTGGGAACATGTAGAGTGGGAACATGTAGAGAGGGGACATGTAGAGAGGGGACATGTAGAGTGGGGACATGTAGAGTGGGAACGTGAAGAGAGGGAACATGTAGAGCGGGAACATGTAGAGTGGGAACATGTAGAGCGGGGATATGTAGCGTGGGGACATGTAGAGAGGTGACATGTAGAATGGGGACATGTAGAGTGGGAACATGTAGAGTGGGGACATGTAGAGAGGGAACATGAAGAGAGGTGACATGTAGAGTGGGAACATGTAGAGTTGGAACATGTAAAGTGGGAACATGTAGAGAGGGGACATGTAGAGAGGGGACATGTAGAGTGGGAACATGTAGAGAGGGAACATGTAGAGTGGGGATATGTAGAGTGGGGACATGTAGAGAGGTGACATGTAGAGTGGGAACATGAAGAGAGGTGACATGTAGAGAGGGGACATGTAATGTGGTAATATGTAGAGTGGGGACATGAAGAGAGGGGACATGTAGAGAGGGGACATGTAGAGAGGGGACATGTAGAGAGGGGACATGTAGAGAGGGGACATGTAGAGAGGGGACATGTAGAGAGGGGACATGTAGAGAGGGGACATGTAGAGAGGGGACATGTAATGTAGGGATATGTAGAGTGGGGATATGAAGAGAGGGAACAGCTCACAGAGCCTTCATCAGGTGTATCGAGCTGTATGGCTGGTAGGAGGATTTAGATGTGGAGCTGTTTATCACTTGGAACTTCCCCTCTTTGCTCTATTTCTCCAATCATTATAGACAAACACACATTGGTCCCAATTCTAGAGGGGGAGGGGTAAGAATCCTCCTACCAGTCATACAGCTCTGTAACACACGATGAAGGCTCATTGTGAGCAGAATCGCGCTGTGTCACCACGCTACATGTCCCCTCTCTACATGTCCCCTCTCTACATGTCCCCACTCTACATGTCCCCTCTCTACATGTCCCCACTCTACATGTCCCCTCTCTACATGTCCCCACTCTACATGTCCCCTCTCTACATGTCCCCACTCTACATGTCCCCACTCTACATGTCCCCTCTCTACATGTCCCCTCTCTACATGTCCCCACTCTACATGTCCCCTCTCTACATGTCCCCTCTCTACATGTCCCCACTCTACATGTCCCCTCTCTACATGTCCCCTCTCTACATGACCCCACTCTACATGTCCCCACTCTACATGTCCCCACTCTACATGTCCCCTCTCTACATGTCCCCTCTCTACATGTCCCCACTCTACATGTCCCCTCTCTACATGTCCCCACTCTACATGTCCCCTCTCTACATGTCCCCTCTACATGTCCCCACTCTACATGTCCCCTCTCTACATGTCCCCTCTCTACATGTCCCCTCTACATGTCCCCACTCTACATGTCCCCTCTCTACATGTCCCCTCTCTACATGTCCCCTCTCTACATGTCCCCTCTCTACCTGTCCCCACTCTACATGTCCCCTCTCTACATGTCCCCTCTACATGTCCCCACTCTACATGTCCCCACTCTACATGTCCCCTCTACATGTCCCCACTCTACATGTCCCCTCTCTACATGTCCCCTCTACATGTCCCCTCTCTACATGTCCCCTCTCTACCTGTCCCCACTCTACATGTCCCCTCTCTACATGTCCCCTCTCTACATGTCCCCACTCTACATGTCCCCTCTCTACATGTCCCCACTCTACATGTCCCCTCTCTACATGTCCCCACTCTACATGTCCCCACTCTACATGTCCCCTCTCTACATGTCCCCTCTCTACATGTCCCCACTGTACATGTCCCCTCTCTACATGTCCCCTCTCTACATGTCCCCTCTCTACATGTCCCCACTGTACATGTCCCCTCTCTACATGTCCCCTCTCTACATGTCCCCACTCTACATGTCCCCTCTCTACATGTCCCCACTCTACATGTCCCCTCTCTACATGTCCCCACTCTACATGTCCTCTCTCTACATGTCCCCTCTCTACATGTCCCCACTCTACATGTCCCCTCTCTACATGTCCCCTCTCTACATGTCCCCTCTCTACATGTCCCCACTCTACATGTCCCCTCTCTACATGTCCCCACTCTACATGTCCCCTCTCTACATGTCCCCACTGTACATGTCCCCTCTCTACATGTCCCCTCTCTACATGTCCCCTCTCTACATGTCCCCACTCTACATGTCCCCTCTTTACATGTCCCCTCTTTACATGTCCCCTCTCTACATGTCCCCACTCTACATGTCCCCTCTCTACATGTCCCCTCTCTACATGTCCCCTCTCTACGTGTCCCCACTGTACATGTCCCCTCTCTACATGTCCCCTCTCTACATGTCCCCTCTCTACATGTCCCCACTCTACATGTCCCCTCTCTACATGTCCCCTCTCTACATGTCCCCTCTCTACATGTCCTCACTCTACATGTCCCCTCTCTGCATGTCCCCTCTCTACATGTCCCCACTCTACATGTCCCCACTCTACATGTCCCCACTCTACATGTCCCCTCTCTACATGTCCCCTCTCTACATGTCCCCACTCTACATGTCCCCTCTCTACATGTCCCCTCTCTACATGTCCCCACTGTACATGTCCCCTCTCTACATGTCCCCTCTCTACATGTCCCCACTCTACATGTCCCCTCTCTACATGTCCCCACTCTACATGTCCCCTCTCTACATGTCCCCTCTCTACATGTCCCCACTCTACATGTCCCCACTCTACATGTCCCCTCTACATGTCCCCTCTCTACATGTCCCCACTCTACATGTCCCCTCTCTACATGTCCCCTCTCTACATGTCCCCTCTCTACATGTCCCCACTCTACATGTCCCCTCTCTACATGTCCTCACTCTACATGTCCCCTCTCTACATGTCCTCACTCTACATGTCCCCACTCTACATGTCTCCTCTCTACATGTCCCCTCTCTACATGTCCCCACTCTACATGTCCCCTCTACATGTTCCCTCTCTACATGTCCCCACTGTACATGTCCCCTCTCTACATGTCCCCTCTCTACATGTCCCCACTCTACATGTCCCCTCTCTACATGTCCCCTCTCTACATGTCCCCTCTCTACATGTCCCCACTCTACATGTCCCCTCTCTACATGTCCCCTCTCTACATGTCCCCTCTCTACATGTCCCCACTCTACATGTCCCCTCTCTACATGTCCCCTCTCTACATGTCCCCTCTACATGTCCTCACTCTTCATGTTCCCACTCTATATGTCCCCTCTCTACATGTCCCCACTCTACATGTCCCCTCTCTACATGTCCCCTCTCTACATGTCCCCACTCTACATGTCCCCTCTCTACATGTCCCCACTCTTCATGTCCCCACTCTTCATGATCCCACTCTTCATGTCTCCTCTCTACATGTCCCCACTCTACATGTCCCCACTCTACATGTCCCCTCTCTACATGTCCCCTCTCTACATGTCCCCTCTGTACATGTCCCCTCTCTACATGCCTCCTCTCTACATGTCCCCTCTCTACATGTCCCCTCTCTACATGCCCCCTCTCTACATGTCCCCTCTCTACATGTCCCCTCTCTACATGCCCCCTCTCTACATGCCCCCTCTCTACATGCCTCCTCTCTACATGTCCCCTCTCTACATGTCCCCTCTCTACATGCCCCCTCTCTACATGCCCCCTCTCTACATGCCCCCTCTCTACATGTCCCCTCTCTACATGTCCCCACACTACATGTCCCCTCTCTACATGTCCCCTCTCTACATGTCCCCTCTCTACATGCCCCCTCTCTACATGTCCCCTCTCTACATGTCCCCTCTCTACATGTCCCCTCTCTACATGTCCCCTCTCTACATGTCCCCACTCTACATGTCCTCACTCTACATGTCCCCTCTCTACATGTCCCCTCTCTACATGTCCCCACTCTACATGTCCCCTCTCTACATGTCCCCTCTCTACATGTCTCCTCTCTACATGCCCCCTCTCTACATGTCCCCTCTGTACATGTCCCCTCTCTACATGCCTCCTCTCTACATGTCCCCTCTCTACATGTCCCCTCTCTACATGTCCCCTCTCTACATGTCCCCTCTCTACATGCCCCCTCTCTACATGCCTCCTCTCTACATGTCCCCTCTCTACATGTCCCCTCTCTACATGCCCCCTCTCTACATGCCCCCTCTGTACATGTCCCCTCTCTACATGCCCCCTCTCTACATGTCTCCTCTCTACATGTCCCCTCTCTACATGTCCCCACTCTACATGTCCCCTCTCTACATGTCCCCACTGTACATGTCCCCTCTCTACATGTCCCCTCTCTACATGTCCCCTCTCTACATGTCCCCTCTCTACATGTCCCCTCTCTACATGTCCCCACTCTACATGTCCCCACTCTACATGTCCCCTCTCTACATGTCCCCACTGTACATGTCCCCTCTCTACATGTCCCCTCTCTACATGTCCCCTCTCTACATGTCCCCTCTCTACATGCCCCCTCTCTACATGTCCCCTCTCTACATGTCCCCTCTCTACATGTCCCCTCTCTACATGTCCCCTCTCTACATGTCCCCTCTCTACATGTCCCCTCTCTACATGCCCCCTCTCTACATGTCCCCTCTCTACATGTCCCCTCTCTACATGTCCCCTCTCTACATGTCCCCACTGTACATGTCCCCTCTCTACATGTCCCCTCTCTACATGTCCCCTCTCTACATGTCCCCTCTCTACATGTCCCCTCTCTACATGTCCCCTCTCTACATGCCCCCTCTCTACATGCCCCCTCTCTACATGTCCCCTCTCTACATGCCTCCTCTCTACATGTCCCCTCTCTACATGTCCCCTCTCTACATGTCCCCTCTCTACATGTCCCCACTCTACATGTCCCCTCTCTACATGTCCCCTCTCTACATGTCCCCACTCTACATGTCCCCTCTCTACATGTCCCCTCTCTACATGTCCCCTCTCTACATGTCCCCTCTCTACATGTCCCCACACTACATGTCCCCTCTCTACATGTCCCCTCTCTACATGCCCCCTCTCTACATGCCCCCTCTCTACATGTCCCCTCTCTACATGTCCCCTCTCTACATGTCCCCACTCTACATGTCCCCTCTCTACATGTCCCCTCTCTACATGTCCCCACTCTACATGTCCCCTCTCTACATGTCCCCTCTCTACATGTCCCCTCTCTACATGTCCCCTCTCTACATGTCCCCACACTACATGTCCCCTCTCTACATGTCCCCTCTCTACATGCCCCCTCTCTACATGCCTCCTCTCTACATGCCCCCTCTCTACATGTCCCCTCTCTACATGTCCCCTCTCTACATGTCCCCTCTCTACATGTCCCCTCTCTACATGTCCCCACACTACATGTCCCCTCTCTACATGTCCCCTCTCTACATGCCCCCTCTCTACATGCCCCCTCTCTACATGTCCCCTCTCTACATGCCTCCTCTCTACATGTCCCCTCTCTACATGTCCCCTCTCTACATGTCCCCACTCTACATGTCCCCTCTCTACATGTCCCCTCTCTACATGTCTCCTCTCTACATGTCCCCTCTCTACATGTCTCCTCTCTACATGTCCCCTCTCTACATGTCCCCTCTCTACATGTCCCCACTCTACATGTCCCCTCTCTACATGTCCCCTCTCTACATGTCCCCTCTCTACATGTCCCCTCTCTACATGTCCCCTCTCTACATGTCCCCTCTCTACATGTCCCCTCTCTACATGTCCCCACACTACATGTCCCCTCTCTACATGTCCCCTCTCTACATGTCCCCTCTCTACATGCCCCCTCTCTACATGCCCCCTCTCTACATGTCCCCTCTCTACATGTCCCCTCTCTACATGTCCCCACTCTACATGTCCCCTCTCTACATGTCCCCTCTCTACATGTCCCCACTCTACATGTCCCCTCTCTACATGTCCCCTCTCTACATGTCCCCTCTCTACATGTCCCCTCTCTACATGTCCCCACACTACATGTCCCCTCTCTACATGTCCCCTCTCTACATGCCCCCTCTCTACATGCCTCCTCTCTACATGCCCCCTCTCTACATGTCCCCTCTCTACATGTCCCCTCTCTACATGTCCCCTCTCTACATGTCCCCTCTCTACATGTCCCCACACTACATGTCCCCTCTCTACATGTCCCCTCTCTACATGCCCCCTCTCTACATGCCCCCTCTCTACATGTCCCCTCTCTACATGCCTCCTCTCTACATGTCCCCTCTCTACATGCCTCCTCTCTACATGTCCCCACTCTACATGTCCCCTCTCTACATGTCTCCTCTCTACATGCCTCCTCTCTACATGTCCCCTCTCTACATGCCTCCTCTCTACATGTCCCCTCTCTACATGTCCCCTCTCTACATGTCTCCTCTCTACATGTCCCCTCTCTACATGTCTCCTCTCTACATGTCCCCTCTCTACATGTCCCCTCTCTACATGTCCCCACTCTACATGTCCCCTCTCTACATGTCCCCTCTCTACATGTCCCCTCTCTACATGTCCCCTCTCTACATGTCCCCTCTCTACATGTCCCCTCTCTACATGTCCCCTCTCTACATGTCCCCACTCTACATGTCCCCTCTCTACATGTCCCCTCTCTACATGTCCCCTCTCTACATGTCCCCTCTCTACATGTCCCCTCTCTACATGTCCCCTCTCTACATGTCCCCTCTCTACATGTCCCCACTCTACATGTCCACTCTCTACATGTCCTCACTGTAGAAACGCGCGCTCCTGAATGTGCTCCTTCTCCTTCCATATAACAAGCCTCAGGAACAGAGCGCGCTCCTAAAGGCGCCGCCTTCGATGCCTCGATGAACCAATCAGCGCTGCAGCTGACAAAGACTGCCACTCCCCTGACACGCCCACAACACATTCAGCCTGCGAATTCAATACTCGCCCCCGGCTCTGAGGCAGGTGACAGGACGGAGAGTGCAGCTCTGGAGGTAAAAGGGGAAACGGGGGCCAGAACCCCAAATCAGGAGTAACCTCCCCAAGAGTGGGGCCGAAGCAGCAGCGAGGTGTGTTATCCAGAGCATCGGTCTTTGAGATGTTTCACCACTTCTCACCCCCACCCCCCTTCTTGCCCCTTCACTGGTACCTTATGTGTCTACTTCCGTCCCCCTCACCTTCTCTGTCCCCCTCGCCGCACCCCCCCTCTGTCCCCTTCGCTGCCCTCTTTCTGTCCCCCTTGCCAAGCCCCCTTCTGTCCCCCTCGCCGACCCACTTCCGTCCCCCCTCGCCGCCCCACCTCCATCCCCCCTCGCCGCCGCTCCAACGTCCCCCCTCGCCGCCCCTGCTCCGTCCCCCTCACCACCCTCTTCTGTCCCCCTCGCCGACCCACTTCCGTCCCCCCTCGCCGCCCCACCTCCATCCCCCCTCGCCGCCCCACTTCTGTCCCCCTCACCGCCCTGCTCCATCCCCCCCTCGCCGCCCCTCCTCTGTCCCCCCTCGCCGCCCCTCCTCTGTCCCCCCTCGCCGCCCCTCCTCCATTCCCCCTCGCCGCCCCTCCTTCGTTCCCCCTCGCCACCTCTCCTCCGTCCCCGCTCGCTGCTCCACTTCCGTCCCCCCTCGCCGCCCCACTTCCGTCCCCCCTCGCCGCCCCTCCTCCTTCCCCCCTCGTCGCCCCACTTCCGTCCCCCCTCGCCGCCCCTCCTCCGTCCCCCCTCGCCACCCCTCCTCCGTTCCCCTTCGCCACCTCTCCTCCGTCCCCGCTCGCAGCCCCACTTCCGTCCCCGCTCGCAGCCCCACTTCCGTCCCCCCTCGCCGCCCCACTTCCGTCCCCCTTCACCGCCCCTCCTCCGTCCCCCCTCGCCGCCCCTCCTCCGTTCCCCCTCGCCGCCCCTCCTCCGCCCCCCCTCGCCGCCCGTCCTCCATCCCCCTCGCCGCCCCTCCTCCGTCCCCCCTCGCCGCCCCACTTCCGTCCCCCTCGCCGCCCCCCTCACCGCCGCTCCTCCGTCCCCCCTCGCCGCCCCACTTCCGTCCCCCTCGCCGCCCCCCTCACCGCCGCTCCTCCGTCCCCCCTCGCCGCCCCACTTCCATCCCCCTCACCGCCCTCTTCCGTCCCCCTCACCTTGAGTGTCAGGGGATGATTTACCTCCTGGAATATTATATTATGGAATTTCCCTCTTTTCCTGGATGGTTTTATTCCTTCATCCTGATATCTCAGATCTCGGGAGCGAGACGTCCTGTTCCGGCTCCGTAGTGAACTGTTTTTGCTTGTAACAGGTGCAATACTATAACCAACTGCACCCTGTGTGGCTGACTCCAGACTGCAACTCATTTTCCTGCCTCCTCCCAAGCTTGTCCTCCCATGTCCTGACCCCTCTGAGCTGGACTAAGCGCACATTGTCACTAGTCGTGACTGACCTTACTATAGTCTTGTGCCGTGTGGAGCTTCCTGGGACGTGTAACCAACCAGTCACCCTCTAGGTTTCCGATAGAACCTCAGTGACAATGGCTGCTCCTCTCCTTCACTGCATCTTTTGTCACTTCTCGTCCTGTGACACCTGAAGAAGACGAGGCCTTTTCTGGTTGAGGAGGTTTTTGATTTGGACCTTGATCTTGGCCAGAACTTCATATTGCTTGTTAGGGTGATTGCCTCATTGTGACAGTCTGGTCGATGCCCCCAATCCAGGGTCTTTGACTTTTCGCTACCTGAGGGGTTATCTCCTCTCGTAGATCTAGAAGCTCTGTCTTTTGTAAAGATTCTGACTTTGATCTTCGCCCTGAGGGGTGGACGCACCCTGCCAGGTATTTCTCATTCCCCTGCATCTGGACAGATGTATGTACTTTGTAAGCTCTGTGAACCAAGTGGTCTTCTCCCAAGGTAGACTTGTGCTGGCGTTATCCTTGGATGCTTGTCAGTCATTGAGGCCGGTGGTGGTGTGGCCCTCAGGCCGGTCTTTGTGCCCACCTGGCTCAGTGAAGCCGTCACATTGTGTGCATGTTAGATGCACCGGGGCATATTGTCTGCAGTTTTTCAGAAATAAGTTGGTGCATCTTACCCATCAACCGTCCTGTGCAGAGAAGTCCTGAAAGTCTCCACAGCCAACCCAGCTTCAAAGCGTTCTCTCACAGGCCATCTTGTCACTATGCTCCTAGGTTGGACGCGTTTATTTCTCCGACTGCTGAAGGCACGAGCTCTCCTTCTCACCAAGATAAGCCTCCGCCCTCACATCCTCCTTAGAAATGTGTTTTTTATTTTCCGACCATCCAGTGCTTCTCTAGATGCCGTTCTGCAGGAAAACAGACTATGAAATAACTCTCCCTAAATATCAGTCCCCTATTTAGGGCTGCTTATACCGGGGCAGGCGTGCCCCCCATAGCCACACTTGGGCTTGGACATCTCCCCATTCGCTGCCTCGCCTGGTGGGGTGGAGAATCCCAGTAAGCCAAGTAAGTTCTGGTCCCAGAGTTGGAGTCACCAGGCTATTCTGACCTAGCCCGTGGATATGTAGGAAGTGGCCATGTTGGAAATGCTCATTTAATCCATCATGTGAAACCCCACAACAGCCTGTTTTCCTCTGCTCAGTAAGCGAGGTTCTGCATTTCACAAAAGATGTTGTCCTCTCTGTGAATCGGGGCCTCTCCTTTTTCCATAAAGGTGCCTGCAGGACTAGATCCCTCTGGTTCATTCCGTTTTCTCATTTTCCCGTCCAAAAGTCCTTCTGAATGACCCACAAAGGATGGACAAGGAACAGAATGAGATCACCAAAAGATTACTAAACTTCACCTTGGAGATGATCTACCTGTTGACTGGAGAGGTAAACCTTTCTATATTGCTGTCTTTGTTATTTAAAGTGAATCCTAGGAAAGGGAATTATACGTAATTGTCAGTATCAGGAGCCACCCAGTGTCCTGTACATAACCGCTCCCAGACCTTCCCAGTGACGTAAATGTGCAAAACCACAGAACACGTGAAGATCGACCACCAGTCTGGTCTGTTAGGTGTCATCTTAATTAGTGATGAGCGAGTATACTTGTTGCTCGGGTTTTCCTGAGCACGCGCTCGGGTGGTCTCCGAGTATTTGTTAGTGTTCGGAGATTTAGTTTATGTTTATGTAGCTGCATGATTTTTGACTGTTACTCAGCCTGAGTACATGTGGGGGTTGCCTGGTTGCTAGAGAATCCCCACATGCACTCAGGCTGGCTAGCAGCCGTAAATCATGCAGCTGAGGCAATGAAAACTAAATCTCCAGGAGCACTAACAAATACTCGTAGACACCCGAGCGTGCTCTGGAAAACCCGAGCAACAAGTATACTCATCACTAACCTTAATCCGGTTACGTGTTGTAGGAAAGAAACCAAAATGATCAGGTGGCCAGAATATGGTTTGGGGAAGAATTTTATTGACAGTTTGACCTGCAGATTAGACTGTAGCTATAACAAGGAGGCATAAAACTGGGAAAACCTATTGACTCGAGTATAAGCCTGGTATGCATTGTCCCCTTATCCCTATCCTGGTCTGCATGGCTCCTCACCCTATCCTTGTATGCAAGTCCCCCTATCCCCATCCTGCCTCCTGTGACCCTCGGCTCGGCCGCTACTGCTCCCCCTCTGTCTTCTGGGACCCTCACTCATGTATAAGCCAAGGGGGCTTTTTCAGCACAAAAAATGTGTGAAAAAATTCGGCGAAGGCTACTTTCACATTAGAGTCGTTCGACGCACGTCGCAATGCATCGTAATGTAGAAAAAACGCATCCTGCAAAGTTGCCCACAGGATGCGTTTTTTCTCCATAGACTTTTTCTATGCGATGGTTGCGTCGTGTTTTGGCGGACCATCGGCACAAAAAAACGTTACATGTAACGTTTTTTTGCACGTCGTGTCCGCCCCTCCTCCCCGGACATTACAATGGGGCAGCAGAAGCCTTGTAAAACTGCTTCCTCTGCCCACGTCGGGCATTACTTTCACAACGCGCGTTGGTACGTCGGGCCGACGCTAGTGTGAAAGAAGCCTTATACTCGAGTATATACGGTAATTCTTTACTGTGAGAATATATAGCTTGCTGCTCCACAAAGTTGTCATGATGAATTCACTGAGTTCAGTAGGATCAGGATTAGAGATGAGCAAATTTCCTGAAAAGTATTTCCGGTTCGATTCTGCATGAATTAAGTGCTCCATAATGTAAAATTGGCCTTAGTAATGTCAAAGTGTCATCAGTATGTATGGCAGTGAAGTATGGAAGTCAGCGACCTGTGTAATAACACACTGCAGTCAGGCTTGTTGTCCTTTGAAATTAAAAAGCGGTCCAAAAATAATCCCTTTTGGGGGAAGATGTCTATCTGTATTTATACATATACAATGTCTATGCAAATAGCTTTCTCATTACAGACTATTGGGGGGGGGGGATCAGCGATAGGTATGTGTGTTTAGAAAGTGAAGAAGCAATATGCTTTTTCTTTCATAAAATATGAGCCTTTTATTAAGAACGGTTTCAGGATTGGTCTTATATTTACCCTGTGCAGAGTAGGATTCCTTCCCAGCAGTACAGTATGGAACATGATGGACAGGCAGGAGATGTGCAGCTCTGTAGTGACAGTGGTAGCAGTACAGTATGCAACATGATGGACAGGCAGGAGATGTGCAGCTGTGTAGTGACAGTGGTAGCTGCAGTGCAGTATGGAACATGATGGAGAGGCAGGAGATGTGCAGCTGTGTAGTGACAGTGATAGCAGCAGTACAGTATGGAACATGATGGACAGGCAGGAGATGTGCAGCTGTGTAGTGACAGTGGTAGCTGCAGTGCAGTATGGAACATGATGGAGAGGCAGGAGATGTGCAGCTGTGTAGTGACTGGTAGCAGCTATGCAGTATGGAACATGATGGAGAGGCAGGAGATGTGCAGCTGTGTAGTGACAGTGGTAGCAGCAGTACAGTATGGAACATGACGGACAGGCAGGAGATGTGCAGCTGTGTAGTGACAGTGGTAGCTGCAGTGCAGTATGGAACATGATGGACAGGCAGGAGATGTGCAGCTGTGTAGTGACAGTGGTAGCTGCAGTGCAGTATGGAACATGATGGACAGGCAGGAGATGTGCAGCTGTGTAGTGACAGTGGTAGCTGCAGTGCAGTATGGAACATGATGGACAGGCAGGAGATGTGCAGCTGTGTAGTGACAGTGGTAGCTGCAGTGCAGTATGGAACATGATGGACAGGCAGGAGATGTGCAGCTGTGTAGTGACAGTGGTAGCTGCAGTGCAGTATGGAACATGACGGACAGGCAGGAGATGTGCAGCTGTGTAGTGACAGTGATAGCAGCAGTACAGTATGGAACATGATGGACAGGCAGGAGATGTGCAGCTGTGTAGTGACAGTGGTAGCAGCTATGCAGTATGGAACATGATGGACAGGCAGGAGATGTGCAGCTGTGTAGTGACAGTGGTAGCTGCAGTGCAGTATGGAACATGATGGACAGGCAGGAGATGTGCAGCTGTGTAGTGACAGTGGTAGCAGCAGTACAGTATGGAACATGATGGACAGGCAGGAGATGTGCAGCTGTGTAGTGACAGTGGTAGCAGCAGTACAGTATGGAACATGACGGACAGGCAGGAGATGTGCAGCTGTGTAGTGACAGTGGTAGCAGCAGTACAGTATGGAACATGATGGACAGGCAGGAGATGTGCAGCTGTGTAGTGACAGTGGTAGCAGCTATGCAGTATGGAACATGATGGACAGGCAGGAGATGTGCAGCTGTGTAGTGACAGTGGTAGCAGCATTACAGTATGGAACATGACGGACAGGCAGGAGATGTGCAGCTGTGTAGTGACAGTGGTAGCAGCTATGCAGTATGGAACATGATGGACAGGCAGGAGATGTGCAGCTGTGTAGTGACAGTGGTAGCTGCAGTGCAGTATGGAACATGATGGACAGGCAGGAGATGTGCAGCTGTGTAGTGACAGTGGTAGCAGCTATGCAGTATGGAACATGATGGAGAGGCAGGAGATGTGCAGCTGTGTAGTGACAGTGGTAGCAGCAGTGCAGTATGGAACATGATGGACAGGCAGGAGATGTGCAGCTGTGTAGTGACAGTGGTAGCAGCTATGCAGTATGGAACATGATGGAGAGGCAGGAGATGTGCAGCTGTGTAGTGACAGTGGTAGCAGCAGTGCAGTATGGAACATGATGGACAGGCAGGAGATGTGCAGCTGTGTAGTGACAGTGATAGCAGCAGTGCAGTATGGAACATGATGGACAGGCAGGAGATGTGCAGCTGTGTAGTGACAGTGGTAGCAGCAGTGCAGTATGGAACATGACGGACAGGCAGGAAATGTGCAGCTGTGTCGTGACAGTGGTAGCAGCTGTGCAGTATGGAACATGACGGACAGGCAGATGATGTGCTGCTATGTAGTGAGGCCGGAGGTGGCAGTTTAGTTTTGGACAAAATGGACAGGCAGGAGATGTCGGCTGTGTAGGGGCAATAGCACTGGTAACAGTACAGTATGGAACATGATGAACAGTCGCGCAGTGGCGTTAATTTGCCAGTTATAAATTGCCAGTCTCCATTGTCAATAATGGCAGATCTAATCCCAGTGCAAGGGAGTGGATAACATAGAACACTAATGGCAAACTAGTCTATTCTTCTCACCCAGAAGTCCCTGGGGTCAATTTGTGCTAGAGAAAGGTCCATGTACGGCTGTACCATTTCATGTTGTACGTCAGGTTGGCTCAGCGACTATAAACTGCTGGTTCATGCTCTGATTTATGTTGTATTGGCTGCTGCAGCTTTTGCCACTTGTAGCGGTGGAGAGGAGCCTCCCTGCCGTATGTGCATCCAGCAGGTGTCTGCTCGGTGAAAGCTTCGAGAACCTCATAAGTGAGCCTTTCCTGGTAATAAGCTCATGCCTCTGCATCGGAAGCAGGAAAAAATTCCCCCATTTTGTTTTTGTAATGAGGGTCTAACAGCATGGCTATGTAACAGTCATTCCTTTGCATGATACTAACAGTGTGCAGGTTACCATGTAAGCAGCCAAGTATGCCGCATGCCATTGTCACCAGTGTGAATAAGGGCCCCGTGGTTTCATTCTCCACCCTGCACTGTGATGTTTGGTCATAGCCAACAGCGTCAGCATCATCTCTCACCTTGTCAGCCACATTTCATAGCTGTGCATGTGAAAACTCCTTGTCTTCCACCTCAAACCCTGGTAGTTCCTCCTCCTCCTCCAAATGAACGGTTGTAATGAATGGGCTGAGCACTGATGATGGTGTCTCTGCCAGAGGTAACATCTTGCTGCTGTGACTGAGATAAGGGAGCCATCCAGCCCCGGTGTCTTTGGCCTCCTCCGCAGTAACACTCCTACTAGATACAACTGTTCCCTGCGTCTGCTACTAATAGCCGGGTGACTGGTGCCGATAGTGTTGCTTCACAGCCTCACATGTTGTTACTGGCAGACAGCGCGAGTCTGCACTGGTTATTGAGTGCTGTGCTGCACAAAACTGCCACAGCCTAAACTAATGACATGAAACACAGAGGCAATCAAGCCAGAAAAAAACGGACATAGTCTAGAAGTATACAAGTAGAACAATTCTTTATTTAAACAAGATATGTAGCAGGTAAGAAGAGAGGTGCACCACAAATGTGCAGATACTATGAAACCCCGCAACTGTGGCAGTAGTGCAAAGAACCAGGGAACCACCAATCACATCAACAATATTGCAGGCAAGGTACATTTACCCCTCCCCATTATACAAATTAATCAGGGGGAGAAATCTGTAGATAGAGTGACTATAACTACCCATAAGAAAAAAATGTTACTCATGGAGGCAATGTTATCAGATAAATAACCCAAAGGCGATGCGGTCATACATGTAATTACATCCACTAAGGGACAGATCAGCAGCCGATGGGATAAACATTACCTTAACAGCGGTGTAGGTATACGGGTTCCCGGGGTCCGTGCACTCACCCCGACGCACGTTTCGGATGATCTCCTTCCTCAGGGGGCGTAACACCAAGTGACAGCAACAAGTTTAAAAGTCGGAAATTTGTTTTCCTTTATGTCGAAGAAAATTGGGTTTGTCGGTCATGAAAGTTTGCCGTCCTCTGGATGATAATCTTTATATGGCACAAACATCAGCAACTAGTAGGAAATTACAGGTTAACAAACTATTAAACACCAGGAATGAGGAGCTGATCGCAGGAGCTTGGAATCGACTGTACAGAATCAATAGAACTCGACGGACTTTTCTCCTTTCCCAGCTTGGTAGTGGGCGGGCGGCTCCTCGTGTCCTACACAAGCTGTCGGATTTGATGGCGGCTGTCGATGGACATCGATGGATGTGGTGGACATCCTCCAGAATGTCAGGGTAGTGGAGATGTTTATATTACTAGATTGTAGGTTGATAGGGGAAGATTGGGTGGAAGGAGGCAGATTGTAATCCTCTATTATGTGACATCACCTTTATATCGTGTCTATAACAATAATGTCTCCACACACAGGATTATACAATAGTGAAGAAGACAAGTGACTGTGTGACTCCCGGCAGTCGTCTCAATGAGTCAGGAGGGCGGAGCCTCATCACGGATCCTCCCCCGCACTCCCTAGTACATGAGAGGAGCAATAAGAAGATCCTAGAACTGACCAACAAGATGATTGAGCTGCTGACCGGAGAGGTGACTGCTGGGACATTATACGGTAGTGGCACTGGAGGATTCTGGGTAATGATGGTATCATTGTATGTGTCAGGTTTCTGTAAGGTGTCAGGATGTCACCGTCTATTTCTCCATGGAGGAGTGGGAGTATCTAGAAGGACACAAGGATCTGTACGAGGACATCATGATGGAGGACGACCAGCCCCGCACATCACCAGGTGAGAGGATACTTGTAGGAGTCTTGCTGATCATTACTGTTGGCCAGGGATGGCCTCCGTACTGAAGCTTGCTTTGTCTCACCTGAAGAGGTGGATCCTAAAAACCCTTTGGGTGAGGCGACTTAATGCAGCACAGACAGAGATTAACAGCAGCATCTAAATGGTTAACAGCCGCTGCAAGGTAATATAGCCGACATCAGCCACGTGTGTAGGGAGCTCGGCTCCCGAGTGCCCTCTATACACAGTCACCTAACTTTGCATAAATCATTAGTAGAAGCTAATATAGATTAGAATATTTGTATTTTATCAGAGAATGCATCTTCTTTCTCCACTTATCAGCCACTTCCTTTCCCCTTTGCCTTTTGAATTTATCATTCATTCTGCAAAAAAAACAAAAAAAAAAACAACTCCATCTGGCTCAAGAAAACATACTAATAAAGTGAGGTGCCAGACTACACCTATTATACTCTATGGTGAGGAGAGGGAGACGTAAAAAGATTGTTTGAAGCATTCTAACAAGTAACGTATCTCACCTCCGAGCTCAAGCTGGATTCACATGTGCACTGCTGAGTACTGCCTTATAACTTCATCTTTGCTGCTGCTTCTGTCTGTGTCATAACTAAGGAAAAAAAGAGCAGTGACTGGGAAACATCTTAGTAGCTAGTCTACATCCACCAGCTCAGTCACTTGCAAAGTCAGACATGGCATTGTGCTTGCAGAGGGGAAAACTGTTGAAAATGCAGAATACTTGTTCAAACGATGGCTGGAATTAGTGCTTTAATGCATGCACACCTAAAAGTATAGCTACCCTATAATCAGGGCTGTGGAGTCGTAAGCCAAATCTTCGATGCCACAATTTCCCTGACTCCCGACGCCACACCCCCGGTCACTACTGAGCATGTGCATAAAGTGCAGCACAGATTCATCTCCACTAAAAGCCAAGATCAGGAACAGAACAGACATTTATAGGACATTTTATAACTTTCCCAAATTTTGTATTGTCGGAGTCGGTCTTTTTTATACCTACCCCACAGACATGTCTTTAATTAAAGATGCTTTTCTCAAACCTATATGTTAAGATAATGTTATTTGGATTGATTGTTCCTCTTGGTTTGTCCATTACTTTGTTGTTTATGGTAAGCAGAGAAGTCAAATGGATAGCTCCCTCTAGAATTTTAAGATAAATTGTACTCCATGGTCTGAGATAATACAGGGAGGAAGACTCATTTGAGAAATGGCTATATGTTGGTCTCTTCCTAGCTCGTACAGTTTTCTAAGGCGTGATGGGTCCTCTTCAGGGTGAGGTTCCACTTTAATGCTGCACTAAAGTATTAGTTTAGTGTATTGCACAAATGAAGCCGGGGCCAGTACCTGCTGCTTCTCTCTGCGTGGCAGACTACCACCGTAGGAGGGTTCAGATACACAGCACTCCGTCTGGTTTGGGTGCACGGGTACAGTTCCACTCCGTAGCTAGATCAACAATTATTTTCCGTATTCCACGCCACCATTATTTATCCTAATTGTGCCGTTCATCGCTAGTTGACTGCTCACAAAAGAAGTTATATTGTTGGGTTAACTCTTAACACAACCAAAGGAGAGTGTGATTTTTAATCGTCCTGGCCCATGGTGTATTCAGACTTTACATTTGAGGGGACGTTAAAACCGTATCGGACACACATTCTAATTGAGTATCCAAGGTTTGAGCTAAACGGGAACTTATTGGAATCTTGGTCTCGTGCCTCCCAATGTTGTATCACGATGTGACTGTAACATCAGGTCAGCTAGTCGAGTGTTCAATAGTGTCCATCCTCGGTCAGCGATGACTCCCTGCTTTAATAGGAAGGTTATAAATGTGCTTACTTTGTGTTTGGAAGAAAATAATAAAATCCATTTTATTATCTGAACAGAAAATCCCAGTAAGAAATCTTATAAATTAGAAGATGAAGATGAAGCTATTACGCTGCACTCCTCGGGAAGATATTCCTATTCACAGCATGGGAAATTGTTTCCCCATAAATCAACTCTTGGTATACGTGAAAGAAGGCATACAGGAGAGAAGCCGTATCCATGTTTACAATGCGGGAAATATTTTACAACAAAATATACTCTTTTTACTCATCAGAAAATTCACACAGGAGAGAAGCCGTATTCTTGTTCAGATTGCGGGAAAAGTTTTAGAAAGAAAGCACACCTTGTTAGCCATGAGAAAATCCACACAGGAGAGAGGCCGTATTCATGCTCCGTATGTGGGAAATGCTTTTCAGCAAAAGCAAATTTTGTTACACATAAGAGAATTCACACCGGAGAGAAGCCGTTTTCATGTCCAGAATGTGGGAAACGCTTTACGGATAGATCAAGTCTTGTAACTCATCAGAAAATTCATAAAGGAGTGAAGCCATTTCCATGTACAGTATGTGGAAAATGTTTTATACATAAACCACATCTTGTTAAACATGAGAGAACTCACACAGGAGAGAAGCCATATTCATGTTCACTCTGTGGGAAATGCTTTACAGGTAAAGCAAGTCTTCTTATACATGACAGAATTCACAGAGGAGAGAAGCCGTATTCCTGTCCAGTATGTGGGAGGTGCTTCAGAGATAAATCAAGTCTTTTTACACATCAAAAAATTCACACAGGAGAGAAGCCGTATTCATGTTCACATTGTGGGAAACGCTTTCCAACAAAAACACGTCTTGGTAGACACCAGAGAATTCATACAGGAGAGAAGCCGTATTCGTGTTCCGAATGTGGAAAATGCTTCACAAGTAGACCGAATCTTGTTATACACGAGAGAATACACAGAGGGGAGAAGCCGTATTCATGTTCTGTATGTAAAAAATGTTTTGCCGGTAAATCAAGTCTTGGTAAACACGAGAGAAGTCACACAGGAGAGAAGCAGCTTTGATGTTATGTGGAAAATGTATTACATGGAAATCAAATTTCGAACCTTATCAGAGAAGTCATAGAAAAATCCTTAAACTTTTTTTTTTTTTTATGTGGAAAATGGTAGAAGAGCAAAAAAAGAATATTAACACTACAGGTTCTTCAAAGACTGTTTAAACAGGCATTAATATTATTTTTGGGGTGGAATTAGCTTGGATCTTCTAGACACCCTACAAATACCATAGTTCAACTGTGACCAGGAACCATGAATGAACAGTACTGTGGCTATTGAGCAGTAAAGAGAAACCTGTGAAGCTGAATCCTTGCCATGGAACATGCATTTTTAATACATGTAGACATATTAATATTTTGATTTTCATTTATACAGTATGTAAAATAAAATGAACACTAATGAAATTTCTACCGTCGAGTGAAAACCTTGTTTAAAAGCTTCTTTCTCACTTTTGTGTTCCAGTCATTATTCCGCATCATTATTGGATTTAAGATAAAGTAAGGGTATGGTAAGATTGTAGTAGCACCGTACGTAGTGAAGAGGCAGTGACCCACAAAGTTCCAACACAAAAGTCTCTTAATGTGTTTCCTCACAGCATTAAAGTCCAATTCACACAAATGCATATAACTTCAGGGTATATTATCAGTGTTCAGTTCACACCAATATAAATCATATGGCTTTAGATTTACAATCCCTAAACGGGCCAGACTTCCCTTGTCCAGTTTCCCTGGGCGACCGCACGCCACATTACAGTCTCCATACATCCTCATATGTTGCAGACACCACACGCCAGCCCCCTCCGATTAGTTCCCGTGGGTGTCATGCATCACTGTATCACAGACTTTTACTCACACAGCCATACACAGCCCAGGGTATCCTCCAGATAGCAGCCGGGCACCATATCTGTTATGATCCTGGTGGTAAGGATCACAAAAACTGACCTGATGAGTAAACCAGAATTTAAAGACAAGCTCTGGGGATGTGGGAACTTTACTGACCGCAACCCTGATCCTATCGACACACACTAAAGGCAGCAGTGGAGCGTTCCTGACAACCTAGACGCCTCTTCACAGCCTGAGAAACTAACTACCCCTAGAGAGAAACAAAGCCTCACTTGCCTCAGAGAAATTACCCCAAAGTTTAGACAGCCCCCCACAAATAATAACGGTGAGTTAAGGGGAAAAGACAAACGTAGAAATGAAAACAGGTTTTAGCAAATGAGGCCCGCTAACAATAAATAGTCAGAAGATAGTATTTTATACTGCGCACAGATTCCTTGCTATCAAAATTATCCACGCAGAGAATACAAAAAACCCACACACCGACTCACGATGTGAGGGGCGCAACTCTGCACCCCAGAGCTTCCAGCAAGCGAGAAAATCACATATAAGCAAGCTGGACTGAACTCATCATATACTGAGAACCATTTTCAAGAAAACAATGAGCAAACATGAACTAGCAAGACTTAGCTTCTCCAGGAGGAGACAGGTCACAAGGGAAGTTCCAGAGACATCAGAACCAGTACTGAATACAACAACAGCAGGCAACAAATAAAGGTCCAGGTGGAGTTAAATAGACAGCCAGACTAGCAGAAAACGAGGCAGCTGGATCCCAGCTACAGACCAGCCATATCGCTAAAAGCCACCAGAGGGAGCCCAAGAACAGAACTCACACAGTACCACTCATGACCACAGGAGGGAGCCCGAGAACGGAATTCACAACACATATCCACCTGTTTGCAATCGTTAGACATGCTAGTCCTCTTTCGGGCACAGGATATCCACCTTCGGGCACAGGACTGTCCACATCCGAGACCAGTACCATGGATATCTTGCATCGCTGTATACGCTGTGGGTGCCAGGCTATTCAGCTGCCCTGGGTGCTGGCCTGTGCTGCCATGCACTCAGCCAGTGCTCTGCAGGCCTCTGCTCTGCACACCAGCACACACCAGACTGACACTGACGTACACCTGACACACCCATACCTCTTACTGCAGGACTTTTAACACACAAACCTGGGTACAGCAGATCACCTCCTGTCTTTTTTTTTTATAATAGGAGCCTCAGTACCAAGCAGTGGCGACTACACATCGAACTGAGCTGTAATTGCCTACATCCGGCTACCAAAAAATGGTAACTGGAGTTTCCAGGTGTCAGACACCCACCTGCCATCTGATATTGATGACCTCTTTTATACTTGTTTCCGCTTTCACCGGTCCGATCGCTGGTCTAATACCACGATACTTGTCCAACTATTAACCCCTTAATGACAGCCAATACGTCTTTTAACTGACATGAGATATAAGAGAATACCATCCCCATACAGGTGACAATCCAGCAGCTGTCGGCTGTACACTATAGCTAACAACTTGCTGTATCAGCCACGATCACTGTTTGCACCATCCAAATCTGTTTAACCCCTTAGATGCTGATGTCAATAGTGACTACATCATTATAAATGGTTAACAGAGTGTGGGGGCTTCCTCTTTATCCAAATTGGTGCCCTCAGATCATGATTTTGTGGTCCTGATGCTTGCCATGGCAATTCACAACCAAATAGTGGCCTAAGAGTCTGACAGCTGTAGTAATCTGTTTAGAAGTTAGAGGCATTTAGATGGTAAAAATACACATTTTCATTTCTGTCATGCCACTTTGCATTAATTCATGTAAAGCACCTGAAGGGTTAATAAACTACCTGACTGCAGTTTTCAATATGTCAGGGGGTGCTGTTTTTAAAATGGTATCACGTTTGGGGGTTTCCCAATATATGAGATCCCTAAAGTCACTTCAAACATGGATAAGTCCCTAAAAAAATAAATTTAGTAAATTTCCTTGAAAAAATGAAAAATTACTGCTACATTTTTAAACCTCCTAAAATGCTAACAAAATAAAATAACATTTTACAAATGGTGCTGATGTAAAGCAGACATGTGGGAAATGTTATTTATTAATGGTTTGCTGTGGTTTGACCATCTGGATTAAAGGGATAAACATTCAAATTTTGAAAATTGCTAATTTTTTAACATTTTTCTCAAATTTTTGATATTTTTTATAAATAAACACAAAACATATTGACCTAAATTTACCAATGTCTTAAAGTATAATGTGTCATGAAAAAACATTCTCAAAATCACTGGGATTTGTTGAAGCTTTGCAGAGTTATTACCACATAAAGTGACACTGGTCAGATTTCAAAAATTTGTCTCCGTCACTAAGGGGTTAAGAAAAAAATTAAGCAGGAAAAAAATATAACAAAGATATTTTGTCACTAAATAATTTTATGAGGGATTTTTTTTTTTAGTTTTCACAGAGCAAGTTGACTAGGAGCCACTAAACACATGGTCCTCTAGTGATCTCTTGCTGACAAAACATTTTGCACATTATTACCTCAAAAGCTCTGGAACAACAACATCGCTCCCAAAAAATGACAATTGCAGTATATTTTGGATGATAAGATGCACTTTTTAGCAAGAAACAAATCTTGCTGAAAAGTGCTTGTGTGCTATAGTTAGAAGGCAGCTATCCCCACCCGGCTCCTGCAGTGCCAGACCCGCAATGCTGTGATGTGGGAGAGCGCTCAGAAAGCTGCGCCTCCCCTCATCAACTGACAGCAGTGTTCAGCCATATTACATGGCCCAGCAATGCTTTCTCTCCTTGCAGACACTGGCTTGTCTGATCAGTAAAGCGCAGGAGAATAAGCAGACCGTTCAATCTGCCGGACGCTCCTCTGCTGAGCTCATACCTGTACTATGCTCCGCTATCCCTGCGTTATCCTGTCCTCCTGATGTCACTGGAGCTAAAAAGTAATATGCAGAGCAAAGTGTGGGGGCTGCTGCACAGACTGGGACATCATGGGAGCTGTGCTAGAGGGAACTATTAGTGCTATACATACATGCAGTCTGCTGTGCGCCACAAGATGTAGATAGTGTGGAGTTGATGACACACTCAGCTCTGCTACATCTGTCTAGTGCATCCTGATCCAGCTGTTGTGCTCTATTATTTCTCACGTTATAGTAAACGGTCATCGACATGAAGTGGTGGGTGTCCAACGTCCGGCACACCTGGTGGTCAGCCGGAAAATGCTCCAGCAGCGTCCGGAACTGAATGATGTTCGGGCAGAACACAACAACTTCATACATTGCTTATTGGCCGCAGACGAGTGCTGCACGTGGTCTCCCATGGAAGTGAATGTACTACAGTATGTGGCAGTGGCCACCAATGTGCGGGGCTGCTGTGTCCTCCCATACATTGCTTAGTTTGGGCCTTGTCTGAAGCAGCTTTCAGCTGATCGTTGCGGTGCTGGACCACCTCTGACTTCACACTGAGGTCATGAATTATAAAGTCCTGGAAATCCGGTTTATCATTTTATGGGGCGCGAATCTCAAGATACATGAGATCTCCAAAAGCACTAGATCTCCAGAAGCATGAGACCTCCAGAAGCACAAGATCTTAAGAAGCATGAGATCTCTAGAAACACAAGATCTCCAGAAGCACGAGACCTCCAGAAGCACAAGATCTTCAGAAGCATGAGATCTCTAGAAACACAAGATCTCCAGAAGCACGAGACCTCCAGAAGCACAAGCTGCGCACAATGTCTGAGGCAAGAGAAGGGCAGATTTGCAAAGTTCTCCCTGCAAATCCACTGGACATTAATTCCTAGAAAACACAGGTGAGCTCAAAACCATCACTGCTCCCACATGTAACTTGGAGAATGGGTCACTTTTCAGCGATTTCTGTGTCTCTGACAGCTCAGGATTTTGCAAATGGCACCCACAAACTACTCCAAGAAAATGTACACCCAGAAGATAAAGTGCTCCTTGTGTCCTCAACCCTCATGTTCCCGCACAGTAGTCTATGAGAACGGAGGGTAGCGCCACACTGGGATACGTAGTGTGTTACTGGAGTGATGGAGCGTCCATAATGGGTCACTTCTGGGGGCGTTTCTGTTTTTGCACCTCGGGGTCTCTGGAACTGTGACCTGGCACCAGCAATCTATTCCAGAATCCTAGCGCTCCTTCCATTCCATGCCGCGCTGTTTGCCAGATTCCAACCACATATAGGGTACCGCCTGGTTTGGGTGAGATTGTGTTAGATGTTTTGGGGCCATTTTCCCTCGTCCATTCTGAAGATGAACAATTTAAAGTTAATGCAAAATTTTAGTTGATCAAATTTAATTTTTATTCCACTTTGCATTAATTTCGGTGATGCACCTGAAGGGTTAACAAACTTGATGAGCTCAGTTTTTAAAATGTTATCTATTTTGTATAGTTTTTGACATATACGTTCCTCAGAGTAATTTCAAGAGATAATAGGTCTGTAACAAAAAAAAATTCTAAGTTTTGTTGAAAAAAAAAAAATGAAAAAGTTATTGTCCACTGTTGAGTGTAACATGTAGAGATCTTGGCACTTATAGCCTCGGCTGCTGTCATTGAGGTCATGAATGTTAGCCTGAGGAAGGTTCTGCTGCAGATTGTACAAATCATCAGGATCCGCTGCCGGCAGCTCCTGTGTAATCACTGACCAATGATGATGGAGACAAGGCCAGAGATGCTGCCTGCAGCTCCTGTGTAATCACCAACCAGTGGTGTCCCTGATGGAGACAAGTCCAGTGTTAGGGTCAGGAAAGGTGCCCCCTGGTCCCACGTCACTTGTCAGTCGAATCGTGACAATGGGGTTAAGGTCAGGCGAGTTTGCTGCCAATCAAGCCCAGTGATACTGTTGTTTTTACACCAGGTATTGGTACTTTTGGCTGGAGAACGACATTTCCATCTCCAAGAAGCTTGTCGGCAGAGGGAAGCATGAAGTGCTCTACAATGTCCTGGTACAGGGCCGGACTGGCCATTGGGCAATTCTGGCAAATGCCAGAAGGGCCTCTCTGGCTGTGGGCTGCCTTGTCTGCTACATTGTTAACAGAATCCATGTTCTCAGGACACCCATACTGTTAACAGTTGTGATGACGCACAAGGTCACTGACTCAGTCACTTACCCCAGCATGCCATGGGTATCATTTGAAATATTGGTCTTGTAGTAAATCTTTCTTTCCTCCATCCAAGGTAATATTAGTAATATATCCCATCTGGTTCTTGGGGACGGGGACAACATGGGCCTGTGTGGTTTCAAATGCCAGGGCTGAATTTCAGCTCCAGTCCGTAACTGTCCTGGTAGACGGCTGCGCTGACTTTGGTCTTGATAAAACACAGTGGACCTACACCAGCAGATGACATGGCTCCCCAAACCATCACCGATTGTGGAGACTTCACACTAGACCTCCAGCAGCTTGGATTGTACATGTGGGGGTTGCCTGGTTGCTAGGAATCCCCACATGTAATCAAGCTGGCTAACAGATGTAAATCATTCAGCTGCGGCAAGAAAAACTAAATCTCCGAGCACTAAAAAATACTCGGAGGTCACCCGAGCGTGCTCGAGAAATCTCGAGTAACGAGTATATTCGCTCATCACTAATTGTGGCCTCTCCAGTCTTCCTCCAAATTCTGGGACCTTGATTTCCAAATGAAATGCAAAATTTACTTTCATCTGAAAACAACACCTTGGACCACTGACAACAGTCCAGTTCTTTTCCTCCTTGGCCCGGGTAAGGCTACTTTCACACTAGCGTTAACTGCATTACGTCGAAAATGCGTCGTTTTGCCGAAAAAACGCATCCTGCAAAAGTGCTTGCAGGATGCGTTTTTTCTGCATTTACTAACATTAGCGACGCAATGACACACGTTGCAACCGTCGTGCGACGGTTGCGACGTGCTGTTGCGGACCGTCGGGAGCAAAAAACGTTACATGTAACGTTTTTTCCTCCCGACGGTCCGCTTTTTCCGACCGCGCATGCGCGGCCGGAACTCCGCCCCCACCTCCCCGCACTTCCCCGCACCTCACAGTGGGGCAGCGGATGCGTGGGAAAAATGCATCCGCTGCCCCCGTTGTGCGGCGAAGACCACACTAGCGTCGGGAACGTCGGCCCGACGCGCAGCGACGGGTTGTTCCCGACGCTAGTGTGAAAGTAGCCAAAGATGTTTCTGGTGTTGTCTATTGGTCATGAGTGGCTGACACAAGGAATGTGACACTTGTAGCCCATGTCCTGGAGACGTCTGTGTGTGGTGAAGCAATGACTCCAGCAGCAGTCCACTCATTGTCAATCTCCACATTATTGAATGGACTTTTCTTAACAATCTTTCCAGGCTGCAGTTATCCCAGTTGCTTGTGCATCTTTTTCTAACCAAACTTTTTCTTTCCACACAGATCCCCACTACCGAACACAGACTCCGCCACTGAACACAGACTCTGCCACCACACAGAACCCTGCTGCCGTACACAGATCCCCACCAAGGCACAGATCCCCATCACTGCACACAGATCCCCACCATTTCACAGATCCTCGCTGCTGCACACAGAACATGTAGAGTGGGGACATGTAGAGTGGGAACGTGTATAGTGGGGACAGGTAGAGTGGGGACATGTAGAGAGGGAACATGGAGAGGGGACATGTAGAGAGGGGACATGTAGAGAGGGGACATGTAGAGAGGGGACATGTAGAGTGGGGACATGTAGAGAGGGGACATGTAGAGTGGGAACGTGTATAGTGGGGACAGGTAGAGAGGGGACATGTAGAGAGGGAACATGGAGAGGGGACATGTAGAGAGGGGACATGTAGAGAGGGGACATGTAGAGAGGGGACATGTAATGTAGGGATATGTAGAGTGGGGATATGAAGAGAGGGAACAGCTCACAGAGCCTTCATCAGGTGTATCGAGCTGTATGGCTGGTAGGAGGATTTAGATGTGGAGCTGTTTATCACTTGGAACTTCCCCTCTTTGCTCTATTTCTCCAATCATTATAGACAAACACACATTGGTCCCAATTCTAGAGGGGGAGGGGTAAGAATCCTCCTACCAGTCTTACAGCAACACACGATGAAGGCTCATTGTGAGCAGAATCGCGCTGTGTCACCACACTACATGTCCCCTCTCTACATGTCCCCTCTCTACATGTCCCCTCTCTACATGTCCCCTCTCTACATGTCCCCTCTCTACATGTCCCCTCTCTACATGTCCCCACTCTACATGTCCCCTCTCTACATGTCCCCTCTCTACATGTCCCCACTCTACATGTCCCCACTCTACATGTCCCCTCTCTACATGTCCCCTCTCTACATGTCCCCTCTCTACATGTCCCCACTCTACATGTCTCCTCTCTACATGTCCCCACTCTACATGATCCCACGCTACATGTCCCCTCTCTACATGTCCCCTCTCTACATGTCCCCTCTCTACATGTCCCCACTCTACATGTCCCCACTCTACATGTCCCCTCTCTACATGTCCCCTCTCTACATGTCCTCACTCTACATGTCCCCTCTCTACATGTCCCCTCTCTACATGTCCCCTCTCTACATGTCCCCTCTCTACATGTCCCCTCTCTAAATGTCCTCACTCTACATGTCCCCACTCTACATGTCCCCTCTCTACATGTCCCCACTCTACATGTCCCCTCTGTACATGTCCCCACTGTACATGTCCCCACTCTACATGTCCCCTCTCTACATGTCCCCACTCTACATGTCCCCTCTGTACATGTCCCCTCTCTACATGTCCCCACTCTACATGTCCCCTCTGTACATGTCCCCACTCTACATGTCCCCACTCTACATGTCCCCTCTGTACATGTCCCCTCTCTACATGTCCCCTCTCTACATGTCCCCACTCTACATGTCCCCTCTGTACATGTCCCCTCTCTACATGTCCCCACTCTACATGTCCCCTCTGTACATGTCCCCACTCTACATGTCCCCACTCTACATGTCCCCTCTCTACATGTCCCCACTCTACATGTCCCCTCTGTACATGTCCCCTCTCTACATGTCCCCTCTGTACATGTCCCCTCTGTACATGTCCCCTCTCTACATGTCCCCTCTCTACATGTCCCCACTCTACATGTCCCCTCTGTACATGTCCCCTCTCTACATGTCCCCTCTGTACATGTTCCCACTCTACATGTCCCCACTCTACATGTCCCCACTCTACATGTCCCCTCTCTACATGTCCCCTCTCTACATGTCCCCTCTGTACATGTCCCCTCTGTACATGTCCCCTCTCTACATGTCCCCTCTCTACATGTCCCCACTCTACATGTCCCCTCTGTACATGTCCCCTCTGTACATGTCCCCTCTCTACATGTCCCCTCTGTACATGTTCCCACTCTACATGTCCCCTCTCTACATGTCCCCTCTCTACATGTCCCCTCTCTACATGTCCCCTCTCTACATGTCCCCTCTCTACATGTCCCCACTCTACATGTCCCCTCTCTACATGTCCCCACTCTACATGTCCCCTCTCTACATGTCCCCACTCTACATGTCCCCTCTCTACATGTCCCCACTCTACATGTCCCCACTCTACATGTCCCCTCTGTACATGTCCCCACTCTACATGTCCCCTCTCTACATGTCCCCTCTCTACATGTCCCCTCTCTACATGTCCCCTCTCTACATGTCCCCTCTCTACATGTCCCCTCTCTACATGTCCCCACTCTACATGTCCCCTCTGTACATGTCCCCTCTCTACATGTCCCCACTCTACATGTCCCCTCTGTACATGTCCCCTCTCTACATGTCCCCACTCTACATGTCCCCTCTGTACATGTCCCCACTCTACATGTCCCCACTCTACATGTCCCCACTCTACATGTCCCCACTCTACATGTCCCCACTCTACATGTCCCCTCTGTACATGTCCCCTCTCTACATGTCCCCACTCTACATGTCCCCACTCTACATGTCCCCTCTCTACATGTCCCCTCTGTACATGTCCCCTCTGTACATGTCCCCTCTGTACATGTCCCCTCTGTACATGTCCCCTCTGTACATGTCCCCACTCTACATGTCCCCACTCTACATGTCCCCTCTGTACATGTCCCCTCTCTACATGTCCCCTCTCTACATGTCCCCTCTCTACATGTCCCCTCTCTACATGTCCCCTCTCTACATGTCCCCACTCTACATGTCCCCTCTCTACATGTCCCCTCTGTACATGTCCCCTCTCTACATGTTCCCACTCTACATGTCCCCTCTGTACATGTCCCCTCTCTACATGTCCCCTCTGTACATGTCCCCTCTCTACATGTTCCCACTCTACATGTCCCCTCTGTACATGTCCCCTCTCTACATGTCCCCTCTGTACATGTCCCCTCTCTACATGTCCCCTCTCTACATGTCCCCTCTGTACATGTCCCCTCTCTACTCTCTACATGTTCCCTCTCTACATGTTCCCTCTCTACATGTCCCCACTCTACACGTCCCCTCTCTACACGTCCCCACTCTTCACGTCCCCTCTCTACACGTCCCCACTCTTCACGTCCCCACTCTGACGCTTCCCACTGTAGTATTTTTTACTTGTAACCTCTGTGATTGAACTGAACCTTTTGGAATAGTGCAGTGTTCGGAGCAGTCGGTGATGGAGTCGGTGGCCTCACGCTGGGATTGATCCTTCATGCGGCGGCGGCTCCGGGATTATTATCTATATTGGAGCAGTGATCTGGACGGTGTGAGACCCCGCTGCCCCGGACGGTGTGAGACCCCGCTGCCCCGGACGGTGTGAGACCCCGCTGCCCCGGACGGTGTGAGACCCCGCTGCCCCGGACGGTGTGAGACCCCGCTGCCCCGGACGGTGTGAGACCCCGCTGCCCCGGACGGTGTGAGACCCCGCTGCCCCGGACGGTGTGAGACCCCGCTGCCCCGGACGGTGTGAGACCCCGCTGCCCCGGACGGTGTGAGACCCCGCTGCCCCGGACGGTGTGAGACCCCGCTGCCCCGGACGGTGTGAGACCCCGCTGCCCCGGACGGTGTGAGACCCCGCTGCCCCAGACTGCTGCCGGCCCTGGTCATGGCGACCTCGGCGGTGTTCACACGGGCGCTTCTGCTGCTTTTTTTCTACAGAACAACCTGCTCTCTTACCAGTAAAGAAGGTGCAGAAAACAAACAGGTTTTGCTTGTTTTGGTTTTTTTTTGTGTTTTTCCGGCGTCTTCTCCCGCTACCTCGGTATTTCGTGCGAGCTGCTGAGAACGTTTAGTAACAAAACAGATCAGAATCTACGTCATCAGGATTTGGCACAAAAACAGCAGCAAAACCTGAGCCCTGCGTGATGTCACTGCACGTTACCATCAATGGCTGAAAAACGCTGAAAAAAACGCCGTAAAGTGTCGCAAGACAAATAACTGAGCTGTGAGGACATGTGGGAAAGCTCAGAGCCGGCACTGTAATACACAGCTGAAAAACGCAGAGAAAACGCAGGAAAAAAGCCAGGTGTGAACGCAGCAATAGGAACAGATGCGTTTTGGTCCACTGAAATCACCCGCACTGCTCCCCGCACGGACGTGTCACGGCCGCATCTGGTCCGGGAGCCGCTTCTACTTCCACCATTCCTCTCACTGCGGGGACAGAACCACAGATACCGAGCCTCGTACAGAGGAGAAACCGAGAATTGGCGGCGGGAAGACCGGGAGGAAAACGAGAAGAGCAGAAGAACGGAGGAGAGAACTAAACGTCCCAGCAAGTCTACTCAGCGCAATAGAACTGCGCAGAATCTCCGCCCCTCCCGTCACATGACCGCCAGCACGGCTCCTCCCTAATGTTGAGCCCCGCCCCCTCACCTGGTGACGTCATCACAGGTCCTTCAGCTGTTCCGCTGTAAAGAAGATGAGCAGCAGGTGAAAGGCGATCAGCAGCGGGCGGATCACGTGACGTCCTGAGGAGCCGGAGGTGAGAGGGGCGGGAAGAGGAGCGCAGCAGCTGCGGGAGCGGAGATACCTGGGGGCTGTGGGAGGTCAGTGGTGTGGGGGGCACTGGAGATACATGGAGGCTGTGGGGGGTCAGCGGTGTGGGGGGCACTGGAGATACATGGGGGCTGTGGGGGGTCAGCGGTGTGGGGGGCACTGGAGATACATGGGGGCTGTGGGAGGTCAGCGGTGTGGGGGGCACTGGAGATACATGGGGGCTGTGGGGGGTCAGCGGTGTGGGGGGCACTGGAGATACATGGGGGCTGTGGGAGGTCAGCGGTGTGGGGGGCACTGGAGATACATGGGGGCTGTGGGAGGTCAGTGGTGTGGGGGGCACTGGAGATACATGGGGGCTGTGGGGGGCACTGGAGATACATGGGGGTTGTGGCAGGTCAGCGTTGTGGGGGGCACTGGAGATACATGGGGGGCTGTGGGGGGCACTGGAGATACATGGGGGCTGTGGGGGGCACTGGAGATACATGGGGGCTGTGGGAGGTCAGCGGTGTGGGGGGCACTGGAGGTTCTTTCCCTCCCCCGCGCGCTGCTCTTCTGTGGTGCTTTCCCTCCCCCGCGCGCTGCTCTTCTGTGGTGCTTTCCCTCCCCCGCGCGCTGCTCCTCTGTGGTGCTTTCCCTCCCCCGCGCGCTGCTCTTCTGTGGTGCTTTCCCTCCCCCGCGCGCTGCTCCTCTGTGGTGCTTTCCCTCCCCCGCGCGCTGCTCCTCTGTGGTGCTTTCCCTCCCCCGCGCGCTGCTCCTCTGTGGTGCTTTCCCTCCCCCGCGCGCTGCTCCTCTGTGGTGCTTTCCCTCCCCCGCGCGCTGCTCCTCTGTGGTGCTTTCCCTCCCCCGCGCGCTGCTCCTCTGTGGTGCTTTCCCTCCCCCGCGCGCTGCTCCTCTGTGGTGCTTTCCCTCCCCCGCGCGCTGCTCCTCTGTGGTGCTTTCCCTCCCCCGCGCGCTGCTCCTCTGTGGTGCTTTCCCTCCCCCGCGCGCTGCTCCTCTGTGGTGCTTTCCCTCCCCCGCGCGCTGCTCCTCTGTGGTGCTTTCCCTCCCCCGCGCGCTGCTCCTCTGTGGTGCTTTCCCTCCCCCGCGCGCTGCTCCTCTGTGGTGCTTTCCCTCCCCCGCGCGCTGCTCCTCTGTGGTGCTTTCCCTCCCCCGCGCGCTGCTCCTCTGTGGTGCTTTCCCTCCCCCGCGCGCTGCTCCTCTGTGGTGCTTTCCCTCCCCCGCGCGCTGCTCCTCTGTGGTGCTTTCCCTCCCCCGCGCGCTGCTCCTCTGTGGTGCTTTCCCTCCCCCGCGCGCTGCTCCTCTGTGGTGCTTTCCCTCCCCCGCGCGCTGCTCCTCTGTGGTGCTTTCCCTCCCCCGCGCGCTGCTCCTCTGTGGTGCTTTCCCTCCCCCGCGCGCTGCTCCTCTGTGGTGCTTTCCCTCCCCCGCGCGCTGCTCCTCTGTGGTGCTTTCCCTCCCCCGCGCGCTGCTCCTCTGTGGTGCTTTCCCTCCCCCGCGCGCTGCTCCTCTGTGGTGCTTTCCCTCCCCCGCGCGCTGCTCCTCTGTGGTGCTTTCCCTCCCCCGCGCGCTGCTCCTCTGTGGTGCTTTTCCCCCCCCGCGCGCTGCACCTCTGTGGTGCTTTTCCCCCCCCGCGCGCTGCACCTCTGTGGTGCTTTTCCCCCCCCGCGCGCTGCACCTCTGTGGTGCTTTTCCCCCCCCGCGCGCTGCACCTCTGTGGTGCTTTTCCCCCCCCCGCGCGCTGCACCTCTGTGGTGCTTTTCCCCCCCCCGCGCGCTGCACCTCTGTGGTGCTTTTCCCCCCCCCGCGCGCTGCACCTCTGTGGTGCTTTCCCCCCCCCGCGCGCTGCACCTCTGTGGTGCTTTCCCCCCCCCCGCGCGCTGCTCCTCTGTGGTGCTTCCCCCCCCCCCCCCCGCTCCTCTGTGGTGCTTTCCCCCCCCCCCCCGCTCCTCTGTGGTGCTTTCCCCCCCCCGCTCCTCTGTGGTGCTTTCCCTCCCCCGCGCGCTGCTCCTCTGTGGTGCTTTCCCTCCCCCGCTCGCTGCTCCTCTGTGGTGCTTTCCCTCCCCCGCGCGCTGCTCCTCTGTGGTGCTTCCCCCCCCCCCCGCGCGCTGCTCCTCTGTGGTGCTTTCCCCCCCCGCGCGCTGCTCCTCTGTGGTGCTTTCCCCCCCCCCGCCGCTCCTCTGTGGTGCTTTCCCCCCCTGCTCCTCTGTGGTGCTTTCCCTCCCCCGCGCGCTGCTCCTCTGTGGTGCTTCCCCCCCCCCCCGCGCGCTGCTCCTCTGTGGTGCTTCCCCCCCCCCCCCCCGCGCGCTGCTCCTCTGTGGTGCTTCCCCCCCCCCCCCGCGCGCTGCTCCTCTGTGGTGCTTCCCCCCCCCCCCGCGCGCTGCTCCTCTGTGGTGCTTCCCCCCCCTCCGCGCGCTGCTCCTCTGTGGTGCTTTCCCTCCCCCGCGCCTCTGTGGTGCTTTCCTTGCCCCGCGCGTGCTCCTCTGTGGTGCTTTCCCTCCCCCCGCGCGCTCCTCTCTGGTGCCTTTGTTTCTGTGTGTGTTTTCCCCGTGTTCCGTGCTGTGCACTGCTGCGATCGGTATGTTGGTCTTTTATCATTAGTGTAGGGGATAACCTGCCAGTTACTGAAGGTATGAGTGGTCGGACCCCCAGCAATCCTGGTGCGGGGCTCTGCTGAGTTGGTGTGAATGCACATGCTCTGCCTCTGCATCATTCATTGTCTATGAGACTGGCAGGTAAAGCGGAGCGCTACGCACAGTAGTACCCTGAACAATTTATGTAGTGGAGGCCCCGCGTGTGCATCTCGCTGCATGTGTCGGGGCTGCAGAGCTCTCTTCTGGGGGTCCCCTCCCCCCAGTGATCAAGTGTCCTCCCATGTTATTGATGGGGATTTGGTTTTTGGGAATAACCTTCAGTAGGTCGTGTTCTTTGTGTTCCTTCATGCAGGTGTCTGCGAGGCGCGATCTCTGCAGACGTCTTGTATTGTTATCCTGATGAACGACCCACCGAGGATGAACAAGAATGAGATCACCAAGAGGCTGCTGAACTTCACCATGGAGATGGTCTACCTGCTGACCGGAGAGGTGAGGTCTGTTCTCACATTAACCCCGAGGGCGCGGACAGTGATTGTTTTTGTGTTTTTATTCCTATTATAGCCAGAAAGTTCTATTGTTATTTTGTTATCAGGGACGGTGTCTCTGGAAAAGTGACGTTTTCAATGACATCATTAATTTACCATACAATGATCAGAAAAACGGGAAAAAATGACAAGTGGGGTGAAAAAAAAATAAAATAAATGCAACAATTGTTTCTGGGAAGGATATTGTTATTACGATGTTCACGGTGGGGTTAACCCCTTAACTACCGCTGATACAACTTTTAACAGCGGTCATTACTTATTCCTCAGCACCGCCATTAATGGTGCAGAGGAATAAGCGAATATCAGCGGTTCCCACTGGTGTCAGCTGTACATGACGGCTGACACCCTGAAGTACCGGACTCGACCGTTTTTGCATCCGATTGAGGCTGATTAACCCATAAGTATCGCTGTCAATCGTGCCAACAATATTTAAGTTATATGGTTGTCACAAGACCCCCCCTAAGTAACCATCGGAACCTGCAACCTGTAAAAGAGTTAAAAAAAAAAAAAAAAACCCACAAAAATATGTGCACACAAATCGCTAAAATTAGTTTCGCCACTTAAAACATAACATTTCTGATAACAATAATAAAAAAAAGTACACATAATTGGAATCGCCTCGTCCGTAACGACCCGCCCTATAAAACCAGCACGAACGCCATAAAATAAACTAAATAACTCGCAAAAAATGTCGCTTTTTCGTCAGTGACTCACACAAAAGTGAATAAAAAGCGATCAAAAAGTCATATGTAAACAAAATATGATGCCAAACCGCCCCGCAAAAGACAATCTTATGGGGCTCATTCCGTACAAAAATAAAAGTTGCAGCTCTCAGAATTGGACGATGCAAAAATAAATTCATTTCACTAAAATACTGTTTTAGTGTGTAAAAATGGCAAACCATAAAAAAACTTGTATCGCTGTAATCGCACCGACCCAACGAACAAATTGGTCTTATCACTTTTACCGCATAGTGTGTGGCTCAGAAAAATAAAAACAATAACTGAATTGCTGGTTTTTGTTCATTCTGTGTCTGAAAAATTTGGCGACAAAAAATCCCACTTTTTATAAAGTAGCAAAACCTAAAAGAAACCTATATAAATCTGGTATTGCTGTAATTGCTCTGACCCAAAGAATAAATCCACCCTGTCACTTATACCGCACAGTGAACAGAGCGAAAATTAAAAATAAGAACTATTTTTGTACTGCTGTCTATTTGTTCATTCTACCTCCCAAAAATCTAAAGTCTCAGCTCGCATTTATCCTGCTCTCTCCGCTGAGCTCTTATATCGGAGTTTCCGTGTAAATTCCTCACAACTGCGATTCAGACAAAACCCCGACCACTCTCTTATGAGGCACATGGAGTCACTTTAGACTGGTCTGTGTTCCAGCGGTAGACTGGTCTGTGTTCCAGCGGTGTCCTATCGTTTTCAACGTTTTTGTAGTGCACAAGTGTGGGCGACAACAGATCTGTGCATGCCTAAAAAGGTTGGCCCCCCTCGTTTAATGGCAGAAAAACCCACAATGGTCACAGAAATAACTTGAATCTGACAAAATTAATAACATATAAATAAAACTATGATATGAACAGATGAGTCAGACATTGCTTTTCAGCCATGCTTCCACAGAATTTAAAAAAAAATAAACTTCATGAAATCGGCCTGGACAGAAATGATGGTTCCTTTAACTTAATATTTTGTTGCACAACCTTTTGAGGCAAGCACTGCAATCAAACGATTCCTGTAACTGTCATTGAGACTTCTCTCCTCTGACAGGTATCTTCGCCCACTCCCCAAGAGCAAACTGCTCCCGTTGTCCCGTGTGTGAAGGTTGCCTTTTCCAGACGGCATGTTTCAGCTCTTTCCAAAGATGCTCGATAGGATTTAGGTCAGGGCTCATAGAAGCCACTTCAGAATAGTCCAATGTTTTCCTCTTAGCCATTCTTGGGTGTTTTTAGCTGTGTGTTTTGGGTCATTATCCTGTTGCAAGACCCATGACCTGTGACTAAGACCAAGCTCCCTGACATTGGGCAGCACATTTCTCTCTAGAATCCCTTGATAGTCTTGAGATTTCATTGTACCCTGCACAGATTCTAGACACCCTGTGCCAGATGCAGCAAAGCAGCCCCAGAACATAACAGAGCCTCCTCCATGTTTCACAGTAGGGACAGTGTTCTTTTCTTGATGGGCTTCATTTTTCCGTCTGTGAACATAGAGCTGCTGTGCCTTGCCAAAAAGTTCTATTTTTGTCTCCTCTGTCCAGAGGACATTCTCCCAAAGCTTTGTCGCTTGTCAATATGCAGTTTGGCAAATTCCACTCTGGCTTTTTTATGATTTTTTCCAACAATGGTGTCCTCCTTGGTCATCTCCCATGAAGTCCACTTTGGCTCATACAACGACGGATGGTGCGATCTGACACTGATGTTCCTTGAGCTGTAAGTTCACCTTTAATCTGTTTAGAAGTTTTTCTGGCTCTTTTGTTACCATTCGTATTATCCGTCTTTGATTTGTCATCAATTTCCCTCCTGTGGCCACATACAGGGAGGTTGGCTATACTCCCAGGATCTTACATTTCTGAATAATATGTGTAACTGTAGTCACAGGAACATCAAGCTGCTTGGAGATGTCTTATAACTTTTACCTGTAACATGTTTGTCTATAAATTTCTTTCTAATCTCCGGAGACAACTCTTTCCTTCGCTTCCTCTGGTCCATGTTGAGTGTGATACCCACCATGTCACCAAACAGCACAGTGAGTATCTGTAGCCCTATATACCGGCCCCTCACTGATTCCAGGACTGTAGACCCCTGTGATACTGGTTAGTGGACACACAATGATCTAACATGTCCCTTGTGTCACATTCGTTACATGGGTGCCATCATTTCTGTCCAGGCCGATTTCATGAGTTTTATTTTTTTTTAAATTGTGTGGAACCATGGTGGACTTTCATCTGTTCATTTTCATAAATCTTTTATTTATTACTTTTGTCAGATTCAGGTTATTTCTGTGACCATTGTGGGTTTTGTCATTAACCCCTTACCGACATCGGACGTACTATACCGTCCGATGTCAGCTCCCCTGCTTTGATGCAGGGCTCCGCGGTGAGCCCACATCAAAGCAGGGACATGTCAGCTGTTTTGAACAGCTGACATGTGCCCGCAATAGGCGCGGGCAGAATCGCGATCTGCCCGCGCCTATTAACTAGTTAAATGCCGCTGTCAAACGCAGACAGCGGCATTTAACTACCGCATCCGGCCGGGCGGCCGGAAATGACGTCATCGCCGACCCCCGTCACATGATCGGGGGTCGGCGATGCATCAGGAAGGTAACCATAGAGTTCCTTGAGACCTCTATGGTTACAGATCCCCGGCAGCTGTGAGCGCCACCCTGTGGTCGGCGCTCACAGCACACCTGTATTTCTGCTACATAACAGCGATCTGATGATCGCTGTTATGTAGCAGAGCCGATCGGGCTGTGCCTGCTTCTAGCCTCCCATGGAGGCTATTGAAGCATGGCAAAAGTAAAAAAAAAAAAGTTTTAAAAAATGTGGAAAAAAAAACATAAAAGTTTAAATCACCCCCCTTTCGCCCCAATCAAAATAAATCAATAAAAAAAAATCAAACCTACACATATTTGGTATCGCCACGTTCAGAATCGCAAAAAAGAAAAGCATTAACCTGATCGCTAAACGGCGTAATGAGAAAAAAAATCGAAACGCCAGAATTACGTTTTTTTGGTCGCCGCGATTTGCATTAAAATGCTGTAACGGGCGATCAAAAGAACGTATCTGCACCAAAATGCTATCATTAAAAACGTCAGCTCGGCACGCAAAAAATAAGCCCTCACCTGACCCCAGATCACGAAAAATGGAGACGCTACGAGTATCGGAAAATGGCGCAATATTTTTTTTTTATTTTTTTTTTTTAGCAAAGTTTGGAATTTTTTTTCACCACTTAGGTAAAAAATAACCTAGTCATGTTAGATGTCTATGAACTCGTAATGACCTGGAGAATCACAATGGCAGGTCAGTTTTACCATTTAGTGAACCTAGCAAAATAGGCAAGCAAAAAACAAGTGTGGGACTGCACTTTTTTTGCAATTTCACCGCACTTGGAATTTTTTTCCTGTTTTCTAGTACACGACATGGTAAAACCAATGATGTCGTTCAAAAGTACAACTCGTCCCGCAAAAAATAAGCCCTCACATGGCCAAATTGACAGAAAAATAAAAAAGTTATGGCTCTGGGAAGGTGGGGAGTGAAAAACGAAAACGAAAAAACGGAAAAAGCTCTGGGGGTGAGGGGGTTAAACGAGGGGGACCAACAATTTTGATCACGTGTGTATTATCAAATTCTGTGTAGTGCTTGTGGGTTCAAAATGCTCACTGTACCCCTGGATAAAATCCTTGAGGGCTGTAGTTTCCGGAATGGGGTCACTTGTGGGGTTATTCACCGTTTGGCACATCAGGCTCTCCAAACGCGACATGACGTCCGCAGACCATTCCATCAGTCTGCTTTCCAAAACGTCACTCCTTCCTCCTTTCCGAGCCCTGCTGTGCTTCCAAACAGTTGTTTACCCCCACACATGGAGTATCGGTGTACTCAGGACAAATTGCACAACAAGTTTTTTTTTTTTTTTATTTATTCCATTTTCTCCTGTTAACCTTGTTAAAATATAAACTTTGGGGCTAAAATTACATTTTTGTGGGTAAAATGTGTTTTGTTTTTTTCCCTTTCAGAGCTCTACGTTATAAACTTCAGTGAAGTGCTCGGGGGTTCCAGGTGCTCATGACACATCTAGATAAGTTCCTTAGGTGGTCTAGTTTTCAAAATGGTGTCACTTGTGGGGGGTTTCCACTGTTTAGGCAAATCAGGGGCTCTCCAAACGCAACATGGCCTCCAATCTCAATTCCATCCATTTTTGCATTCAAAAAGTCAAACGGCGCTCCTTCCCTTCCGAGCTCTGCCATGCACCCAAACAGTGGTTTATCCCCACATACGGGGTATCGACATGCTCAGGAGAAATTGCACAACAAACTTTAGGGTCCATTTTCTCTTGTTAACTTTGTAAAACTAGCAAATTTGGACCTAAAGTAAAATTTTTGTGGAAAAAACCTTAAATGTTCATTTTTTTTCCCTTCCACATTGCTTTAGCTCCTGTTTAGCATCGGAAGGGTTAATAAACTTCTTGAATGTGGTTTTGAGCACCTTGGGGGGTGCGGAGCAGTTTTTAGAAGGGTGGCACTTTTGGGTATTTTCTGTCCTATAGGCCCCCCAAAGTCACTAAATGTGAGGTGGTCCCTAAAAAATACATTTTAGAAAATGGTTTTGTAAATTTTGTTGTAAAAATGAGAAATTGCTGGTTGACTTCTAACTTCCTAACAAAAAGAATTTAATTTTCAAAAATTGTGCTGATGTAAAGTAGACATGTGGGAATGTTATTTATTAACTATTTTGTGTGACATATCTCTGATTTAAGGGCATAATAATTAAAACTTTGAAAATTGCTAAATTTTTCAGCAAATTTCTGATATTTTCACAAACACAAGTCATATCAAAGTAATGTTACCACTATCATGAAGTACAATAATTCATGTAAAAACAATGTCAGAATCACAGTGGGATGCATTGTAGCCTGGATGTTAAGGTCAAAGTCGGCTCGTTCACTAAGGGGTTAAAATAACCTGATGGCTGATCTGCAGGATCGGGCCTTTATGGCCGTGCTAAACTGAGTTTTATGTTTCACATTTTAAAAAGTAATGAACTTTTATTCCAATTTCTTTTGTCACTGTGACGTGACATGTCTTTCATTTTTCCTTCAGTATACATATAAGGTGTGTATAACTACACTGCTCAAAAAAAATAAAGGGAACACTAAAATCCCACATCCTAGATATCACTGAATGAAATATTCCAGTTGTAAATCTTTATTCATTGCATAGTGGAATGTTTTGAGAACAATATAACATAAAAATGATCAATGTCAGACATAACTAATATCCCACAGAGGTCTGGAGTTGGAATGATGCTCAAAATCAAAGTGGAAAATGAAATTACAGGCTGATCCAACTTCAGTGGAAATGCTTCAAGACAAGGAAATGATGCTCAGTAGTGTGTGTGGCCTCCACGTGCCTGTATGACCTCCCTACAACGCCTGGGCATGCTCCTGATGAGGCGGCGGCAGGTCTCCTGAGGGATCTCCTCCCAGACCTGGACTAAAGCATCCGCCAACTCCTGGACAGTCTGTGGTGCAACATGACGTTGGTGGATGGAGCGAGACATGATGTCCCAGATGTGTTCAATCGGATTCAGGTCTGGGGAATGGGCGGGCCAGTCCATAGCTTCAATGCCTTCATCTTGCAGGAACTGCTGACACACTCCAGCCACATGAGGTCTGGCATTGTCCTGCATTAGGAGGAACCCAGGGCCAACCGCACCAGCATATGGTCTCACAAGGGGTCTGAGGATGTCATCTCGGTACCTAATGGCAGTCCGGCTACCTCTGGCGAGCACATGGAGGGCTGTGTGACCCTCCAAAGAAATGCCACCCCACACCATTACTGACCCACTGCCAAACCGGCCATGCTGAAGGATGTGGCAGGCAGCAGATCGCTCTCCACGGCGTCTTCAGACTCTGCCACATCTGTCACATGTGCTCAGTGTGAACCTGCTTTCATCTGTGAAGAGCACAGGGCGCCAGTGGCGAATTTGCCAATCCTAGTGTTCTGTGACAAATGCCAAGTGTCCTGGACAGTGTTGGGCTGTGAGCACAACCCCCATCTGTGGACGTCGGGATCTCAGACCATCCTCATGGAGTCGGTTTCTAACCATTTGTGCAGACACATGCACATTTGTGGCCTGCTGGAGGTCATTTTGCAGGGCTCTGGCAGTGCTCCTCCTGTTCCTCCTTGCACAAAGGCTGAGGTAGCGGTCCTGCTGCTGGGTTGTTGCCCTCCTACGGCCCCCTCCACGTCTCCTGGTGTACTGGCCTGTCTCCTGGTAGCACCTCCAGCCTCTGGACACTACGCTGACAGACACAGCAAACCTTCTTGCCACAGCTCGCATTGATGTGCCATCCTGGATGAGCTGCACTACCTGAGCCACTTTGGGTTGTCGAGTCCGTCTCATGCTACCACGAGTGTGAAAGCACAACCAACATTCAAAAGTGACCAAAACATCAGCCAGAAAGCATTGTACTGAGATGTGGTCTGTCGTCCCCACCTGCAGAACCACTCCTTTATTGAGGGTGTCTTGATAATTACCAATAATTTCCATCTGTCTATTCCATTTGCACAACAGCATGTGACATTGATTCTAAGTCAGTGTTGCTTCCTAAGTGGACAGTTTGATTTCACAGAAGTTTGATTTACTTGGAGTTAGATTCTGTTGTTTAAGTGTTCCCTTTATTTTTTTGTGACAAACAAGGAAGGCGAAGACCGGGATTCTCAATGTATCTGCGCTGACAACACACAATGGAAATATTCTTGAAAACTTTATTGTGCCGACGCGTTTCGTGGCAATCTTCCACTTCCTCGGGGCCACAGATTTCACAGTGTCTGTTTCCAGCAGTGGTTTATACAGAACCTTCATGGCATCACAATTACTAACACACCGCCATCACTTCCTATGAGAACGCCCCTCTAGGGTCAGAAGGTCACACACCAGTTACTATGACTTTATCTCAAAATCTACACTCTGATGAAACGCACGATCCACCTACAACTTCAGTCTTCAAGATATCACCCGACAGTCACAGTATCTTTACATCAATACAGAACCTCTGATAAAGCACATTCAACCTCTAAACAATCCATTTTTGATTTAAAACCATATATAAAACCTATCATCAAAATGTGTTAAGATTTTATAAAAATAAAATGGCTAGACTGGAAGCCATAGGTTTTGGGCAAGGCAGAACCCCAAAGACTTCCCATTCAAAGTCTCCATTTCTGGGGATGGATGTGTGATCCGGAGATCCGCCGGGGCCACTAGGGACAAGAACCATAAAGGATCTCTTATCAGAACAGATCTACCAGCTCATGAAGTCCTTAGGATGGGCAGTCTCCAGTTTGTAGATCCAATACACTTCCTGTCATGTATTTGGGGGGTCCGCTGGGACACGATCTATCGGGGTCACTCGTATCGGGGCTTTGTTCCCGTGTTTTTCCCTTTGGAGATGATGTCTCTGTGAGTTCATCCTTACATGTAGAGGCCGTGTGGTGCGTCCCACATATTGGTTCCCACAGCAACAATCAACCAGATAAATAACACTGGATTGGCATGGTAATTAATAATTAATGTCATCTACTCTCTCCCTATCATTATTGGAGTCTTCCCATTATCACTGATCCACAGGCAGCACAGGCATTTGTTGTTTTTACATTTGCAGGAACCTCTTGGAGGCTTCTGTGAGGGGCTGATTCCGGCATTAGGGGCTTCTTTGACTCCCCCATCCCTAATTCTGCTGGGGGCTGAACTGTTTTTCAGTGTCGGAGCCCTCCTAAGGCAACCACTGGTGTAGTTGGTGATACCTTCTGACAGACGGGTCATGTAGTAGAACCTTCCAATGCTTCTGGATTATGTTCCTGCGATTCTGGGCAGAGAAGGTGGTGGTGACATTAGTGGTAAAATTCCCCTGTGGACTTTGTATTTTCTGTCCCATGTATTAATCTACTTTGTGAAATTCCATTTGCCTCTGAATATGCTTTTTTTCATTAGTTTTTTGGGGTTTTCACGCTCTAAAAATCTCTCTCGGACATTTGCTTTGTTCCTCATAATCTTTTAATAAGGTACAATTTTTCCTTATTCGTTGAGGCTGATTTTTTGGTACATTTGTGGCCATTTGGTACAATACTACACAAAGAAAATGGGAGACATTTATTAGCATCCTGGATAGGACCTGTGCACAGTATATACCGTATGGGAATAAACATACTAGAAATGGGAGGAAACCAATATGGCTAAATAGAGCTGTAAGGGGCGCAATAAGGGACAAAAAGAGAGAATATAGAGAATTAAAGGAAGTAGGTAGTGAGGAGGCATTAAATAAATACAGAAAATTAAATAAATTCTGTAAAAAGCAAATCAAGGCAGCAAAGATTGAGACAGAGAGACTCATTGCCAGAGAGAGCAAAAATAACCCCAAAATATTCTTTAACTACATAAATAGTAAGAAACTAAAAAATGACAGTGTTGGCCCCCTTAAAAATAATCTGGGGGAAATGGTGGATGAGGATGAGGAAAAAGCCAATCTGCTAAATGACTTTTTTTCATCAGTATTTACAAAAGAAAATCCCATGGCAGACAATATGACTAGTGATAAATATTCCCCATTAAATGTCACCTGCTTAACCCAGCAGGAAGTACGGCGGCGTCTAAAAATCACTAAAATTGACAAATCTCCGGGCCCGGATGGGATACACCCCCGAGTACTGCAGGAACTAAGTACAGTCATTGATAGACCATTATTTTTAATCTTTAAAGAGTCCATAATAACAGGGTCTGTACCACAGGACTGGCGTATAGCAAATGCGGTGCCAATATTCAAAAAGGTGCCACACAAAAGGTTGTTACATAAAATGAGAGTAATGGGGATAGGGGAAAATATGTTTAAGTGGGTTAATAGCTGGCTCAGGGATAGGAAACAAAGGGTGGTTATTAATGGAGCACACTCGGACTGGGTTGCGGTTAGCAGTGGGGTACCACAGGGGTCAGTATTGGGCCCTCTTCTTTTTAACATATTTATTAATGACCTTGTAGGGGTCATTCAGAGTAGAATTTCAATATTTGCAGATGACACTAAACTGCAGGGTAATCAATACAGGGGAGGACAATTTTATATTACAGGATGATTTATGTAAACTAGAAGCTTGGGCTGATAAATGGCAAATGAGCTTTAATGGGGATAAATGTAAGGTCATGCACTTGGGCAGAAGTAATAAGATGTATAACTATGTGCTTAATTCTAAAACTCTGGGCAAAACTGTCAATGAAAAAGACCTGGGTGTATGGGTGGATGACAAACTCATATTCAGTGGCCAGTGTCAGGCAGCTGCTACAAAGGCAAATAAAATAATGGGATGCATTAAAAGAGGCATAGATGCTCATGAGGAGAACATAATTTTACCTCTATACAAGTCACTAGTTCGACCACACTTAGAATACTGTGCACAGTTCTGGTCTCCGGTGTATAAGAAAGACATAGCTGAACTGGAGCGGGTGCAGAGAAGAGCGACCAAGGTTATTAGAGGACTGGGGGGTCTGCAATACCAAGATAGGTTATTACACTTGGGGCTATTTAGTTTGGAAAAACGAAGACTAAGGGGTGATCTTATGTTAATGTATAAATATATGAGGGGACAGTACAAAGACCTTTCTGATGATCTTTTTAATCATAGACCTGAGACAGGGACAAGGGGGCATCCTCTACGTCTGGAGGAAAGAAGGTTTAAGCATAATAACAGACGCGGATTCTTTACTGTAAGAGCAGTGAGACTATGGAACTCTCTGCCGTATGATGTTGTAATGAGTGATTCATTACTTAAATTTAAGAGGGGACTGGATACCTTTCTGGAAAAGTATAATGTTACAGGGTATATACACTAGATTCCTGGATAAGGCGTTGATCCAGGGAACTAGTCTGATTGCCGTATGTGGAGTCGGGAAGGAATTTTTTTCCCCAATGTGGAGCTTACTCTTTGCCACATGGGTTTTTTTGCCTTCCTCTGGATCAACATGTTAGGGCATGTTAGGTTAGGCTATGGGGTGAACTAGATGGACTTAGTCTTCCTTCAACCTTAATAACTATGTATTCAGATTTTTATCACAGGAAGTGATGGCGGTGTGTTAGTAATTGTGATGCCATGAAGGTTCTGTATAAACCACTGCTGGAAACAGACACTGTGAAATCTTTGGCCCAGAGGAAGTGGCAGATTGCCGTGAAACGCGTCGGCACAATAAAGCTTCCAAGAACATTTCCATGGTGTGTGGTCAGCGCGGAAACATTGAGAATCCCGGTCTTCGCCTTCCTTGTTTGTCCCATTGTCATCCGCGGGAGTCTGCAGCGACCATTGCTTCTTCTCACATTCTACAACCTCTGAAGCTGAGTGCACCGACCGCGTCTTGTCACCCAAATCATCACTTTTATCCTCTATCTGCGCTCTCTCCTTAATTTCTTTATTTTTTTGAGCAGTGTATTTATGTATAGATCTTATATCTGTGTTTAATATATTCCAATGCAATAAATAGCTGTAAAACCCTCACTATACAATATAGAATGCGCAAATTGCCTCTTCTGAGAATAAGAGGACGTACAATAGGACTTATACAGTATAGAGTGACTTTCTTATATTTATTGCATTTGAGTTGTGCCAAACACAAAACCCACAATCTGTTTTTTGTTTTTTTTTTTGGCTTTTACTGTAAGAAGTAATTTCTTTACCAACGCTGTGATGATATGCCAGAATTGTGTGGTGTTTTATATATACACACTATATGCAACTGTAGTCTGGATACAGAACAAGTCATCAAGAAAATATAGATTTCCTACAAATATACATATAAAAATTCTATTTTTAGGAAATCTATATTTTCTTGTTCTGTATCCGGAATACTGCTGCATACAGTCGTGCTGCTCTCCAGCCTGGGACGGCTCCATACTTTGTGACCCGGCGTGGGGCGTATTAGTTCGTCCTATGTCGGGAAGCAGTTCAGTGTTAAGAGAATTGTGAGGTCTACCAAATTGTGAGTAACGCTGTCACCCCCATCAGTCAGAATGATGATGATTATTCGGCTGTCATGGTTAGGACATGGTTAATGTCCTGTTCTCTCAGGGTTAATATTGCTGTTCTCTCTTTCGATCCGGGAGGGGTATTTATACTCACTCCAGACTAGGATTCGCTGTCAGCTATACTTTCCTCTAGTCTGTGTGCCTGACCCCTGGAGTGTTTGCTCGGTTTGCAGTTGTTTTCCTCGCTCTCCATACTTTACTCTGCTTGTTCGCTCTTCTGGATTTCCGACCTCTGGCTTCCCTTCTGACAATCCCCTGTCTCACCCCTTTGGTACCTCGTGGTCTCCTGGCTCTGATCTAGGCTTGTTTGACTACTCTCCTGTGTTCATCGTCTTCTCTGCTCCCCTCCGTCTGGCTCTGTCCCCGACCACCTCCCACTCTGTCACATGGTTCAGGTCCTGGTTGTGACCTGGTTAGTCACCCGGCGCTGTGCTCAGCTCCCTTGCCGCTGTGTGCAGCTCTCCCCGCAGCCGTTACACCCGGGAGCCGTGACACATGCTCTGGGACGGGCTGTGATACATTGATTACCGGTGCCCTATAATGAGGGGACTGTGGGTTTAAGAGGAGGTGATGATTATCCAGGAAGGACAATGTGACGTTTCTCTCCTCACACAGGATTACACACTAGTGAAGACGTCAAGTGACTGTGTGACTCCAGGCAGCCACAAGTCAGGGGGGCGGAGCCTCATCACAGATCCTCCCCCGCACTCGCGGATACATGAGAGGAGGAATAAGAAGATCCTAGAACTGACCAATAAGATCATTGAGCTGCTGACCGGAGAGGTGACTGCTGGGACATTATACAAGGCCGGCACTGGAGGATTCTGGGTAATGACGATATCATTGTCTGTCAGGTTCCTATAAGGTGTCAGGACGTCGCCGTGTATTTCTCCATGGAGGAGTGGGAGTATCTAGAAGGACACAAGGATCTGTACGAGGACGTCTTGATGGAGGACGACCAGCCCCGCACATCACCAGGTGAGAAGAGACTTGTCTGCGTTCGTGTATGTGTTAGCCTGCCATCAGGTGTCCACATTGAGACACTTTATCTGAGTGCAGCATGATGTAGGGGCTGAGACCTTGATTCCAGCGATGTCCCTTATGTGCTGTTATTTTGAAACAATCAGTTTTCTCTGCTGCAGATCTAGCAGAGCTCAGAATACTGAGCCCGGTGTAACCCCGCCCCCAACACTGATTGGCTGCTTATGGTGTTCTCTGTCCTGAGGCAGAAAGCTGCCAATCAGCGGTGGGGGCGGGGATGGACTAGGAGGCACGAGACAACTAGTCCTGTAGTGATTATCTCCTGCTGATAAAACACTGTATTGAAATATCAAAACCCAGCCCAGTAAGTGACACAAGGCTGGAATCAGAGTCTCTGCCTCTTCATCTACATTACGCTGCTCTCAGATTGCATAACATACTGTGGACTATGTATCTTCTGGCGAATTCTAGGACGGCGTAGTGTAAGCTTGCACTGTCCGCAGGTTCGATATTAAGGGGAACCTGTCAGGTCGCCCACGCCTCCGACCCATTCACATGTCACCCATCCCCTCCTAACCGGCCTTTTATCCTCTTAGTCCGTTAAATACTTTTTTTTTTTTTTAATATGGATGTATCCCCTCCATTTTTCTTATGCTAATTAGGCATTTAACTAGTGGTGTGGTGTTAGTTTCCCCAGACTAGTCGTCCCTCTGCAGGTTATTACTCCCCTGTGGACTCATGAAGAGTCGACGCCATCGCAGGCTATGTGCAAACCTTGCGCGTGGCTGTCTTCAGGCGCGTCATTGCGCCTCTGAAATCTTCATGGCCGCTCTTAGTAGGACCGGTAGGGCAGACTCCGGCTGACGTACGAGTCCTGCATTTTCCATCATGCACCTCTGAAGCCGGGAGCCGTACACCTGTCTGTAGAGGAGCCGCGACGCTGCGGAATAGGGACGTGCGAATGTGCGAGATTGGCGGAGACTGGTGATACCATGGCCTGCAAGAGACGACGTCCACAGGGGCGTAATTACACGCAGAGAGGGCGACGAGTCTGGGGAAACTTAACGCCCCATCGTCTAGTTAAAGGACTAATTGGCATAAGAAAACAGCTGAAAAATACTTTTGAATTAAACATGGAAGGAACCGACTCACAGCATAAAAGGCAGGTTAGGACTTAGTGGTACATATGTGAATATTGATTGATCATACAATACACTGCAATAATGCAGGATCTCCTGGTGTGCCAGCATGTCAGACACGACAGTGTGACCCCATCGCAGAGGAATGGCGTGCGATGGGCGTCAGAAGTGGACCCCGCTCTCCCATTCCTAACCTCCCAAATGCCTCCTGAGAAGGCGCCATACAGTAAGGGCGCACAGCTGCCAAAAATATACAGCAAATGTGGCTAAGGGGTGATGAGTCCAGGAGCGGGAGCTGATGAGAGACGGATCTCCATGGACTCCACCACTGAGTGTCTGTGTGTCCCCCAGATGGATCCCGGAGGAGAAGCCCCCCAGAGAGATGTCCCCGTCCTCAGTGTCCCCCGGACCGTGCAGAGGAGAGTCCTCAGGTAGATGGGGCTGAGCCCTCACCGAAATGCAGATGCGAAGAGATGGATGTGCACTTCATTTACCAATCTTTTTTCTCCTCTGTTTAGAGTGAAAATCTGATGTCTATTAAGGTCGAAGTTATAGATGAAGAAGAAGAGTCGGAGGACGGTCAGCCGCGTAAGACTCATTGTTTGTGAAGTAACAGCCTGGTGTGAGCTTCATCTATGTACAACTCCCATCATCCTATCATCACATGCAAACGATGGACTTTGTGTCTCCTACAGATGAAAGAAGCCCCCCAGAGAGATGTCCTCTGTATTACCAGGACCGCCCAGAGCAAAAGCACAACGTCCCGGGAAATCGGCAGGTAGATGGCCCTATAACATCTGTGTGTGTTGCCGGTGGACTGTGTGTGTGTGTTGCCGGTGGACTGTGTGTGTGTGTTGCCGGTGGACTGTGTGTGTGTGTGTGTTGCCGGTGGACTGTGTGTGTGTGTGTGTGTTGCCGGTGGACTGTGTGTGTGTGTTGCCGGTGGACTGTGTGTGTGTGTTGCCGCTGGACTCATTTAATCTGGTAAACACCGTCTAAAAATGTCTTGCCTATGTTCTATTGGTCCTTACAGTCCATGACGCGATCCATTGAGCTGTCACCTCTGTTTGGGTGACTTTCTCTATGTTAATACTATTGTATATATGTCTGTTTATTGGCTATTGCGGTTCATTGGACATGGATCTTGTATAAATGTTGCTTTGAGCATTACTTATATATTTCTTTGAAATGACAACTAATTACAGAAATATTTTTTCTATGATAGATAATTATGGGAGATTTTTCAGTGTTACCCTTATAATTAACTCTCTATAATACCACATGAGGCTAATATTCTCTATTGGCTTCAGGGCGTGCTCCATATATTTCCAGCTGTCAGGCGCTCTTCATTTTCTATGATCTGGGAGCGCACGTTCCTCTACACCGGATGTTATGACTGTCCCAGTATTGCCTAGTGTGGAATGCACATATTATTTTATCGTTACCGCTGCATCTACACCGTAGCTAACCGGATGGGAGGCACTGACTTGTGTCGGCCCCATTATTGCTCAGTGTGGAACGCATACAGCGTTCCACCGTCGTCGCTGCTATCTGCGCACAGACGCTGGTACATGCGCACTAGATCCATCAGGGTGCGAATAGTGCCCCAGCCTGCACCGGAAGTAATACATCTCCGGGACTCGTGTATTTATTGCTCTCAGATCCATGGTATCCGGACCGTGTGCAGCGTCTCCATACCCCACTGCCCGTGCCTACTGCTGGCATTCCCCCGATGAACCTCTGGGGATGGGACACTGCTTCCCTAAGATAAGTGTACCGTAACCACACACTTGTGCTGCTGAGCTGGCTGCTTGCCATTATGCTGCACCATGTTGGCCATGAACATTACCATATGATCTCTTCACTAATGTGACTCGTATGCTACTGTCTGGTGATGATGCCTTCATATATATGTGAATGAACTATTTCTCTGGCAGTGACGCCATCATCTATCTATACTGACGGATCATTATATTTCTGGCGGTGACGCCATCATCTATCTATACTGACGGATCATTATATTTCTGGCGGTGACGCCATCATCTATCTATACTGACGGATCATTATATTTCTGGCGGTGACGCCATCATCTATCTATACTGACGGATCATTATATCTCTGGCGGTGACGCCATCATCTATCTATACTGACGGATCATTATATTTCTGGCGGTGACGCCATCATCTATCTATACTGACGGATCATTATATTTCTGGCGGTGACGCCATCATCTATCTATACTGACGGATCATTATATTTCTGGCGGTGACGCCATCATCTATCTATACTGACGGATCATTATATCTCTGGCGGTGACGCCATCATCTATCTATACTGACGGATCATTATATCTCTGGCAGTGACGCCATCATCTATCTATACTGACGGATCATTATATTTCTGGCGGTGACGCCATCATCTATCTATACTGACGGATCATTATATTTCTGGCGGTGACGCCATCATCTATCTATACTGACGGATCATTATATTTCTGGCGGTGACGCCATCATCTATCTATACTGACGGATCATTATATCTCTGGCGGTGACGCCATCATCTATCTATACTGACGGATCATTATATTTCTGGCGGTGACGCCATCATCTATCTATACTGACGGATCATTATATCTCTGGCGGTGACGCCATCATCTATCTATACTGACGGATCATTATATCTCTGGCGGTGACGCCATCATCTATCTATACTGACGGATCATTATATCTCTGGCGGTGACGCCATCATCTATCTATACTGACGGATCATTATATCTCTGGCAGTGACGCCATCATCTATCTATACTGACGGATCATTATATTTCTGGCGGTGACGCCATCATCTATCTATACTGACGGATCATTATATTTCTGGCGGTGACGCCATCATCTATCTATACTGACGGATCATTATATTTCTGGCGGTGACGCCATCATCTATCTATACTGACGGATCATTATATCTCTGGCGGTGACGCCATCATCTATCTATACTGACGGATCATTATATCTCTGGCGGTGACGCCATCATCTATCTATACTGACGGATCATTATATCTCTGGCGGTGACGCCATCATCTATCTATACTGACGGATCATTATATCTCTGGCGGTGATGCCCACATATTTCTGGCGGTGATGCCATCACTTGCATATAATTATTGAATATGGTAATTGTGGCTTTATTCTGGCGATGATGACGAAGCATCTGAGGTCTTTTTTGGTAATTTTACCATGAGTGTATATTACCCTTGCTACCAACATAAGGCATGATCTCTGCACAGGTGGCCATACCCTTTATCTATATACTCTTCTAGTAGAGAAGGTTTTACAGTATTATAGAAGATGTCTCCATTTTGTTACCGTCTCAGACAATCTGCTAATGACTGAGACGCTTATTTCTTTTTCCGATTAGTCGCTGCTGTATTTATAAATAATGATATCAAAAGGGGAGTGTTGTTTATTGCTTTCTATATACATCTGTGTAAATCCCTTATTCTCCTAGATGTAATATCACTCAGAGGTAAGACGTTTCCTCCGATGGTATGGAGTTAGGCTCACTAGCGCCATTGTGCACTGACCGCCATTAGCAGCACATTACTGTATCTATTTATCCACTTTTTTTGTGGTGTTTTGGGTGGTGCCTTTGGTAGGGATAACTTCTAGGGTTTTTAGGGTCAGTCTACGTTGAGCGGGGGCGCCATATCGTATCCCCGGGTGCCAACCTCCGCTGCAAGGCAGGGACTCCATTAGGGTGAGGCACGTCTATCTTCCCTAGCCATTTCCTTATTAGCGATTATCTAACGATTGTCTGATCCTATTTTTGGGCTCCCTACCATTGTTTTTTGCTTGGTATGTGTGGTTTCCAGCCCTATATTTTAATTATTATTAAAGAATATTTTTTAGGTCTTCTTTTGTAATTCGTTGGTTTTCTCTTTTGATACTAGACCTAGGCCATCTTTTTTGGTTTTCTCTGTATGTACACTTCATTTACCAATCTTTTTTTTCTCCTCCGTTTAGAGTGAAAATCTGATGTCTATTAAGGTTGAAGTTATAGATGAAGAAGAAGAGTCGGAGGACGGTCAGCCGCGTAAGACTCATTGTTTGTGAAGTAAAAGCCTGGTGTGAGCTGCATCTATGTACAACTCCCATCATCCTATCATCACATGCAAACGATGGACCTTGTGTGTCTTTTACAGATGAAAGAAGCCCCCCAGAGAGATGTCCCCGTCCTCTGTATTCCCCGGACCACCCAGAGCAAAAGCACAACATCCTGGAAAATCAGCAGGTAGATTGCCCTATAACGTCTGTGTGTGTGTTGCCGGTGGACACTGTGTGTGTGTGTGTGTGTTGCTGGTGGACACTGTGTGTGTGTGTGTGTGTGTGTGTTGCTGGTGGACTGTGTGTGTTGGCGGTGGACACTGTGTGTGTGTGTTGCCGGTGGACACTGCGTGTTGCTATTTTCCTGTGTTGATCTGTTTGCTGCCATGTTGCGCTGATCTTACAGATATTTAATCAGGGAGCAGATCTGACTATTATTAAAGTGGAGGTGGAATCGGATGATGAGTGGATGACTGGCGATGCACCGTGTAAGATGGAGGAAGAAATTCCAGCAGATGTCACCGCCGGTATGTCATACTGAATTTATAATATTTATAGCGTCCTTTGCTGCTTGTGTTTTTTTTTTTATTTATGGTTCCATTAATCTTGTATGATTTGGAACTCCATGTAATCCGTTTCCTGCATTGCACCGTTCCGTCCCAGGACTGTGGCTGTTGGAAGTACGCGGTGTAAGAGTCATGTCGGTCTGGTAGTCGGGGGCAGGTATATCTCGCCCAGGTATTTGTCCTATGTGAATTAGGCCGCTCAGTATCTTCAGGATACCGAGGGGTTAATAAGTGTAGGAATAAAGGATGACCAGCTGGAGGTTTCAGGCGTCAGCCTGGGGCACACAGAATGCCTGTCTGTGTGAGACAAACGTGAGTGAGAGCTGTGCTCATGATCTGTGTAATGTTAGCTGGGTGGGAGAAGCCCCCCCAGTTGTTAGATAGTAACGTATTTCTTTAGTTAGTGCCGGACAGGCTAGGATTTATGTTTGTTTTGTTTTCTGTATTTGCTTTCACTTTAATAAATCTGACCTGAGGTCAGTCTACTCAGAAACCTGCTGTACGCCTCAGAGTTTAATGCACAAACCACGTGACCTTTGACCCCAGCAAAGGCGATCCCGGAGTGTTTTGTCACAGCGGCCATTGGTTGTGTTACCCTGCTCCTCTGGAGACCCTCTACCTCCCTTTCTTGGTCTCCTGAGCCCTCCATATCAGAGGTGCGCCCACTCTAAGTGACCCCCTGCTTCCTATGTGCAGTAATAGCTCTCTTACCCCATTTTTGCCTCCATTTTTTGCAGTCGTTGGTAAAAGATTGGATGTTTTTTTTCCACAAGATATGAGCAAAATCAAACACGGTTTCAAACACTGATGAGCTTTTATCCTATTAAAAGCCTCTTTTCCCTCTCATCACATCACTCTGGAAGGTCAGGAGAATCGTGGGGAACAGAGGGGATCCGGCCATCAAGGACATGAACCTACTGAAGAAAAGGGCAGAACGTCTCCCCCGCATCAGTTGGTTTCCTGTCCTTGAGTGGAACCTGTACCTGGAGAATTGGGTGCGGAAACGCGCGGGGGGGAGACTTGCCAAGGGCCGGCCTGGTTGCCTGGAAGAACAGCTCTCCTGGAGGTGCCGCAGGCCTGGTGGGGGGCTCGTTCTGGCATGCGGATGACAGCAGCAGAGACTTTCCATGTGTCTGCCGGCCGCTGCATTGTCCCAGGTCTGCACATGCACGGGGCGTGCTGGGAGTGGCACTCTGATGACCAGCACGCCGGTAACATCTGATCCAGAAGAGAGAACTTCATTTCCGAGGGGTCCGGAGGAGGCGTCTACATGAAACTGTTGGCTGGTCCCTCTTTTTTAAATGGGGTTTTGACCTCCAGAGAGTGAGTTTTGCTCCGGCTCTCCTTTCCACTATGGCTGAGGAGGAGCGGCAGCGTCAGAGTAGGCGCATCCGTGACTGCCGCCCGAGTGACAGAAGAAGTGACAGTAAGACCAGGCTGAGAAGCAGAGTGGATCCACCACCTCCACGGGAGATCTATCGTGTGATTTGATCCAGATACGGTAAAGTTACTAAGCGACTGAGTGATGAGTGATCTTTGTGAAAGTTCACCTTGGTAATAAGGTCCCTCTTCTTGTTGTTTAATTAGTAGAAAAGACCTAACAAATGCAGCACAAAGCTTAAAAATGAGGCGTGTGGGCTTTTCAGGGAGTCATTACCCAGCTCATGGCGGAAGAAACTGCCCAGCATGTGCCAGAAATTCCAACCCCAAAACGTTGTGCCATGAAGTCTCATAAATGGTTTTTTATTAGAGTATTAAATAAACAATGCAGAGTAACTCTGTACGACGAGTCCAGAAAACTGCTTGTGAGGAATTCTTGTATTTGGCCGTGGATTTAAAATCCGTAATTAGGGCAGAAGTTAGATTTCCTATGACCCAAATCCATGAAGAAAGTGATGGAAAGGGGAAGAAGGAAAACCAGGATGGTATCATCTGATTCCGAGGCATCCGTGAAGTCAGAAGGTGAATGTGGATCTGATTTTTATTTTCTTCGTCTTCATCCTCTGATGGTGGTACAGGCGGTAGACTGGGCTTCCCTGTAAGTGACACAGTGGTCAAAGCTCTAAGAGCTACCATGCTAAAAACCTCAGGTCAGTACAGGATATTGTGCTCGGGGGGGTTAGAGCAGAAGAAGAGGCAAACCTTCCCAATAAGTGAAAACAAATGTAAGCGCTCATTTAAAAAGCAATGGACCAAATGGAAATGAAAGGTTCACTACCCTCGTCTTCAAAGAGAAGGTTCTCCACTGAAGAGGAAGAAACAGCCCCGTGGGATAAAGTTCCAAAGACAGATGTAGCAGTGGCCAAATCATCCAGAAGATCAATGTTACCCTTTTGAAGACATTGGTGTCCTGGAAGATTCTTTGGCTAGGAAGGCTGATGAATACCTAAGGCATTACTGGGAATCCTCGGCGGAAACCCTAAAACCGGCGATCTAGATGGCAACTAAGAGATGGATAAAAGATCCTGACCAATTTACCATTGATGCAGGAGCAGCAGCCTTTCCTGCAGTTTCCTCAGCAGACTCTGTGAGGTTGGCGGCCAGGTCAGCGGGCCTCTCTAATGCCGCTCCGAGGGCGCTATGACTCCAATGTTGGCCGGGGGGGATGTCCAGTCTAAAACCAAGTTATGTTCCATCCTGTGTGCTGGAGAGTATTTGTTTGGTCAGGTTCTGGGCGAGATTCTGGCAAAGCTGGTGATAGAAAGAAGGGACTTTCCAGTGTTTCCATCCCAGAGTATGAAAGGTTCTTTGGAGGATGAGGTACAACCGAAAAATGCCTCCTCAAGAAAAATGGTAAGACAAAAGGGGGAAAAAAAAGAGGTTTCATATTTTGGAGTTCCTCCTCAGGGGAAAGAAAGTTATACCAGTGACGCCATTCCCCGGTTAGGAAGAAGACTATACCTCTTCCTCCCTGCCTAAGCTAGAATTTTATCCAATGGCTGAAAAAATCCAAGCTAATTCCATCAAAAGTTCAGTCTTATTTTATCTTGGACTCAGTGAGTCAGACTCCTTCCCGACCAGAAGAGAAAATGCACAAAGTGGCAGTCTTGGTATTCTACAATGACACTCACGAAGGCCATGTTGTTGTTGGGGACCTTGACCTCATGTATCCCAGCAGGACTTTGGGCCCAATTGCAGCCGGAGATCCCGATAGACAAAAGACAGCTGAGATGGTGTTTCGGAAGGAAAGTCTTCTTCAGTGGCAACCAATGTCCTCTTATGGTGGCTAAGCGTAGACCATCTGTCATTAGCGGTTCCATGAGTATATCAGATTACAGATGCAAGCAGAAGTGGATGGGGAGCGCATCAGAGACACTGTGTAGTCCAGGGTGTTTGGTCACAACTTGAGGAGTTCCTCCAATATGAAAGAATAATTTTCTCGCATTTCTCCGAAGCGGTCATGTTCCTATCCTGTCAGACAATTCAACAACCGTCGCTTCCATCAATCATCAGGGGCGAACAAGATCTCACTCCCTGATGGCCGCTATGGAGCAAATTTTCCAGATGTCGGAAAACCATCTCTGGTCATTAGCAGATTGTACATAAAATGGAAAGACAACGACAAGGCAAACTTCCTAAGCCTCAATCGATGAAGATGGTCAACGGACCCTTAAATCAACAGTTTTTCAGCGAATAGGAGCCTTTTGGGCCTTCCAGGTATAGAAGTGGAACAGAAAGGCAAATTCTGCTGGCTAATTCCCACGGATAAACCTCATGCAGATGCTTTCCAGATTTCATGGAACGTCAATCTAGCCTATGTGTTCCACCAGTAATGCAGATCTCAGCCTTTGGTTAATCCCCCCCCTTTTACCCAGGTTTTGGAAAGGAGGGTTATTCAAAGACCAGATCTGACCTACACCTCAAAAGTAGCCATGAAATTTCATAGGAGTCAGGAGATTATTCTTCCCTCCTTTTGTATTAATTCTAGGAACCCAAAGGAGGAAAGATTCCACACATTGGCTGTAAGGAGGGCTTTAATAAATTACATGTCCATAATGGAACAATAGATTAAGAGACGGCCATTGTTTGTTTTCTCCCAGAGTGCTAAGAAAGGCCTTAAAGTCTTGAGGTGTACCTTAGCTAGATGGATTTATGGAAGCCATTGGGTTAGCCGCCTCCTCTAGTGGTGTATCCGTCCCAGAGAGCATTAAAGCTCATTCTACTTGAGATGTTCCGACTTCTTGGACAGAGAAGGTGGAGGCGTCTATCGACCCGATATGTAAGGCGGCAACATGGTCCTCTCCTTCAGCCTTCTATAAGCACTGTAGGCTTGATCTGACCTCTGCTGCGGATTTATCCTTGGGGAGATGGGTTCTACCAGAGGTGGTCCCTCCCTAGGGTTCATCTCTGTTAATCTGCTGTGTGGTGTTGTCATTGGGGGAAAGGAAAAGACCATATTTACTTACCTGTAATGGGGTTTTCCCGAGCCCATGACAGAACCCTTATATCCCCCCGTCACTGGTATTAGTGTGCACTAATAGAATTTTAGGTGAATAGTCCAGGTGGTGTTGTATCTTATGGCTGGTGATGGTACGTGCATATAACTGCCTTGGAGGTCCTCTCATGCTCTGTAACCCAACTGATGCGGGGGAGACGTTCTGCCTTTGTGTTCAGTAGGTTCCTGTCCTTGATGGGTGGATCCATGTCTCATATGATGCTGCCGTGGGCTCTGGAAAATCCCATTACCAGGAACTAATTTTCATATTGTTTCAAAATGCAGAATTTCAGAAATTCATGGGGAAAAAAAGCTTTGCTTTCCAAAACCCATAACTTTTGTTTCCCAGTCGATGGGGCCATGTGAGCACGTGTTTTTTTTGTTTTTTTGTTTGTGTTTTTTTCTCTCCAATAAGTACCTTGAGGGGTGTAGTTTCCAAAATGGGGTCACTTGTGGGGGGTTTCCACTGTTTAGGCACATCAGTGGCTCTGCAGACGTGACATGGGGTCCGCTCTCGATTCCAGACAACTTTGCATTGAAAACGTCAAACGGAACTCCTTCCCTTCCGAGCTCTGCCATGCACCCAAACTGTAGTTTCCCCCCACATGTGGAGTATTGGTATACTTTGCGCAACAAATTTTGGGGTCCATTTTTTTCATGTTACCGTTCTGAAAATAAAAAAAATTGGGTCCAAAGTTAAATGTTTATTTTTTTTCCTTCCACGTTGCTTCAGTTCCTGTGAAGCACCTGAAGAGTTAATAAACTTCTTGAATGTGGTTTTGAGCAGTTTTTAGAATAGTGTCACTTTGGGGTATTTTCTGTCATATAGACCCCTCAAAGTGACTTAAAATATGATTAAAAAATGGTTTGTAAATTTTGTTGTAAAAAAGAGAAATCTCCTTTAACCCTTATAACGTCCTAACAAAAAAAAGTCTTAAAAATGCTGCTGATGTAAAGTCGACATGTGGGAAATGTTCAGTATTCTGTGAGTTATACGGTACCTGATTTAAGGACATAAAACGAAGTCTGAAAATTGCAAAAAGGTCCCCAAATTTCCCATCCCCCTTAATAAATGCAAGTCATATCAAAGAAATGTTACCGCTATGATGAAGTACAATATGTCACAAGAATCGGAATCGGTGAGATCTGTTGACACTCCAGAGTTACGACCTCATAAAGTGACGGTGGTCAGCATTGTGAAATTTGGCCTGGTTATGGGGGTGAAAACAGGGGTGAGGGAGCTAAAGGGAATCTGTTGGCGGCTTATTTTCTATGTGATCTGATGGCACTGTGAGGTAGGGACAAAGACCCCAATTCCAGCGATGTATCACTTACCATATTTTGCGGACTATAAGACGCACCCCAAATTTTAGTAGGGAAAATAAGGAAAAAATGTTTTTCATAAATTTAGAGGTGAGCTTACCGGGGACGGATGCAGTAGAGCGGGGCAGGAGGCAGGGTCGCTGCTGCAGGAAGCTGGCGGTATCAGGAGTGGGTTGATTGATAAAACACTTTAGCAGCAAAACACAGCCTAGTCAGAGGCACATCACTGGAATCAGGCTCTCTGCTCCTACATTATTCTACTCTCAGATAACATGGCAAAAACCTGCTGACAGATTCCCTTTAAGTGTATTTTTTTATATTTTTCCTTAAATGGAAAACACCATTTTTAAGCAGGAAAGTGAAACCGGGTTGGTATTAAAGGGCCCCCTGTGTTAGTAGAGGACAATCTTTATTGCCAGTTAAGGTTGTAATTTTCACATTCTTAATATTTTGATAAGTCCTGGTTTATGGAATAAAAGAATGAATTTGGGCCAGAATTTTATATTCGGTCATTAATAAAGTCTAGAACCAAACTTCAAGCTTTTCATGCAGCTGTTTTTAGCCAAAGCCACTAGTTGATCAGGCAAGGAGAACTTTTTTTTTTCTGATTTGTATTTCCAGACTAATATTTATTTAATGGTTTGATCTCGAGCTGTGGCAACTTGGATGAACGATGCGTAGGAAAATCGATGTTGTTGAAGTCTAGCTAGGTCCACCAGGGTCTTCCCTGCCGTTATTTTGATAGTATTTAGCCATCGGGGTGCTGGTCGTTCCTGTTCACCTTGTTCCTTCTATTTTTCTGACCATGATGTCCTTCTCCTGTGATCGCCCTCTTCGTAGGATGTGTCCAGAGTAGACAAGTCGTAGCTTGGTGATCCTCGCTTCCAGTGACCTGACTTGCTTCATTTGTTCCAAAATTGATTTGTTTGTAGTATTGATAACATCCTTCTCCAGCGCCACATTTCGAAGGCGTCTGTTATTCTTCCAGCCTAATATAAATGGTGTACATTTCTTTATTATTATTTTTTTTTTATACTCCTAACAGAAAATTTCTGCAAGAATTCTGATGAAAACTTGATGGTATCGCTAAATTACACAGTAGAAGATCTCAAACAGCACTACTCGGGAGAAAACCTCATTACTGTTAATGTACAACAACCAGGACCTGACAGTACAGATCCATCATGTAAGCTCCATAATAATGAAGAAGCTTCCTCTGATCAATCCCAGATTGCTACAAGTACAAGACAGAAAGCGGATAAGAAGTTTCACTGCAATGAATGTGGAAAACAGTTTACAAAAAGCTCAAGTCTTTGTACGCACAGAAAAATTCACACGAAGCAGAAGCCAAACCCAGATCATGGAAAATGTTTTACAGATAAATCAAATCAAGGTCAAAATGAGAGAATCCGCGTACTGGAAAAGCCGTATCCATGTTTATTATGTGGGAAATATTTTACAACCAAACCAATACTTGTTAATCATCAAAAAATTCATACGGGAGAAAAGCCGTTTACCTGCTCAGATTGTGGGAAACGTTTTAGAAATAAATCACATCTTGTTAGACACGAGCGAACCCACACAGGAGAGAAGCCGTATTCATGTTCAATCTGTGGGAAATGTTTTACAGGTAAACCAAATCTTGTTATACATGAAAGAATTCACACAGGAGAGAAGCCGTATTCGTGTTCAATATGTGGGAAGTACTTTAGAGAGAAATCCAGTCTCTTTATACATAAGAGAAGTCACACAGGAGAGAAACCGTATTCTTGTTCACTCTGTGGGAAAAGCTTCCCAAAAAAATCATATCTGGTTAAACATGAGAGAATTCACACAGGGGAGAAGCCGCACTCATGTTCAGAATGTGGGAAATGCTTTACAAATAAGTCGGATCTTGTTAAACATGAGAGAATCCATACAGGAGAGAAGCCATACTCGTGTTCAGAATGTGGGAAATGCTTTACAGAAAAATCAAGTCTGGTTAAACATGAGAAAATTCACACAGGAGTGAAGCCGTATTCCTGTGCAGTGTGCGGTAAGTTCTTTACAGATAAATCAAATTATGTTAAGCATATGAGAAGTCACACAGGAGAGAAGCCGTACTCTTGTTCACTATGTGGGAAATGCTTTACGGATAAATCAAGTCTTGTGAAACATGACAGAAGTCATGCAGGAGAGAAGCTTTTTTGATGATCTGTATGTGGAAAATGTTTTTATAAGGAAATCCAATTTTTAACATTTCTCAAAGGATTCACATTGAAAAGAAACCATGTTCTTGTATGTAATGTGGGAAATACCAGCATGTATAAGTATATAAGGGAACAATAGAAATATCTCTCCGAGGATCTTTCTGAGGAGGTGGTGATGGCGAACTCAGTCGAGGGGTTCAAGAGAGGCCTGGATGTCTTCCTGGAGCAGAACAATATTGTATCTTACAATTATTAGGTTCTTTATAAAAAAAGAACAATTTTAATGTTTATTTTGTATTTTTTTTTTTCTTACAAATATGTTAAATATTTACACTTTTTTTATTAGAGGACTTGAACCTGCGATCACTTGGTCGCCTCTACAATTACTGCAGTGATGTAGAATTGCAGCCTTTGATTAAAGTGACCAATCCCCCGCCCGTGTCCGAATGCTTAAATACCGTTGTCACGATTGACTGTGGCATCTAAGAGGTTATATTTCTGCAGAAAAATCCAACTCACAGATGGAATCCAAAAAAAAGTGCATTTTATTATCCAAGGTACATGAAGCAACGATTAAAATTATGTGTTCACAAAAAAAGTGCTGGCATCTTTTGATGCGTTTCGAGCGACATCCTGTTGGTGACTCTTGAGGGACGCAGTTGGGGAACACTGCTTTAGAGCATGCAAGGTTCAAGTTGTTTAAGTTTTATGCTTTAATACAAAAAGGTACAGTGCTTACAATAAAAAGGGTATGAAAATATTGTAATAAAAAGACAGAAATATGCAAAAGTCGTAAAATAAACGGGAAAAAACTTACAGAAATATCTAACTTTGTAGTCTACTTTCTGCTCCCTGAGACGAGAGACAGTAAAACAGGTCAGAAGACAAGCCGGGTCACGTACCTAAAGGTCCAAGAACAGAACACTAAGACAGACAGGAACGGGAAGTCACGGGAACAAAGTAAAGGGGCAGAGGACGAGACACGGTATCAAGGGGTCAGCTGCTCTAGCCTGGGAGCATGAACTATCACTGACATTGGTCTGCAGGCCACAGCAGACTGAAATAGCCACACCGCACCCAGAACGAGGCAGAGAAGGTTAACCCCCGCATGACCAGACCGGTGAGAGATTAGCAAGAAGCAAACCCCGGCCTGGATCATGACATTAAGCTGGGGTACCATGAAAAGGCAATGTTCACACTAAAATGTCCTCCACTCATTGTTTCAACAGAAGTGTCCTAGGAAGATGATATGCAGACCACAATACCCCTTACTAGTTATTTGACCAGGGACATCGCGAGAGGGCAACGTTAATACTACAGTTTTACCCTTCGCCATGACAGCACCCACTGGAGAGATAGGGATCCGCCCCAAGGAACAGGAAACCTACAGAGACATAAAAGGGGGCGGTCCCCCTCTCCTCCTCAGTTTAGGTTTCCTGTTCCCAGGGGACAGGATCTCTGAAGACTACAGAAGATCTTACCTGGGCTAGGAGCATCCGCCTGTGCGGTTTCTGCGGGAACGGCAGGGGATGCAGTCCAGATGCAGCGTCGGGGGAGATTCCGTTAGACGGCTCCCCCCTCGTCTGGCCGGCATGTGGGATGGCTGAGTCCGGGGAGAGACGACGCCGATTCCGCAAGAGCAACGCTGCAGAGGTGCGGCCTTGAAGAGGCTCCAGACGCGAACCACCAGGTAAAGGGTCCGGGATCTGCGGCACAGCTGCAGCGGCAGCCGGTACACCGCTCCATAGCGCAGGCCGGGATAATGGCGGCCGCACATGCGTGGAGCGGTGTAAGAATCCCCAGAATGACCCGGAGGTAGAGGAGCACTTCCGGGTCACTCACACAGCGGTGGGGGAAAGCGCGGTTTCGCGCATGCGCAGTGCACCGCTGAGAAAGAAAGAAAAAAAAAAAAAGTTTACTGACCGGATCCTGGCCTATAAAAAGGGGGAAGTTGCAAACGCACAGGCGATGCAACATGTCGTCCCCAGGCAAGACTGTGGACCCAGCAGGTGAGCCAGCCAGCAGAAGGTCCTCAGATGCCAGCCACAGGAGTGAGACCAAGGATTCAAGATCCAGAAAGTCGCAGCCTCCTATTTCGGTACCGTACAGCTTCACTGGGTGAGTGTGATTTCCCCTCTGCCTATAAAGCTGACACCCTTTTCCACAAATGTCTTCTCCCAGGCCAAAAAGAGACAGAAATCTAAGCACAAGCAATGTGCGTTATGTGACGAGCCTCTCCCAGATTCCCACCCCAAAAAACTCTGCAATCAGTGTATGGCGGAAACAATGCAGAGTCCATCTATGTCGGTCACAGATATACGGGCCATAATTAGAGAGGAATTACAGGCCATCTCACAAGCCAGTACCCCCCCTAAAAAATTCGGGAAAGAAAAGGCTATATCCAGCTCTGAGTCCGAGGAGGAAGGCGTTATCCACTCAGACTCCTCGCAGGCGTCATCCTCTTCCTCAACACATTCCGACATTGAGGGTCGAGCTTGTTTTCCCCTTGATGGGGTGGACAACCTAGTAAAGTCCATCAGGAATACTATAGGTTGTGAGGATACAAAAGACGACCAAACTGCACAAGACATCATGTTTGCAGGGTTGGCGGAGAGGAAGAGAAGAGCATTCCCAGTAATTCCTGCGGTTAAGGCACTGATAAAGAGGGAGTGGGAGAAACAGGACCAGAGAGGTTTTCTCCCGTCAGCCTCCAAAAGGAAGTACCCCTTTAATGATGAGGAGTTAATTTCATGGACTAAAATCCCTAAGGTGGACGCTACAGTCGCCTCCACTTCAAAACAGTCAGCTCTACCAGTCGAGGATGCGGGCCTACTTTCTGATCCTCTAGATCGGAAGGCAGAATCGTCACTAAAACGATCATGGGAGGCTTCCACGGGCATATTTAAGCCATCAATTGCCAGCACGTGCACAGCTAGATCCATGCTCGTTTGGATTGATCAGCTGGATCAACAGATCGAACAGGGGGTCTCCAGACAAAAATTGCGGGATGCGATACCACTAATTAGAGGTGCAGCAGCATTCATGGCCGATGCTTCAGCTGACTCTTCGCCTTGCATCAAGATCAGCCGGTCTAATTAATAATGCCAGACGTGCGTTATGGATGAAGAGCTGGAAGGGGGATACGCAGTCAAAGGCTAAGATCTGCGCTATTCCGTGTGAGGGTGAGTTTTTGTTTGGGAAAGCATTAGACGAGATCCTCAAAAAAGCAAAAGAGAGGAAAAAAGCCTTCCCTGACCCCTCAATTCCTTTCTATAGGAAGACCTTTAGGAAGAGGCCGTTCGGGAAAAGAACACAAAATGAAAGATCGTCACGATGGGCCACAAGAGAGGGAAAACAGGGTGGCACTATGTTCAAAGGCCCCCCCTTCCGTAGAGACAACAAATTCTGAAACACCAGACACCCCAGTAGGGGGCAGGTTAAAATTTTTCTTTCCCCAATGGCGAAAAATCACGTCAAGTTCCTGGGTGCTAAATATTATTAAGGAAGGAATGAAAATAGAATTCCTCCAAATTCCCCATGATTCCTTTAACAGCCCTTTCCTCACCAGTGCAACAGAAGGCCCTTGAACTGGAAATTAGAAGTCTTATAGTTAAAAATGTTTTAGTTAGGGTGCCAAAGGGACAAGAGGGTAAAGGGTTCTACTCTCCGTTATTTTTAATCCCTAAACCCGATGGTTCATTTCGAACAATTATAAATCTTAAAAAACTCAATACGTTTATTAAAAATTATACGTTTAAAATGGAGTCTATTAGATCGGCCATTAAGCTCCTTTTTCCAAATTGTAGAATGGGCGGCATTGATTTAAAAGATGCCTACTACCATCTCCCTATCCATAGTAGGTATCAAAAATACTTAAGAGTGGCAGTAACTCTTGAGGGGGAGATTCATCATTTCCAGTATACAGCCATGCCCTTCGGTCTCTCCACGGCACCCAGGATCTTCACGAAGGTAATGTTAGAAGTAATGGCCTACGAGACACATTAATCATTCCCTACTTAGATGATTTTTTAGTTGTAGGAAATTCATCCCTTCAGTGTGCGGAACGATTAGCTGACACTGTCTCGTCCTTAGAAAGCCTGGGCTGGATCGTCAACTATAAAAAATCCAGACTCATCCCACTTTCTCTTCAGACATTTTTGGGATTTAATCTAGATTCCATAAAGCAAAAATGTCTACTTCCCCAAGAAAAAATATCTCTTATAGAGGGTAAAGTTGTGGCGGCCATTCACAAATCTCAAATGTCCCTGAGAGCAGGAATGTCCTTGCTAGGATCCCTCTCCTCCTGTACTCCAGCCGTTCAGTGGGCACAACTTCATACCCGAACATTACAACATCAGATACTTCGGGAACAGAGAAAATTTCTGGGGCACCTTGAATCGAAAATAACTTTATCCGAGAAAGTCTTATCCTCCTTAGAATGGTGGCTAAATAAAGACAACCTAGCGGGGGGTGTCCCTTGGGTAATATCACCATCCCACACGATAACTACGGACGCTAGTCCCCACGGGTGGGGCGCACACATGGGAGATAAATTCTGCCAGGGAACCTGGGATAAGAATGAGGATTTATATTCATCAAACCTGAAAGAATTGAATGCGGTAAACTATGCACTGCGTCAATTTCTCCCACAGCTACGAGGAAGCCACGTCAGAATCTGTTCAGACAACACTACGACAGTGGCGTATTTAAACAAACAAGGCGGCACAAGATCAGACGCTCTAATGTCTTCCGCAAACAGTACCTTAATCCTGGCCGAAAAGCATCTGTTGTCCCTCTCGGCAGTCCACATCAAAGGAGAGGACAATCAACAAGCGGACTTTCTAAGTCGACACACTCTTCACCAAGGAGAATGGTGTCTCAATCCTCACATTTTCCACAAGATAACATTGTTATGGGGCAAACCCCAAATAGACCTGTTCGCTACAAAACAAAACAAACAAGTCCACAAATTCGCATCTCGGTCCCGTGCAGATCACCCGGACATTCTAGATGCTCTTCAAACACCATGGCAATTCAAGCTGGCGTATGCTTTCCCTCCGATAATTCTGCTTCCACAAGTAATACGGAAAATCAGGGAAGAGCAGGCCAGGATAATACTGATAGCGCCATTCTGGCCCAAGAGACCATGGTTCTCGTGCCTGCGGTCAATGTCGGTGACGGATCCTTGGGTCCTTCCCTCAATCCCAAACCTTCTCTCTCAGGGACCTTTCTTCCACCCTCAGGTGGACAGCCTCCACCTGACGGCCTGGAATTTGAAAGGCAGATATTAAATTCCAGGGGGTTTTCAAAGGGCCTAATTGATACACTCCTGCTTAGCAGGAAACCATCTACGACAAAAATTTACACCAAAGTATGGAAGAAATTTCTACAGTTCCATACTAGTTCAAACCCCTCTGAAGTCCCAATAAAATCTATATTAGAATTTCTACAGAAAGGGAAAGAGTTAGGTCTGTCAGTTAACACATTAAAGGTCCAGGTGTCTGCTCTGGGTGCCCTCTATGGCCATAATATTGCTGGTAATAAATGGGTATCCCGCTTCATCACGGCCTGTGAACGAGTTACTCCTATCCACATACCTAGAATAGCTCCGTGGGATCTAAACCTAGTCTTAGACTCTCTAACAGAATCTCCGTTTGAGCCTATAGACACAGCATCTTTAAAACACTTGTCGTTAAAAACAGCCTTCTTAGTAGCCTTAACATCGGCTAGAAGAGTCAGCGACATTCAGGCCTTGTCGATAGATCAACCTTACCTTCTCACATTTCATGACAGACTAATCTTAAAACCGGACCCCCTATACCTTCCTAAGGTAGCAGGGAAGTTCCACAGGTCACAGGAGATACATCTTCCTACTTTCTTTAAAGACCCCTCTACTCCTGAAGAACAAAAATTCCATACTCTAGACGTCAGGAGAGTAGTTTTGCAATATATTGAGAAAACTAGTAGTTGGAGGCAGAGTAGGGCTCTGTTCATATCCTTCCAGGGCAAAAAGAAAGGATATGGAGTCACAAGAGCAACATTATCCAGGTGGATAAGAGACGCTATCCGGTTGGCCTATTCCATGAAAAATGAAGAACCTCCGGAGGGCATCAAAGCACATTCCACCAGAGCCATGGCTTCTTCCTGGGCCGAAAAAGGGAACGTGCCAATCGAGGATATATGTAAGGCTGCAACATGGTTGGCTCCTTCCACTTTCTATAATCACTACAGGCTCGACCTGTCTTCCGACTCTGACCTACACTTTGGCAGGACTATCCTCAGCACGGTGGTCCCCCCCTAGGTGTTGGTCTCTGGAAATCTCTCCAGTGGGTGCTGTCATGGCGAAGGGTAAATAGCCGGATTACTTACGGTAATGCTCTTTTAATGAGTCCATGACAGCACCCAGTCACATCCCTCCCTAATAAAAGCCATAGTAATTACTTCTATGAAGTTTATATTCTGATGATACATTGTGATGATTGACTAACACTGGCGGTCCTCCGGGTACTCTGAAATTAAACTGAGGAGGAGAGGGGGACCGCCCCCTTTTATGTCTCTGTAGGTTTCCTGTTCCTTGGGGCGGATCCCTATCTCTCCAGTGGGTGCTGTCATGGACTCATTAAAAGAGCATTACCGTAAGTAATCCGGCTAATCCTTCACCCATCATGTGAGGGAGAAAGCAGTGCTATATGATGAAATGGAGAAGCTCTGGGACAGAGAGAGCAAAAGACTAATAATGAAACATAAGATCTTCCTTTCATATAAAAGATGCCCGTATTCTCTTTTTGGTGAACACACAATTTTAATCTTTGCCTCATGTACCTTGGATAATAAAATGCACTTTTTTTGGATTTCATCTGTGAGCTGTTGCACCCTGCCCAGGTGCTCTCCGTTCTCCAGAAGTGTGGAATCGCAGGTGGTGAGCTGGATTTTCTTCTGTTACATTTCTGCACCTTCTTCATACGAGTGGTGTGTACATGTATGGCGGATGTTGCCAAGGGGTTAAACAGTCCGGCCTGAGACAATTACTAATTTTAGGAAACTTTTCAACTTTTAGAAGGTTTTCTTAGGTCTTTCACCATCTTGTAGGCGTCCGCTCTGGATCTAGAGAAGGTAATAACACACTTCTACAAAAGCAAGAAAACCAAATATCCGAGGTTTAAATAGGACGCGATCCTCCTGTGTTCTCTCTGCCAGTATTCACATGTTGGGGAATAGGTACAAGGAAACCTAAAGCTGCGGGATTTTATTTTAGTTTTTATGTGAAAAAAAACTCTTGTTCTGTGGATGGTAACAAATCGATCCACTAGTGTTCCTTTACAGCGATTGTCCCACAGCCGAACACTTTGTGTTTCTTGTTTTTAATGAATAAATTGCTTTTCTCTCTCTCGCTGTGTAAATCCTTTTTGTTAGTTTCCATTATAGTTTTTGTGCTTTTTCAGTGTTACCAGATGGACAGCACTCTCGTTTAAAATGGCACCAACTTACCAACCTGTCCCTCCTCCATTATCTCAGTGCTGAGAGTGTGATCACCTTTCTAGGCCTCCTGAAGATGAGGTCCACAGCCAGTCCCACGAAATGTCGTCAAATTTCTAAAGAGACAAATAGTTTGTAGTTTTATTAAAATCGACGGCTACATGTGTCGTGCGAGATCATAGTATTGCATACCGACATTGCAACTAATTCTTATGGTTTTGCATTGAGCTCTACATTTGCAGATGTTTCCAAACGAGTTGGATTTTTTGTCACCTGTTCCAACTTACTTGGGACTACAGTGCAAGTCATATGCGACCTTTTCTTTGCAGCTAAATCCAGTCTAATATAGCCGTGCGTCTGCAAGTTGTACGGATGTTTGCTCGATTTGTCTTAGAATTGGTCTAACTAGTTGAGATGAATGCAGCACAGTTTTCATACTAGACCTGACAGTAGACCTACAGGGTTCCAAATTCTGACTAAGGCTGAACAGCGACGTGTCCCGTGGCCAAAAATGTGCACGATTTGCTGTCTTGTGACTGTCTTACAGGTGTGATTTGACCAAATTGCAGAGAAGTTGCACACGAGTCAAGCCGCATGTGACCTGCATTGACGTCTATGGCTGAGGTGAGTCCCGTGAGCGACAGAAAATCCAACTCTTTGGAAACATTTGCAATACTTAGGTCACACGTTTCCATGCCACAGTGGACAATAGTTACATGGTATGCCGCAATGTGACACTGCATTTTCAGTGTCGCATGAGATGTCGCCGTGTAGCCTGAGAAGTGATGGGGTGATAGAGTGCGATGTGTTTAACACCATTAAAGGGGTCGTCCACTACCAGGACAAACCGTTCTTGTTCTAAATGTTTGGCCCCAATAAAATTAAAAAAGCCTATACTCTCCTCCCGTGCCAGCACAGTTCCAGCAGTGTCGGCACTCGCATTCCCGAGAATTCCATGGGGTTGTTTGACACATGGTGCTCAGTGCCCAATCAGCGCTGGTTTCACTGTCCGCACTTTTGTGCGAATTGAACATAAAAAGATAAGCTGCAGCCCTGAATTTAAAACGTTTGAGCGCTGGGACAGTGACACCAGTACTGATTGGGCACCACGTGTTATACAACCACATGGAGGCCCTGGGAACGCGAATGCTGACACCGCTAGAACGGTGCCGGCACGAGAGGCGAGTATAGGCTTTTTTATTTTATCGGGGTCAAACATTTAGATCAAGAATGAGTTGTCCTCGTAGTGGTTGCTATTAGTTGCTACCAATGCACCTGTTTACAGTAGTCTTTAGTTGGCCTTAGGGTATGTTTCCACGGTCAGTAAACGCTGCTTGTTTGACGCTACGCAGAGCTGCAGCGTCAAACAAGCAGCGTCCAGATGTTCCAGCATAGTGGAGGGGATTTTATGAAATCCCGTCTCCACTATGCGTGGAAACCCGCACGCGGCGGCCCTGCGACTCCGGACATGCTGCGCGTCTTTTCAGATCGCAGCATGTCCGTACACCTTGCGGGGACGCAGCGTCCCCGCAAGGCATATCACAGGGCGCTATGGGAGAGAGCGATCATCCCGGATGTGAAGAGTTAACACATCCGGCATCATCGCGTCCCAGAAGGGGGCGGGGCTTAGCGCCGAGCGGCTTTGCCGCTGGCCATCCTGACCGTGGAAACATACCCTTATTCTCCAGAGCACTTCAGAATAGGATTGTACTTGCCAGTAGAGCCAAAATCTGTGCCCCCACTCAATTTGTAGAAGGGGTATGGAGGAAGGCTGTGATAGGTGTGTAATTATGTAAGTGATATTCTTCAGAAAGGTTTATTCTACAGTTATGCTGTGGTCTACAGCAGGCACACACAACCTTTTGACCTTTTTTCTTTTATAATAAAAAAAAAAAATTTACACACACCTTTAAAAGGGAGTTTGTAAAGTTTTGACGTTTTCTCTAGGAACGGGGATATACTGGTCGCTGGGGTCTACCCGTTGGGTGCACACTAATCCCAAGAAGCAGGGTTCTAAAGAGCCCCCGGTGAATGTGCAAATGATCCACCATCACTCCATTCATTTGGGGATCTTCAGATCTCTGCATCATTGGGGGATCTTAGTGCTAATGCTCCCAGCGTTTGTGAAGGTATACCCTATCATAACTTTGAAATTTGAGCTAACCCCTTTAAAGAGATTGTTCGGGATTTATATTTGCTTTTGCAATAGTTTGGAGACACAGAAAATAATTCACCATAATGAGGTATTGGTAGGATGCTCTACGACTGTGGTTTATACGTCACTTAGAAGACGCGGAGGCTGCGGTTTATACGTCACCTAGGAGACCCGGAGGCTGACGTTTATACGTCACCTAGGAGACCCGGAGGCTGACGTTTATACGTCACCTAGGAGACCCGGAGGCTGACGTTTATACATCACCTAGGAGACCCGGAGGCTGCCGTTTATACGTCACCTAGAAGACCCGTAGGCTGCCGTTTATGCATTACCTAGGAGACCCAGAGGCTGCTGTTTATACGTCACCTAGGAGACCCGGAGGCTGCCGTTTATACGTCACCTAGGAGACCCGGAGGCTGCCGTTTATACGTCACTTCGGGGACCCAGAGGCTGCTGTTTATACGTCACCTAGGAGACCTGGAGGCTGCCGTTTATACGTCACCTAGGAGACCCGGAGGCTGCAGTTTATGCATTACCTAGGAGACCCAGAGGCTGCCGTTTATACATCACCTAGGAAACGCGGAGGCTGCCGTTTATACGTCACTTCGGGGACCCGGAGGCTGCCGTTTATACGTCACTTCGGGGACCCGGAGGCTGCCATTTATACATCATCTAGCAGACCTGTAGGCTGCCGTTTATACGTCACCTAGGAGACCCGGAGGCTGCAGGTTATAAATCACGTGGCAAATGGAAGCAGTCTGCTCGCCTAGGTACAGTCTTGTCATGGCTGAAAGTGTTTACACTCTTGAAATTGTTCCAGAAAATGAAGTACGTGTGTCAGAAGATTATTGCAATTACACATGTTTTGTTATACACAAGTTTATTTCCTTTTTTGTGTATTAGAACAGAGAAAAACAGAAGGGAAAAAAAAACTAATTGGACATAATTTCACACACAACCCCAAAAAATTGGCCAGACAAAATTGTTGGCAACTTTCCAAAATTGTGGGTAAACAGCTTTGCTTCAAGTATGTGATGCTCGTTCAAACTCACCTGTGGCAAGTAACAGGTGTGGGCAATATGGGAAATGGAATTCACGCCTGAAACCAGATAAAAAGGGGAGAAGTTGATTCAATAATTGCATTGTGTGTTTGTATGTGCAACACTAAACATGGAGAACAGAGAGAGGAGAAGAGAACTGTCTGTGGACTTGAGAACACAAATTGGTGAAAAATATCAAGAACAAGGTTACGTCCATCTCCAGAGAACTTGATATGGAGTTGTGCATGGTGCATAACATAATCAAGATGTTTACATGGTCCTGCAGCTAATCTCACTAGACATGGAGGGCAGAAAAATACTGATGAAAGGTTGAAGCGCAGGATAGTCTGGATGGTGGATAAGCAGTCCCAATCAAGTTGCAAATAAATCCAGACTGTCCTGCAGGCTCAGGGTGCATCAGTGTCGGCATGCAGCATCCTGTGAATTAAATGAAATGCTATGGCAGGAGGACTCCACTGCTGACACAAAGACATAAAAAATCTAGACTGCAGTTTTCTAAAGGGCCCGACGTACTGAAGCATGTTATGAAATAAATGCACAACGGGGGCAGCGGATGCAGTTTTTCAACACATCCACTGCCCCATTGTAATGTCCGGGGAGGAGGGGGTGGAGTTTCGGCCGTGCATGTGCGGTCGAAAATTGCGGACGCGACACAGAAAAAAAGTTACATGGAACTTTTTTTGTGCTGACGGTCCGCCAAAACACGACGCATCCGTCGCACGACGGATGCGACGTGTGGCAATCCGTCGCTAATGCAAGTCTATGGAGAAAAAACGCATGCTGCGGGCAACTTTGCAGGATGCGTTTTTTCTCCAAAACGACGCATTGCGACGTACGTCACACAACGCAAGTGTGAAAGTAGCCTATGCAAAAATCCTTCTGGGAAAGCGTCTTGTGGACAGATGAAACCACGATAGAGCTTTTTGGTAAAGCACATCATTCTACTGTTTACCGAAAACAGAATGAGGCTTAAAAGGAAAAGAGCACAGTACATACAGTCAAATATGGTGGAGGGTCAAAGATGTTTTGGGGTGGTTTTACAACCTCTGGCACAGGGTACCTTGACTGTGCAAGGCATCATTAAATCTGAAAATTACGAAAGGATTTTGGGTGGCAATGTAGTACTCAGTGTCAGAAAGCTGAGTTTGTGTCCTAGGTCATGGGTTTTCCAGCAGGACAATGAACCCAAACATACAGAAACCCCCAGAAATGGATGTAAACAAAGCGCTGGAGAGTTCTGAAGAGGCAGCAATGAGTTCGGATCTAAATCCCATTGATCACCTGTGGAGAAATCTTAAAATTGCTGTTGGGAGAAGGCGCCTTCACATAGAGACCTGGAGCAGTTTACAGAAGACTGGTTCAAGATTCCAGCTGAGAGGTGTAAGAGGCTTGTTGGTGGTTAAAGGAAGCGATTGATTGCAGTTATTTATTCCAAAGAGTGCAACAAAATATTAAGCCGAGGGTGCCAACAATTTTGTCTGGCCCATTTTTGGATTGTGTGTAAAATTATGTCCAGTTTGCCTTTTCTTTTTTTGTGTGTTGTTCCAATACACATACACAATAAATATGTATATAAGAAAACCAATAATTGCAATAATGCTCTGGGAGAAATGCTTCATTTTCTGGAACAATTTAAAGGGTGCCAACACTTTTGGCCATGACTGTATATATTAATGTTTGGGACTTGGATCTGGTTTCTTAGAATTCTGGAAACCTGTTCTCCTGAATATCACATGGGATACACTAAGACTGCGGGATGCAGCCAGGCCCCAAAGTGCTGGTTGGGTGATTTGAGGTCCCTGTCCTTCTGGGGTGCACTCATAAAATGCTGGGCAGCCCACCTGATCTGATAATATGGCCGTCGGCAATAGGTTGTAAGCCAGACACTATACATCATATGTACAAACCCTGGCAAAAATTATGGAATCACCGGCCTTGGAGGATGTTCATTCAGTTGTTTAATTTTGTAGAAAAAAATAAAAATCACAGACATGGCACAAAACTAAAGTCATTTCAAATGGCAACTTTCTGGCTTTAAGAAACACTAAAAGAAATCAAGAATAAAAAATGTGGTAGTCAGCAATGGTTACTTTTTTTAACCAAGCATAGGGAAAAAATTATGGAATCACTCAATTCTGAGGGAAAAATTATGGAATCATGAAAAACAAACAACAAAACCCTCCAACACATCACTAGTATTTTGTTGCACCCTGGAATCACCCTGTAAATTTTCATACGCAAAACTAACACCTGCATCAAATTAGATCTGCTCGTTAGTCTGCATCTAAAAAGGAGTGATCACACCTTGGAGAGCTGTTGCACCAAGTGGACTGACATGAATCATGGTGCCAACACGAGAGGTGTCAATTGAAACAGTGGAGAGGATTATCAAACTCTTAACAGAGGGTAAATCATCACACAATGTTGCAAAAAATGTTGGTTGTTCACAGTCAGCTGTGTCTAAAATCTGGACCAAATACAAACCAAATGGGAAGGTTGTTAAAGGCAAACATACTGGTAGACCAAGGAAGACATCAAAGTGTCAAGACCGGAAACGTAAAGCAATATGTCTCCAAAACAGGAAATGCACAACAAAACAAATGAGGAACGAATGAGAGGAAACTGGAGTCAATGTCTGTGACCGAACTGTAACAAATCGCTTAAAGGAAATGGGATTTACATACAGAAAAGCTAAACGAAAGCCATCATTAACACCTAAACAGAAAAAAACAAGGTTACAATGGGCTGAGGAAAAGCAATCGTGGACTGTGGATGACTGGATGAAAGTCGTATTCAATGATGAATCACAAATCTGCATTGGGCAAGGTGATGATGCTGGAACTTCTGTTTGGTGCCGTTCCAATGAGATTTATAAAGATGACTGCCTGAAGAGAACATGCAAATTTCCACAGACATTGATGATATGGGGCTGCATGTCAGGTAAAGGCACTGGGGAGATGGCTGTCATTACATCTTCAATAAATGCACAAGTTTATGTTGATATTTTGGACACTTTTCTTATCCCATCAATTGAAAGGATGTTTGGGGATGATGAAATCATTTTCAAGATGATAATGCATCCTGCCATAGAGCAAAATCTGTGCAAACATTCCTTGAAAATAGACACATAAGGTCAATGTCATGGCCTGCAAATAGTCCGGATCTCAATCCAACTGAAAATCTTTGGTGGAAGTTGAAGAAAATGGTCGATGACAAGGCTCCAACCTGCAAAGCTGATCTGGCCACAGCAGTCAGAGAAAGATGGAGCCAGACTGATGGAGAGTCCTGTGTGACCCTCATTAAGTCCAGGCCTCAGAGACTGCAAGCTGTAAGAAAAGCCAGAGGTGGTGCCACAAAATACTAGTGATGTGTTGGAGGGTTTTGTTGTTTGTTTTTCATGATTCCATAATTTTTCCTTCAGAATTGAGTGATTCCATAATTTTTCCCCTATGCTTGGTTAAAAAAGTAACCATTACTGACTACCACATTTATTGTTCTTGATTTCTTTTAGTGTTTCTTAAAGCCAGAAAGTTGCCATTTGTAAAGACTTTAGTTTTGTGTCATGTCTGTGATCGGCTTTTTTTCTACAAAATTAAACTGAATGAACATCCTCCGAGGCCGGTGATTCCACAATTTTTGCCAGGGGTTGTACCTGTGTGACAGGCGTCCCATACAAAACTCATCTGTGTGCATGTTTAATACTAGGCAGCCGCCCCTCCATGAGTCGGTAGGTTTGTGAGTGGCTATTTGCATCAGTATTTTGCACCAGTGCTGCCCCTGCCTTTATCATGGGGGTCTACTGCATAATGCTAGTGCCATTGGTAAGGCTCTTTTTTTACTTTGATGTCTATTTTAATTTTTGTCCTTTTTCTGTGAGCCAATTCACTAAAACTGCTGTATATATGTAAAATAGCATACATTAAGACTGCTATGTGCATCACATAGGAGACGCTGAAGCTGCTGTATATACATCACATAGGAGACACTGAAGCTTCTGTATATACATGACATAGGAGACGCTGAAGCTGCTGTATATACATGACATAGGAGACACTGAAGCTGCTGTATACACATGACATAGGAGATACTGAAGCTGCTGTGTGTACATCACATAGGAGACAATGAGGGCTGCTGTATATACATCACATAGGAGACCCTGAGACTGCTGTATATACATCACATAGGTGCCATCTCACCAAACATGCTCAGACTAAAGGTAAGTGGCCGGAGTAACTAAGAGATCCATTAGATAAAAGCAATACATCTTTATTGGGAAGAAATATACAAACATAGTAACAGCAGAAGGGCTAGAAAAGGGGACGCGTCTGAATCCTGACAAAATATATCTCTCCTATGAATAAAATATCAACTATGGGTTGCTATGTAGATAGTCATGTGATTCCCCTCCCCGGGTGAACAATACAACCAACAGCCCAAGTATATACCCAAGGAAATAGCCCATGCAATCTTAGGGTATACAGGGAATACAATTCCAACGGTGTAGACCGGCGCCAAATAAATCCGCCAGTACTATGGCTAGCCTAGAGTAAGGGTCCTAGATAACATAATATTCTCAGAATATGGAAAGGTCTAGCAGACTAAGAATACATCATATGTAGGACCTATAAACGTCCATGAAGGATCATACGATCAAATAAATAATATAGAATAACACATTTTATTTAAATCTTAAAAACATAATACAAAACAATACATAAAATATTGTGAATTAATTAAAAAGGGAAAAAAGTGGTAACAGAAACTATCAGCAGGCAATGGCATTCTCATATATCAGTTATTGCTGGCCTTTGTAGATGTAGGTACCTCTATCTACCATAAAGTCAACAACTAACATGACTTCCACATACATACCTGCTGGCTCATAGTCTACAGTCAAAAAGTAGAAGCGCGAAAATGCACCATTCAAAATCGAGCCTAGATAGACGCAGATGCTGGTATGTGGGGTCAGATAAAGTGTCTATTACCTGTGGCCATGATAGAGAACTCTGTGCTGCTGCTGGCACCTCGACGCGCGTTTCACCGCCTCTACAGTATCGTCAGTGCTTCTGGATCGCTGGACATGTACTCAGTCTAATAGACTTATTCTTACCAAGATAACATTAACAAAGAAAAAATGGTGTTAAAATCCAATGCATTTATTTAAAAATCTTTTAAAAATTGATGTCAGAAAAAGGTCCACAGAGTAAGATATGCGGCAATGCGTTTCAAACGCTCAAAGGCATCCTTTCTCAAAGCTAAACATAAAAGGTCCGATAGAGGTTGTATACAATATGTGGCCAATAGGAAAATCGATTCCAAATCACATTTAATATGCAAATAACCTTAAAATTATATATACAAACAAAAAAAAACGAGAGTGAAATGATACCAATATGCACAACACAACACAATTTGCAAAATAATGTTAATAATGAAACCTGGTTTCTTTGTGGCGATTTAGTCCAGATGGTTCCCAGGTAAAAGATGCAGAAAGCCTCTCCGGTCATTAGCGGTCTCTTGGTATGTCCTCCGCTCGGGGAGTTCGCTATTCGCTCTACTCCAGGTATCTTAAACTAATCCGTGCGTCTTTAGTGACAATAAAATGCTCAGATGCAAATAAAATGGCGCGATTAGAACTGGAAAGAGAAACAATATCAGTTATGTGTCCAGAGATTCTGACCTTTCAATCCTGTGTGGTGCGACCGATGTAAATCACAATGCACTTAATCAGATATACGACATTCCTGGAGTTACAATTTATATACAGCTGAATTCTGTGATGTTTTATTATTATTATTGAGAGAATGTGTCACTACAGAGCGTTTGCATGGTCTACACCTCAAGCCCCTGCGCCCAAGAAAACAGGATAATGTAACCAAGTTTTATGCCTGTTGACAGGATTAAAAAAACTCGGAGAAATATTGTTTCCCGGCAAATCAGCTCCTTTGGCAACTTTGAGGCAACCTGGTTCTAATATGGGTGACAAGGTGGCTTCCTTCTATAATAGAGGAACAGGCTTTTGTATTATTGATTTTGTTTTAGAAAATTGAGGACTAAAATGAATGGAAAGAACTAATTTATTTCCCATAGAAGATTTTACTTTGTGAGTAATAAGATCCTGCCTGTTTTTATTTTGTACAATATGTAAAGCCCTATTTAGAGTCCATTGAGGATAACACCTTTTACCATTTTAATTTATCCCATCGCCTCCTCTTCTCTTCCAAATTGACGACATTGCTGCAATTCCTGGTGATGGGCGGCAATTCACTGAGCAGTATTGATTTGATTGTGTTGAGGATGGCTACTTTTAACATGCAAAAAGGTATTACCTGATAAGGGCTTGGAAAATGTAGATGTGACATGTATACCTTCCAATTGTAGGTCCAAGAATGACCTAGAAGACAAATTAGTGGTGTATGTGAAAAAAAGATTACAATGGTTAGAGTTGAGATACTGAATGAATTCTGGTATGGCAGATACATCATTGGACCAGATGAAAAGTGTGTCATCAATGTATCTGCCATACCTGAAAATATATGACAGAAATGAATTACCATCCATATACAGATATTTCTCTTCTCAATAAGACCTCAAAAGACAGGCGAGCGACGGTGTTTCCCCCTATTGACACTCACAAATATTTGTAACTCATAAAGACGTGAATAACCTGGATCATAAATAGACACAAATCTGGTGAATAATCACAATATTTCATTAACTTCTAGACCCTCAATAGCCAGATCTTGAGGGATTGATGTGCATAAGACTTCTTTTCGATTTTTTTTTTTTTTTGCTTCACTGCAAGAAGTTGGTCACTTCCCAGTGAGAAGTACACGTGGCAGCCTTAATGCAGAAATGGCATCATTAGTCCATAGACAATATTACCTGCGATGCCAATTGTCTGGGGGCAGCTGGGAGGGATTATTTGGCGGTCAGTACATTTATAAATGAGAGGTGGACGTGTACCCCATTGTACTCTCGCACATTTTATATTTTATTCCACATTTATCACACTTGCAGGGAGAGAACTGGCGGATAGAAAGGCGCTGCGTCAAACTTATACGGAGCTCGTCAGCTGCCACATGTTAGTCACATATACGAATCCAAAAGTGAATGTTTTAGGAGGGAAATTAAGGGTCTCAATTTATTAGGAAGATCATAGTCGGGGTCCTTTCTTGGAACATGCATAAATCTCATCAGGGCTTCATAATGAGATCAGTCCATGACAGCTGCAAGTACAAATAACAAAAGACTGGCACTTCCACATCAGGAAACTTGTGTGCACAGCAGCCAACCACAAGGTGACCTCCGGTTTAAGGCTTTAGTCTTAGAGATATGTTCCCAGCAAAACCAGAGATCGCATTGCCTTTGGCTGCTGGGCATGCATGAATTGGCCAAATTACGTGCTAGCTACTGAGCTTGCTGGACAGCTCCTTGCTAGATCAGACACTAGTAGCAGTGTTGTTCCTGATTGGCTCCACCCTGTGATCTCCTGATTGAGAACTCTTCTTAAACCTGGCACTGCACTTCCTTCATTGCGACATTATTGAGCTCCCGGCCCTTAGTCTAGCTTCTGCCCTGCTGCTTATCCTCAAGATCCTCCTGCTGCTCCGTGTACCGACCTCTGGCTATAGCCTGACTGCACAACCTGCCGCTCATTCTGGCCACTCTCTATATATCCACCCCTCCCTTCTCCCCTCTCCCATGTTTAAAATGAGGCTCTACTGACATTTCTTAGGCTACTTTCACACTAGCGTTAACTGCAATCCGTCACAATGCGTCGTTTTGCAGAAAAAACGCATCCTGCAAAAGTGCTTGCAGGATGCGTTTTTTCTCCATTGACTAACATTAGCGACGGATTGCCACACGTCGCAACCGTCGTGAGACGGTTGCGCCATGTTGTGGCGGTCCGCCGGAGCAAAAAACGTTACATGTAACGTTTTTTGCTCCCGACGGTCCGCTTTTTCCGACCGCGCATGCGCGGCCGGAACTCCGCCCCCACCTCCCCGCACCTCACAATGGGGCAGCGGATGCGCTGGAAAAATGCATCCGCTGCCCCCGTTGTGGGGCGGAGACAACGCTAGCGTCGGTGACCTCGGCCCGACGCACTGCGACGGGCCGAGCCCGACGCTAGTGTGAAAGTAGCCTTATCCACTCCAAACCAGCCACTACCGCCTTGCAGCACTCAAAACGTTCATACAAATCATCCCACCACCTGCTCTTTCTGTTTTTTCTCATTTTACTAGTTGCAGGCGACATCTCCCCTAACCCTGGGCTTCCCTCCACCAGCATACATTACTCTCCTCCAGCTACATATAGAAACCCTGCTAATCTTATTAACATTCAGTGCATGCCTTCTCATATCGCTTTCCACTGTGCTCTCTGGAATGCACGGTCTGTGTGCAACAAACTAACTTATATTCACGATCTTTTCCTCTCTAATTCCCTTAACCTTCTGGCTATTACAGAAACCTGGATCCAGCATTCAGACACCACCGCTGCTGCCGCTCTCTCGTTTGGTGGGCTGAAATTTTCACATACCAACAGACCTGAAAACAGACAGGGTGTGGTCAATCTCCACACATCTTTAGCCCCCATCTCCCCCCTCTCCTGTCCAGACTTAGCATTGTCACACTTCAATAATACACTGAAGAATGCCCTGGATGAAGCAGCACCTTCTACACGCAGAAAGACCCGACACAGAGAACTGCAGCCCTGGCACACTATCCAAACACGCTTTCTGCAGCGTTGCTCAAGGTGTGCAGAGCGGCAGTGGAGAAAGTCTCTCTTAGCAGAAGACATCATCCACTATAAGTTCTTGCTCAAAACCTATAACTCTGCCCTTTATCTGGCCAAACAATCCTACTTCACCACCCTCATCACCTCACTATCCAACAACCCAAAATTACTTTTTGAAACCTTAAACTCCCTCTTGAAACCTAAAGTACAGGCCCCCATCACCAATCTCAGTGGTGAGGATCTGACCACTTACTTCCTAGAAAAAATCAACCACATCCATCAGGATATCTCAGCCCAATCTCCTCAGTGCCTGGATCCCGTTCCCTGCCGCACCTCAAGCTCACTAGACATCTTTGAGCCTGTCTCAGAAGAAGAAGTTTCCAAGCTCCTCGCTTCTGCTCGGCCTACAACCTGCAACAGTGACCCCATTCCTTCACCTCTACTGCAGTCTCTCTCACCAGTGGTCACCACTCACCTGACTAAAATATTTAACCTCTCTCTTTCTTCAGGTATCTTTCCCTCCTCATTTAAACATTCCATCATAACCCCTTTACTTAAAAAGCCATCCCTGGACCAGAACTGTACTGCTAACTACAGACCTGTCTCTAACCTTTCCTTCATCTTTAAACTCCTGGAACACTTGGTCCACTCCAGTCTAATCCGCTATCTCTCGGAAAACTCTCTTCTCGACCCTTTACAATCTGGTTTCCGCTCTTTACACTCCACTGTAACTGCCCTTACTAAAGTCTCTAATGATCTAATAACAGTTAAATCCAAAGGTCATTGCTCTCTGCTGATTCTCCTGGATCTATCTGCCGCATTTGATACTGTGGATCACCAGCTCCTTCTCACTATGCTCCGCTCCATAGGCCTCAAGGACACAGCCCTCTCCTGGTCCTCCTACCTCTCTGACCGTTCCTTCACTGTATCTTTCGCCGGCTCCTCTTCCTCTCCTCGTCCCCTTACTATCGGGGTACCGCAGGGCTCAGTCCTAGACCCCCTCCTCTTCTCTCTATACACGGCCCCTATTGGGCAAACAATCAGCAGATTTGGGTTCCAGTATCATCTCTATGCTGACGACACCCAATTATACACTTCTTCCCCCGACATCACCCCTACCCTAATTCAAAATACCAAGGATTGTCTGTCTGCTGTCTCTAACATCAGGTCCTCCCTCTATCTGAAACTAAATCTCTCCAAAACGGAACTTCTTGTGTTTCTCCCTTCTACTAACCTCACTCTACCCAACATCGACATTACCCTGGAGGGTTCAACCATAACTCCCAAGCAGCATGCCGGCTGTCTTGGGTCATATTTGACTCCGAACTTTCCTTTACTCCCTATATCCGATCACCCACTCCTCTTGTCACCTGAATCTTAAAAACATCTCCAGAATCCGACCTTTTCTCACTGTTGAAACTGCTAAGACTCTTACTGTCGCTCTTATTCATTCCCGTCTGGACTACTGCAACTCTCTTCTGATCGGTCTCCCTCTTACCAAACTTTCTCCTCTCCAATCCATCTTGAATGCGGCAGCCAGGGTCATATTTCTGTCCAACCGCTTCACCGATGCCTCCATCTTGTGCCAGTCATTACGCTGGCTACCCATTCTCTACAGTGTCCAGTATAAACTCATCTCTCAACCACAAAGCTCTCCACAGTTCTGCACCGCCTTATATCCCCTCTCTCATCTCTGTCTATCGCCCTACACGTGCCCTCCGTTCTACAAATGACCTAAGGCTAACATCCCCCGTAATCCGAACCTCGCACCTCCGTCTCCAAGACTTCTCTCGTGCTGCGCCAGCTCTCTGGAATGCACTTCCCCAGACGATCAGGCTGATACCTAGCCCCGACCTATTCATCATCTCTTCAAACAAGCCTACCACACAGACTACTCAGTAAACTAATTTTGCCCTGTTCCCTCCCTCCAAATATTACTCTGAATCTGCCCCCTACTATTCATCTGTCTCCACACCCTCCATGCACACGATAACTGCACTGGATACTGGACTATTGCACTTAAACACACGGGCTGATGACCGGATCATGCAGCTTTGTATGAAAATCCCTATGTATTATAATTGCCAGACCTGAAATAACAAGCACTGTTCACCTATTGTGTCCCCCCATTGTAGATTGTAAGCTTGCGAGCAGGGACCTCACCCCTAATGTCACTGTTTAAATTGTCTTAACTCGCACTGAATTTATTGTTTGTACATGTCCCCGCTTAATTGTAAAGTGCTGAGGTATATGTTGGCGCTATATAAATAAAGATTATTATTATTATAAAAACAAGTACAATAATCCTAAACACTATAGGTCAGGACTGGTACAGGAGGAGAGAGGACCCTGCCCGCGAGGGCTCACAGTCTACAAATATCACTATTCCGACTCCGGTCAGTCCTCACCACACAAAGAGGATAGAACAGCGGAGCGATCACTGAAGGAGGGCACCAGGGGGATGAGTGGGGGACAATAAGCGAAAACTACAAGTGTCAGCATGTTCAGGCCGTGACATCAGAGGAAATAATGGGCAAAAAACACGAGAACTATAACTCCCAGCATGCCCTCAGTCTCCATGTCTGCGCTATCCATCCATCTGCACAGCACAAGAGCCCCGCCCCCTGGAGTCACATGACATAATCACAGGTCCTTCAGGCACCACTTATTCTTTCCTCAAGTAAACTCCGCCCTCCCATCCTAATCACATGACCGTGACATCATCACAGGTCCTTCACCACTGCACTCTGCCAGATACAGAGTGTGGACTGGACAGCTGCCCGGCGCCCCGGCTCTTCTACTTCACTGCTCTTCTGCTTCTCAGCTCTTCTGCTTCTCTGCTCTTCTGCTTCTCTGCTCTTCTGCACCCCGGCTCTTCTTCTCAGCTCTTCTGCTCTTCTGCTTCTCTGCTCTTCTTCTTCTCAGCTCTTCTGCTTCTCTGCTCTTCTGTGCCCCGGCTCTTCTACTTCACTGCTCTTCTGCTTCTCTGCTCTTCTGCTCTCTGCTCTTCTTCTCAGCTCTTCTGCTTCTCAGCTCTTCTGCTTCTCAGCTCTTCTGCTTCTCTGCTCTTCTGCTTCTCTGCTCTTCTGCTTCTCTGCTCTTCTGCACCCCGGCTCTTCTTCTCAGCTCTTCTGCTCTTCTGCTTCTCTGCTCTTCTTCTTCTCAGCTCTTCTGCTTCTCTGCTCTTCTGTGCCCCGGCTCTTCTACTTCACTGCTCTTCGGCTTCTCAGCTCTTCTGCTCCCTGCTCTTCTGCTTCTCTGCTCTTCTGCTTCTCTGCTCTTCTGCTTCTCTGCTCTTCTGCTTCTCTGCTCTTCTGCACCCCGGCTCTTCTTCTCAGCTCTTCTGCTCTCTGCTCTTCTGCTTCTCTGCTCTTCTGCTTCTCTGCTCTTCTGCGCCCCGGCTCTTCTTCTCAGCTCTTCTGCTTCTCAACTCTTCTGCTTCTCTGCTCTTCTGCTTCTCTGCTCTTCTGCGCCCTGGCTCTTCTTCTCAGCTCTTCTGCTCTCTGCTCTTCTGCTTCTCAGCTCTTCTGCTTCTCTGCTCTTCTGCTTCTCTGCTCTTCTGCTTCTCAGCTCTTCTTCTCAGCTCTTCTGCTCTCTGCTCTTCTGCTTCTCAGCTCTTCTGCTTCTCTGCTCTTCTGCTCCCTGCTCTTCTGCTATTCTGCTCCCCAGCTCTTCTGCTTCTCTGCTCCCCAGCTTTTCTGCTTCTCTGCTCCCCAGCTCTTCTGCTCCCTGCTCTTCTGCTTCTCTGCTCCCCAGCTCTTCTGCTTCTCAGCTCTTCTGCTCCCTGCTCTTCTGCTTCTTTGCGCTCCAGCTCTTCTGCTTCTCTGATCTTCTGCTCCCCGGCTCTTCTGCTTCTCTGATCTTCTGCTCCCCGGCTCTTGTGCTTCTCTGATCTTCTGCTCCCCCAGCTCTTCTGTTCTCCCAGCCCTTCTGCTTCTCTGATCTTCTGCTTCTCTGCTCTTCTGCTCTCCCGGTTCTTCTGCACCCCGGCTCTTCTGTTCCCCAGACCTTCTGCTTCTCTGATCTTCTGCTCGCCCGACTCTTCTGCCCTTCTGCTCCCCCAGCTCTTCTGCTCCCCCAACTCTGATTTGCTTTTGTTTCTTCTTCTGGGAAATTTGAGAAAAACAGTAGGAAAAAGTAACAAAACGCCTCGTGTGAATCCATCCATAAGGTAAGATTACACAAGGGTTTGTTTTCGGGAAATTTTGCTGCATTTTTGCCGCAGCTTCTGTAAATGACAAATTATTATTAAGATACAAGGACATTTATAATAAGTACCAAAAACCTGTGGAAGGGAACGGCTTTACTACCTATCAGGGAACAGACAGCTTAAAGGGTAATTTCCAAAATATGAAGTTACTCCCTCCCCGTAAAACTGTGCACTGATCATTAGGAGACTGATCACCAGGACCGCCATCGATCCCAAGAATGGGGCCTTGTATAACACGTCCACTCTAGTGATGAGTATACTCGTTGCTCGGGTTTTCCAGAGCACGCTCAGGTGGTCTCCGAGTATTAGTGTTCAGAGATTTAGTTTTCATATCCTTAGCTGAATGATTTACAGCTATTAGCCAGGCTGAGTACATATGGGGGGTTGCCTGGATGCTAGGGAATCCCCACATGTAATCAAGCAGTCTAGTAGCTGTAAATCATGCAGCTGAGGCAAAGAAAACTAAATCTCCAAGCACTAAAAAATACTCTGAGGACCCCTGAGCAATGAGTATACTCGCTCATCACTAGTCCACTCTATTCACCGTCCCTCAGGCTATGGACATAGATTAGTACAGCGAAACATACAAGCTCACTCCACACATCAGGATTACAAAAGCTGAAAATCATTACAGACAGAATAACACAGCATCCCCCATTCACAATAGGTGATGTCACAGCTCACCTCCTCCTCCTGTACAATGACTGATAACACCTCTATATACAGTAGATAACACGGGATCCACCATTCACAATAGGTGATATCACAGCTCACCTCCTCCTCCTGCACAATGACTGATAACACCTCTATATACAGTAGATAACACAGGATCCACTATTCACAATAGGTGATGTCACAGCTCACCTCCTCCTCCTGTACAATGACTGATAACACCTCTATATACACTAAATAACACAGGATCCACCATTCACAATAGGTGATGACACAGCTCACCTCCTCCTCCTGTACAATGACTGATAACACCTCTATATACACTAAATAACACAGGATCCACCATTCACAATAGGTGATGACACAGCTCACCTCCTCCTCCTGTACAATGACTGATAACACCTCTATATACAGTAGATAACACAGGATCCACCATTCACAATAGGTGATATCACAGCTCACCTCCTCTTCCTCCTGTACAATGACTGATAACACCTCTATATACAGTAGATAACACAGGATCCACCATTCACAATAGATGGTCACAGCTCACCTCTCCTCCTCCTGTACAATGACTGATAACACCTCTATATACAGTAGATAACACAGGATCCACCATTCACAATAGGTGATGTCACAGCTTACCTCCTCCTCCTCCTCCTCCTGTACAATGACTGATAACTCCTCTATATACAGTAGATAACACGGGATCCACCATTCACAATAGGTGATATCACAGCTCACCTCCTCCTCCTGCACAATGACTGATAGCACCTCTATGCACAGTAGATAACACGGGATCCACCATTCACAATAGATGATGTCACAGCTCACCTCCTCCTCCTGTACAATGACTGATAACACCTCTATATACAGTAGATAACACGGGATCCACCATTCACAATAGGTGATATCACAGCTCACCTCCTCCTCCTGTACAATGATCGATAACACCACTATATACAGTAGATAACACAGGATCCACCATTCACAATAGGTGATGTCACAGCTCACCTCCTCCTGTACAATGACTGATAACTCCTCTATATGCAGTAGATAACAGAGGATCCACCATTCACAATAGGTGATGTCACAGCTCACCCCCCCCTCCTGTACAATGACTGATAACTCCTCTATATACAGTAGATAACACGGGATCCACCATTCACAATAGGTGATGTCACAGCTCACCTCCTCCTCCTCCTGTACAATGACTGATAACTCTACTATATACAGTAGATAACACAGGATCCACCATTCACAATAGGTGATGTCACAGCTCACCTCCTCGTCCTCCTGTATAATGACTGATAACACCTCTATATGCAGTAGATAACACAGGATCCACCATTCACAATAGGTGATGTCACAGCTCACCTACTCCTCCTCCTGTACAATGACTGATAACTCCTCTATATACAGTAGATAACACTGGATCCACCATTCACAATAGGTGATGTCACAGCTCACCTCCTCCTCCTCCTGTACAATGACTGATAACACCTCTATATACAGTAGATAACACAGGATCCACCATTCACAATAGGTGATGTCACAGCTCACCTACTCCTCCTCCTGTACAATGACTGATAACTCCTCTATATACAGTAGATAACACTGGATCCACCATTCACAATAGGTGATGTCACAGCTCACCTCCTCCTCCTGTACAATGACTGATAACACCTCTATATACAGTAGATAACACAGGATCCACCATTCACAATAGGTGATGTCACAGCTCACCTCCTCCTCCTGTACAATGACTGATAACACCTCTATATACGGGTCATTCCATGTCAAGTGAACCAATGATTTTTACCACTATATTTTTAATTCTTTTGAGATTTTGTTATTTGGTAATAGTGTGTCAGAGAATGCAAAATGTGAAGAAAAAAAAAATTCTAGATTTTTTTTTAAATTTTTTATTGATTTTCAAAGTTCGGAAAAAGTGCGAATTTCTGTGTTGCCTGCCTTTACATTTCTCCCCATAACTCAGGCTAGAAAAGAGATAGAGAAACAAAATAAACACCATTCTACTCAGAACTGTACAGGCTTTCACCAGATATGTCACAAGAGTATCTTTGATAATATTTTACCTATGCGAACGCAAGCGCAAAATTTTAAAACGCATTTCCGAAAAAAACGTTTAATTTAAAAATTTTAAAAACTGCACATGTGCCTGCTATGCTCCTATTCACATCTGTACCAAAATACAAGCTGGGATCGTAATGGGATCATATTTTAAAAAATAAAACTATTACAGTGTCAGTTCAAAAATCTTGATCTCAGATCTGTTCAGCCTGTGGTCTAACAGTGTGGGGTCTATATTTACCAAATAATCCATGATTGTTAGATATTACTGTATTATTTTACTATGTTAGAGTTAGAAGCAGGAGAGGACAGAGGAGAAGCTTTGTTAGGGCCCAACCTGAGATTGAACAGGGGTAGACGGTGACTGCAGAGCAGATGACAGGCCAGCAGCTCGGGCCTCCAGAGGCCGTATTCACACCAAATCTTATCACCCAGGAAACTCCTCAAATGGAGGGAGAAAAATATTCTTAACATCCAGTTCATGTATTGTACAAACCAGGACTACGAAGAGGAGGAGAGTTTGTGAAAACATCGGTTACAGGAAGCAGAACCCATCACAGGGACTCAGCAATACCGGACTGTCATCACATGTAGTAGAAATAGACAGAGAGGTCCATGACGTGGTAGAAGGCGGCACAAGATCGGCAATGGATGACAGAACTGGTGATGTGACCTGTGAATATGATCGGCGCTGGCGGCTACTGGACTCTCTAAACATTGTGAAAATGAAGACGTAGAAGTGACTTTTCTGCACCTTCTGGTCCAGCATCGTCCTTTGTGTATCCAAGAAAACCAGACATTGTAAAAGTGAACAAAAATCAGATCTAACTCAGGTGGAGCCGAGCACCATGACAGCCGCACATACTCTAAAGTTGGAGACACACTGGTGCGAGATACGGCCGAGTCTCGCTGGTTAAAAGCAAGCTGTGGCACCGGCACTCCGGAGCGGAGCGTGCAGCTGCATAGCAATACATGGAGCCGCACGCTCCGCTCCGGAGTGCCGGTGCCACAGCTTGCTTTTAACCAGCGAGACTCGGCCGTATCTCGCACCAGTGTGTCTCTGGCCTGACACAGAAGGAAACGGTCATTGCTAGTGAGCGCTTATGGGCAAGATGACATTTCACCCTCTAGAAGGGACACATTGATGATAACAGGCCAGTGTAAAAACCTACTATTGTTTGATTAGTTCATATTTTATAGTACGAGGATTTAACTACTGGACTATTCTTCTTAAACACTTCAGAAATGACATGTTTAGTGATATAGTAGAAAAAAAATTGTTCCATGTATAAATAGGTGGTAGAAATATTGGTTCTTTTAATCTTGTTTTTAACATATAAAATAGGCCGAGACTGTATTTAGAGAATCACACTTGAGGATATGATCACGTTTTATCTTTTGGCTTGTTCAATGCATTCAGGTTGAAAATGCTGAGCAAGTTGTGTTATGATGATTAAGATGCATTTATTCTGGCACTTTGGTATTTGTTTTTTGTGTTTCTTTATTGTTACATATAAATGTTGAATGCAGTAAGTTGTAATTTGAAAAGAAAAAAGGAAGAAACTCACACAAACATAAAATCAGATGATTCAAGGCTTAAAAAAAAAAATACAAATGTGATAGATCCCAAGTTGAATCCCTGTACAAATATAAACAAGGACACAAGTAACACACATGCATGTTTTCACAATTTTAAAACATACGTTTTTTTCAGAATTGCGCATCAAAATTTTTAATTTGATTTCTCCAAAACAAAATATAAAGAAACATAGTCTTGTGACATATCAAATGAAAGCCGGTACCGTTCTGAGAAAAATGATGCCTCTCCCACCTCTATATCTTAATTCTAGCCCGAGATATGATAAAAAATGTAAAGCCATACCAGGCCAAAATCCATGCTTTTTCAAAACTTTAAAAATCTGTAAAAAATTAACTGATGAAGAAAAAAATTCTAAACTTTTAATTTGTAATTAACTAAAGTTGTACTTCATAAAAACAAAAAATAAAAAAAATCTAAAGACGTCAGGTAAAAAAAAATATTCATATTTGGATCACTTGATATGGAATGACCCATACAGTAGATAACACAGGATCCACTATTCACAATAGGTGATATCACAGCTCACCTCCTCTTCCTCCTGTACAATAAATGATAACACCTATATATACAGTAGATAACACGGGATCCACCATTCACAATAGGTGATGTCACAGCTCACCTCCTCCTCCTGTACAATGACTGATAACACCTCTATATACAGTAGATAACACAGGATCCACCATTCACAATAGGTGATGTCACAGCTCACCTCCTCCTCCTCCTGTACAATGACTGATAACTCCTCTATATGCAGTAGATAACACAGGATCCACCATTCACAATAGGTGATGTCACAGCTCACCCCCCCCCCCTGTACAATGACTGATAACACCTCTATATACAGTAGATAACACGGGATCCACCATTCACAATAGGTGATGTCACAGCTCACCTCCTCCTGTACAATGACTGATAACACCTCTATATCCAGTAGATAACACAGGATCCACCATTCACAATAGGTGATGTCACAGCTCACCTCCTCCTGTACAATGACTGATAACACCTCTATATCCAGTAGATAACACGGGATCCACCATTCACAATAGGTGATGTCACAGCTCACCTCCTCCTGTACAATGACTGATAGCACCTCTATACACAGTAGATAACACAGGATCCACCATTCACAATAGGTGATGTCACATCTCACCTCCCCCTAGCCTAGAGGTCAGTTGGAAAATTTAAGTTTTTTTTTATTTCAGAAGTATTCAAAATATCTTTAACATAAAAATCTGATTTAAATAATAGATAATTTTCTGATGACACATTCCCTTAGATTAATGAAGACTGTCACTCTCGTGAATCCACCGCAGGCCGCTCTTTGGTCTCTCCAGAGGTGGTGACGTCACCGCTCACCTGTCGCCGGCCTGTGGTTACTGCAGGAGACTGGACAGAGAAGCCATCAGTGTGGTATTCCCAGCACAAACACTGGCGCATGAATAGGAAACGTGTCAAGGACACCAAAAGTTTGGGCCACGCACGACCAACGATCTGCTAGTTGTACTCCTGGATGTGGTGGGGTCAGGGGTCCCGTTTCTCCACATTAAGGTTGTTCCCCAGAGCAGATCTGTTATGAATGTCGTTTCTGCGAACGCCCCCATAACTCTTGTGGTGAACCTGTCTCTCCACCAATGTTGTCCCCGTTCTCTAAAGGTGCGAGCGCTGCCTGAACCTCCCAGCTCTGGTTCTTCTAAATGACCGACCAAGGATGGAGAAGGATAATGAGATGACTAAAGCATTATTAAACCTCACCATGGAGATCATCTACCTGCTGACCGGAGAGGTGAACTTCTCTTTTTTTTCCCACATTTCTTTATTATTTAACAAGCCAGAAATATAAAATTGAAAATGTATGGAAGGAACTAATCCGAGCAATCCAGGGTCCAATGTAATGACCTTCCCAATAAAGGAAAAAGTGAAGATCGGTCAGTGCCCGACATGGCTGACGGCCAGACTGAGCGTCACAGGAGAACGTCTATTACTGATCGTTCTCTGCACATTTTCTCCTGTCTGCCGGCTGATGGTCAGATATGTAGCCCATTGGCGGTCGTCTAACGCCGCAGATCGTACAGGGTAAAACCACTTTTACAACCGCCAGAAAGTCGTCAGGTTCCAGGCTCTACTGTTCTTCACGGAAGCGGGACAAGTTGTTTAGTCACTGATGACAGGATAGTAAAGGCTGCTTATAAATAAGGAGATTGGGTCTGTAGGGGATCAGTGAGAGTGAAGCCTCCATGCACATTAATGTCGGATTCATGATGGTCCCGCTGACCCCTCTCTCCCGACTACTCGGGAACGCTCGGCCACGTGCTCCTGTGTTGTCCATGAGAGAGCCAATATCAGACCAGACCTCTCTCGCCTTATCTCTTGGAGAACCAGAAGATCCTTCTGTCTGCCAACATCATCTGTCAGGGGAGAGTCGGAGGCTCCAGTACATGTCAGCCGATCCCACCATGTTCAGCAGGTTTGGGGGGCTTTAAGGTTATCGGTGTTATTTTCCTTTACCCATGATCACCCAAGAGAATGAGGCTGTGCCCTCAAGGATGGAAACCCTACATATATAAAAAGATGGAGATGCTGTCCTTGGAAGAGAGACTTGCAGGCATAAATATCAGTAATTAGCACTTTCCAGACCTAGGTTGTAGATTAATGAGTGGAGTTTGGGTGGAAGGAGGTAGAATATTATCCTCTGGAAAGGACAATGTGACATTTCTCTCCTCACACAGGATTATACAATGGTGAAGAAGTCCACAGGTGACTGTGTGACTCCCGTCAGCCTTGAGTCAGGAGGGCGGAGCCTCATCACAGATCCTCCCCCTCACTCGCGGATACATGAGAGGAGGAATAAGAAGATCCTAGAACTGACCAACAAGATGATTGAGCTGCTGACCGGAGAGGTGACTGCTGGGAAATTATACAAGGCCGGCACTGGAGGATTCTGGGTAATGACTGTATCATTGTCTGTCAGGTTCCTGTAAGGTGTCAGGACGTCGCCGTCTATTTCTCCATGGAGGAGTGGGAGTATCTAGAAGGACACAAGGATCTGTATGAGGACGTCAAGATGGACGACGACCAGCCCCGCACATCACCAGGTAAGGAGAGACGTATATATGAGCCTTCTATGGGCGCAGGCTGGCACAGACATCACATGCACTAGAAGCTACCCAATCACGTTGGGGGGTTATATATACACTGCTCGAAAAAATAAAGGGAACACTAAAACACCACATCCTAGATATCTCTGAATGAAATATTCCAGTTGCAAATTTATTCATTGCATAGTGGAATGTGTTCAGAACAATAAAACATAACAATGATCAATGTAAATCAAAATGAATATCCAATGGAGGCCTGGATTTAGAATGATTCTCAAAATCAAAGTGGATAATTAAGTTACAGGCTGATCTAACTTCAGTGGAAATGTGTTGTGAATTTGGATTCTGGGCTCCCCCGGTGGCCGCTTGTGGAATTGGACTTGTCATCCTCTTTCCTGTTTCACCTGGTTCCATCAGTAGTGGGTGTCGCTATTTAAGTTCATTTCTCTGGTGGTTTCTTGCCGGTCAACAATGTTATCTGATGCCTCTCAGTGCTTGTTCCTGCTTCTAGACTACTACTAGATAAGTTGGACTTTTGTCCATGTTTTGTTTTGCCTATTTGTTCCAGTTCACAGCTGAAGTTTTGTTACTGTGTCTGGAAAGCTCTCGTTGATCAGGGATTGCTACTCTGGCGTTATGAGTTAATGCCAGAGTTTAAGGTAATCTCTGGATGGTGTTTTGTTAGTGTTTTTCTGCTGACCATGAAAGTATACTATCTGTCTTCTGCTATCTAGTAAGCGGACCTCAAATTTGCTAAGACTATTTTCCTGCTGCGTTTGTTGTTTCATCTGAACTCACCGTCATTATATGTGGGGGGCTACTGTCTTCTTTGGAATATTTCTCTAGAGGTGAGCCAGGTCTTATATTTCCCTCTGCTAGCTATTTAGGTCTTAGGCCAGAGCTGGGCATCTAGCGATAAATAGGAAATGCTACCTGGCTATTTCTAGTTGCGCGGCAGGCTTAGTTCATGGTCAGTATAGTTCCATCTTCCGAGAGCTTGTCTCTCTATAGGCTTGCTATGATCTCTGCCTGCAGAGATCATGACAGAAATGCCTCAAGACAAGGAAATGATGCTCAGTAGTGTGTGTGGCCTCCACGTGCCTGTATGACCTCCCTACAATGCCTGGGCATGCTCTTGATGAGGCGGCAGATGGTCTCCTGAGGAATCTCCTCCCAGACCTGGACTAAAGCACCAGCCAACTCCTGGACAATCTGTGGTGCAACGTGACGTTGGTGGATGGTGCGAGACATGATGTCCCAGACGTGTTCTATCGGATTCAGGTCTGAGGAACGGGCGGGCCAGTCCATAGCTTAAATGCCTTCATCTTGCAGGAACTGCTGACACACTCCAGCCACATGAGGTCTGGCATTGTCCTGCATTAGGAGGAACCCAGGGCCAACCGCACCAGCATATGGTCTCACAAGGGGTCTGAGGATCTCATCTCGGTACCTAATGGCAGTCCGGCTACCTCTGGCGAGCACATCGGGGGCTGTGCGGTCCTCCAAAGAAATGCCACCCCACACCATTTCTGACCCACTGCCAAACCGGGCATGCTGAAGGATGTTGCAGGCAGCAGATCGTTCTCAGTGGCATCTCCAGACTCTGTCACATGTGCTCAGCGTGAACCTTTCATCTGTGAAGAGCACAGGGTGCCAGTGGCAAATTTTCCAATCCTAGTGTTCTGTGGCAAATGCCAAGCGTCCTGCACAGTGTTGGGCTGTGAGCACAACCCCCATCTGTGGACGTCGGGCCCTCAGACCATCCTCATGGAGTCGGTTTCTAACCGTTTGTGCAGACACATGCACATTTGAGGCCTACTGGAGGTCATTTTGCAGGGATCTGGCAGTGCTCCTCCTGTTCCTCCTTGCACAAAGGCAGAGGTAGCGGTCCTGCTGCTGGGTTGTTGCCCTCCAACGGCCCCCTCCACATCTCCTGGTGTACTGGCCTGTCTCCTGGTAGCGCCTCCAGCCTCTGGACACTACGCTGACAGACACAGCAAACCTTGCCACAGCTCGCATTGATGTGCCATCCTGGATGAGCTGCACTACCTGAGCCACTTGTGTGGGTTGTAGAGTCCGTCTCATGCTATCACGAGTGTGAAAACACAACCAACATTCAAAAGTGACCAAAACATCAGCCAGAAAGCATTGGTACTGAGATGTGGTCTGTGGTTCCCACCTGCAGAACCACTCCTTTATTGAGGGTGTCTTGATAATTGCCAATAATTTCCATCTGTTGTTTATTCCATTTGCACAACAGCATGTGATATTGATTGTCAATCAGTGTTGCTTCCTAAGTGGACAGTCTGATTTCACAGAAGTTTGAGTTACTTGGAGTTAGATTCTGTTGTTTAAGTGTTCCCTTTATTTTTTTGAGCAGTGTACATTTCTTGGTGTTGGGAGTAGTTTTTCCCTGTAATATCTCAACGTCTAGTCACCTCATTTGCCCAGTGAGCTGTTTGGCAGATAGAGACCAAGGCTAAGAACTAAGGGAATAAGATTATTTCTGAGACCCAGATCAGACCTGTACGATGTGAACTAGGTCTCATTGTCAGGTGTGTATCCTTCATCTTTCCTAAACTCGTGGAAGCGAGGCACCATGTATGAGCGAGTCTGGTGAACAACTGCAGCAGATCCAAGTCTATTTGATTCGAAGTGAATGATATCTTTCCCAACCCCGGAGCATAATAAATGTAGACAACCCCCTCCCCCCGCACCAAAATAACCCTATACTGATCTGTTCTGCCGTGCAGCCTCGCTCTGCTCCAGTCGTCCTCCCTTGTCCGGTCGCTGGTGTGGTCTCTTGTCCTGTATCTTCGGCACCAGCTAGGCCTTTTGACATGGTGACGTTGTGGGGCGTAGTCTGTGCCACAGGCAGAAGATGCCTATGAAAAGATCACAATGGTGACTGCAGCGAAGCGGAGCTGCACGGTAGGACAGGTTAGGACTGGGATCTTGAGTAGATCTTGTGTGATCCGGCAGTTTGTACTTTACTAGCTCGCAGAACGACGGTAACGTCACACATTTATACATTAGGTGTCAGCGTGTGTGCGGATGTCCCTACTCTTATCTCCATGCCAGCCAACCGGCGGTGATTAATAGCCTGTCTGGACTGACGGACGGTGACTTCCATGCGCACAGAATGATGGTTACATGATCGTCCTGTGCGGATATAATGTTATGTTCTCGCCAGCACTTCTCCTGTTTATATAGTTATCTCACTCTGCGATTGAGCGTTTTGCTTTGGTGATTGGCCTCTCCTAAGAATTCTGTGAGATCATCAGCCCCGAGGATGGGAAAGCCCAGGTCATCTTTATAATAAAACAAGTAAACCCAGAACAGGAGGTGATGAGAGAAGTGTCTGATACATACAGTAGACGGATCTCCATGGACTCCACCACTGAGTGTCTGTGTGTCCCCCAGATGGATCCCGGAGGAGAAGCCCCCCAGAGAGATGTCCCCGTCCTCAGTGTCCCCCGGACCGTGCAGAGGAGAGTCCTCAGGTAGATGGGGCTGAGCCCTCACTGAAATGCAGATGCGAAGAGATGGATGTACACTTCATTTACCAATCTTTTTTTTTTCCTCTGTTTAGAGTGAAAATCTGATGTCTATTAAGGTTGAAGTTATAGATGAAGAAGAGTCGGAGGACGGTCAGCCGCGTAAGACTCATTGTTTGTGAAGTAAAAGCCTGGTGTGAGCTTCATCTATGTACAACTCCCATCATCCTATCATCACATGCAAACGATGGACTTTATGTGTCTCCTACAGATGAAAGAAGCCCCCCAGAGAGATGTCCCCGTCCTCTGTATTCCCCGGACCGCCCAGAGGACAATCCAGAAAATCATCAGGTAGGTGAAGCTGAGCTCGGTACCAGCCCTACAAAGGAGTCGTAGGTTTGTGATGTTCTCTTATGCTGATGTTAGACTTTTCTATCACATGGCGTCTCAGGGAGAAGATTTGACGATTATTAAAGTGGAGTTAGAGGAAGATGATGAGATGATCAGGGGCGATCCACTGTGTATGAAACAGCCGGAAGACGAAGGTCACGGAAAAAGTAGCGCAGGTATGAGATGATGACATTAGAAAGTGACTTCAGGGTTTGTCCAATTTTAGCAGATCCAAAAGTAGATTCACAGGAAATAGCTGGGATCCATCAGCCACCTATGATGATGGGATGTTGGGGTGCCGAGTGACTCTCATGGCAGCTGGGGCCAAAAGAAAGTCACAAGCGAGGATATAAACAAACACTACAATGTCCATGTATTGTACAGCGATCAAGTGATTGCAGACTCCCAGGGAGACAAAGGAAAAACCTAGACTCACCATTGTAAATCGTACGTCTCTTCGCATTCTATAAATTACCAAAAAGTCCCCAATATAAACCTGTAAGTATTACAATGTTTGTAAAAGTCTGAACTTTTTAGATATCTTTTTGTGCTACATAGTAACCGACGTAAAAAAAAATGAAAAACTATAAGTAGTTTTCGGATACCCCAGCTCTCACGCTATTTCACGGGTACACCTCTGGGTATAGCTGTATCGTTCCCTCCATGCCACTGCTGCCTCTGAGCATTACAGGAGCACAATGGCCTTCATGTGCACGGCAGACCTAACCTGCTCCTCTTCTACCTCTGTATTAAATACTGCACTCGTTTCTAGCCTTAAAGTGCCAAACAAAGCTTTAAAGTGCCTCTGTCAGCTGGATTGTGCACAGTAACTACAGACAGTGTCAGGTCGGCGCCGTTATACTGATTACACTGATACCTGTGATCAGGATTGTGCTCAGTGACTACAGACAGTGTCAGGTCGGTGCCGTTATACTGATTACACTGATACCTGTGATCAGGATTGTGCTCAGTGACTACAGACAGTGTCAGGTCGGTGCCGTTATACTGATAACACTGATACCTGTGATCAGGATTGTGCTCAGTGACTACAGTGTCAGGTCGGTGCCGATATACTGATTACACTGATACCTGTGATCAGGATTGTGCTCAGTGACTACAGACAGTGTCAGGTCGGCGCCGTTATACTGATTACACTGATACCTGTGATCAGGATTGTGCTCAGTGACTACAGACAGTGTCAGGTCGGTGCCGTTATACTGATTACACTGATACCTGTGATCAGGATTGTGCTCAGTGACTACAGACAGTGTCAGGTCGGCGCCGTTATACTGATTACACTGATACCTGTGATCAGGATTGTGCTCAGTGACTACAGACAGTGTCAGGTCGGTGCTGTTATACTGATTACACTGATACCTGTGATCAGGATTGTGCTCAGTGACTACAGACAGTGTCAGGTCAGTGCCGTTATACTGATTACACTGATACCTGTGATCAGGATTGTGCTCAGTGACTACAGACAGTGTCAGGTCGGCGCCGTTATACTGATTACACTGATACCTGTGATCAGGATTGTGCTCAGTGACTACAGACAGTGTCAGGTCGGTGCCGTTATACTGATTACACTGATACCTGTGATCAGGATTGTGCTCAGTGACTACAGAGTGTCAGGTCGGTGCCGTTATGCTGATTACACTGATACCTGTGATCAGGATTGTGCTCAGTGACTACAGACAGTGTCAGGTCGGTGCCGTTATACTGATTACACTGATACCTGTGATCAGGATTGTGCTCAGTGACTACAGACAGTGTCAGGTCGGCGCCGTTATACTGATTACACTGATACCTGTGATCAGGATTGTGCTCAGTGACTACAGACAGTGTCAGGTCAGCGCCGTTATACTGATTACACTGATACCTGTGATCAGGATTGTGCTCAGTGACTACAGACAGTGTCAGGTCGGTGCCGATATACTGATTACACTGATACCTGTGATCAGGATTGTGCTCAGTGACTACAGACAGTGTCAGGTCGGTGCCGTTATACTGATTACACTGATACCTGTGATCAGGATTGTGCTCAGTGACTACAGACAGTGTCAGGTCGGTGCCGATATACTGATTACACTGATACCTGTGATCAGGATTGTGCTCAGTGACTACAGACAGTGTCAGGTCGGCGCTGTTATACTGATTACACTGATACCTGTGATCAGGATTGTGCTCAGTGACTACAGTGTCAGGTCGGTGCCGATATACTGATTACACTGATACCTGTGATCAGGATTGTGCTCAGTGACTACAGACAGTGTCAGGTCGGCGCCGTTATACTGATTACACTGATACCTGTGATCAGGATTGTGCCCAGTGACTACAGGCAGTGTCAGGTCAGTGCTGTTATACTGATTACACTGATACCTGTGATCAGGATTGTGCTCAGTGACTACAGACAGTGTCAGGTCGGCGCCGTTATACTGATTACACTGATACCTGTGATCAGGATTGTGCCCAGTGACTACAGACAGTGTCAGGTCAGTGCTGTTATACTGATTACACTGATACCTGTGATCAGGATTGTGCTCAGTGACTACAGACAGTGTCAGGTCGGTGCCGTTATACTGATTACACTGATACCTGTGATCAGGATTGTGCTCAGTGACTACAGTGGTCAGGTCGGTGCCGTTATACTGATTACACTGATACCGGTGATCAGGATTGTGCTCAATGACTACAGACAGTGTCAGGTCGGTGCCGTTATACTGATTACACTGATACCGGTGATCAGGATTGTGCTCAGTGACTACAGACAGTGTCAGGTCGGTGCCGTTATACTGATTACACTGATACCTGTGATCAGGATTGTGCTCAGTGACTACAGACAGTGTCAGGTCGGTGCCGTTATACTGATTACACTGATACCTGTGATCAGGATTGTGCCCAGTGACTACAGGCAGTGTCAGGTCAGTGCTGTTATACTGATTACGCTGATACCTGTGATCAGGATTGTGCTCAGTGACTACAGACAGTGTCAGGTCAGCGCTGTTATACTGATTACACTGATACCTGTGATCAGGATTGTGCTCAGTGACTACAGACAGTGTCAGGTCGGTGCCGTTATACTGATTACACTGATACCTGTGATCAGGATTGTGCTCAGTGACTACAGTGGTCAGGTCGGTGCCGTTATACTGATTACACTGATACCGGTGATCAGGATTGTGCTCAATGACTACAGACAGTGTCAGGTCGGTGCCGTTATACTGATTACACTGATACCGGTGATCAGGATTGTGCTCAGTGACTACAGACAGTGTCAGGTCGGTGCCGTTATACTGATTACACTGATACCTGTGATCAGGATTGTGCTCAGTGACTACAGACAGTGTCAGGTCGGTGCCGTTATACTGATTACACTGATACCTGTGATCAGGATTGTGCCCAGTGACTACAGGCAGTGTCAGGTCAGTGCTGTTATACTGATTACGCTGATACCTGTGATCAGGATTGTGCTCAGTGACTACAGACAGTGTCAGGTCAGCGCTGTTATACTGATTACACTGATACCTGGTGATGCAATCCGTCTTGTGGTTGTTGTTTAAGGTCAGTTTTAGCATTTAGTGAACATGGTTAGAAAAAAAACAACTGTCGGATTGCACTTTTTTTTGTAATTTCACCACACTTATACTGACAGAAAAATAAAAAAGTTATGGCTCTGGATAGAAGAGGAGCAAAAAATAAAAATGCAAAACCAAAAATACCTCAGGTCATTAAGGGGTTAAAATTGATGTATTTAATTTTCTTTCTGAATAACATCAAGCACATTTATTATTAGGACAGTAAACATGTGATTATGCTGCAGCGCAGGAGCCACGGCCGGAACATGCCTGTAGCAGGTTTTTTTTTCTTCAGTATGTACAGGTATTCATTATGTAAACTAGGGGGCAGTCAGTGACCTGTCAGCAGTCTGCATTAGGAATAGCTAATCAGAGCACCACATGAAGACCCGCCCACTGCTCCGCCCCAGAGCACGAGCATATCATAAACACAAAGCTGAAAATAAAGATTACACAACAACCACAAGACGGATTTCATCACCAGGTGTCTGTGTAATCAGTATAACAGCACCGACCTGACACTGTCTGTAGTCACTGAGCACAATCCTGATCACAGGTATCAGTGTAATCAGTATAACGGCATTGACCTGACACTGCCTGCAGTCACTGAGCACAATCCTGATCACAGGTATCAGTGTAATCAGTATAACAGCACTGACCTGACAGTGTCTGTAGTCACTGAGCACAATCCTGATCACAGGTATCAGTGTAATCAGTATAACGGCACCGACCTGACACTGTCTGTAGTCACTGAGTACAATCCTGATCACAAGTATCAGTGTAATCAGTATAACGGCACCGACCTGACACTGCCTGTAGTCACTGAGCACAATCCTGATCACAGGTATCGGTGTAATCAGTATAACGGCACCGACCTGACACTGTCTGTAGTCACTGAGCACAATCCTGATCACAGGTATCAGTGTAATCAGTATAACGGCACCGACCTGACACTGTAGTCACTGAGCACAATCCTGATCACAGGAATCAGTGTAATCAGTATAACGGCACCGTCCTGACACTGTCTGTAGTCACTGAGCACAATCCTGATCACAGGTATCAGTGTAATCAGTATAACAGCACCAACCTGACACTGCCTGTAGTCACTGAGCACAATCCTGATCACAGGTATCAGTGTAATCAGTATAACAGCACCGACCTGACACTGTCTGTAGTCACTGAGCACAATCCTGATCACAGGAATCAGTGTAATCAGTATAACGGCACCGTCCTGACACTGTAGTCACTGAGCACAATCCTGATCACAGGAATCAGTGTAATCAGTATAACGGCACCGTCCTGACACTGTCTGTAGTCACTGAGCACAATCCTGATCACAGGTATCAGTGTAATCAGTATAACGGCACCGACCTGACACTCTCTGTAGTCACTGGGCACAATCCTGATCACAGGTATCAGTGTAATCAGTATAACAGCGCCGACCTGACACTGTCTGTAGTTACTGGGCACAATCCTGATCACAGATATCAGTGTAATCAGTATAACAGCACCGACCTGACACTGTCTGTAGTCACTGAGCACAATCCTGATCACAGGTATTAGTGTAATCAGTATAACGGCACCGACCTGACACTGTCTGTAGTTACTGGGCACAATCCTGATCACAGATATCAGTGTAATCAGTATAACAGCACCGACCTGACACTGTCTGTAGTCACTGGGCACAATCCTGATCACAGGTATCAGTGTAATCAGTATAACGGCACCGACCTGACACTGCCTGTAGTCACTGAGCACAATCCTGATCACAGGTATCAGTGTAATCAGTATAACGGCACCGACCTGACACTGTCTGTAGTCACTGAGCACAATCCTGATCACAGGTATCAGTGTAATCAGTATAACGGCACCGACCTGACACTGTCTGTAGTCACTGAGCACAATCCTGATCACAGGTATCAGTGTAATCAGTATAACGGCACCGACCTGACACTGTCTGTAGTCACTGAGCACAATCCTGATCACAGGTATCAGTGTAATCAGTATAACTGCACTGACCTGACACTGTCTGTAGTCACTGAGCACAATCCTGATCACAGGTATCAGTGTAATCAGTATAACGGCACCGACCTGACACTGTCTGTAGTCACTGAGCACAATCCCGATCACAGGTATCAGTGTAATCAGTATAACGGCACCGACCTGACACTGTCTGTAGTTACTGTGCACAATCCTGATCACAGGTATCAGTGTAATCAGTATAACGGCACCGACCTGACACTGTCTGTAGTTATTGGGCACAATCCTGATCACAGATATCAGTGTAATCAGTATAACAGCGCTGACCTGACACTGTCTGTAGTCACTGAGCACAATCCTGATCACAGATATCAGTGTAATCAGTATAACAGCACCGACCTGACACTGTCTGTAGTTACTGGGCACAATCCTGATCACAGGTATCAGTGTAATCAGTATAACGGGACCGTCCTGACACTGTCTGTAGTCACTGAGCACAATCCTGATCACAGGTATAGGTGTAATCATTATAACGGCACCGACCTGACACTGTCTGTAGTCACTGAGCACAATCCTGATCACAGGTATCCATGTAATCAGTATAACGGCACCGACCTGGCACTGTCTGTAGTTACTGAGCACAATCCTGATCACAGGTATCAGTGTAATCAGTATAACGGCACCGACCTGACACTGTCTGTAGTCACTGAGCACAATCCTGATCACAGGTATCAGTGTAATCAGTATAACGGCGCTGACCTGACACCGTCTGTAGTTACTGGGCACAATCCTGATCACAGGTATCAGTGTAATCAGTATAACGGCACCAACCTGACTCTGTCTGTAGTCACTGAGCACAATCCTGATCACAGGTATCAGTGTAATCAGTATAACGGCACCAACCTGACACTGTCTGTAGTCACTGAGCACAATCCTGATCACAGGTATCAGTGTAATCAGTATAACGGCACCAACCTGACACTGTCTGTAGTCACTGAGCACAATCCTGATCACAGGTATCAGTGTAATCAGTATAACGGCACCGACCTGGCACTGTCTGTAGTTACTGAGCACAATCCTGATCACAGGTATCAGTGTAATCAGTATAACGGCACCGACCTGGCACTGTCTGTAGTTACTGAGCACAATCCTGATCACAGGTATCAGTGTAATCAGTATAACGGCACCGACCTGACACTGTCTGTAGTCACTGAGCACAATCCTGATCACAGGTATCAGTGTAATCAGTATAACGGCACCGACCTGACACTGTCTGTAGTCACTGAGCACAATCCTGATCACAGGTATCAGTGTAATCAGTATAACGGCACCGACCTGACACTGTCTGTAGTTACTGAGCACAATCCTGATCACAGGTATCAGTGTAATCAGTATAACGGCACCGACCTGGCACTGTCTGTAGTTACTGAGCACAATCCTGATCACAGGTATCAGTGTAATCAGTATAACGGCACCGACCTGACACTGTCTGTAGTTACTGAGCACAATCCTGCTGACAGGTTCCCTTTAAGGCGCTGCAGATTTTGGGGGGGTTTATTTGGAAGGACTTTTTTTTTTCTACTTTTGGATCCGCTTTGGTCTTTGGCACCAGAACTGCAGGTATATTTCCAGTCTATTAGAAAGTTACACATTTGTCAATTTTATGTTTTTGTTTTGTTTGTTTTTTAAATCACAATATGCATTTTTTTTAACCTTTACAGAATATCCAAGCAAAATAAATGAGGAAAACGTCATGTTATCGCTAAATTACAAAGTAGACAATGTTATACATCGGTCCTCAGGGGAAAAGCTCAATACCCTTACTCTACATCCAGAACTCCACAGTACATATCCATCATATAATCCTCCTAATTATGAAGCACCTTCTCCGGACCAATCACAGGTTGTTAACCTTACTGGACAAAAAGAGGGTAGACTGTTTCAATTTGGAAATCGGTTTACAAGGAGCTTCGATCATTGCACACAGAGAGCAATTTACAGAGGGGTGAAACCAAACTCTTATTCAGATCTTGGTAAATGTTTTAATTATGAATCTGACCCTAATCAACATGAGAGAATTCCCACAGGAGAGAAGCTGTACTCATGTGCAGAATGTCGGAAATGCTTTATAAACAAATCACATCTGGTTGCACATGAGAGAATTCACACAGGAGAGAAGCCGTATTCATGTTTAATGTGTGATAAACATTTCATTAATAAATCACATCTGATTAGACATGACAGAATTCATACAGGGGAGAGACCATATTCATGTTCCGAATGTGGAAAGTGCTTTACTGATCGATCAAGTCTTGTCCTTCATGAAAGAGTTCACACTGGAGAGAAGCCGTATTCTTGTTCAGAATGTGGTAGGTGTTTCTCAAAAAAATCAAACCTTGTAAAACATTATAGAATTCACACAGGAGAGAAGCCATATACATGTTCAGAATGTGGGAAATGTTTTACAAATAAATCAGATCTAATTAAACATCAGAGAATTCACACAGGAGAGAAACCGTATTCATGTTCAATATGTGGGAAATGTTTTACAGATAAATCTGGTCATGTTAAACATGAAAGAAGTCACACATTAGAGAAACCATTTTGATTGTCTATATGTGAAAAATGTCTTACCAATAAATTACATTTCAGAGAATTCCCTTGGTAAAGATACCATATTCTTGTCTGGAATCTGGGAATGTTATTGAAGAAAAAAAAAAGATTTTAAATCACATCAGATTATTGACAGAGTGTAATGAGTGTTTATTTTTCTTATGGAATTAGCCTTGATCTGCCAAGCACCCAAATTCAATTTACCTGAGGTCAGCTGTGACCAGGAAAATTACTGCAGATATATGGTACAAAAGAAGAGCCTGGGTTACTTTCAACGCAGCGAGGGTGAATTTACACCATGAGCCTTATTCTTTTTACAGAATTCATAAATCCATCCACACTGCAGAAGAATCCAGTGTGACATAGTGGAAACGTAAAGGCATCACATGTAAACTTATAATTTGTGAACGTATAGTACTGTTCAAATGTGGAAAATGCTGTAAAGGAAGAATACTTTTAGTAATACAGGTGTTAAAAATAAATGTATTAATTAACAAATGCGAAGTGACTGAATAAAAGTAAAATGTAAATCCAGTCAGTATCTGATGACCACCATCTCCTCTATCATGAGTATCTGGTGACTAATGACACTGATGATGGAGACAATGGGCTGTCACCAGAAACTGATGATGAAGTCAATAGGTGGTCACTAGGGTTGAGCGACCTTGACTTTTTTAGGGTCGAGTCATGTTTCGCGAAACCCGACTGTTGGAAAAGTCGAGTCGGGCGAAATCGGCCGATTACTGCGCAAAGTCGAGGATCGGCCAGAACACGAAACCCTATGCACCTCAATGGGGATTTTTTTTTTCTTTTTTTTCTCTCTCTCTCTCTCTCTCTCTCTCCGTCCCAGCACAGAAAATTTCGTATTGCACATTCCAAATCCCTACTGCGCACAAGCGATAACATGACGATAGGCGTTCACTCCCCTAAGACCTATGTCATCACTCTGCCCACGCTCATTGATTGGCTGAAAATATGGCGCTAAACGCGTCATACGAAACGCGACTTTTGCGCCAAGATCGCGTACCGCATGGCTGACCCCGCACAGGGATCGGGTCGGGTTTCATGAGACGCCGACTTTGCCAAAAGTCGGCGACTTATGAAAATGAACGACCCATTTCGCTCAACCCTAGTGGTCACCAGACACTGATGATGAAGTCAACAGGTGGTCAACAGATACTGATGATGGAGGCAAATGGCTGCCACCAGATACTGATGATGGAGCCAACGGGCACTCACTAGATACTGATGATGGAGGCGACATGCAGTCACCTGACACTGATGATGGAGGCGACGTGTGGTCACTAGATACTGATGATGGAGGCAACGTGTGGTCACCAGATAAGTAAGAGTCCGCCTGGCTCTAGTCCGGCTCTCGGGGTCCTGTATATCTGTTTTGTGAATATTTTGTCAAATCCCAGATGAACCATTTTCTTCTGTTTCACCTTTCTCGGGTACCTGGCAGCTAAGTCTAAAACGACATTCAGCTGGAATTTCTGATATGACTTCATTCACACTTGCATATTTGAGTCACTCCGTGGCATCAGGATTTGTGAACTATGACTCTAAGCAGTGTTCTCTCTAAGCTGAGCCATCTGGAAAGGAAAACCGCTCGATGATTAGATTGGCTCAATTCCTAATACATGTTGGCAGAGCCTGGTCTTCATTACCAGATCATTTGCAGGATACAAAACCTAGAGATCAGTGACTGGGAGAACGAAAACATGGAAGATTGGCAAATCTTGTTCCACTCTTGGCTTTGGGTTAAATGTCTGTTACGGTCCCATTCTTAATATGGTTTGTCAAATCCAAGCCGCAGAAACAACGCCATTCAGACGTACCGAACAAATTTTAGTTTCAGAAATGTCTTCTTAAAATTTCCTGTCTGTAAATATACAGTGCCTTGAAAAAATATTCATACCCCGTGACCTTTGATGTTTTGTCACGTTACTTAAATTGATTTTATTAGGGTTTTGTGATTTCCCAACACTAAGTAGCAAGTATTTGCAAAGTGTAAAGGAAATGATAATTTTTTTAAACATTTTACAAAATATAATCTGAAAATTGTGCAGTGCATTTGTATTCAGCTCCCTGTAGTCTGATCCCACTAAATAAAATCTGAGTGACCAATCGCCTCCAGAAGTCACATCATTACAGTGCCTTGCAGTATTCGGCCCCCTGGAACTTTTCAACCTTTTCCCACATATCGTGCTCCAAACATAAAGAAACCAAATGTAAATTTTTGGTGAATAATCAACAACAAGTGGAACACAATTGTGAAGTTGAACGAAATTTATTGGTTATTTTACATTTTTGTGGAAATTCAAAAACTGAAAAGTGGGGCGTACAATATTATTCGGCCCCTGTAACTTAATACTTTGTTGCGCCACCTTCTGCTGCGATTACAAGTCGCTGGGGGAATGTCTCTATCAGCCTGTGAGGCGGGTGGGCGTGTCCATGAAGGACATGTGACCTAGCAGAAGGACTGGGCGTGTCACTGAAGCTTGACAGAGATGGAGAGGAAACAACAAACCCGAGGAGCCTGCAGCAGCTGTCACAGAGTCCGGGTCGCCGCTGTAAAGTGTTGATGTGCAGCCAGTGTGCTGCTTACACCTGATATACACACACACACACACTTTGTGCGCACAGGACCTGTGATGAGGTCACAAGAGGGGAGGAGTCAGGGGTCACATGATCAGTGGCCTCAGTGTATGCAGGACTCTGCTGTGCTGGTTGTCATGGTGCTGAATGAGGGGAAGTTTATGTGTGGGGTCAGGAGGGGTTTACAGTGTGGATGTAGCAGAGCTGTGTGTGTACAAGGTGTACAGAGCGGAGCCGTGTATGTGTGTAGTGGAGCAATGTGTACGGAGCGGAGTCAGGTGTGTACGAGGTGTACGGAGCAGATCCGCGGGTGTACAGAGCGGAGCCGCGTGTGTATGGGGTGTACGGAACGGAGCCACGTGTGTACGGAGCGGAGTCAGGTGTGTACGAGGTGTACAGAGCAGATCCGCGGGTGTACGGAGCGGAGCAGCGTGTGTACAAGGTGTACGGAGCAGAGCCGTGTGTGTACTGGATTCACGGAGCGAAGCCGCGTGTGTACGGGCTGTAAATTTCCGGGTCGGGAAGAATGGTACACGGCTGTGGGCAGAGCCCAGCATGTGCACTGTGGGGGAGTATTGGGTGAACTCGCCAGCGTCAGAATGTGCAGTGCGCATGCTCCGGAGCCGACCAGTACACCCAATACACCCCCACACTGCACAGGTCCGGAAATGACGCACTGCAGCGTCATACCAGGAAGAAACAGCACACAGATTTCAATGCCGGGAGTGCGAATTAGAGCGAGGGAGGACATGAACGCCCAGAGTCTGCACGCCCAAGAAGACATCTACTCACTTTGTAGCTACGCCACTGCCCCCCAGTATAATGTCCCCACACATTGCATGATGGTCTGCCAGTATTATATGTAGTATGATGCCCCCCAATCAGTGTGGGGCCAGCACAGCCCTAGAATAAGTATCATGACCCCCATAGCCCCCATTAAATAAGACAGCCCCCACAACTGCTGCCATATTAAACAAATAAGCACTGCTCCCCTCGCCTGTCCCTGCAGCGCTGCTCCCCTCGCCTGTCCCTGCAGCGCTGCTCCCCTCACCTGTCCCTGCAGCGCTGCTCACCTGTCCCTGCAGCGCTGCTCCCCTCACCTGTCCCTGCAGCGCTGCTCCCCTCACCTGTCCCTGCAGCGCTGCTCCCCTCACCTGTCCCTGCAGCGCTGCTCCCCTCGCCTGTCCCTAATAAGACATTTTCCAGATTCAGATTTGTGACTCCAAATAGTCACTAAATCAGTATATATACCTCCACATAATGAGCTAATAAAAAAAACGGAGAAGAACTGGGAGTTTTTATATAAAAAGTACCAAAAGCTTTATTATAGACCAATAACAAACAATTAAAAACACAAACACAGTGATGAAAGTGTTAGTAAATAAAGACACCGGATAAAGGTGGCCCTCAGTACAATATCACATACCTAATTACCACAGGACCAGTGTAAGCTGAATCCAGTTAGGACAAAACCCTCCTAAAAGTGAACCACATGCTCACCACCCTCATTAGCATAAAACAGGGTCATCGTGGCAACAGCCATCAATTATAGTAACCCACGGTGTGCGCATTCCACATACCTCCAATAATTATACGCGGTACCGCCATAAGGGCTGTCCCACACGTCCAGATAATTCCGGTACCGGAAAAAATCGGTAACGGAGTTATCCGTGTCCGTGTGCCCGTGAGCTCACGTAGGCCATACGTGCGGCACACGTGTGCCGAGTGGGTACCACACGGAGCGTGTGGTACCCACGCGTGTAGTACACTGCATCGTGCTGAAGCCGCGATTCATATCTTCTGTGCAGCAGTGTTTGCTGCATAGAAGATATGAATAATAGTGTTTAAAAGAAAGATCTATCTGTCCCCCGCCCCCCCACCCCCTGTGCGCCCCCCCACCCCCTGTGCGCCCCCCCATTTACAGTCATGAATAGGCGGCTCCACCCCTATGGGAGGTGGAGCCACATATTCATGACTCTAATCGGCGGCCCCACGTGACCGCATACAGTAGAAGGGGCGGCAAGCACAGAACACTGCGAGGGAGGCGGGTGAGTATTTTCAGAACAGCGGGGGGCGCACAGGGGGTGGGAGGGCGGCGGACACATAGATCTTTCTTTTAAACACTATTATTCATATCTTCTATGCAGCAAACGCTGCTGCAGAGAAGATATGAATGGTGGCTTCATCACCATGTGGGGGGGACAGCGCTTACTGTAGCGCTGTCTCCTGCACGCACACGGACTGCACACGGAGAAGGTCCGTGTGCGGTCCGTGTTTTACACGGACCCATTGACTTTAATGGGTCCGTGTAATACGTGCGCTCCCACGAACACTGACATGTCTCCGTGTTTGGCACACGGAGACACGGTCCGCAAAAAATCAATGACATCTGCACAGATGCATTGATTTTTATGGGTCTACGTGTGTCAGTGTCTCCGGTACGTGAGGAAACTGTCACCTCACGTACCGGAGCCACTGACGTGTAAAACCGGCCTAACATGCACCCAGCCTGGTAGATCTGAAGATGCGTACAAATGTCTCACCTAGAACTGAGGAGCCTGCACGTGCGGTACCTTTTATAATTATTGGTGATATGTGGAATGCGCACACCCGTGGGTTACTATAATTGATGGCTGTTGCCACGATGACCCTGTTTTATGCTAATGAGGGTGGTGTGCATGTGGTTCACTTTTAGGAGGGTTTTGTCCTAACTGGATTCAGCTTATACTGGTACTGTTGTAATTAGGTATGTGATATCGTACTGAGGGCCACCTTTATCTATCCAATCTATATATTGGGCAGCACGGTGTCTCAATACATACTAGAGTGATAACTACTGAGCCTCCATGCTGCCCAATACATACTACAGTGTTAACTACTGAGCCACTGTGCTGCCCAATACATACTACAGTGCTAACCACTGAGCCACCATAATGTCCAACACATACTACAGTGCTAACCACTGAGACACCATGCTGCCCAATACATACTACCGTGCTAACCACTGAGCCACTGTGCTGTCCAATACATACTAGAGTGCTAACCACTGAGCCTCCATGCTGCCCAATACATACTACAGTGCTAACCACTGAGCCACCGTGCTGTCCAATACATACTAGAGTGCTAACCACTGAGCTTCCATGCTGCTCAATACATACTACAGTGCTAACCACTGAGTCACCGTGCTGCCCAAACACATACTACCGTGCTAACCACTGAATCACCATGCTGCCCAATACATACTACAGTGCTAACCACTGATCCACCGTGCTGCCCAATACATACTACCGTGCTAACCACTGAGCCACCGTGCTGTCCAATACATACTAGAGTGCTAACCACTGAGCTTGCATGCTGCTCAATACATACTACAGTGCTAACCACTGAGTCACCGTGCTGCCCAAACACATACTACAGTGCTAACCACTGAGACACCATGCTGCCCAATACATACTACTGTGCTAACCACTGAGTCACCGTGCTGCCCAAACACATACTACAGTGCTAACCACTGAGACACCGTGCTGCCCAATACATACTAAAGTGCTAACCACTGAGCCACCGTGCTGCCCAATACATACTACAGTGCTAACCACTGAGCCACCGTGCTGCCCAATACATACTACAGTGCTAACCACTGAGCCACCGTGCTGCCCAATACATACTACAGTGTTAACCACTGAGTCACCGTGCTGCCCAATACATACTCCAGTGCTAACCACTGATCCACCGTGCTGCCCAATACATACTCCAGTGCTAACCACTGATCCACCGTGCTGCCCAATACATACTACAGTGCTAACCACTGATCCACCGTGCTGCCCAATACATACTACAGTGTTAACCACTGAGCCATACATACATGCCCAATACATAGTCCAAACAGACTAATCCACCTGTCCCCCTGCTATTCCCCGGCCTCTCCCCTCTGTCAATCCCTTCACTGGCTCCCCATTGCCCAGAGACTCCAGTACAAAACCCTAACCATGACATACAAAGCCATCCACAACCTGTGTCCTCCACACATCTGTGACCTCGTCTCCCGGTACTTTCCTGCACGCAACCTCCGATCCTCACAAGATCTCCTTCTCTACTCCCCTCTTATCTCCTCTTCCCACAATCGTATACAAGATTTCTCTCGCGTATCACCCCTACTCTGGAACTCTTCTCTACCACAACACATCAGACTCTCGCCTACCATCGAAACCTTCAAAAAGAACCTGAAGACCCACCTCTTCCGACAAGCCTACAACCTGCAGTAACCACCGATCCACCAAACCGCTGCACGACCAGCTCTATCCTCACCTACTGTATTCTCACCCATCCCTTGTAGATTGTGAGCCCTCGCGGGCAGGGTCCTCTCTCCTCCTGTACCAGTTATGACTTGTATTGTTTAAGATTATTGTACTTGTGTTTATTATGTATACCGCTCCTCACATGTAAAGCGCCATGGAATAAATGGCGCTATAATAATAAATAATAATATAGCAAAGGTGGACCGCAGGTGAAGTAACCCCGGATTTTGTACACCGGTGAAGAGGTGGTAAGTATGCGGACCTTTCTGTGCGTTATTGCACTGTCTGCAGTACATGGAAATGTACCGGTTTTTAGGCATTGTAAAAATCGTTGTCTTTTGATAGATTTATTGGGTCCAATGTCGGCCCTAACTATGGTGTCTCTTAGGTTCGGGGCCTGCCTAAAACATGGTAAAAAAGGTTCAGTGAATTCCGGGATTTCAGGGTATGCTGAGTGGAGAAGTGGCCAGTACTTCCGGAGGGTTTTATGGATCAAATAGGCAAACGGACGGTAGGAATGAACAAAGGCAATGCTGTCAGTTTTTTTGCGTCCCGCGATGGGATGTGTTGGTTTGGACCTGTTGAGAATAGACTGGGGAGAGCCCCTCTCTCTACATTTAGGCTCCATTTCCTGGACTCTGACCTCCCGGGTATTGTCATCGGAAACAATGTGATTCACACGCTGAAATTGTGACTTGGGAATAGAAGATTTCATTGGGACTGGGTGAAAGCTGCTAAAGAGTAATAGACTATTGTGGTCCGTAATTTTAGTATACAAGTCTGTGGAGAGTGTTTCATCCAAGTTTTTGATGACCATGGTGTCCAAAAAATTAATTCTGGATTTATTGTGGGAGATAGTAAAACTCAATCCCGGCCATGATTGGTCTAACAGGTTCTAGACCAGAGGTGTCAAACTGCATTCCTCGAGGGCCGCCAACAGGTCATGTTTTCAGGATTTCCTTAGCATTCCACAAGGTGCTGGAATCATTCTGTGCAGGTGATTAAATTATCACCTGTGCAATACAAGGAAATCCTGAAAACATGACCTGTTGGCGGCCCTCGAGGAATGCAGTTTGACACCTCTGGTCTAGACAATCATTGGGGATTTAGACAGTAGTGTTGATGAGATGTAGACATTTCTTCTCTTCTCAATAACGTCATAATATGGAAACGTTATATAGATATAGACATATATAGATGACATATTTTGCATATGGGGGCTCGTTTCAGTCCTTATCTGCTTTCCACAACGTCTTAAACCAATCATGGCCGGGATTGAGGTCATTGATGACCTATTGAAGCGCAATGTAAGCGTGAAACGATCGTCGTCTGTATTTGCTCCACTGTTTTATCTGCCTGCTGTTGGTATGATGATGCCACAATAAAGGATTTTGTTGCACGGGACGGTATGTGCCAATTATTTTCTATGGACATACAGATTCTCTTTCTTTGGAAGTGGCACCCGTAGTCCCTGGTGTGTGTGCAGCTTCACCAACCCGAGGTCGTACAGCCGTGCCCTCATCCTGCTTCTATGGTATGTGATTTGTATCAGTGTACAGGACAGTCACCATGCCGGTATCCGTGCGCCCTTCACCACCACTATCCAGGACTTACGCATACGTCGGGACCCTTAATCATTTGCCTCCATTTACAGGCCCCATCATCTCCACTGCTTACTCCATGCCGGGAAGTCACTTGCTATGTGCTGATATTGACTATATGTTATACCGCGTTTCCACATGCTCCACCTTCAACTATGTGGTCTCTCATTATAGAGCTAGTGATCTACTACCGAACCTATTGGTCCACTGGATCCAATAGAACCACTGTAATCGGGTATGTGTGAGCACACATTGTTACCACCATTCGCTCTCTGGCCTCAGCACTTTGGCCCGGGCCTTGCTCTCATCTTCTCTGCAGCTGAGATTATGTCTTTGGTCCAAGCGCCTGTGGTATTGGCCTCTGTCACCGGTTCTGACTGCTCCTCTACCTGACCATGGCTTTCTCCACCTATTGTATATACATTGTTATTTATTTTATTATTTGTTTCTCGATTTTGTCATCTTTTTGTAGTAACGGAGGAAGGTCTGATGTAAGACTCCAATGGACAACATTAAATTACCGCTTGATCACTTAAGTTGAGCTCTGAGTTTCTTACTATATACTAACGGTGTGGGAGCCTACTCTTAAGGCCATGTGCACACGTTGCAGATTTGCCTGTGGAATTTTCTGTGCAGATTCACAGTCGTGCGCGGCTTGCTGTTCAAGTCTCTCAGGTGACAGACGGACGTTCTCCACTGCTGAGCTCCGCCCCCTCATGTGACTGATCAGGTGACGGTGACATCATCACAGGTCCTGCAGCTCCTCAGATGCTGGCAGAGCAGGTCCTGGTCCAGGTACTGTGTGCGGCGGTCACTGTGCTGTTCTCTCTGTTATCAGCCATTACACAGAGGACACATATTAGAGAGGAGCGACTCTCCTGAATTCGATCGCACCCTACTTGATCAATTCAGGTGGAGAATTCGATTTGCATCGAATAAATATGACGTGAATTGAATCAGTTGAGAATGGGTTAAAAGAAAACAACCTTCCGCCCCTCTCCCCGGCCCTCCGCGTTTCTGCCGCCCCACTCCCCGGCCCTCCGTGTTCCTGCCGCCCCACTCCCCGGCCCTCCGTGTTCCTGCCGCCCCACTCCCCGGCCCTCTGTGTTCCTGCCACCCCACTCCCCGGCCCTCCGTGTTCCTGCCGCCCCTCTCCCCGGCCCTCCGTGTTCCTGCCGCCCCACTCCCCGGCCCTCCGTGTTCCTGCCGCCCCTCTCCCCGGCCCTCCGTGTTCCTGCCGCCCCACTCCCCGGCCCTCCGTGTTCCTGCCGCCCCTCTCCCTGGCCCTCCGTGTTCCTGCCGCCCCACTCCCCGGCCCTCCGTGTTCCTGCCGCCCCACTCCCCGGCCCTCTGTGTTCCTGCCACCCCACTCCCCGGCCCTCCGTGTTCCTGCCGCCCCTCTCCCCGGCCCTCCGTGTTCCTGCCGCCCCACTCCCCGGCCCTCCGTGTTCCTGCCGCCCCACTCCCCGGCCCTCCGCGTTTCTGCCGCCCCACTCCCCGGCCCTCCGTGTTCCTGCCGCCCCACTCCCCGGCCCTCCGTGTTCCTGCCGCCCCTCTCCCCAGCCCGACGCAGATCTTCACCGTGTGCTGCTGTAAGCAGGTGCGCGGGGATGTAGTGACGGACAGGAGGCAGGGCAAGGGTTAACAAGTTTAATAACGGGGGAATACTCCACACAAGGAGGCAAAGGGTTTAAACAGGGGATTAGACAGTTCAAATGGCAAAAGATACTGTGAGTTGAAGAACAACGGTTCAGATAACGGCAGTCCTGATGAAAGTCAGTGGTTCCTAAGTCCATGAAGTGAATAGCGCCAACAATGGCTGGCACGGGGTCTTTTCCAATGGGGTCCTGTGGGCAACAATGCCCCGTCTTCTGTTGGTCTCCGGTACCTTCCACTGAGCATAGTCCATATACTGCAGTGGCTGATGGGTTCGGGCCACAGTCCTGTATGAGCCCAATGTGGCTCTGCAAATATACACTGCTAACGTCAGGGCGCAAGTGTCTGTCCCGATCTAAGTCACTCATATGTAACACGTGTGCTGTACTCATGGACACGAGCCGTACAGCGCCTTGTTCTCTGTAGTCACTGGGCACTCACTGTACCTCTCTCTGTAGTCACTGGGCACTCACTGCACCTCTCTCTGTAGTCACCGGGCTCACACTGCACCTCTCTCTGTAGTCACCGGGCTCACACTGCACCTCTCTCTGTAGTCACCGGGCTCACACTGCACCTCTCTCTGTAGTCACCGGGCTCACACTGCACCTCTCTCTGTAGTCACCGGGCTCACACTGCACCTCTCTCTGTAGTCACCGGGCTCACACTGCACCTCTCTCTGTAGTCACCGGGCTCACACTGCACCTCTCTGTAGTCACCGGGCTCACACTGCACCTCTCTCTGTAGTCACCGGGCTCACACTGCACCTCTCTCTGTAGTCACCGGGCTCACACTGCACCTCTCTCTGTAGTCACCGGGCTTACAGTGCACCTCTCTCTGTAATCACCGGGCTCACACTGCACCTCTCTGTAGTCACCGGGCTCACACTGCACCTCTCTCTGTAGTCACCGGGCTCACACTGCACCTCTCTCTGTAGTCACCGGGCTCACACTGCACCTCTCTCTGTAGTCACCGGGCTCACACTGCACCTCTCTCTGTAGTCACCGGGCTCACACTGCACCTCTCTCTGTAGTCACCGGGCTCACACTGCACCTCTCTCTGTAGTCACCGGGCTTACAGTGCACCTCTCTCTGTAATCACCGGGCTCACACTGCACCTCTCTCTGTAATCACCGGGCTCACACTGCACCTCTCTCTGTAGTCACCGGGCTCACACTGCACCTCTCTCTGTAGTCACCGGGCTCACACTGCACCTCTCTCTGTAGTCACCGGGCTCACACTGCACCTCTCTCTGTAGTCACCGGGCTCACACTGCACCTCTCTCTGTAGTCACCGGGCTCACACTGCACCTCTCTCTGTAGTCACCGGGCTTACAGTGCACCTCTCTCTGTAATCACCGGGCTCACACTGCACCTCTCTGTAGTCACTGGGCACTCACTGTACGTTCCTTTTCTTTTTTGCCGCTGTTGGCGGCGGATGCTGGCTTGCACAATGCTGAGGCTCCCAGGACGGAGCACTTCTCTCCCTGGTTGCTGCTGATGCTCCCAGGTTCCCTCAGCACAGCAGTCTCTCTGCAGATGGCGGGGGAACCTCTCAGTGCGGCCTATTACTGGTGCTCTGTGGGGAGGACGGGGCACGCCGCTCACCTAACTGCCCCGGGTTGGCGCCAAGTTCCCTTCTGCCGCACGCGCTTTCTCCTTTATATCCCCCTGCCCCGCTTGGTCAGGAGGAAGGTCCGCCTCACTCAAGCTTCCCCCAGTGAACAGGGGATGCAGCCTTTTCAGTTCCAGACCTGGCACGTAGGTGCCCGCGGTCTGGTGGTCCCCCTTACATTGCACCCCTCGTGGTGGAAAATCGAAGAACGGAGGCGCCGGTGGGACAGGTATGTGGGGGGCCGAGGAGATGGGAGGAGATTTTCTTCTTTAACCCTTTCCTTGTCCTCTGTAATCCGGTCGCCATTTTGGAGACAGCTGGCGTCCGCGGCATGTGGCAGTGGCGGATACTGGTCCGTGTTGGGAATACGTCTCCAGTCCTCAGTCCGTACTTACCTTACGATGCCGCCTCCTGTGTGATTCTGAGCCGGATTCTTTTCCATACAGTTTTCTCCTCTTCTCATCCGATTGCTCCTCGGCCTGAATGACTGAGCAACGATGGACAAAGAACAAAGCGAAATTACCAAGAGAATCCTAAACTTCACCCTGGAGATCATCTACCTGCTGACCGGAGAGGTGACGTCTATTTCTATAGTATTAATTGTATTGTTTCCACATAGAGAATACGAAGTACGTCAATGTGAACTCGGCCATCACTAGAACATGAGGGCGTTTCTACACCACCATAGAACAGAACTCCTGACTGTAAGAGCATTGAGACTACAGAGTCTTCTACCAGAGGAGCTAGTGATGGAGAATTTATTTGAAGGATTCAGTTGCTAGATTACAGAAGTGTATAATAATAATTTTTATTTATATAGCGCCAACATATTCCGCAGCGCTTTACAACTTATAGAGGGTACAGACAATAGACATTACAGCATAACAGAAATCACAGTTCAACATAGATACCAGGAGGAATGAGGGCCCTGCTGCTCGCAAGCTTACAACCTATGAGGAAAAGGGGAGACACGAGAGGTGGATGGTAACAATTGCTTTAGTTATTTGGACCAGCCATAGTGTAAGGCTCGGGTGTTCATGTAAAGCTGCATGAACCAGTTATCAGCCTAAGTATGTAGCAGTACAGACACAGAGGGCTATTAACTGCATAAAGTTTATGAGAACATGATGTGAGGAACATGTTGTTTTTTTTTAATGGGCCACACAGGGATAGTTAGGTTAATGCATTGAGGCGGTAGGCCAGTCTGAACAAATGAGTTTTTAGGGCACGCTTAAAACTGTGGGGATTGGGGATTAATCGTATTAACCTAGGTAGTGCATTCCAAAGAATCGGCGCAGCACGTGTAAAGTCTTGGAGACGGGAATGGGAGGTTCTGATTATTGAGGATGCTAACCTGAGGTCATTAGCGGAGCGGAGGGCACGGGTAGGGTGGTAGACTGAGACCAGAGAGGAGATGTAGGGTGGTGCTGAGCCATGGAGTGCTTTGTGGATGAGGGTAGTAGTTTTGTACTGGATTCTGGAGCGGATGGGTAGCCAGTGTAATGACTGGCACAAGGTAGAGGCATCGGTGTAACGGTTGGTGAGGAATATGATCCTGGCAGCAGCATTCAGGACAGATTGGAGCGGGGAGAGTTTGGTAAGAGGGAGGCCAATTAGTAGAGAGTTCCAATAGTCCAGACGAGAATGAATAAGTGAGACAGTAAGAGTTTTTGCAGAGTCGAAAGTAAGAAAAGGGCGAATTCTAGAAATGTTTTTGAGATGCAGATAAGAAGAGCGAGCCAGTGATCGGATGTGGGGGGTGAATGAAAGCTCGGAATCAAGGATGACCCCAAGGCAGCGGGCATGTTGCTTTGGAGTAATGGTGGAACCGCACACGGAGATGGCAATGTCGGGCAAAGGTAGGTTAGTAGAGGGAGAGAACACGAGGAGTTCAGTTTCTGACAGGTCCAGTTTCAGATAAAGGGAGGACATGATGTTAGAGACAGCGGTAAGACAATCACTGGTGTTTTCTAAAAAGGCAGACGTGATATTGTGTATATAATAATATTATCAGTGTTTCTCCACACACAGGATTACACACTAGTGAAGAAGTCCTCAGGTGACTGTGTGACTCCCTGCAACCAAGAGTCAGGAGGGTGGAGCAGGAGGCGGAGCCCCATCACAGATCCTCCCCTGAACTCGCGGATACATGAGAGGAGCAAGAAACAGATCCTAGAATTCACCAACAAGATGATTGAGCTGCTGACCGGAGAGGTGACTGCTGGGACATTTTACGGGGCCGGCACTGGAGGATTCTGGGTAATGACACTGTCATTGCCTATCAGGTTCCTGTAAGGTGTCAGGACGTCACCCTCTATTTCTCCATGGAGGAGTGGGAGTATCTAGAAGGACACAAGGATCTGTATGACGACGTCATGATGGAAGATGACTTTTGTCCTTCGTCACAAGGTAAGAGGAGACAATACTTGATCTCGAGAACAAGCGTCTGCAGACCGGACTGGAGGAGCGGAATCTCTGTATGTAAAGGCAGCTGCAGTCCAGGTATCACAATGGGGTGACGTTAGTGAGAAGAAGTGACTGATAAATACATGCAGCGATCTCCAGCCGGTCATGGATTCCCTCACTCTGTGGTTGTTTCCCACAGATGGATGCAGAAGAAGAAATCCACCACAGAGATGTCCTCGTCCTCTGTATCCCCAAGACAGTCCAGACGGAAACCTCAACGTCCTGGAGAATCATCAGGTAGATGACTGAGCTCTCACCGAAATACGACCATAAAGAGATTCATTCACAGGTCATGTTACCTTACTGTCTTCTCTGTTTAGGGTGAAGATCTGATGGATATTAAGGTTGAGGTTATCGATGACGAAGGGGAGCGGGCGGCCGATCAGCCATGTAAGGAAGGGAGACCATCACTGGTTGTAAAAGAGCGTCCTCTAGATACAACTCCCATCATCCGGTCATCACATGCAAACTATCTGTTCTGTGTCTCCTACAGATGAAAGAGACCCCCCAGAGAGATGTCCCCGTCCTCTGTGTTCCCCGGACTGTCCAGAGGGAAGTCACAACGTCCCGGAGACGACTCAGGTAGATGACGCTGAGCTCTGTATCAGATCTATAGAGGGATGTGCGGACATTTTTGGTTGTGCTGTCACAGATGTCATGGATTTCTGGTGGTATCTTAATGTCACATACAGGTCTTCCCAGCAGGTTTTGTTGGTGACTTTAAGGGGTTAATGTATTTCTACTCGCCCAACTTGTGCTCATCGACCCCAACATGGTGCACACGCCCCAGAAAGTGAGCAACCAGAAATGAAAGTTAAGAAGTGTCACCCCAGGATCAAAGGTCACACTTTGTCTTCTAGAAGTGACCTCCCCTAAGTTATGGACCCGACATAACCAGTGGTCCAGTACAAAGACAACTTGTGATACAAATCCCCGGCCAATTCCGATCATTTATTGTTGCCAGTTCCGTACATTCGTAGACCACTTTTATTACACTTGAGTAGTTTTCCACCCGTGTCTGCCATCTTGTACCGACGTGTCACATATGGTTTATCAGATGGAAGATCTGACTATTGTTAAAGTGGAGGTTGAAGAAGGAGAGATGATGAGGAGCGATCCTCCTGGTATCAGTGAAGTCAAAGAGGAAGTCCCTGGAGATGTTACTGCAGGTATGTAATAATGAATTCAGCAAGTGGCCATTAGAGGCTTTACAGCTACAAGTGTGGAGCAGGCTCAGGCTTTAGCGCTGATCTCTGCAGTTTAACCATTTAGGGACTGCTGTCAATCACAAACAGTAGCATCTAAATGAGGCAATTGCCAATGTGCACAATTGATCGTGAGGTGTCAAGGCGTTACCATGGAAGCTGGGGGCCTGCTGAAGGCACCCATGGCTGCCATCTTGGTACTCCTGTTTAAACATGTAGACCATCATTTAAACTTTATCTTGCAACATATTAGAATTGCACAATATAGAACAGGTGATAGAAGGTTAAATTTCTTTAAGAGGACTGAAAATTAAAAGAAATATACATTTTTTAAAAATTAAAAATATATATAAAAGTTCGAATTATCACCTTTTTCCAGTTTAAAAATAAGGAAATGTAAAAAAAAGAGTAAAGCTATCTGATAGCATTGCTTTTGTATAGGTCCTTTCTTTCCTAGTAAATAAATGTAATTAACCCATATGACAAACACTTTAAAGAGAAAAATAATCGGAACAAAAATGATCAAAGTGCTTTATGGAGCCAATAGAAACGTCTGCTTACCATGTAAAAAACAAGCCTTCATCTAGCTCCACTGACGGATAGATAGAATAGTTAGAGGTTTTAGAAAATAGTGGTAAACCATTTTTTTTAACCACTAAAATATACAAAAACTATACAAGTTTACTAGCGTTGTGATCGTACTGTCTGGGGACTTTTTACTACACAATGAACACCATAAAAAAAAGCCAAAATGTAAATTCTTCTTCACCATTTCATTCCACTAGACACGCTACAACTTGTTCTGCAAAAATACGTCTTCCAACAGCGATGACGATAGAAAAATAAAAAATGTATAATTCTAGGAAGAAGAGGAGGGAAAAAAAGTGCAAAAATGAAAAATCACCCGGGAGGGAAGTGGTTAAGGAGAAGTTCACATGTTTAGTAGATGTGAGTCCCACTAGTGGGATTCACATCTGTCTCGAGGACGGAGAGCCAATGAGCACAGATGACAGTAGAACAGTGGTCTTAGTTTCTGTACAAATAAATGGAGAGAACCGCGCATGTGCAAGTGAATTCCGAACACCTCTCTACTGACAGCAGCAAATCCTCAGGGCTTGTTTAGAGAACCATAGAAAAAAATCTTTTTTTTTCTAAATGAGTAATAGTTGAATAAAATCTGCACATATGTGGGATTGTTATCTATTTTTCTACTTTGTGGTTTAAAAAAAAAAATCTAAATCTGTCTTTGATCGTTACAGAAAATCCAAGTAAGAACCCTGAGAAAAACGTAATTTTATCGCTAAATTGCAAAGTAGAAGACGAAGGAGAAAACCTCATTACCGTTAATGTACATCCAGAACTTGACAGCACAGATCCATTGTATAATCAATCTGATTATGAAGAATCTTCTCCTGAACACTCACAGATTACAAGTACAGATCAGAAAGAGAGTGAAATGTTTCAATGTGGTGTGTGTGGAAAAGAGTTTACAAAAAGCTTAGGTCTTTTTACACACAGAAGAATTCACACAGGGAAGAAGTTATATTCCTGTTCAGAATGTGGCAAATGTTTTACCCAGAAGTCAAAACTTGATCAATGTGAAAGAAGTCACACAGGAGAGAAGCTGTATTCATGTCTAGAATGTGGGAAAAGTTTTATTTATAAATCGCATCTTGATAGACATGAAAGTAGTCACATAGGGGAGAAGCCGTATTCATGCTCAGAATGTGGGAAATCCTTTACGAAAAAATCTAATCTTGTTAAACATCAGAAAATTCACACAGGAGAGAAGCCATTTTCATGCTCTGAATGCGGGAAGCGTTTTATAGATAAGACACATCTTGTTGCACATGAAAGAAGTCACACAGGAGAGAAGCCGTATTCTTGTTCAGAATGTGGGAAATGCTTCACAAAAAAATCGAATCTTCTTAACCATCAGAGAATGCACGCAGGAGAGAAACCGTATACGTGTTTACTCTGTGGGAAATTCTTTACAGATAAATCAAGTCTTGTTACCCACGAAAGAATTCACACAGGAGAGAAACTGTTTTCCTGTTTAGAATGTGGGAAATGTTTTACAGGTAAATCAAGTCTTGTTATACATGAGAGAATTCACTCTGGAGAAAAGCCATTTTCATGTTCAGTGTGTGGAAAAGGCTTTACAAACAAATCTGATCTTGGTAAACATGGAAGAATTCACACAGGAGAGAAGCCGTATTCATGTTCACACTGCGGAAAGAGCTTTACAAATAAATCAAGTCTTATTACACATGACAGGATTCATACAGGAGAGAAACCGTATCCATGTTCACTATGTGGGAAATGTTTTACAACAAAATCAAGTCAAGTTAAACATGAAAGAAGTCACACGGAAGAGAAGCCTCTTTGATGATCTTTTATATTGAGTTGATTTACTGGACAGTGAGGTGAACTCTCCGATGGTTCGGCCATCTTCAAAATCTAGACCCATGACTTCTCCTTTAATAAATTATTACAAAGTTAATTCGTTAGGGAAAAGCTCCATATGTGTTTGTTAAATTTGGACTCTGACAGACGTTTAAAAGTTGTATCCGTTAGCTGTAGACCTTAAAAGACGCATCCTGATTAATGGTTACATTTTTTTACTGGCTTCTGTGTGGGTGGAAAAGTGTCGTCCTCTACACTACTCTATTTTTTTTTTTTTTGCTAATGTATAACAGCCAGATGGAAGAGAAACACATGTTTTGTGATCTCCATCTGGCATGTGAAAGTGACCATTGGGAGTTTTACCTGCATACACGCTAATCGGAGGACAAAAATGCCATATGAATAGTCTTTGTGTGTTTGTTTTTTTTGTTAACTTCAGAACATTTTATACTTTTTCTATTGTTCAACTGAAGACTAAACATTGATATGTTCACATATCTTACTAAATAAAAAAAATGTCTTTTGGTATGATGTTTATACATGACTGTAGTCTTAGATGCTGCCGGCTCCATAAGACCATGGTCACACATAGTGGAAACACTACGGATTTTATAAGTGCAGAAAATCTGCCTTTAACAATTTAAAGTGGATGTGATTTCATGAAATTGTGCAGCTTCTTGATGCGTTTTTCCTTGTAGACTTCTATGGGGATACTGAAAAATGCATGTAAAACATGTCACTGCTTTCTTAACAGCAGAATCCCAGCGTTTACTCAAAATAACCCACTGAGTGATATCCACAACTGACCTCCGGGCCCAGCCACTGCCTTTATTGACCAATTCTCCACATGGCTTCTTCCCTTTCTCTCTATTGACATTCCCACCATCATCATGGGTGACTTCAACATCCCCACTGATACCCTAAAGCCAGCAGCCTCCAAACTCCAGTCACTTACTTCAACTTTTGAACTTATTCATTGGTCCTCCGCAGCCACCCCCACAGATGGACATACACTAGACCTTATTTCCACCTATCTATCTTATTTCCACCTGTTTCTGCTTCCTATCTAATCTCACAACCTTCCCTCCACCTATTTGACCACCTTCTTCTCACTTTCTCATCCCTGTCCTCCTCACCTGTCACCCATGTCCAGCAACTAACACTCCCCCACAGAAACCTCACACACCTAGACACACACACACTGTCTGACTCTATTCTACCACTGGCAGCCATACCTTCACTCCACGACACAGACACTGCCGCTGCTTTCTACAATGCCACTCTCACATCAGCTACTGACGCGGTTGCCCCTCTCGTGCATGGCAGAGGACGACAAATCAACAGACAACCCTGGCACAATAACATCACTAAAAAGCTTAAGCAAGTGTCCAGGGTTGCAGAGCGGTGTGAAAACACATTCACAAGATGACTTCAACACATTCAAACAAGTAACACTCACTTTGAAATCTGCCCTCACCTCTGCTAAACAGGCCTACTTCACATCCTTTGTGTATCTTCCTTATTCTACAACCCCAGTTATTGAACACTTTTAACTCCCTCCTCCGCCCTCCACTGCCCCCTCCGACCTTCCTTATCTCCGCTGAGGACTTTGCCACACACTTCAAAAATAAGAGACCAAACAAGGCAAGTCTTTATTGTTCAACCACCACAACCCCTTTGTATACCAGACCAATGCCCAAACCCCATAACGTCCCTCTGTAACATCACTGAAGGGGGGCTTACTTGTCTCCTCTCCAAATCACACCTCACCACTTGTGCACTTGACCCCATCCCACCTCCTCCCCAACCTCACCACCATACTTATCCCATCCCTAACCCATCGATTCAACCTGTCACTAACTTCTGGTACCTTCCCTTCTGCTTTCAAACATGCCACAACCCTGAAAAAGCCTCGACCCTACAGCTATGTCCAACTATCGCCCCATATCACTGCTCCCTTTCACTTCCAAACTCCTGGAGCAGCACGTCCACGCTGAGCTTTTCTCCCATCTCTCATCTAACTTACTCTTCTACAAAAAAAACAAAGACAGAAACATAATGATTAAATGCCCTGTGACCCGCCTTGCCTTTCAGACAGGCATTATATTAATGTGATCTCCCATGGCTGTGTGTCCACTGGTTGGGCCCAGTTCTTCTCAGCCCTTATCCACATGTATGCACTTGACTAACAGTAAGGTTTTTAATATTAGAGTTAGGACTGTCTCAATTACGGTCACCGTTGAGTGGTGGGATGGCTTTCACTTTTTTATAAAAAAGAAATGTAAGTTAATTTAGTACCACTGATTATTTTCATGCACTATTGCTATTGGTTTATTTACTGCAGGGTATTTAATCATTGTGTTTCTGACTTATTTTTTTCTGTTCAGTGGCCAGTGTGAATGTATACTTACGCGATGCATGCACACCAGTTTATATCCCAGGTCAGACCTTTTTTTTTTCCCTCTTCGACAGTCTAAAATCTGGATTCCACCCCCACCACTCCATTGAAACTACCATGGCCAAAACTACTGATTACTTACAGCCAAAGCTAACAGACACTTCTCTCTATGCCTCCTTTTTCTAGACCTGTCCTCTACCTTTGACACAGTTGACCTCTGCCTCCTACTACTACAAATGCTCTCTTCCTTCAGTGTCAAAGACCTCGCCCTATGCTGGATCACATATCTTTCCAACCACACTTTTGGCATCTCCCACTCCCACACAACTTCCTCATCTCGCCCTCTCTCTGTTGGTGTCCCTCAAGGCTCTGTCCTAGGACCACTACTCTTCTCAATCTATACACTTGGCCTGGGATAACTCAAAGTCCCATGGATTCCAGTACCATCTATACATTGATTACACTCAGATCTACCTCTCTGGCCCAGACATCGCCTCTCTACGATCCAGAATCCCGGAGTGTCCATCAGCCATATCCTCCTCCTTCTGTTGTTTCCTCAAGCTCAATGTGGACAAATCTGAACTCATCATCTTTCCTCCATCTCTTGCATCTTCCCTACCTGATCGATCACAATAAATGACATCACGCTTTCCCCTGTCCTGGAAATCCACTGCCTCAGAGTAACCCTTGACTCTGCCCTGTCCTTCAAACCTCACATCCACCTCCAGCTCAAAAATATTTCTAGAATCCGTCCTGCTACCCTCACTCTACTAACATGTTAGTGCATACCCCTAATCATCTCCCGCCTTGACTACTGCAACATCCTCCTCTGTGGCCTCCCTGCTAACACTCTCGCACCTCTCCAGTCTGTAGTTAACTCTGCTGCCTGACTAATCCACCTCTCTCCTCGCTACTCCACCACTTCTCCCCTCTGCAAATCTCTTCACTGGCTCCCAATTCCTCAGCGTATCCAGTTCAAACTACTAAAACTGACCTACAAAGCCATCCATAACTTGTGTCATCTGTATATCTCTGAACTAATCTCCCTTTATCTCCAGTCCTCCCAAGACCTCCTTCTCTCCTCCATGCTTATTTGTTCCACATTCAATCGCTTCCAAGACTTCTCCCGAATATCCCCCATCCTCTGGAATTCTGTGCCCCAACACGTCCGACTATCAACTACATTCGGATCCCTCAGACGGAACCTGAAAACCCTTCTCTTCAGGAAAGCCTACAGCCTGCACTGACCCCGCTGCCTCCTCACCACCACCGGAGCTACCGCCTCACCACCACCGGAGCTGCTGCAACCCTCAACCTATAGTCTCCTTCCCTATAATCCTGTATAATGTAAGCCCGCAAGGGCAGGGTCCTCGCCCCTCTGTATCAGTCTGTCATTGTTAGTTTACTGTAAGTGATATCTGTAATTGGTGTAACCCCTTCTCATGTACAGAACCATGGAATCAATGGTGCTATAGAAATAATAATGGGTGTGTATAAATACATGAGAATCCTACACCTTCAGAAACAGATCACAAGAATAAATAAAATATATAATTTTATTGATTCAAATTAAAACATAACAAGAGCATATATATATAAGAAGCGTACATTAGATTGTAATAGCGTCTAATAAGTGGATACAGACATAATTCGTATAAATATGTAGTATATAATATCTATATTATTATTTATTGTTATAGCGCCATTTATTCCATGGTGCGTCACATGTAAGGAGGGGTGTACATAATAAAATGAGTAAAGTATTCTTAAACAATACAAGTCACCACTGGTCCAGGAGGAGGAGGACCCTGCCCGCGGGGGCTCACAGTCTACAAGGGATGGGTGAGGATACAGGAGGAGAGAGGACCCTGCCCGCGAGGGCTCACAGTCTGCAGGGGATGGGTGAGGATACAGGAGGAGAGAGGACCCTGCCCGCGAGGGCTCACAGTCTACAAGGGATGGGTGAGGATACAGGAGGAGAGAGGACCCTGCCCGCGAGGGCTCACAGTCTACAAGGGATGGGTGAGGATACAGGAGGAGAGAGGACCCTGCCCGCGAGGGCTCACAGTCTACAAGGGATGGGTGAGGATACAGGAGGAGAGAGGACCCTGCCCGCGAGGGCTCACAGTCTGCAGGGGATGGGTGAGGATACAGGAGGAGAGAGGACCCTGCCCGCGAGGGCTCACAGTCTGCAGGGGATGGGTGAGGATACAGTAGGCGAGGGCAGAGCTGGTCGTACAGAGGTTCAGTAGGCTGAGGATCACTGCAGGCTGTAGGCTTGTCGGAAGAGGTGAGTTTTCAGGTTCTTTTTGAAGGATTCCATGGTAAGCGAGGGTCGATATATGTTGTGGTATCAAATGAATTGCAAAAGTTACATATACAGTCGAAACCAGAAGTTTCCATCCACTCTATAAAAAGACACATCTGCAGGTTTTTTTCAATATCTGATGTGAAATCAAAATAAACCTTTCCTGTTTTACGTCAATTAGGATTACCATAATTATTAATAGTTGCCAAATGCCAGAATAACGAGACAGAGAGAATGTTATAAGATATTGTTATTACTTACTGCAAAGTCAAAAGTTTATATCCACTGAGATTACTATGCCTTTAACCCCTTAATGACCGCCAATACGCCTGTTATCGGCGGCAGGTAAGGGTACTTTGCCTCAGAGCCGCTTTTTAACGACGCTGAGAAAAAAGTGTATAGCGCCCCTGCCCCCGAGTCGGATTGGAATTTCTCCGGGGTCTCGGCCGAGACCCCAGAGAACATGATTCTGGATGGTTTTTACCGACCCTAGTGTTGCAATCGCTGTTATTAATGGTATTTTTTAACTTTTTTTTGCGACTGCAAAGAAAAAAAAAAACGATTTTCCACTTAATTTCTCTCTCTGATGTGATCACATATTGGAGGAGAGAGAAGTAGGGTCCCCCGACCACCAACCCCCGGGGTCCCTGTATCCCCCCGTGAAGTCCCCCGGGCCATCGGCATCTTCTTCCAGGAGAAAATGGTGGGCGAATGCGCAGTGCGCCCTCCGAGATCTGCCGGCCGGCACCCGGCAACAATAGGAAATTTTTCTTATTGGTTCATTTTGATGACTGTGATAGACCCTAAAAAAATAGTAAATCAAACCCCCTTTTATCAACCCCTTAGGGAAAATTAAGAAAATAAAAAGTGTATTTATTTCCATGTTTCCATTAGGGTGAGGGTTGGGTTAGGGTTGTGATTACAGTTAGGCTTGGGATTAGAGTTGGAGTTAGAATTGGGGGGTGGGGGGAGTTGCAAGGTTTAGGTACATCAGGGGGTCTTGAAACGGGACATGGCATCACCATCGATTCCAGCCAATTATGAGTTCAAAAATTCAAACGGTGCTCCCTCCCTTCCGAGCGCTGCCATGCACCCAAACAGTGGCTTTCCCCCACATACAGGGTATCGGTGTACTCAGGAGAATTTGCACAACAAATTTTGTGGTCCATTTTCTCCCGATACCCTTGTGAAAATAAAAAAAATTGGTTCCAAAGTTAATTTTTTTGTGAAAATAGTAAAATGTAATTTTTTTTCTTCCACATTGCTTTCTAGTGAAGCACCTGAAGGGTTAATAAACTGCTTGAGGCCATGTGCACACGTTCAGGTTTTTTTCGCGATAAAAATGGTATAAAAACTAATTAAAAAGCATACATTATGCATTCTATCATTTAGAATGCATTCTGCATGTTTTGTGCACATGAATGCGTTTTTTTCCGCGAAAAAACACATCGCTGTAAAAAAATTAGCATGTTCATTAATTTTGTGGTTTTTCTGCATCTTTCCCGCATTTCTATGCATCTGGGAAAAAACGCACAAAAAACGCAAAAAAAACGTGAAAAAAACGCATGCGGATCTCTGGCAGAAATTTCCGGTTTTTTTGTCAGGAAAATTTCTGCAAGAAATCCTGACGTGTGCACATACCCTGAATGTGGTTTTGCGCACCTTGAGGGGTGCAGTTTTTAGAATGGTGTCACTTTTGTGACCTGTGATGACGTTGCGCTCTCGCGAGACCGCTGCGCCATCTGGGGTCATTGCCGCGAGGCATTACTGGGAACGGGAGCATCGCGAGGAGCGGGAAGGCTGCGAGGGACACCGGAGGGTGAGAATATCACGATTCATTTTTTATTTCTTATTGTTTTTAACATTCTATCTTTTTGCTATTGATGCATCATAGGCAGCATCAACAGTAAACACTATTGTCAAACACTACGCTTGTGTGACCAACCTGTCAATCATTTCCAAGTGATGCTACAGAGCACTTGACGCTAGTTGTTTAGAGGGAATACGCATGCCAATTCCACATTCGTTTTCCCGCGGCAGGGAGTTCCGGCCATGTGCACATAGCCTTTATGTTATGGCTCCTGGGATGCGGCAATACAATGAGGAAAAAAATGTATAAAGTCCAAACTGGTCTGTGCCACCAAGGGGTTAAAGTCCAGCGAGATCCACTGAGTGCGGCCACTGACTGAGGAGCCCTGAGCTTTATACTCCCCAGCCGAGCTCCGCCCCTCACTGACTGATCACATGATGATGACGTCACGGCAGGTCCTGTCAGGCCGCGCTGCTGATCTGTGGAGATTTCCTGTTGTGGTGTGACTGCGGCCACAAGGTGAGTTCACACCGGGCGCTTCATGTGCGGCTCCCGGAACTGTGGGAGGACGGTGAGAAGAAAGTCCGGCGGGGAGGCTGTCACCTGGCATGTACAGCACTGTGCAGAGCAGGAAGGGTCTGACATGGAAGGGTTAATGGTTTATTGTCATCAATTATCACCAAACTACAAAGAATGAATCAGTGTCTGGTGACCGCCCGTCCCCTCCATCATCAGTATCTGGTGACCGCCCGTCCCCTCCATCATCAGTGTCTGGTGACCGCCCGTCCCCTCCATCATCAGTATCTGGTGACCGCCCGTCCCCTCCATCATCAGTGTCTGGTGACCGCCCGTCCCCTCCATCATCAGTATCTGGTGACCGCCCGTCCCCTCCATCATCAGTATCTGGTGACTGCCCGTCCCCTCCATCATCAGTATCTGGTGACCGCCCGTCCCCTCCATCATCAGTATCTGGTGACCGCCCGTCCCCTCCATCATCAGTATCTGGTGACCGCCCGTCCCCTCCATCATCAGTGTCTGGTGACCGCCCGTCCCCTCCATCATCAGTATCTGGTGACCGCCCGTCCCCTCCATCATCAGTATCTGGTGACCGCCCGTCCCCTCCATCATCAGTGTCTGGTGACCGCCCGTCCCCTCCATCATCAGTATCTGGTGACCGCCCGTCCCCTCCATCATCAGTATCTGGTGACTGCCCGTCCCCTCCATCATCAGTATCTGGTGACCGCCCGTCCCCTCCATCATCAGTATCTGGTGACCGCCCGTCCCCTCCATCATCAGTAACTGGTGACCGCCCGTCACCTCCATCATCAGTAACTGGTGACCGCCCGTCCCCTCCATCATCAGTAACTGGTGACCACCCGTCCCCTCCATCATCAGTAACTGGTGACCACCCGTCTCCTCCATCATCAGTATCTGGTGACCGCCCATCTCCTCTATTATCAGTATCTGGTGACCGCCCGTCCCCTCCATCATCAGTAACTGGTGACCGCCCATCGCCTCCGTCATCAGTATCTGGTGACCTCCCGTCTCCTCCATCATCAGTATCTGGTGACCTCCCGTCTCCTCCATCATCAGTATCTGGTGACCGCCCATCCCCTCCATCATCAGTATCTGGTGACCGCCCGTCCCCTCCATCATCAGTATCTGGTGACCGCCCGTCCCCTCCATCATCAGTATCTGGTGACCGCCCGTCGCGTCCATCATCAGTATCTGGTGACCGCCCGTCCCCTCCATCATCAGTATCTGGTGACCGCCCGTCGCGTCCATCATCAGTATCTGGTGACCGCCTGTCTCCTCCATCATCAGTATCTGGTGACCGCCCGTCGCGTCCATCATCAGTACCTGGTGACCGCCCGTCCCCTCCATCATCAGTATCTGGTGACCGCCCGTCGCCTCCATCATCAGTATCTGGTGACCGCCCATCTCCTCCATCATCAGTATCTGGTGACCGCCCGTCCCCTCCATCATCAGTATCTGGTGACCGCCCGTCCCCTCCATCATCAGTATCTGGTGACCGCCCGTCCCCTCCATCATCAGTATCTGGTGACCGCCCGTCCCCTCCATCATCAGTATCTGGTGACCGCCCGTCGCGTCCATCATCAGTACCTGGTGACCGCCCGTCCCCTCCATCATCAGTATCTGGTGACCGCCCGTCGCCTCCATCATCAGTATCTGGTGACCGCCCATCTCCTCCATCATCAGTATCTGGTGACCGCCCGTCCCCTCCATCATCAGTATCTGGTGACCGCCCGTCCCCTCCATCATCAGTATCTGGTGACCGCCCGTCACTTCCATCATCAGTATCTGGTGACCGCCCGTCGCGTCCATCATCAGTACCTGGTGACCGCCCGTCCCCTCCATCATCAGTAACTGGTGACCACCCGTCTCCTCCATCATCAGTAACTGGTGACCGCCCGTCCCCTCCATCATCAGTAACTGGTGACCGCCCGTCCTCTCCATCATCAGTACCTGGTGACCTCCCGTCCCCTCCATCATCAGTATCTGGTGACCGCCCATCCCCTCCATCATCAGTATCTGGTGGCCGCCCGTCCCCTCCATCATCAGTATCTGGTGACCGCCCGTCCCCTCCATCATCAGTATCTGGTGACCGCCCGTCGCGTCCATCATCAGTATCTGGTGACCGCCCGTCCCCTCCATCATCAGTATCTGGTGACCGCCCGTCGCGTCCATCATCAGTACCTGGTGACCGCCCGTCCCCTCCATCATCAGTATCTGGTGACCGCCCGTCGCCTCCATCATCAGTATCTGGTGACCGCCCATCTCCTCCATCATCAGTATCTGGTGACCGCCCGTCCCCTCCATCATCAGTATCTGGTGACCGCCCGTCCCCTCCATCATCAGTATCTGGTGACCGCCCGTCACTTCCATCATCAGTATCTGGTGACCGCCCGTCGCATCCATCATCAGTACCTGGTGACCGCCCGTCCCCTCCATCATCAGTATCTGGTGACCGCCCATCGCCTCCATCATTAGTATCTGGTGACCGCCCATCTCCTCCATCATCAGTATCTGGTGACCGCCTGTCGCGTCCATCATCAGTACCTGGTGACCGCCCGTCCCCTCCATCATCAGTATCTGGTGACCGCCCGTCGCCTCCATCATCAGTATCTGGTGACCGCCCATCTCCTCCATCATCAGTATCTGGTGACCGCCCGTCCCCTCCATCATCAGTATCTGGTGACCGCCCGTCCCCTCCATCATCAGTATCTGGTGACCGCCCGTCCCCTCCATCATCAGTAACTGGTGACCGCCCGTCCCCTCCATCATCAGTAACTGGTGACCACCCGTCCTCTCCATCATCAGTATCTGGTGACCGCCCGTCCCCTCCATCATCAGTATCTGGTGACCGCCCGTCTCCTCCATCATCAGTATCTGGTGACCGCCCGTCCCCTCCATCATCAGTATCTGGTGACCGCCCGTCGCGTCCATCATCAGTATCTGGTGACCGCCCGTCCCCTCCATCATCAGTATCTGGTGACCGCCCGTCGCGTCCATCATCAGTACCTGGTGACCGCCCGTCCCCTCCATCATCAGTATCTGGTGACCGCCCGTCGCCTCCATCATCAGTATCTGGTGACCGCCCATCTCCTCCATCATCAGTATCTGGTGACCGCCCGTCCCCTCCATCATCAGTATCTGGTGACCGCCCGTCCCCTCCATCATCTGTATCTGGTGACCGCCCGTCACTTCCATCATCAGTATCTGGTGACCGCCCGTCGCGTCCATCATCAGTACCTGGTGACCGCCCGTCCCCTCCATCATCAGTATCTGGTGACCGCCCGTCGCCTCCATCATTAGTATCTGGTGACCGCCCATCTCCTCCATCATCAGTATCTGGTGACCGCCTGTCGCGTCCATCATCAGTACCTGGTGACCGCCCGTCCCCTCCATCATCAGTATCTGGTGACCGCCCGTCGCCTCCATCATCAGTATCTGGTGACCGCCCATCTCCTCCATCATCAGTATCTGGTGACCGCCCGTCCCCTCCATCATCAGTATCTGGTGACCGCCCGTCCCCTCCATCATCAGTATCTGGTGACCGCCCGTCGCCTCCATCATCAGTATCTGGTGACCGCCCATCTCCTCCATCATCAGTATCTGGTGACCGCCCGTCCCCTCCATCATCAGTATCTGGTGACCGCCCATCCCCTCCATCATCAGTAACTGGTGACCGCCCGTCCCCTCCATCATCAGTGTCTGGTGACCGCCCGTCCCCTCCATCATCAGTAACTGGTGACCGCCCGTCCCCTCCATCATCAGTGTCTGGTGACCACCCGTCCTTCCCTGCTCTCCATGAGGAGGTTACATACAAACACAAATATATGACTGACAGTGAATCGCAGTGACAGCCGGGTACAGAGGGTGAGGACCCGGCCTGGTGGGATTACAGGCTGTCGGATGGTGAGGAATGAGATAGAAGCTTGGTGGGGCGGCCGCAGTGACAGCCGGGTAGAGGGTGAGGACCCGGCCTGGTGGGATTACAGGCTGTCGGATAGTGGGAATGAGATAGAAGCTTGGTGGGGGGCGGCTGCAGTGACAGCCGGGCACAGAGGGTGAGGACCCGGCCTGGTGGGATTACAGGCTGTCGGATGGTGAGGAATGAGATAGAAGCTTGGTGGGGGGCGGCCGCAGTGACAGCCGGGTAGAGGGTGAGGACCCGGCCTGGTGGGATTACAGGCTGTCAGATAGTGGGAATGAGATAGAAGCTTGGTAGGGGGCGGCCGCAGTGACAGCTGTGTACAGAGGGTGAGGACCCGGCCTGGTGGGATTACAGGCTGTCGGATAGTGGGAATGAGATAGAAGCTTGGTGGGGTGGCTGCAGTGACAGCCGGGCACAGAGGGTGAGGACCCGGCCTGGTGGGATTACAGGCTGTCGGATGGTGGGGAATGAGATAGAAGCTTGGTAGGGGGCGGCCGCAGTGACAGCTGGGCACAGAGGGTGAGGACCCGGCCTGGTGGGATTACAGGCTGTCGGATAGTGGGAATGAGATAGAAGCTTGGTGGGGTGGCTGCAGTGACAGCCGGGCACAGAGGGTGAGGACCCGGCCTGGTGGGATTACAGGCTGTCGGATGGTGGGGAATGAGATAGAAGCTTGGTAGGGGGCGGCCGCAGTGACAGCCGGGCACAGAGGGTGAGGACCCGGCCTGGTGGGATTACAGGCTGTCGGATAGTGGGAATGAGATAGAAGCTTGGTGGGGTGGCCGCAGTTACAGCCGGTTACAGAGGGGTGAGGACCCGGCCTGGTGGGATTACAGGCTGTCGGATAGTGGGAATGAGATAGAAGCTTGGTGGGGCGGCTGCAGTGACAGCCGGTTACAGAGGGGTGAGGACCCGGCCTGGTGGGATTACAGGCTGTCGGATAGTGGGAATGAGATAGAAGCTTGGTGGGGCGGCCGCAGTGACAGCCGGTTACAGAGGGTGAGGACCCGGCCTGGTGGGCTTACAGGCTGTCGGGATAGTGGGAATGAGATAGCAGCTTGGTGGGGGGCGGCCGCAGTGACAGCAGGGTACAGAGGGTGAGGACCCGTCCTGGTGGAATTACAGGCTGTCGGATAGTGGGGAAAGATAGAAGCTTGGTGGGGCGGCCGCAGTGACAGCAGGGTACAGAGGGTGAGGACCCGGCCTGGTGGGATTACAGGCTGTCAGATAGTGGGAATGAGATAGAAGCTTGGTGGGGCGGCTGCAGTGACAGCCGGTTACAGAGGGTGAGGACCCGGCCTGGTGGGATTACAGGCTGTCAGATAGTGGGAATGAGATAGAAGCTTGGTGGGGGCGGCCGCAGTGACAGCCGGTTACAGAGGGTGAGGACCCGGCCTGGTGGGATTACAGGCTGTCGGGATAGTGGGAATGAGATAGCAGCTTGGTGGGGGGCGGCCGCAGTGACAGCAGGGTACAGAGGGCGAGGACCCGTCCTGGTGGAATTACAGGCTGTCGGATAGTGGGGAATGAGATCGAAGCTTAGTGCGGCGGCTGCAGCTCCGGTTCTGTTACGGTGCCATTGGGGTTATTGCAGGTTGTGAGCTTGCTTGAAGAGATGGGTTTTCAAGTTCTGTCTGAGAGTTCTGAATGTGGTGGGTAATCTGACGTGTTGGGGCCCAGAATTCCAGAGGATGTGGGATGCTCAAGAGAAGTCTTGGAGGCGATTGGGTGAGGAAGGTATAAGTGTGGAGGAGGAGAGGTCTTGAGACGGCCGGAGATTACGTGTTGTAAGGTAATGGGAGATTAGTTTGGAGATGTATGGAGGGCACTGTCACGGTTCACGAGGAGGATACCTTTATCATCCCCACCACTCACACCAATTTGTCATGAACCGGAGTTGTTTGCTTGCCCCTGGTTCTTTCTGAAGGGGATTTATCTATATCCCACTTCCCAGTTCCGGTTTGGAACTTGCAGCTCTCTGGCGCCAGCCTTACCCTCAGGTCAGTCAGGGTACTGCACCTAGGATAATTAGTTGCCAGAAAGGCTGCCTGCTATGTACTGGCTAATTGGCACGCTGCAGCGAGGGCGATATAACTACTCCCACTCAGGCGGGAACAAAAATTATCAACGCCGCCGGTCGCTACAAAGTCTCCCAATCGCACAGGACAAATTCTGCTGCCACCAGCTCCTATTTCTTATTTATTAACGAGTCCGGAGCCAACTCAGATTAGTAGCGTAATTCACTTCAGAGGACGTGACCGTACGTTATAGAGCAAGGAGAGACAAGCTAGTAATTTTATATTTTATTCCAAAAAATGGTAGGCAGTGTTTACAGAGGTATAAAAAAGATATTATAAAGAAGACAAATATCATATGTACAGTACAATTACAAATAAAATAGGATTACAGTTGAAAAACACTTACATTTCGTTATGTCATATCATCTGATGGCTGATGGTGTGCTGTGGGGGAAGGACGAGCATATATTCAGATGCATCACCCCTGTCTCTCAGCAGGACCCCAGACAAAGACACATGAAGACTGCTGCTTCACTCACTTATTTCCTAGCCTAAAACCCAGGCACTCCCCCTGTGGTGACCTCACTTAAAGGCTGAAACCTCCCCTTTACTTAGAGTAATGGCCACCATTTTTGTGCCTAGCTCGCTGTATGAATCTCGTATACGAAAGACACACTGATCAGGATGTGCCCCACATCAGGGCGATTCTTTTAAGTGTAAACACGGTGTAATTACATGACCCGCTTATGGAGAAACCCGCTCTTTGCATGCGTTGGGTTTAGCTTCTAGCGATTTTAGGGAGTTATAGATCCCTCGATGGACATCCGGAATACATAATTCTTATATCTCTAGCCCTGATCGGTGCCAATATATATAACCTTCAAAGAACAATAGAAGCTCATGCTTTGTATACCAGTTTAAGGCTAGTTTCACATTTGCGGTTAAGTCCGCAGCGTATCATCCGCAACTGTAAACGCATGCAAACGTCTGATAACGCAGCGTTTTTATCCGCATCAGCTTACACATGATGGTAAAAAAAAGCAGCGTTTGCATGCGTTTTTACATGTTTGCGCTTTTTATGCACATGCGTTTGATATTTCCAGGAGGGTGTGTCTTTAATGGGCATGTATAAATCAGTTCCTGGACATGCGCAGTCCGAAGTACGCAGGCGCATCAAACGCTTGCGTACGCAAAGACATGTGTACGCATGCGTTCCCATAGTCAGTAATGCGGGGTTTTTTGCCGCATTCCTTGCGCTAACAACCGCATACGTTTCTAGGCGGCAAATTGACGCCTCTAAAATTACTACATGTTGCGTTTACCGCGCCAAACCGCAGACGACGGAACGACCCATGCGTCGTCAAACACGGCAAAACGCAACCCATCGCAGACACATGCTTCCCTAATGTTAAATATAGGAAAACAATGCATGCGGATAATTGCGGAAGAAACGCTACGGACACAACCGCAAATGTGAAACCGGCCTTAACCAGTACCAGGTGGGAGGGGGGAATGAGTGATTTTCACAGAGTCTGACTGTGCAGCGTAAATCCATATAAATTCTTGAGGGAGGTGGGGGGAAGAAGTATAGGATTTCACACAGAGGCAGAGGGAAGAAGGGGGGGGGGGGTCGAATCTGCAGCGGGTGTCTGTCCTCCGCTCTTGGATGTAGCAGAGCTCAGTGGCCTGATAATAGACAATCAAATACCTCATGTTCCTGACAGGCACGGATTCTGGATGGCTGTGGAGGTCAGTTTTATTAGTTTGAACTGGATAAATTGGGGAATTGGAGCCGATGAAGGGGTTTGCAGAGGTGAGAAGCGGAGAGATAGCGAGGAGAGAGATGGATTACTTGTGCAGGAGCGTTAAGGACGGACTGGAGAGGTTAGCAGGAGGGCCACAGAGGAGGATATGGCAGGAGTCGAGGTGGGAGTTGTTGAGGGCATGGGGTAACATTTTAGTAGATTGAAGTTTGAGAATAGGAAGGATTCTGGAAATATTTTCGAGTTGGACACTTCATGAGCTTGGATGTGCGGTTTGAATGACAGGGTAGAGTCAAGGGTTACGCCGAGGCAGCGGACTTGCGGTGCAGGGTAGAGTGTGATATTATTTATTGTCATAGTTAGATCAGTTAGGGGAGTTATGCGAGATGGAAGAAAGATGATGATTTCCGATTTGTCCACATTGAGCTTGAATAATCATGATGAGAAGACGGAGGATATGGCTGATAGACACTTAGGGATTTTGGACAGCAGAGAGGTGACATCTGGGCCAGAGAGGTAGATCGGAGTATGATCAGCTTACACAGTGACATGTAAAAATCTGAGCACCCCTGGTCAAAGTTACTGTTTTGTGAGCAGTTATGCAAGTTAAAGATGAAATGATCTCTAAAAGTTCTAAAATTAAAGTGGACACACATCCTTTGTATTTTAGGCAAAAAAATATATATTGTTATTCTTTACATTTTAAAAATTACAAAAAAGAAAATGTCCCAATGCTAAAGTTTGGGCACCCTTGGAGATTTGTGTGCTCTGATAACTTTGACCAAGGTTTCAGACCTTAATCATCCTGTTAAGGTTATGGCTTGTTCACTATCATCATTAGGAAAGTCCGGGTGATGCACATTTCCCACCCTTACAAAAACCCAGCCTCCTCCAACCTTGTTCCAAATAACAGCAGCCATGGATTCTTCTAAGCAGCTGCCTAGCAGTCTGAAAATGAAGATGGTGGAGGCCCACAAAGCAGGAGAAGGCTATAAGAAGATAACAAATCGTTTTAAAGGGAACCTATCACCCCGTTTTTTTCGGTATGAGATAAAAATACTGTTAAATAGGGCCTGAGCTGTGCATTACAATAGTGTAGTTTGTGGACCCCGATTCCCCACCTATGCTGCCGAAATACGTTACCAAAGTAGTCGTTTTCACCTGTCAATCAGGCTGGTCAGGTCGGATGGGCGTGGTTTCTTCCCCCAGATATTGCGTAGTTTTCCGTTGGTGGCGTAGTGGTGTGCGCATGTCCAAGGTCCCGAATCCTGCACAGGGGTGTGAAAATAGCAGCGATGTCCGTTATTCCATTGGTGATCGGTGGGCGCGGCCATCTTGCTTTGGCCGCGCGTGCGCAGAAGCGGCGCTCTGCTGGCCGCGGCTTCAGGAAAATGGCCGCGGGATTCCGCGCGTGCGCAGATGGATATCGCGGCGGCCATTTTCCTGAAGCCGCGGCCAGCAGAGCGCCGCTTCTGCGCACGCGCGGCCAAAGCAAGATGGCCGCGCCCACCGATCACCAATGGAATAACGGACATCGCTGCTATTTTCACACCCCTGTGCAGGATTCGGGACCTTGGACATGCGCACACCACTACGCCACCAAGGGAAAACTACGCAATATCTGGGGGAAGAAGCCACGCCCATCCGACCTGACCAGCCTGATTGACAGGCGAAAACGGCGACTTTGGTAACGTATTTCGGCAGCATAGGTGGGGAATCGGGGTCCACAAACTGCACTATTGTAATGCACAGCTCAGGCCCTATTTAACAGTATTTTTATCTCATACCGAAAAAAACGGGGTGATAGGTTCCCTTTAAAGTTGCCCTTTCCTCAGTTCAAAATGTAATTAAGAAATGTCAGTTACTTGAAACAGTGGAGGTCAAGATAAGGTCTGGAAGACCAACAGAATTTCAGTGACAGTTGCTTGTAGGATTGCTAGAGGGGCAAATCAGAACCCCTACTTGACTGCAAAAGACCTTCAGAAAGATTTAACAGACTCTGGAGTTGTGGGACCTAGTTCTACTGTTTAGATACACTGGAACAAATATGGCCTAAATGGAACAGTCATCAGAAAAAAAACCTCTCCTGCATCCTCACCATCAAATTCAGGGTCAGTAGTATGCAAAAGAACATCTAAACAAGCCTGATGCATTTTTGATACAAGTCCTGTGAACCGATGAGGTTATCATAGAACTCTTTGGCCACAATGATCAAAGGTTTGTGTGGAGAAGAAAGGGCACAGAATTTCAGGAAAAGAACATCTCACTAACCATTAAGCATGGGGGTGGATCAATCATGCTTTGGGGTTGGGTTGCAGCAACATTTCACAGGTGGTCGAAAGAATGGAATCATTGAAATGTCAACAAATTCTTGATACAAACATAACACCTTCTGTAACAAGCTGAAGTAGAATAAGGAAGAGGATGGCTTCTACAGATGGATAACTATCCTAAACACATCACAGTCCACAACAGATGACCTCAAAAGGTGCAAGCTGAAGGTTTTACAATGGCACTCACAGTCCCCTGATCTGAACATCATTGAAAATCTGTGGCGAGACCTAAAAATAGGATGGAAGGCGCCCCAGGAATCTCAGAGAACGAGAGGAATTCTCCAAGGAAGAATCGATGAAAAATGCCTCAAACAAAGACTGAAAGACTCTTGTTTGGCTACAAAAAGTGTTTACAAGCTGTAATACTTGCAAAAAGGGGGCGCTACAAGCAGGGCCGCCATCAGGGCATTGCAGGCATTACTACAGTATGGGGCCCGGTGGTCAGAGGCAAAAAGGGGGGCCCGAACACGCTGGCAGCTCACTCCGCTCGGGCCCCACTCTCTTTGTTTCTGCTCATTCGCCCCTAGACATTTTGTTCTGTTCTGCTGAACGCCCGATGCATAACAACACTGTGGTGATTTAAAGATACACCTACAGTGTTGTTAATGCATCGGGCGGACGTAAATGGGCACTGTCCCTTTAAGTTGACACCGGCCCGGGGCATCATGGTCCTGTCGTCACGCTGCTCGTGCTCGCACTTCCTCATTCCGAGCAGAGCAGCCGGCGTGTGGTGTGCCAGGCGTCGGCAGGCTGACGAAGTAGGCTGAGGAGGATGGGGAGGCGGCGGGCTGTCAGGCAGGCAGAGTAAAGTTAGGAGACTGCGGCCAGTCTCTGAGTCTCGTGAGCAGATGAGGCTTCATGTGGCTGCGCCTGGCAGCGTGTGGGTGATGAGGGAAGGCGAGTGGTGACTGGGGGCTGCATCCAACAGGGTTCAGGGGGAGGATAGTGGGGACTGCCAGTCCCCACTATCCTCCCCCCTGGGCCCTGCAGCCCCCGGTCCCCACTAGCCTCCCCCCCTGGGCCCTGCAGCCCCCACTAGCCTCCCCCCTGGGCCCTGCAGCCCCCAGTCCCCACTAGCCTCACCCCTGGGCCCTGCAGTCCCCACTAGCCTCCCCTCTGAGCCCTGCAGCCCCCAGTCCCCACTAGCCTCCCCCCTGGGCTCTGCAGCCCCCAGTCCCCACTAGCCTCCCCTCTGGGCCCTGAAGCCCCCACTAGCCTCCCCATGGGTGCTGCAGTCCCCACTAGCCTCCCCCCCGGGCCCTGCAGCCCCCAATCCCCACTAGCCTACCCCTGGGCCCTGCAGTCCCCACTAGCCTCCCCCCCGGGCCCTGCAGCCCCCAATCCCCACTAGCCTAACCCTGGGCCCTGCAGTCCCCACTAGCCTCCCCCCTGGGCCCTGCAGCCCCCACTAGCTTCCTGCCTGGGCCCTGCAGTCCCCACTAGCCTCCCCCCTGGGCCCTGCAGTCCCCACTAGCCTCCCCCTGGGCCCTGCAGCCCCCAGTCCCCACTAGCCTCCCCCTGGGTGCTGCAGTCCCCACTAGCCTCCCCCCTGGGCCCTGCAGCCCCCAGTCCCCACTAACCTCCCCCCTGGGCACTGCAGTCCCCACTAGCCTCCCCCTGGGCCCTGCAGCCCCCAGTCCCCACTAACCTCCCCCCTGGGCACTGCAGTCCCCACTAGCCTCCCCCCTGGGCCCTGAAGCCCCCGGTACCCACTAGCCTCCCCCCCTGGGCCCTGAAGCCCCCGGTACCCACTAGCCTCCCCTCTGGGCCCTGCAGCCCCAACTAGCCTCCCCCTGGGCCCTACAGTCCCCAGTCCCCACTAGCCTCCCCCTGGGCCCTGCAGCCCCCAGTCCCCACTAGCCTCCCCCTGGGCCCTGCAACCCCCACTAGTTTCTCCCTGGGCCCTGTTGGATGTGGCAGCCAGTCATGGACTGGGGCCGCCTCCAACAGGGCCCAGGGGACGCTAGTAGGGACTGGGGGCAGTGTCCAACAGGGTGAGGGGAGGCTGCTCAGTGGAGTTAAGGGAGGCTAGTAGGGGAAGGGTGCTAAGGGGAGTGTGCATCAAGCAGGTGGAGATTGCTAGGGTGAGTCTGCGTCCTGCAGGGGGAATCTGTTGTGGGGAGTCTGCGTCCCATTGGTGGAGGCTGCTAGGGTGAATCTGCATTCCGCAGGAGGAATCTGCTGCGGGGAGGCTGTGGAGACGGCGAGGACAACCAGGGCTAGTTGACGATCGCATTTCAAGAGGGTGCCAACATCTGCGAACATTTAGCAAACAAGAATAGTTGACAATTGTAAATAGTTGTGGAATTAATGGTGCTATAAAAGCAAGTAAAATAAATAATAATAATTTTTATTTCTATAGCGCCAACATACTCCACAGCACTTTACATTATAGAGGGGACTTGTACAGACAATAGACATTACAATATAACAATAAACACAGATCAACACAGATACCAGGAGGAATGAGGGCCCTGCTGCTCGCAAGCTACAAACTATGAGGAAAAGGGGAGACACGAGAGGTGGATGGTAACAATTGCTTTAGTTATTTGGACCAGCCATAGTGTAAGGCTCGGGTGTTCATGTAAAGCTGCATGACCCAGTTATCAGCCTAAGTATGTAGCAGTACAGACACCGAGGGCTATTAACTGTATAAAGTGTATGAGAACATGATGAGAGGAACCTGATTATGGTTTTTTTTATTAGGCCACACAGGGATAGTTAGGTTAATGCGTTGAGGCGGTAGGCCAGTCTGAACAAATGCGTTTTTAGGGCACGCTTAAAACTGTGGGGATTAATCGTATCTGTAATCTGTAACTTGTATGTAACCCCTTCTCATGTACAGCACCATGGAATCAATGGTGCTGTATAAATAAATAAATAATACCGTATTTTCCGGCATATAAGACGACTGGGCGTATAAGACGACCCCCCAACTTTTCCAGTTAAAATATAAAATCTTCTTAAAAGTCGGGGGTCTTCTTATACGCCGTATGTCATCTTATAGGGCCGGTGACTAATGTGCCTTTTGGCGTGGGGAGTGGTCCCGATGACGAAGAGAGGGGGCGTCTCACAGTAAAGTGTGAGTGGAGTATATCCCCCTATTACCTCATTGCGGCAGCGTGGGGGTCTCTGTGCTGGGAGCGGCAGCTCCTCTTCGTGCCGTGGGTGCTCTGTGTCGTGGGTGCTGTGGGGCGGCGGCGGCACATCTTCTTGCAGCGTCGAGGCTTCTCCGGCATCTCCTCCAGGCCCGGAGGCACCGGCAGCCCCATTGCTGTGATGCGGTGGCCTCCGGGAAAATGGCCGCTGGGGGCGGCGCATGCTCAGATTCAGATCTCGTCTCCCGAGATCTCGGGAGAAGAGATCTGAATCTGAGCAGCGGCCATTTTCCCGGAGGCCACCGCATCACAGCAATGGGGCTGCCGGTGCTTCCGGGCCTGGAGGAGATGCCGGAGAAGCCTCGACGCTGCAAGAAGATGTGCCGCCGCCGCCCCACAGCACCCACGACACAGAGCACCCACGGCACGAAGAGGAGCTGCCGCTCCCAGCACAGAGACCCCCACGCTGCCGCAATGAGGTAATAGGGGGATATACTCCACTCACACTTTACTGTGAGACGCCCCCTGTCTTAGTCATCGGGACCACTCCCCCCCCCCCCACCCACCATATGCACATTTTATCTGTACCAGGCGTGTAAGACGACCCCCGACTTTTAAGAAGATTTTGAGGGGTTAAAAAGTCGTCTTATACGCCGGAAAATACGGTAATAATAATAACAATAATAGTATTAACCTGGGTAGTAAATAAATGTGGTGATCACCCCTTTCCTGTTGACTACTTTTTATTTTTTATATGATCACTTTGAGTTAAGTTTTGAGGTGTATTTATGTTCTAGAATTTATAGATTTTTAATAAATACCAATAAAGATATTTTTTAGTTTTGCATAATTGGTGATTATATATGCAATAATATACACTGTTTCCATTTATTTGGTGGGCAGGCTGAGGCGGCAGCGGTGGGCAGGCTGAGGCGATCATTAGATTCTTGACTGGGTGGTGGGCGCCGGTGGCAACATCAGCTGTGTGAGTAAATAACAAGTCCATGTATTTTTGTCCACTTTTTCAGTACGTGATTGTATGATACAATCATTCCTTCCCCCTCCCCCTTTCACTCCCCAACAGCAATGTATATATGTTACTGGATGATCCTGACCTGGATCATCCAGTAACTTATAAGTTTTGGTTGGGAAGTGGGGTGGAGAATTATTGATGCAAGTGAGTATATACGATTGGAAAGCATCTTTATTATTATGGCAGCGTAATTTTTGGAAGGGGGAGATCGGTCTGCGCTCACACAGCAGTGCATGGATCGGGCGCCGATCTCCTAACCAGCATCCTCATGCATGCTGTGAGGCTGCTGAGTTCAGGTCAGGAGACCTGAGGCCCGTCCCAAGTGCAGACCGATATTCACCAACAGTTCCACTAGTCAGATTCCTCTAGTTAGATCCAGAGTCTACCTTGTCATGGTGGTAGGCTTAAAAAATCTTTTGGTCAAAACAAAAGCTGATGGCTATGTATGTGATATGGTGTTAATGTGTGATTGGCGAGGAGGTGGTGAAGAAGTGGAGTTTTTCCAAGAGAGGGCAGAGGGACTGTTGAAGGTTCGATGGGTGGAGGCGGAGCTAGGGTGGAGGTGGAACTGGGGGTGGAGCCTGGGCAGAGTTTGAGGGGGGCCCCAAAATTTTGACAGTATGGGGCCCTGAAATTCCTAGTGGCAGCCCTGGCTACAAGGTACTAACCATGCACAATGCCCAAACTTTTGCATTGGCCCATTTTCTTTTTTGTAATTTTTAAAAAGCAAAAAAATGAAAAAATATATATTGTTTTTGCCTAAAATACAAAAGAAATGTCATCTTTAACTTTAGGCCTTTTATAGATCATTTCATCTTCAACTTACTTAACTGTTCACAATAACAGAAATTTTGGCCAGTGATGCCCAAACTTTACATGCCACTGTAGATCGTACTGGAAGCAGTGTCGGACTGGGGTGCCAAGGGCCCACCAGTAACATTGACTTTGGAGGGGCCCACTTTTCATCTGGATGCAAATATTACACTACCCTCATTTACAAATTTACCTGTATCTCTATATAATAATAAACTGTGTAGTTTGGTTAATGAATGATGAGATGCTGCTTTTTTCTGTACAGAGTGAATCAAGTGAATTGTGTCAGGTAGTGCCCATATAGTGGGGTTGGGGGCCCACATCAGCACAGGGACCCACCGGGGAATTCCGCTGTTAAGGTATCTTCACACTCAGCAACTTTACAACGAGAACGACAACGATCCGTGACGTTGCAGCGTCCTGGATAGCGATCTCGTTGTGTTTGACACGCAGCAGCGATCTGGATCCCGCTGTGATATCGCTGGTCGGAGCTAGAAGTCCAGAACTTTATTAGGTCGTCAGGTCGGCGTGTATCGTCGTGTTTGACAGCAAAAGCAACGATGTCAGCAATGTTAAACATGGAGCTAACGACCTGTGAGAACGATAAGTGCGTCACCGTTACGTCACAGGATCGCTCCTGCATCGTTCTGGAGCTGCTGTGTTTGACGTCACTCTACAGCGACCTAAACAGCGACGCTGCAGCGATCGGCTCGTTGTCTATATCGCTGCAGCGTCGCTGAGTGTGACGGTACCTTTACCCTATGGGCCAGTCCAAGCCTGACTGGAAGCCATGGGATTTTATGAGTTGTCAAACGCCAAAGGTATAAATTGACAAGAGTAAGGGTCCCACAGTGGCTTGAGGGACACCAACAGAGAGAGGACGGGATGAGGAGGTAGTGTGTGAGTGGGAGACACTAAATTTATGGTTTATGGTTATGGAGAGGGCGAGGTCTTTGATACCAAGTGAAGAGAGGATCTGTAGTAGGAGGGAGTGGTCGACTGTCGAAGGCAGAGGACAGGTTTAGAAGGAGTAGTATAGAGAATTGTGAAATGATGGGGAAGGAAGCTGGATTGTAGATTGTGAAAGAGTGAGTTATATGAGAGATGGGAGAAAAATTCAACATGGACATGCTGTTCGAGGAGTTTGGAGGTGAGAGGGGCAATAGCTGGACATAGAGGTCGGGTCGGGGGATGGCTTCTTTAGTATAGGAGTGATAGGTGTGGCATGTTTGGAAGCAGAAAGGAAGTTACTAGAGGTTAGCCATAGCTTGAAAAGATAGGTTAAGTCTGAAATAAGTCTGGTGGTGAGGCTGAGGAGGAGGTGGGATGAGATAGGGTCAAGTGCACAAGTGGTGAGGTGCCATTTGGAGAGTAGATGAGTCAGCTCTCCTTCACTGATGGTGGGGAGGAAGGTTATGGAGGAGGGACAGTGGTCTTTTATACAAAGAGGCAAAGTGTGGCAAAGTCATCTGCAGATATCAGGGAGGATGGAAGGGGCAGCGGAGGGTGGAGTTAAAAGTGTTGAATAACTGTGTGGGGTTGTGGGATAAGGAAGATACCAGGGATGTGAAATAGTCCTATTTAGCAGAGGTGAGGGCTGACTTGAAGTTGCTGTTTTGAATTCGTTGAAGTCTTATTGCGAGTGTTTTCTTCCAACGCCGCTCCTCAACCCTGGGCACTTGCCAAAACGTTTAGTGAGGTTATTGTGCCAAGATTGTCTATTGATTCGTTGCACTCTGCCATTCACGAGAGGGCCAACCGCATCAATAGGTGATGCCACTGTGGTGTTGTAGAAAACAGTGGCACTGTCTGTGTCATAGAGTGAAGATATGGAGAACAGAGGTAGAATAGAGTCATAAAGAGAATGTCTAGATGTGCAAGGTTTCCACTGAGGGTGTGCTAGTTTCTGAACATGAGGGGCAGGTGAGGACGACAGGGATGAGAAAGTGAGTAGATGGTGGACAGATAGTGGGAGAAGTGAGGTTGTGAGGTTAGATAGGCAACAGAGGGAGTGAAGAGAAGGTCTAGTGTATGTCCATCTGTGCTGGTGGATGTGAAGGACTGAAGACCAAAGGATGAAGCAACGGATAGGAGCTTGGAGGCTGCAGGCTGATGGGTGTCAGTGAGGATGTTGAAGTCATCCGTGATGATGGTGTAAATGTCAGCAGAGAGAAAGTGCAAAAGCCAAGTGGAGCAGTGGCCGGGCCTGGTGGTCAGTATATGGAGACCACTTGGAGGTTGGAATGAGAGTACATATGGACAGAGTGCACTTCAAAAGAGCAAAGGATGAGGCAGGGTAGAGGTGGGATTGGGTTGAAGGTGCAGTTATTTGAAAGAAGAAAACCCACTCCTCCACCATGTCTATTGCCAGTGCTAGGAGTGTAAGTGAAATGAAGGCCACCAAAACACAGTATAGTGGGTGAGGCTATCTCAGGGGGTGTTAACCATATTTCAGTTAGGCCCAGGAAGGATACGTTACGAGAGATGAAGAGGTCATTAATGGCATGGAGCTTAGTGCATTCCAGAGCACTCCAGAGAAGTGGTGCTATGGAGTGGAATTCGAAGGTGACAAGCCTTGATGAGGAAGGCCGGACAGGATAACATTTTCTGACACTTTTACTTCTAAGTACAGTTGGTTTTGTCATCGTCACAGGAGTCCTCAGTGTCTGTCCTCTGCCTGGAGGTCAGAAAGTTCTGTACTTCACAAATTATTTTGTCCCCTTTTACAGCCTCTCCATTTTCCATAAATGTGCTCTTAGCACCACGTTCCCAAGTCTAATCCAATTTTCTCCTATTCTTATCCTCTCTTTCTCCTGAATGACTGACCAAGAATGGACAAGGACTGGACTGACGTTACCAAAAGATTATTAAACGTCGCCTTTGAGATCATCTATCTGCTGACCAGAGAGGTAAACCTTTCTATCATCTCTATTGAGTCAGACATTGGGAAGGTCAAATACAAAGTAGGAAGTGATAGGAGCAATCCACTGTACTGGATAACGGAGTGAAAGAACAGCAGAAACCATGAAGATCGGTCATCAACATGGTCATGTAGGCATCAATTAATAGTGACGCATTGTAGGAGCAGTGACTGTGGTAAGCAGCATGTCACAATGAAGGTGGACTTCTTCCACAATGTCGGGAAGGTTAGCGGCCATATTTCCACTATTAGTTTGTAGTTCATCAAAGGGAGTTTGGGTTGAAGAGGTAAGGTTATAATTCTCCAGAAAGGCAATATGACATTTCTCTCCTCACACAGGATTACACAATAGTGAAGAAGACATCAAGTGACTGTGTGACTCCTGGCAGCCATGAGTCAGAAGGGCGGAGCAGGAGGCGGAGCCCCATCACAGATCCTCCCCCGCACTCCCAGATACATGAGAGGAGCAATAAGAAGATCCTAGAACTTGCCAACAAGATCATTGAGCTACTGACCGGAGAGGTGACTGCTGGGATATTATACAGGACTGGCACTGGAGGATTCTGGGTAATGACGGTATCATTGTCTGTCAGGTTCCTGTAAGGTGTCAGGACGTCACCATCTATTTCTCCATGGAGGAGTGGGAGTATCTAGAAGGACACAAGGATCTGTACGAGGACGTCATGATGGAGCATGGCCAACATCCTACACCACAAGGTAAGGAGAGACATATATATGAGCCTCGCTGTCCGCAGCCATGGGTGCAGGCTAGCATTAGCATTGTGAAGCTGTAATAGTCGTGTTCATGCTCATGTGTGTAATGACGTGAAATTCAGTAGTTCCCAAGTTCGCGTTCAAATATATCTATAGGGATATATTCCGTATATATTCCGATATCTTCTCCATGGAGTTGGTTTAGTAGCGTACATTATTCTACTATGTGATTTTATGCAGAGGCATCCCACAAAAATAATATACTATGTTGTATGTGTTTGTTTTTATCAACTTGTGAACTTATAAGCCATTTATGTCAGATGGTACGAGCCCTGAAGCCCAGTGATTGGCTGCAGCAGTCACGTGTGCACCACTGCAGCCTGTGATCACGTACCGAGGCAGAAGCAGTGAGCTGGACTATGGGGATGATTAGTAACACTGGAGTTCATTATTTTGACCTGTGAGAAGCTGTGATGAACCCGCACCTCACCACCCGCCTGACGTCAGCAGGATCACGTAATGTGGTCTCCCCACTTTCACCAACGTGACATTCTGCACCCCCTAGGCACACGTTAGGTCAGCTTGGAACAGTTTTGCAAACATACCCCCCTGTCCACACGGGCACAGTGAGTGAGAGGATGTGGCCCACGCAGTGACTGACGAGACACCACACTCACAACCCTGACAGGCTGAGAGGCCCCTTTCTCTAGCACCAGTGAAACAACGTCTGGTCATCCCAGTAGGACTGCCACCAGTTCCCCGTTAGATATAAACCCAGTCCGCTAACAGGATTTATTTTTTTTTATATAGCACTAACATATTCCGCAGCGCTTTACAGACATTATCATCCCCGATGGGGCTCACAATCTATATTCCCCATTAGTATGTCTTTGGAATGTGGGAAACCCACGCAAACACGGAGAGAACATACAAACTTCTTGCAGATGTTGTCCTTGGTGATATTTGAACCCAGGACTCCAGCGCTGCAAGGCTGCAGTGCTATCCACTGAGCCACCGTACAGTGCTAACTACTGAGCCACCATGCTGCCCAACAGGATTATATTGGTGCAGAAATGAGCCCCGGTAACATGGAAAGATAAGCTGAGAAACAGATGTGTGGATCGAGATGAAAGAGCAGCCGAGGGTAAATCAAACATTTAATCACCTTAAGGGCACATTAGGCAAAACACTATATACACAATGATTACACATATACAATGATCAGATATACAAATAGTGGTAGGACAAACGATATAAGCAGAAGGATCATGAGGTTCAACCATGTGTGTGCTGGGCCGCAGGGGGCATGGCCTGCCAGCTGCTTCTTAGCTCCTTCACAGCACGTTACTTGACGTGGTCCATAGTTTTAAAGTGAACCACAAGTATAACGGAGAGAGAGACCACATAGACTTATACTAACCTTCATCCACTTTAGGTCCATCCCCTGTCTTCTTGCCTGAACTTAAATCCTCTCTCCTTGGTTCTAGCAGCTAAACACTCCAAAACCTAAGATGGGTCATAACTCCTTAATGGATGGTCCTATGGAGGCGGTTTTGATGCCATCGGATCCGGCCGGGCCTCTGCTACGCGTTCAGACCAAACACAGCTTTGCTACCTAGCTCCTACTAGCCATTCTATGTAGCTCTCCCCCCTGTGGTGCTAGAACTGTTCGAGGACCAGGAAGGCGTTAGGTCCGTACCAGAGATCTGAAAAATTGAACTGGTGTGTGGCCAGGACGTACGATAAGTCCATATTCTCTTTATGAAATCATAGCTGACTCAACAAAGCAGTTAGACCGCTTGGTCTCCACGATGCAAGCAAGCCTTTTGGCCTGAGCTTGGCCTGTTCTAGGTGTGAGATCTGTCATTCACAGCCTTTTGAGGCTTGACCACCTGGTGTCCAGTTACAGCTGCACAACAGAAGGGGGTTTTATAATCCCATGCCAAATAGGATACAAATGATTAATATAAAATTATATCTCCAATATTCTTCACAGAAGCCAATGAGGAAAAGCACTTAATGACAATAATTTATGTAAAATTCACCAGGATTGCTCAACACGTCAGCATTGCTCTTAATTTCTGTTTTGTGGGTTGGTTTGACAGCCCTTGAGTAGAGACTCCTTAATATAGAAAAGAGACAGCGGACTACAGAATCCGTCACATCTATAGTTGTCATTCCATACACACTATCAGTTCTTTACCAGAGAAAAAAAATGATCAAAAAAGTATGCATTCCAATTAAAGTAGGTACATAAGAGAAAAAGTAATGGAGGCTTTCCTAAATAGGCGCTCAATTTTGTGACTTTGGGAATTTTCACATGATGTTTGCCAAAAGTCCGACACAATGGGCGGAGCTGGGGTGTGGTGTAGGCGTGGTGACCAATGCTTGTCAAATTCATGATGAGTGGTGGCATTTCTTACACCACAAATCTTCAGTAGCTGAATGAAGATTTGTGGTGAAGGGCACACGGTGGCATACTTCACTTTGAACCTCGCCTAATTCATCAAGAGTAGGCACCTTGCACACCTCCTCATCCTCTTCATGAAAACTGGTGTGAAATAACAATTGTTCTGATGAATTGGAGCCTGAGTTGATTTTTTTCTTTAAAAAGTATTGTGCTGGCTTGCTGGTGCTTGCATGTGCATGAAGAATGAAGGAAAAAATGTGTAATTGATACTTCAGCTCCACTATATAATTAATCAATCACACTGAGTCGACACTGATACTGGTGTTGAGGGAGGATCTGAAGTGACCTTTCATGGTTGACCTAGTGATTTTTAAATTGATCCACAGACCGTTGCTGGCAACTGAAAATGACCAGACGGAGACGTGTGTCTCTGTTTGGGGGGGGGGAGATCGAGCAGATCTCTGAGCCCCCATTTATTGTGTCGCACTTTTCATAATCTTAGAAGTTACACTTCAACCAATCAACATAAGAACACGCTCACAGTTCTTAACCTATAAAAATACAGGAACAGCCTGCACGTCAAGGTCCCGTAGAACAATACACTTTCAGTGTCATATCTTGTTCAGGCTGGAATAATCAAGGTCTCATAACAACTATGAACTTTTACCTAGTAACAAAATTTATCTTAAAACACCTAGAGTCGAAAAGCACAAAATGAAGCCTGCTTTAATTTTTCTTAGTTTAACCCTTCACACTGGCACCTTAACTATCGCCCTCTTCCATTATCATTCGCAGACTACTACAATCATCTTCTTCAGTGCTACAGTTATACATTACTTTCTGGAGTACTTGTCCAATGTTTTAGGGCTTTGTCTTCCTCTATCTATTTTAAGCCGGGTACACTGGCATCGTCGCGCTGAATATTTCTAAAATGGCTGCTGCATTCTCTGCCCCGGCTTTTATACAGGCTATAATAGTCCCTCCTGACTGGCTGCACTATACCATCCGATGTGATATTTTAAAATACATTATGGAGAAATCCATGCGGTCGATCCTGATGTCATATGAGCCTTTTGTGGCGGATACAATCTTTTGCATTGTGTAATATGGAGGTGTCTATTTTTTGGGGTGATCCTCTCGCTGACAACAATTCTGTGCTTGATATAAAAACGACTAATAATAATTGCGTCTTCGAATCTTGCTGCATAGGAGGATGAGGAGTGTCCACAATGTGATAACAGTCCCGGTAGTAATATATGGATCAAGAAGATTCTTTATCTAATACATACAAGCTCTGACTCCCAAAAGTCTTCATCAAGCAAGTAAAAAGGGTGTACACCCCAGTATAACAAGCCCAATGGACATCACACCAACTCAAATCATCGTGTAGATATCTCCATCCCTCAAAATGTGTACAATCATAATAATAATGTTCTGTGATGAGTATCCTAATTACAAGACATCACATGCACATTCCGGACACGTAATATAAAGATACATGCAACATAAACCGTTCAATAATTCGGATCGATGCGTCCCTGGTGTTGAGCCGACTCTAATGCAATTGTATTGAATTGAACTGCTGTTGCACATTCTTCCCTCTCATCTTGCTTTCTTAGTGCCTACAACTTATTCTAACATTTCACGAGACCTCCTTATCCAAAGAAAAGGTCCACTTAAACCGGACAGTTTGTGGGGCTGCAAGGCTGGACCCACCACCACTTGGAAACAAACATCTGTAACTTTGTTTACTTTGCTGCCGATTATCCGAGTTTACGATTCCGTCATGGGTTCATGGAAAAAACAATTTGGAACCATATCTATCTATCTATCTATCTATCTATCTATCTATCTATCTATCTATCTATCTTTCTATCTCTTCTTTCTTTTCTTGTGTCTCCCAAGAAAGAAGAAATCCACCAGAGAGATGTCTCCGTCCTCAGTATTCCCAGGGCCGTCCAGAGGAGAATCACCACATCCCGGAGAATCAGGTAAATGATGCTGAAGTGTCATCACCAAAATACGACCATAAAGAGATGGAACCCAAGATCACATCATATTTTTTTCTTTTTTGTTTAGGGTGAAGATACAATTGATATTAAGGCTGAGATTATAGATGAAGAAGAGGCGATGGAGGCCGATCAGCCATGTAAGGAGGAGAGAGCATCAATGGTTGTAAAAGAGTATCCTCTAGATACAGGTGGCGCTATAGAGTTAAGTCCTCTTTTTCTCAGAAGAGGCAATTTGCATATTTAATTTCCCAGAGGAGCATTGCACGGTGAATAAGCCTCCTTACCTTGACAAGCCAGCTGGTATGTCACTCTCCATAAGGAGAAACGTTACCCCTTAGACCCCAGTCCAGAGCCTCTCACCTGGCCAAATCAGTTCTCATGCTTCGCACTGACGAGGGCCAACAGCCTGAAACACCGTGTCTGCGAATTGAGATACTGATTTGGCTTTTATCCTAAGTCATATTGCACGACTCGTTAAAGGGTTGATTGTGACTTGTAGGATCGCTACTTCCAACAGGTGGCGCTATAGAGTTAAGTCCTCTTTTTCTCAGAAGAGGCAATTTGCATCCTCTAGATAAAAATCCCATCTTGTGGTTGTCACATGCAAACTACAATTGTGCTCAAAAGTTTACATACCCCTGCAGTATTTTTGCTTTCTTGGCCTATTTTCAGAGAATATGAATGATGACACCAAAACTTTTTCTCCTCTCATGGTTAGTGGTTGGGTGAAGCCATTTATTGTCAAACTACTGTGTTTTCTCTTTTTAAATCATAATGACAACCCAAAACATCCAAATGACCCTGATCAAAAGTTCACATCCCCTGGTGATTTTGGCCTGATAACATGCACAGAAGTTGACACAAATGGGTGTGAATGGCTACTAAATGTAACATCCTCACCTGTGACCTGTTTGCTTGTAATCAGTGTGTGTGCATAAAAGCTGAGTGAGTTTCTGGGATCCAGACAGACTCTTGCATCTTTCATCCAGCCAATGACATTTCTGGATTGTGAGTCATGGGGAAAGCAAAAGAATTGTCAACAGATCTATGGAAAAAGATAGTTGTGTCGGGGTCGTAAACGACAATTAATCCTCATTCACCAGTCATTCCAAATTAATATGTGTGCAAGGCATCTGGTACCGGATAAGAATGAGTCAGACAGGTAGCTGGTTCAAACTCAGTTAATGCCCCGTGCGTCCACACATGTCTACAACGGTCACACCAACTGGCTTTATTCTAAAATACACAATACTATATTGAGTGTTAGGGGAAGGCGTGCATTAGGCGGGGTTTAAGCTAGCATCCAGTCTTTCTGATTTGTTCTGACGTCTTCTGGTGGATTCCTCCTTTTCTTCACATTCCTTAAGTTTCGTTTCTGAGGAAATGGCTTAACCCTTCGGTCACTAACCTGAAACGAAACTGAACACTGGCGGCCATCTTTAAATACAATTACATTTGCTTTAGCAGGGGAAAACTTATTGTTTCACAGTATATGATATATAAAAGTACAAAGGTATAGAAAATATATATATTTTCACCTTGACAATCCCCCCTAAACACTAAGTTTTTCCCTTAAAGAAGGATCCTTCGAGACTGTCCATGTGATGGGAAAGGGGAGGTGGATTTCTTCATCCAGACACCTCAGAAACTCTCCCCTAGCGAGAGGCCTCCAGGCAGCTGAACCCTTCACTAACCTCACATGGAGTTCTCCCACTGTCCCTAAACTAAATCTCTTAGCATCATCTGAGAATGGGGGGTTCTGTCTACTCTTTTGAGGGGAATATACTTAGGGATCTCCCCTGGATCAATACCATTGTACTCTAGTGGATCTATTACTTGATTGAGGAAGGTGCCAGTCGGAGTTGCTTTGGCAATGACCTTTTTACACAAGGGAATAACACAACAGAGGATTATTGATCCAACTACAAGGAGGGCAATCAGTACTAAACAAGCTTGTTGAAGGAATCCCTTGATCCCACCTAACCAACTGGAGAAGAAAGATGTGTCTGCTCCAGCATACATGACACGTCGTCTTATTGTCCTAATTTGTTCAACTTCTTTAGAAACCTTCAGGTCTTTCGGATCTACATTTCGCCATTCAGGTCTGGCTGTTTATAATACGTCTCGTATATCTTTGGTCATACCGTCAATGAATGTATTTACCTATACTCTAACATCAAGTGGGTTTATGGGACTGTACTCCATGTCTTCCTATTTCAGCTGTAACCGTCCAAAGTATAGCTCTACACTCTCTCCTTTGTCACATCTGTAAAAAGTCTAAATTTGCGTCCTAGCACGTCACCTGTTTTTGTGCTCACTAACTACCTAGGCCTGCCCAGGTGCACTTATACGTCCAACATATGGTCATTATTTGTCTGTAGAATGAGAAAGGTTGGTTCTCAGGGTCAGCCAATTGTTTTTGCATAGCTAGTCAGAGGGCCTCCAGGGATAATACTCCTGTATCTGTCTTACCCTACCTGATGTGGTTGGTTCTCTGGTGGTGGGGGCGACATGACATGCTGGTCTACAGCTCCTTCCCAAAAGGATTACTGTCAGCCTACTCCTAAGAGTTAATGTCCCCACTATCCGCCAACCACAATCCTGTGTCAGCTTCTTATATCACTGCATGTGATCTTGTCTGGACAGGATTCAGTGTAATTCTCTTAGGTCGGGTTGCAGCACGGGTCATACAAGTGTTAGGGCCCAAATCCTCAACTATATCCTGGAAGGCATCACAGCTATAATTGACAAATCTTTGTTCACTGTAATATATATATATATATTTGATCCATTCAACATTTTTATTAATCTGCACCTGTGGGATTATAGAAGCAAAGCCGGCATAAATCTGGTTCTGGGCTTTAAACTGGTCAGGCACCCCCCCTTGGCACTCCAATGGCATCGATATATACTAGTGGATCTTCTTCATAACTCATGTGGAGCTGATCGAGACTTCTCCTCTTTCTGGTAGGTTCATCAGGTATCTTTGGTGTACATATATTGTGTATTTTTAATTAGCAAATCAGTATCTAAAGAACTGTTCTCTTTGCAGAAACTTGTCTTGAAGATCCCTACTAGTGTACCTGTGGTGTCGTGGGAATTGTAGCAGGTGTAATTGTCAGCTAATACGGTTACTTCTCCTGGGACCTTTAGTCTAGGTTTCTCATGAATCAGTAGGACATAATCTGGGCAATCAGTGGACTTCAGACCTTTCAAACGATTCATGACACAGGCAGTGGTGTTGTCATCAGGAAAAAGCAATGCATATGTGTAGAGATGTGTATTCGCAGCAGCACAAGCAATACATCCTACAGAGATATTCTGGACTCTTACATTGTATCTCACCCATTCTGACCATAGGTTTTTCCTTGGGGCTGTTTGTGTTTCTATGGAGAAAACCTCTTGCCAACTGAGACCTGGAATGGGGATCACTTCATTAACTACATTTTGCAAACGCTCACCTGGGCCTGTTTTAGGTGTACTGGTAACAGGGGTCATGGTTGGTCTGAAGCTAATATCCTGGAGCTGTATATGGCCTAAATACGCATAGGGTCCAGCACTAAATACATAATTATAATGCCTTCCTAATACGAACGTCTGCAGATCAGCAGATTGGGGGTTTTCAAGATTTAGGAGGAGGGGGTGACAGCTTTTACCCCATTTACAGCCCCTAAGTGGTTGCAGAAGGGCTGTTAGATGCATTCTCTCACGAAGACTCCTACCCGTCCCATCCTTGGGAACATGGCTTCACTAGGTTTATATCCCCAATCATCTCCCGTATTCCAGGCAGCATCTGTCCAATAATAACAATTATTGTTGTCATTTCTGGTAACACACATATAAAACTGGATGATCTCCTCTACCACCCGTTCAGTCTCGGGACACTTGACTACATCACAGAAATCAAATCGCCAGATACTTACCGGGGCTGTCAGATTTACCCAGAGAATAGTGGGACCTTAGTATTTTCATTTACATTAGGGGCCGAGAAGGTAGGGGCGAGGATGGCCCCTACTTCCAGGATCAAAAACAACAGCAACATTTCCGTTCAGTCACTTCTGTGACTAAACACTGGTTCGGTCTCTTTTACAGTGTGAGGCGTGGATCCAGGTGCTCTTTCCTTCAAGTTTTACTGCGGTGGGGGTGACCAGGATCACCGTGTGAAGTCCTTCAAATCTCGGCTGGAGACAATCTCTGCACACAAACTTTCACATACACCAGGTCTCCTGGCACAAAGGGATGGTGTCCAGGAACCTTGTCTGGGTCTGGAAGAGAACTGAAAACGGTTAAATGCACTCTGGCAAGGTGTCCATGTAAGGCCTGCACATAGCTAGTCAAGTCCTGGTACTTGAGCTGCAACTGTTGTGGAAAGAAACATTCAAGATTGGGGCCCCTGCCAAACAGAATCTCATACGGTGACAGTCCTGTCTTCCTGTTTGGGGTATATCTTACTGAAAACAAAGCTAGAGGGAGGCATTCTGTCCATGGTTTACCAGTCTCTGTCATTGCCTTCTGGATTTTAAGCTTAAGAGTTCCATTTAGTCTCTCCACTTTTCTACTACTCTGCGGATGGTATGGAGTATGCAATGCTTGACTTACCCCCAGTGCTGCCATTACCTCTGACATGATCTCTCCAGTAAAATGGGAACCCTGATCACTTTCAATGACTTCAGGAACTCCATACCTGCATATGATCTCAGCCATCAGTTTCTTCGCCGTTGTCTTAGCCGTAGCTTTGGCAACTGGGTAGGCTTCTGGCCAACCTGAAAATAAATCAATGCAGACCAACACATACTCATACGTCCCTACCCTGGGTAACTGAATATAATCAATCTGCAGTCTCTGGAATTGGTTAAAGGGCCGGGGAGTGTGTTTGGATGGGGTTTTCACTGTCCTACCCTGATTATGTGTGGCACATATCATGCAGCTCTGTACCTGCCTTTCTGCGCAGGTGGAAAACCCGGGGGCAATCCATTGTTTCTGTAGGGTGTCACACATGGCCGTCTTCGAGTGGTGCACATTCTCGTGCAGAACCTGTGCCATCATTGGGTACAGTACCTGTGGTAGGCAGACCTTTTCACCCCTCCCCCATAGTCCAGTGACGGTATCAGAGCAAGCCCCTGTCTTTTGCCACCTATTTTTCTCCTCCTTACTTGCCTGTTCTTGTAACCGGGCTAAGATGTCTTTCAACACAAGTGGAGATGGTGGGGTGTCTAGGTGATGTACTTGAGAGGCTACAGGAGTGCTTGCTGCTTTCTTGGCAGCCTGGTCTGCCAGTGCGTTACCCTTTTGTCCGTCCATCAGTGCCTTTGGTATGTGCCTTTACCTTTATGATGCCTGATTGGGTGGGAAACTGTAGTGCATTCATAAGTTGCTGGACTGCCTCAGCATGTTTAAAGGGGTGGCCATTTGCTGTCAGAAAAGCCCTGGCTCTCCAGATAGGCCCATAACCGTGTGTAATGCCAAAAGCATACCTGGAATCAGTGTAGATATTTACAGTCTTACCTTCTGCTAGTTTGCTCTGCTTCTTGTGCAGCCATATGAGCTGGCATTGACTCTGCCTTGATTACCTCATGTTCTGAGACCACAGCATATCTGGTACAGAAGCGTCCTTGGTCATCTTGGTGACGGGATCCATCTACAAAAAGCTCAAAATCAGCATTAGAATGGGCACACTAGAGACCAGCCGTTTCCTGAGACATCAATTCTAGACAATCATATGGTTTGGAAACCTAATCTTGTTCCTCTGGATCCATTCTAGAAAGAAAAAGAGTGTCCTTTTTCATGTCACCTACTCCTCCCCCCTTTGGATCCATAGGAACTGGAAGAAGAGTAGCGGGGTTCAGGACAGTGCACCTTTTCAAAGTCACATTAGTAGGCATGAGAATAGCACACTGAAGTTGCAGCTGTCTGGTCATGGACAGGTGGCTAGGTTGTACTTGGTTAAGGATACTATGTACATCATGCGGGGTATGGACCGTCAGTGGGTGATCCAAAACAATCTCTGAAGACTTGTGTAGCAACAGCTGGACAGACAACACAGCCCGAACACAGGAAGGACTTCCTCTTGCCACTGTATCCAAGCGGCCGCTGTAATAAGCAACAGGTCTCTATTTGTCTCCATGAAGCTGAGTCAGCACACCTGTAGCATGTCCTGCATAGGTGAGCTCTGTCTGCAATACTGTACGGCAGTGCTCGGGTGTCTTATAATCAGTATCTAGGGCCTGCAGTGTGTAGCACTATATCACAGGGCAAATTCCCTCCCTGGGTAGTCATAGCATCTCCTGGATGCAAGGGGCCATAAGTGGCAAGGTAGGCCTGACACTCTTGGGCTATGACTGGGCCCCCCTTTGGCATAACTGTCCACGTCAATTGTCATCCCTGATAAATGAATGCAAACAGAACTGGCAATCTGGGTGTAATGGAATACTGAAGAAGACATTGGCAAGATCGATAACCATGAACCAAGCAGCATCCTGAAATATCTGGGACAAAAGAATATGTGGCTTAGGCACCACCGGAGTTTCCGGAACAGTAACTGCATTAAATGCCTGTAGATCTTGTACCAGCCGGTACACAGGGGGTTGGCCGGGTGGGGTCTTTTTCTTAACGGGAAACAAGGGTGTGTTACATGGGGAAACACAGGGTATCAGGGCACCATTATCGAATAACATTTGTATTTGCCCCTTGAGACACTGCTCCTGATCATATTTCAAAGGGTATTGATGGACTTTAGAAAAAGGGGCACCAGGTTTGAGAAACACTTTTACTGGTTCTACAGGCATTATTGGGGGAGAATCTGGGTCTATCAGGACCATCATAACCGTAGGAAGGGCAAGTAGGATACACATCTCTTTATATTCATCTGCATAGGAGTTATATAACGCAAGGACCATCTGACCATCATCTTGGAATTATATCCTGGAGCAGAACTGTAATAATAAATCTGCCCCCAGTAAATTTACCGAACATATAGAAGAGATTACGAACTGAGCAGTAACTTCAGGGAAAGGTCCCACAGAGATAGGTTTTATAAGAGTATATTTATTGGGTCTGTCATCTACTCTAATTAAAACAAGCTCTTGATCTGAGAATTTGCATGGCGGGGCTGGGGAGAGAGGTTCCCGGACAGGGTTAAAAGGGATATTTTAGTATGAGACTGGATTTGTGTAAGGTGGGGAGGGCTGGAGCTGATAAGAAACGCTGCTGTCCTCCCAGCTGAGAAAGGGGTCTGTATTTGGAGCGGGGAATTGCTGTCAGCGTTTAGCAAGGGAAAGGTGGGGGCTACAACTCCGGGTCTTCTTGAACAGACATCTCTACACTAAGAATTAGTAACTCCGCATACATCACAGATCCACGCAGCCGGATCACAGGATGGAGGCGCACCAAGTTCTGACAACCCAACATATATATTGGTGCCTTAGGATTGAGGGGCACAGCCAGATTTCACTTTCAATTTACAATATTTCACAGATCTACCAGCACGTACAACACTAAGAAAACACAGAGAGACTCAAGAGCGCAGCGACCTGCTGCTGCCCCTCCCTACCAGAAACACGGAGATAAGGACAAAAATCACTGCATTCCTCAGCACAAAAAGGGAGAAGCGAGGCCCAGCTCCCTGCCCCCCCCCCCTCTTTCTCCGGCACGTAGCGCAGATAAGGAGAAAGAAGAAGAACTGACAAAGAAATCTCGCAGCGGTCTGCCTCGCCCCTCCCCTACACTACACAGCACTGATACAAAGCTCCGTATCCTCTACAAAGTCACAAATTACAGCAGTTTTCAGACCTAATTTCTACAAAACTTTCCTATAATCCTCCGTGGTCTGGGCGGAGCCCCAAGGACGGTCCGTACACACACACGCGACAGGTCTCCACCCAGGTTGGATTCTGCACAACACAAACAGGACACACCTACACTTCTGGAGATCTCTTTCCGCCGCCATTACAGGGCGCTGGCTGAGACTGCATTTTCATCATCAGTGGCACGGCGGCCATTTTACAATCTGTAAGATCACAGTTCAAAGGCATTTTATAACCAAATACGGGCTCTACATTATCTGATCCTTCCTCTCCATCAACCTATTTTCATCCTTTGTTCTTTAAGCCTCGCGCAACTCGCAGATAAGCTTCTTGACTGTCTCTTGCCCTCCCGTGACTCCACTATTGCCTTGACTTCCACAGAATCCTCATCTAACTTGTGGGGCACAGACTTCTTTTGCTTTAAGATACGCAGCATGACTCACAGAATACTACGCCCTGCTATAGCTCAGGATCGCTGGCAGCGATTTCAACACTGGTATTCTACAATACGGAATCTCGCTCAACGTATTGGAAAAAGAAGAGCCTCGCGCTCAACATTTTCTGTCCCTAACCTGAACACCAGTGATTAACAGACTATCCTGCCACGATATTCTAAACAGTCGGGAGGCGGTCTCCTAGTGAGAGCCCTCCACAGAAATACAGGTGGTCCCTGCTCGGGACGTCTTAATTACCTAGCTGGTACAATATCACAGAGGCTGCGTCTCCTATCCCTTCTCTAAGCCGCCCCACAATCTACAACTAGCTCAATCTTTCACTCCACTTCACTACTAGACAATAGTCACGGGTAGGGTGGTTGAACGGAGTACAATGACCGGTGGAGGAGGTGTGGTGTACAGAGGACGCACAGAATGCAACGTCTCTCAGTTGCTGGTTCAGAGCGTGGCACAGGATCGCGTTCGGTCTCACCACTCGACCGGTCACCTCCCGGACCCAAAGAGACCACAGACAAACCAATAACGGCTGAGACACTAGCAAGTGTGACACATACAGTGTATATGATCGCCACTTACCGTGTTCGGAGGGTGATCAGTCCTCGAGGTCAGCCACTACGGGTATCATCCACAGACATCCAGGCATGGGTCCAGAGGGTCTCGGATCGCTGGCCACGCCCCACGTTGGGCGCCAAATTGTCGGGGTCGTAAACGACAATTAATCCTCATTCACCAGTCATTCCAAATTAATATGTGTGCAAGGCATCTGGTACCGGATAAGAATGAGTCAGACAGGTAGCTGGTTCAAACTCAGTTAATGCCCCGTGCGTCCACACATGTCTACAACGGTCACACCAACTGGCTTTATTCTAAAATACACAATACTATATTGAGTGTTAGGGGAAGGCGTGCATTAGGCGGGGTTTAAGCTAGCATCCAGTCTTTCTGATTTGTTCTGACGTCTTCTGGTGGATTCCTCCTTTTCTTCACATTCCTTAAGTTTCGTTTCTGAGGAAATGGCTTAACCCTTCGGTCACTAACCTGAAACGAAACTGAACACTGGCGGTCATCTTTAAATACAATTACATTTGCTTTAGCAGGGGAAAACTTATTGTTTCACAGTATATGATATATAAAAGTACAAAGGTATAGAAAATATATATATTTTCACCTTGACAATTGTACTGTATAAAACAGGAAAGGGATACATCAAGATATCCAAGGAATTGATAATGCCAGTCAGCAGTGTTCAAACTGTGATTAACAAATGGAAAATCAGGAGCTCTGTAAAAACAAAACCAACATCGGATAGGCCAACAAAAATGTCGTCCACAACTGCCAGGAAAATTGTTCGGGATGCAAAGAAAAACCCACAAATAACATCAGCTGAAATACTGGACTCTGAAAACTAGCGGTGTGGCTGTTTCAAGATGCACAATAAGGAGGCACGTGAAGAAAAATGGGCTGCATGGTCGAGTCGCCTGAAGAAAGCCATTACTGCGCAAATGACACAAAGTATCTTACCTACAATACGCAAAACAGCACAGAGACAAGCCTCAAAACTTCTGGAACAAGGTAATGCGGAGTGATGAGATCAAAATTGAACTTTTTGGCCACAACCATAAATGTTACATTTGGAGAGAGGTCAACAAGGCCTATGATGAAAGGAACACCATTCCTACTGTAAAGCACAGAGGTGGATCACTGATGTTTTGGGGAAGTGTGAGGTACAAAGGCACAGGAAACTTGGTCAAAGTTGAAGGAAAGATGAATGCAGCATGTTATCAGCAAATACTGGAGGCAAATTTGTAATCATCAGCCCGAAAGCTGTGCATGGGACGTATTTGGAGGTTCCGAAAGGACAACGATCCAAAACACAAGGCCAAGTCGACCTGTGGTTGGCTACAGCAGAACAAAGTGAAGGTTCTGGAGTGGCCATCTCAGTCTCCTGACCTCAGTATCATTGAGCCACTCTGGGGAGATCTCAAGCGCGAAGTTCATAATAGACAGCCGAGGAATTTACAGGAAATGGAGGCTTTTCACCAAAAAGAGTGGGCAGCTTTACCGTCTGAGAAAATAAAGAACCTCATCCACAACTACCACAAAAGACTTCAAGCTGTCATTGATGTTAGAGGGGGCAATACATGGTATTAAGAAATGGGGTGTGTGAACTATTGATCAGGGTCATTTGGATGTTTTGGGTTGTCATTGTGATTTACAAAGAGAAAACACAGTAGATTAAAAATAAATGACTTCACCTGACCACTAACCATGAGTGCAGAAAAATTTTTGGTGTTATTATTCATATTCTCTGAAAAAAGGCCAAGAAAGCAAAGCTTCTGCTGGGGTATGTAAACTTTTGAGCACAACTGTATGTGTTATTATTATTTATTATTATAGCGCCATTGATTCCATGGCGCTTTAGGCTTCTTTTACACTTGCCGTGATTTTTGCGGGCCGTATTTTCGTCATTTTCACGGTCTGCCGCAACAACGGGCCACAAAAATCTTGCAGATCACCATTTTTCTGGTTTAGAATAGTAGGGAAAAAAAAGGCGATCCGCAAATACGTTCTTGACAGTGCACCGCAAAAACAAGCTTCCTTTGTTTTTGCGGCCCCATTGATTTTCAATGGGGGCCGTGTCCATAAGCCGTGAGAAGTATTGAGCCAGCTCCATATTTTTTCACGGCCGTAAATACAGCCCTCACGGCCATACAGCGTGTGGCGCTCCGACAAATTTATATGGCCCGTTTTTGCGGCCCCATAGAAATCTATTAGGGCCACAAAAATGGGCTGCAAAAATCACGGCAAGTGTAAAAGAAGCCTTACATGTGAGGAGGGGTATACATAATAAAAACAGGTACAATAATCTTAAACAATACAAGTCACGAGTGGTACAGGAGGAGAGAGGACCCTGCCCGCGAGGGCTCACAATCTACAAAGGATGGGTGAGAATACAGTAGGTGAGGGTAGAGCTGGTCGTACAGCGGTTTGGTGGATCGGTGGTTACTGCAGGTTGTAGGCTTGTCGCAAGAGGTCGGTCTTCAGGTTCCTTATGAAGGTTTCCACAGTAGGCGAGAGTCTGATATGTTGTGGTAGAGAGTTCCCGTGTAGGGGGGATGCGCGAGAGAAATCTTGTATACGATTGTGGGAAGAGGAGATAAGAGGGGAGTAGAGAAGGAGATCTTGTGAGGATCGGAGGTTGCGTGTAGGTAAGTTCTGGGAGACGAGGTCACAGATCTATGGAGGAGACAGGTTGTGGATGGCTTTGTATGTCATGGTTAGGGTTTTGAACTGTTCTGTGTCTCCTACAGATAAAAGAAACCCATCAGAGAGATGTTCCCTTCCTCTGCATTCCCAGAACCGTCCAGAGGAGAATCACAACGTCCCAGAGAATCATCAGGTATCAGCTCTGTACCAAATCTATAGAAGGACGTGTGGACATTTTTCCCTACACTGATAAATGATGTTGTAGAATTTTGGTGGTTTCTTTTTTAAATCCATTAGATTTTCTCATCCGTTTGCCGTATTTTACTGAATCATTCCATATATCAAACCAGGTGGAAGATGTGACTACTATTAAAGTGGAGGTTAAAGCAGAAGAAGAGGGAATATGGGGTGATCCACTGAGTGAAGAAGAAGAGGAATTTACACTAGATTTTACCACAGGTATGTAATAGTGAATTTAGAAAGGGATTTCATAACTTTCTTGGATTATGTACACACAAAGTATTTTTTCTGCGTTTTCGGAACAGAAACTTAAAGTTTTTAAGATTTGGAGAGTTTGTGCTTCAAAAAGCAGATAGCACATAGCCTTTAGGATGAAGTTCCACGAGCGTGCGGCTTTAATTTCACCATTCAAGCAAAAGTTATCTGATTTATTTGGATTACCCTGAACGGAAAACAAACAACATCATCATTGTAAATGTAGATTTATTAGGTCGCTTGATTTAGGAATACCTTAGTAGTAGTTGCGTTGTGTCATCAGGGGATTTGCTCGATTCCCTGACAAGGATGTATTTTTCTAATTCTTGAGTTGCATTAAGTCTAGGTTTATGTAGCAAAAAATGTCACTTTGTCATTGATACTTTAAAGCCAAAATCTCAAGTCCATAATACACGGCCCATGCTCGCGTCGCAATACCCAGACCCACCGACGAGTCTCCTGAACTGCCTCATATATTCCTGTGAGGCAGTTAGCTCAGGACACAACATCCATCGGTCAGGCCTAGTAGTGTGAACTGATCACGGTCCATGTTTCACAGATACTGACTTTGTTCAAAGACTAGTATTACACACGTAATTGCTTTTACAGTTTGATTGGATTTGCGAATCCTTGAGAATCGTTAATGAGTTGCATTTGTGTTTCCAGCCTTCAAATGTTATACAAAGCTTTGTAATGGTGGATTCACCTGTAGTTTGTGGATTAATTGTTGTGTTCTTCCAGATATGTATTCGAAAGGAATGAGAAATAGAAAGGAAGGACTGAGACTTGTACTCTTTCCTCTATGATGCACTTCTAGCTTTGACTTGAAAAACTGCATGTGTGTTTCCTGTATATTAATAATGTTATACATTTGTCTACTCTACGAATTTATAAAAATTCCAGAATAAATGTTTTCATCCCACAGAAAATCCTGAGGAAGACTTCACATTACCACTAAATTATAAAGTAGAAGATGAAAATATTGCACATCACGCCTCAGGAGACTTTAACGCACATCCAAGACCTCACAATACTGATCTCTCATATAATCCCCCAAGTAATGAGACTTCTACTTGTGACCAATCAAAGCTCATTACAAGACCTGATCAGGAAGGAGGTGTATCTTTTCAATTTGGAGAACAGTTTTTAAAAAGCTCAGATCTTGGTACACACAGAGGAATTCATGTAGGAGAGAAGAAATACTCCTTTTCAGAATTGGGGAAAAGTTTTACTCAAAACCCAGGACTTTATCAACATATATTAAGTCAGACAGGAAAGAAGCCATACTCTTGTTCAGAGTGTGGAAAGTGTTTTGACTATAAATCAGCACTTATTCAACATGAGAGAAGGCACACGGGGGAGAGGCCATTCTCCTGTTCAGAATGTGGGAAATGTTTTACCAAGAAATCAACCCTTACTCAACATGAGAGAATTCATACAGGAGAGAAGCCATATTCATGTTTAGAATGTGGGAAATGTTTTACAAATAAATCAAGTCTTGATACCCATGAGAGAATTCACACAGGCGAAGTGCCGTATTCATGTTCAGTATGTGGGAAAAGTCACACAGTGGTGAAGCCCTTTTCATGTTCACGCTGTTCAAAATGTTTTACGAAAAAAGCAAATCTGGTTAGACATCAGAGAACTCACACAGGAGAAAAGCCGTATTCATGTTCAGAATGTGGGAAATGCTTTCAAGATAGATCAGGTCTTGTTGTTCATGAGAGAATTCACACTGGAGAGAATCTATTTCCATGTCCAGAATGTGGGAAATCTTTCACAAAAAAATCTGAACTTGTAACACATGAAAGAATACACACAGGAGAGAAGCCGTATTCCTGTTCAGAATGTGGGAAATGCTTTACAGTTAAATCAAGTCTTGTTACACATCAAAGAAGTCACACAGGAGAGAAGCCACATTCCTGTTCAGTATGTGGAAAGTGCTTTGCAAATAAATCAGGTCTTGTAACACATAGGAGAACTCACACAGGAGAGAAGCCGTATTCATGCTCATATTGTGGGAGATGCTTTGCAGATAAATCAAGTCATGTTAAACATATGAGAGGTCACACAGGAGAGAAGCCTTATTCATGTTCAGTATGTGGGAGGAAATTTACAAATAAATCATGTCTTGTCACACATGAGAGAATCCACACAGGAGAGAAACCATTTTCATGTTCAGAATGTGGGAAATCTTTTACAAGTAAATCAGATCTTATTAAGCATCAGAGAATCCACACAGGAGAGAAGCCATACTCGTGTTCAATATGTGGAAAATGCTTTACAGATAAATCAGGTAAAATTAAACATGAGAGAAGTCACACTGAAGCGAAGCCAGTTTGATGGTCAGTATGTGTAGTGTAATGTTTTACAGGAAAATAACATGAAACTTATCAGTAGTATTAGACTGGATCTGGAAAACACCCAACTAAGGTCAGCTGTGATCGGGATCCATAGAGGAAATGCGCTATGAATGAATGAACAAAAAAAAAAGTCTTCTTTACTTTCAAAGCATTGAAGCCGTATTGTCACAAAGAACCTTGATTCTTATTACTGTGTTCATTACTTTATGCACACTGCAGTATCATAGTAAAAAAATAAATGTATCGGTGTCCCCATGCATATTTAGTATTTTTTTTACCATATGTGGACATCAATAATTGATCATAAATGTTATGGAATTGTACAAAAAAATGACAATTTAATTTGAAATAATTTGTTAACAAATTCACAGAAATTCTTCTTTCTTGTGTATGAATGCCTACAATGTAAGGGATTAGGTAGCGGAACAGTTGTCCCCTGGGGTAGAGAGGCCTTTCGCAGTCCACATAGCTGGCTCTGATGCTACTGACCGCAGCCATTTATTTTTTGTCTTCAATTGTAATATAAAAAATAAGCAAAAGTAAAAGCTGAGGCTCTAACTTCACATAATGGCTCCTAACAAATGTATTAGAGGCCACATTCAGAACAATAAGTAAAAATTCAAGTAATGCAGACCATACAAGCAGATATGAATGTAATCAGCACCAGCAGCAAACATCGACCTCGAAGGGCCCATGTTCAAGACTTGTTTCTATCCTCCTCCCCCATGTATGTCTGGCTCTACACACGCACAATTACTTGCATGTTCACATTAAACACATATATATAATATGCACTTGCTAAGGTATTACATGTGCAATCATACATTACGCATACAAATAGTATAAAATATATACACAAGCATGTATAAAATGCATACACAAACATCACACAATGACTTTTTTGTGATGCACTTCCTCAGAGGGCGAGAACATTTTTCTTATATTCGTTCATTCATTCATTCATTCATTCATAGTTATAACAGCCAAAACTTTTTTTCATGTAAGTTTCACTATATAACGCCTTTTTTTAACCCCTTTCTGCCATCGGATGGAATAGTACGTACGATGGCAGAACCCCCGCTTTGATGTGGGCTCTGGCGGAGAGCCTACCTCAAAGCCGGGACATGTCAGGTGTCTTGAACAGCTGACATGTGCCCGCAATAGGCGCAGGCGGAATCACGATCCACCTACGCCTATTAACTAGTTATATGCCGCTGTCAAACTCTGACAGTTGCATTTAACAAGTGCTTCCCGCCATCCGGCCGGAAATACGCGCACCGCTGACCCCCGTCACATGATGGGGGGGTTATTGGTGCGTCGGCATGACCACCAGAGGTCTCCTTGAGACCTCTATGGTTATTGATGCCAGATTGCTATGAGCACCACCCTTGGTCGGCGCTCATAGCAATGCTGCAATTCTACTACATAGGAGCGATCTGAGCATTGTCTTTATGTAGCTGAGCCGATCCAGTTGTGTCAGCTTCTAGCATCCCATGGAGGCTATTGAAGCATGGCAAAAGTAAAAAAAAAATGTTTTTAAAAATATGAAAAAACTATATATAAAAGTTCAAATCACCCCCCTTTCGCCCCATTCAAAATAAAACAATGAAAAAAAAAAATCAAACCTACATATATTTGGTATCGCCGCGTTCAGAATCGCCCGATCTATCAATCAAAAAAGGATTAACCTGATCGCTAAACGGTGTAGCGAGGAAAAAAAAGTCAAAACGCCAGAATTACTTTTTTTTTGGTTGCCGCGACATTGCATTACAATGCAATAACGGGTGATTAAAAGAACGTATCTGCACCAAAATGGTATCAATAAAAATGATAGCTCGGCACGCAAAAAATAAGCCCTCACCCGACCCCAGATCACGAAAAATGGAGACGCTACCTTTATCGGAAAATGGCACAATTTTTATTTTTTTTTTTATTTTTTTTTTTAAGCAAAGTTTGGATTTTTTTTTCACCACTTGGATAAAAAAGAACCCAGACATGTTTGGTGTCTATGAACTTGTAATGACCCCGAGAATCATAATATCAGGTCAGTTTTAGCATTTTGTGAACCTAGCAAAAAAGCCAAACAAAAAACAAGTGTGTAATTGCACTTTTTTTGCAATTTCACCACACTTGGAATTTTTTTCCCGTTTTCTAGTACACGACATGGTAAAATCAATGGTATCATTCAAAAGTACAGCTCGTCCCACAAAAAATAAGCCCTCACATGGCCATATTGACGGAAAAATAAAAAAAAGTTATGGTTCTGGGAAGGAGAGGACCGAAAAACACAAAACCGAAAAAAGCTGCGGGGGTTAAAGATGAGTTGTAGGTTTTTGTTTTTTTAGGGGACCACGTTTCCAAAAACTGTTGTGAATGTTACATTTTTATTCACTTTTTAATGAGTCCGATGGAGAAAAATAAAAAAAAATTCAATTTTTACACCATTTACCAATCATCATAAAAAAAACAACTGTTCATTGTTGCACAGGATGTTACGAGTACAGCAATACCAAATATGTCAATGTTATCTACTGGTTTGTGAGATTTATTTTGAAAAATTATTAAAAAGTGATTATTGTAATTTGTTTTTCTTTTTTTAGTAATCTTATTAATGAACCTTAATTGTTTTGTAGGGAGTACTGTTGAGAGCTAAATTTTGAGATTTATGGGTCTAGAGGAACTGGACACAACTATGCCCTTAGGGAGAATAGGAACTGGTTCAGAATTCTCAGAGATGGACAGAAACTTCAGAAGAGCGAGTCTCCATTTATATTTTTAACACCAGGTCTGAATGTTACCACAAAATCTAATCTGAAAAAGAACAGAACTGATCTACCTTGCCTTGAATTCAGGGGGAGATTCATTAAATGGCATGGCGCTCGCTGGCGTACACGGCCCTGACTGGCGAAAGCATCTGCTATCCAGTGTGTGCCGTCACCAGAGATATACACCGGCAGGGGGCTGTCGTACATGTGTGGGGTGAGTTACACCACTATAGTGATGTAACTTATGAGGAACTTGATGGGCCGGAGTGATCACACCCCGTACATGTCCTGCCCGTATTGGCGTAGCTGAACGGGACTGGCTTGTAAACGCCAAAAGTCGTACAAATTTCCTGCAACTGCTGAGTTGTGCCGTAATATTGCGACTAATTACGGTGTTTATGCCGTATTTCTGGAGTACGCACCTTCATGAATCACCCTTCAGTCCCTTAGCGGATTCTAAATAAGTCACATTTTTGTAGTCTATTTTTCCTTCTCAAAGGCCCATGTGATTGCCAACAGTTCCCGATGACAGTTTTCTCTAGGCAGATGGATATCCAAGAAGTATCGTTTCTCCTTGCGGAGAGTGACATGCTAAGCATGCCGAGATGAGGAGACTTAAAGCCGCAATGCTCCTCTGGGTAATATGCATATTGTCGCTTCAGAGAGGAAGAGGACTAGAACTCTAGTGCCACTTACTGGAAGGTATCAATCCTAAAAGTCAATGTCGACCCTTTAACGAGCCTAGTCACATGGCTTAGGATAATAGCCAAACCAGAATCTCAATTTGCAGACATTTGAAAATGTTTGCAAAAAAGCAGGCGCACGGATTGAACTGAGACAGTGCACCTTCTAATAACACTGCTCCAATTCTGGACTCTGAGGTCTAAAGGCTTCAAGTTGGGTTCTACCAATTCCTTAGTAGCTCAGACATATGAAGGGTCCATTTGGAAAGCTCTGCCTGACAAGATATAGGAAGTTTACTTAGGTCATAGATGTAGTGGTAAAATGGGACTAAGATCTAAACTGTAGTTTGTGACAAATTGGTGGCCTTGGACATTGCAGACCCGAGGAGATCGAGCCTGGATTGGGGCAGAACGTCTCGTATGGAAGAGATGGCGAGGGGCTGAGTCTTCCCTCTGAGAGGCTACAGCCCTACGCCGATGATCAGTACGATGTTCCTCAGCAGCACCTCAGCCTTGGCATTGTGATATTATTATAATCTCCACAGTCAGGATCGTCACAAAAGGAGCCCACGGCCACAAAGAAGAGTCACCCTGCAGTAAGGGAATAACAAATCCCACACATAGCTGTTAGAAGCAGAGAGTTGTAGGCTAATAAAGGACATAACGGGGAGTGGTCAGCAGGGAACTACAAGTACCAGCATGTCTAGGCTGTTATGAGAGTCCTGGACATGCAGCGAGGAGTCAGACTTTAAGTTTTGACTTCAGAAAGATTTTAATGGACTCAGAAAGAGGGTAGGTGTAATACTATTGTAGGAACTCGAGGATTCTGATAGCATGGGGCAATGAACAGACAGAGACGGGTTTCTTTAGTGCAAATAGTGTATTTGTACAACAGCAATAACACCCAAAACAATATACTGATAACCCACAGTGTCCTGGAATGAAACAAGTCCTTGAAACATATACCGCAAATCGGCAGAGTTCTTAAGGCACAGTCCTCAGCAAGGTGATCAAAAGGTGAGTGTGACGGGTGACGTGGTGCAGATCCAAACACTGTCGGTACAGAAAGAGTCAGATCCAGGTATGAAGTAAACACAGGGAAGTCCAGAACAAGTCCACAAGTTCATCCCAGGTGTGATTGAACACGGGTAAGTCCAGAACAAGTCCACAAGTTCATCCCAGGTGTGGCATAAACACGGGTAAGTCCAGAAACTAGTTCACAAGTTGATCCCATATGTGACATAAACACGGGTAAGTTCAGAAACGGGTTCACCTTTAAGTATTATACTGGTGTTGTTTCCAACAGCTCCCTCCAGGGAGAGTGAAGGATTAAGTAACAACACTCCGTCCCAAAACAAAGTCCAGAAACATAGTTCAAAAACACAGTTCTTACCAGAAGGAGTGAACCGAGGGTTAAGTTCCAAGTCAGCAGACTAATGATAACCTAGAGAGTGTAGCTTACATATGCAGGGAATGTCCAGAGCCAGAGGTAGAGACACACTCAGAACCAGCAGCTGAGCTGAAGGAGAACAGAATCAGAATACTCCAGCAAAGAAACTGACACCTGACCCGGGTTTTAAAAAAACGAACAGGAAGTAGGGCAGACAAAAACAGCAAACTCCATCTTAACAAAGGGCAAAATCATTCACAAGGTGACTTGGAAAACCTGGATTACTGACAGTAGGAAAGGTCCAATGACCAGATGTTCTAAAGGACAGAAATGTCAAAGAAGGATGGGAGATTTTGCTTAATGATATTGGGGCCATAAATGATGATAAATTGAGTGTGGGGGAAACAAATAATGAATTGAGGATGGGGGTGGGAGAAAGAGGACATAACAATGAATTGGAGCTGGGGGCCATGTAAATATAATGAATCAAAGAATCGGGAAGGCGATGGAGAAGCGTTGAGGATGCAGTGACTGGTAATGAAATGTGGAAAGAGTACGGGGGCTAATTAATTTACATATTTATTAGGTGGAGAAAGTGGCTATGTATAGATAATGGGGGCACAGTGATGGGTTTAATTTATATTTGGAACATTGGGTTACATAATAACAAATTATATATTAATGGTAGGTGCACGTCTGTATTTAGCTGTGTACTGTAGAAGTTTGAGAAAGTGAGGAATGTGCTCTAGAATCTGTGCTCTAGATAACTGCGTTATTTTCTGCAGAGACAAGTCCTGACTGAAAGAAGTGATGGCAGTCTGCGCTGGATATAGAAAAAAGAAAGATGAAGGACGTTAGCTAGAGACGTCACCAGTGCGTCAGTGTATTATCTGCACACTGACACTATACACTGTATACTATATACAGAGCTCCTGTGTATAATGTCACTGGTGATCCATATATTACCTGTACACTGACACTATACACAGAGCTGCGTATAATGTCACTGGTGATCACTGTATTACCTGTACTCGAATACTATACAGAGGTACTGTGTATAATATCACTGATGATCACTGTATTACCTGTACACTGACCCTATATACAGAGCTCCTGTGTATAATGTCACTGGTAATCCCTATATTACCTGTACACTGACACTACAATTGTGGCCAAAAGTATTCACACCCCTGCAGTTCTGTCAGATAATACTCAGTTTCTTCCTGAAAATGATTGCAAACACAAATTATTTGTTATTATTATCTTCATTTAATTTGTCTTAAATTAAAAAACACAAAAAGAATTGTCCTAAAGCCAAATTAGATATAATTCCACACCAAACATAAAAAAGGGGGTGGACAAAAGTATTGGCACTGTTCGAAAAATCATGTGATGCTTCTCTAATTAGTGTAATTAACAGCACCTGTAACTTCCCTGTGGCACCTAACAGGTGTTGGCAATAACTAAATCACACTTGCAGCCAGTTGACATGGATTAACGTTGACTCAACCTCTGTCCTGTGTCCTTGTGTGTACCACATTGAGCATGGAGAAAAGAAAGAAGATCAAAGAACTGTCTGAGGACTTGAGAAACCAAATTGTGAGGAAGCATGAGCAATCTCAAGGCTACAAGTCCATCTCCCAAGACCTGAATGTTCCTGTGTCCACCGTGCGCAGTGTCATCAAGAAGTGTAAAGCCCATGGCACTGTGGCTAACCTCCCTAGATGTGGATGGAAAAGAAAAATTGACAAGAGATTTCAACGCAAGATTGTGCGGATGTTGATTAAAGAACCTCGACTAACATCCAAACAAGTTCAAGCTGCCCTGCAGTCCGAGGGTACAACAGTGTCAACCCGTACTATCCGTCGGCGTCTGAGTGAAAAGGGACTGTATGGTAGGAGACCCAGGAAGACCCCACTTCTTACCCCGAGACATAAAAAAGCCAGGCTGGAGTTTGCCAAAACTTACCTGAAAAAGCCTAAAACGTTTTGGAAGAATGTTCTCTGGTCAGATGAGACAAAAGTAGAGCTTTTTGGGCAATGGCATCAACATAGAGTTTACAGGAGAAAAAAAGAGGCACTCAAAGAAAAGAACACGGTCAATACAGTCAAACATGGTGGAGGTTCCCTGATGTTTTGGGGTTGCTTTGCTGCCTCTGGCACTGGACTGCTTGACCGTGTGCATGGCATTATGAAGTCTGAAGACTACCAACAAATTTTGCAGCATAATGTAGGGCCCAGTGTGAGAAAGCTGGGTCTCCCTCAGAGGTCATGGGTCTTCCAGCAGGACAATGACCCAAAACACACTTCAAAAAGCACTAGAAAATGGTTTGAGAGAAAGCACTGGAGTCTTCTAAGGTGGCCAGCAATGAGTCCAGACCTGAATCCCATAGAACACCTGTGGAGAGATCTAAAAATGGCAGTTTGGAGAAGGCACCCTTCAAATAAAAGGGACCTGGAACAGTTTGCCAAAGAAGAATGGTCTAAAATTCCAGCAGAGCATTGTAAGAAACTCATTGATGGTTACCGGTTATTTTGGCTAAAGGTTGTGCAACCAAGTATTAGGCTGAGGGTGCCAATACTTTTGTCTGGCCCATTTTTGGAGTTTTGTGTGAAATGATCAATGTTTTGCTTCATTCTCTTTTGTGTTTTTTCATTTAAGACAAATTAAATGAAGCTAATAATACCAAATAATTTGTGATTGCAATCATTTTCAGGAAGAAACTGAGTATTATCTGACAGAATTGCAGGGGTGTCAATACTTTTGGCCACAACTGTATATACAGAGCTCCTGTATAAATGTCACTGGTGATCACTGTATTACCTGTACACTGACACTATATACAGAGCTGTACTGTGTATAATGTCACTGGTGATCACTATATTACCTGCACACTGACTATATACAGAGCTGTGTATGTCACTGGTGATCACTATTACCTCTACACTGACACTATATACAGAGCTCCTGTGTATAATGTCACTGGTGATCCCTGTATTATCTGTACACTGACACTATATACAGAGCTCTTGTGTATGTCACCGGTGATCCCTGTATTACCTGTACACTGACAGTATATATAGAACTCCTGTGTTTAAAGTCACCTGTGATCACTATATTACCTGTACACTATACACTATATACAGAGCTCCTGTGTATAATGTCACTGGTGATCACTATTACCTGTACACTGACACTATATACAAAGCTCTTGTGTATAATGTCACTGGTGATCCCTGTATTACCTGTACACTGACACTATATACAGAGCTCTCATGTATAATGTCACTGGTGATCCCTTTATTACCTGTACTCGAACACTATACAGAGCTCCTGTGTATAATGTCACTGGTGATCCCTGTATTACCTGTACACTGACACTATATACATAGCTCTCATGTATAATGTCACTGGTGATCCCTTTATTACCTGTACTCGAACACTATACAGAGCTCCTGTGTATAATGTCACTGGTGATCCCTGTATTACCTGTACACTGACACTATATACAGAGCTCCTGTGTATAATATCACTGGTGATCACTGTATTACCTGTACACTATACACTATATACAGAGCTCCTGTGTATAATATCACTGGTGATCACTGTATTACCTGTACCCGATAGTATATACAGAGCTGTATGTGGTTTTATTGGTCATTTAAAAAAACGTATGTGACACATTCCCTTAAAGAAAAATAAATAAAAATATACCTAAAAAGAGTATTGGATATTTTAAGAAATCTTTAATCGGTTACAGTAGAGTAGGGCACAGGCCAAAAGAGTCTACCTTGTCATGGTGGCAGGCTTAAAAAATATTTTAGCCAAAACAATAGCTTATGGCTATGTGTGTGATGTGGTGTTCCATGGGAACTATGAATGTATAATTGGTGAGGACGTGGTGCAGAAGTGGAGTTTTTCTAAGAGGGGCTAAAAAGCTCAAATACTCGTTACTCAAACCAAGCAATTCCTAATGCTCATTTCGAGTAAAAAGTATAATGGAAGTCAATGGGAAATCCGAACATTTTTCATGAAGACCCAACAAGGTGGTCTGAGGGCAGTGAAAATGTTGAAATGAATGGAAAAAGTTCTGAATGGAAGGAGAACAGCATGGGGAAGACCTCTGGAAGCATCTATGACCCCCAGATTGCTGCTGGGAACAATGGGGTCACGCTTTTACTTCACTTTAAGGACTGAAAATAAAACATTCAAAAAAAATTAACAAACATTCCTTCCTGTATAATGACTTGTATATAATGCAAAATAAAAAAAAAAAGATTTTAATAAATAATTTAACCCCTTAGTGACAGAGCCAATTTGGTACTTAATGACCGGGCCAATTTTTACAATTCTTACCAGTGTAAATTTAAGAGGCTATAACTCTGGAACGCTTTATCGGATCCCGCTGATTCTGAGATTGTTTTTTCGTGACATGTTGTACTTCAAGTTAGTGGTAACATTTCTTCGATATTACTTGCGATTATTTATGAAAAAAATGGAAATATGGCGAAAATTTTTAAAATTTTGCAATTTTCAAACTTTGTATTTTTATGCCCTTAAATCAGAGAGATATGTCACAAAAAATAGTTAATAAATAACATTTCTCACATGTCTACTTTACATCAGCACAATTTTGGAAACAATTTTTTTTTTTGTTAGGGAGTTATAAGGGTTAAAAGTTGACCAGCAATTTCTCATTTTTACAACACCATGTTTTTTTTAGGGACCACATCACCTTTGAAGTGATTTTGAGGGGTCTATATGATAGAAAATAACCAAGTGTGACACCATTCTAAAAACTGCACCCCTCAAGCTGCTCAAAACCACATTCAAGAAGTTTATTAACCCTTTACGTACTTCACAGGAACTAAAACAATGTGGAAGAAAAAAATGAACATTTTACTTTTTTTTGCAAACATTTTACTTCAGAACCATTTTTTTTAATTTTCACAAGTGTAAAAACAGAAATTTAACCACAAATTTTGTTGTGCAATTTTTCCTGAGTACGCAGATACCCCATATGTGGAGGTAAACCACTGTTTGGGCGCACCGCAGAGCTTGGAAGTGAAGGAGCACCGTTTGACTGTTTCAATGCAGAATTGGCTGGAATTGAGATCGGACGCCATGTCGCGTTTGGAGAGCCCCTAATGTGCCTAAACAGTGGAAACCCCCCACAAGTGACACAATTTTGGAAACTAGACCCCCCAAGGAACTTATCTAGATGTGTGGTGAGCACTTTGAACCCCCAAGTGCTTCACAGAAGTTTATAACGTAGAGCCGTGAAAATAAAAAATCTCATTTTTTCTACAAAAATGATCTTTTTGCCCCCAAATTTTTATTTTCACAAGGGTAACAGGAGAAATTAGACCACAAAAGTTGTTGTGCAATTTCTCCTGAGTACGTCGATACCCCATATGTGGAGGTAAACCACTGTTTGGGCGCACCGCAGAGCTTGGAAGTGAAGGAGCACCGTTTGACTTTTTCAATGCAGAATTGGCTGGAATTGAGATCGGATGCCATGTCGCGTTTGGAGAGTCCCTGATGTGCCTAAACAGTGGAAACCCCCCACAAGTGATACCATTTTGGAAACTAGACCCCTTAAGGAACTTATCTAGATGTGTGGTGAGCACTTTGAACCCCCAAGTGCTTCACAGAAGTTTATAACGTAGAGCCGTGAAAATAAAAAATCTCATTTTTTCTACAAAAATGATCTTTTTGCCCCCAAATTTTTATTTTCACAAGGGTAACAGGAGAAATTAGACCACAAAAGTTGTTGTGCAATTTCTCCTGAGTACGTCGATACCCCATATATGGGGGTAAACCACTGTTTGGGCGCACCGCAGAGCTTGGAAGAGAAGGAGTGTCGTTTTACTTTTTCAATGTAGAATTGGCTGGAATTGAGATCGGACGCCATGTCACGTTTGGAGAGCCGCTGATGTGCCTAAACAGTAGAGACCCCCCACATGTGACACCATTTTGGAAACTAGACCCCTTAAGGAACTTATCTAGATGTGTGGTGAGCACTTTAAACCCCCAGGTGCTTCACAGAAGTTTATAACGTAGAGCCGTGAAAATAAAAAAATCGCATTTTTTCTACATTTTTGCCTCCAAATTTTTATTTTACCAAGGGTAACAGGAGAAAATGGACCCCAGAAGCTGTTGTACAATTTGTCTTGAGTACGCCGACACCCCATATGTGGGGGTAAACCACTGTTTGGGCGCATGGCTGAGCTCGGAAGCAAAGGAGCGCCATTTGACTTTCCAATGCAAAATTGACTGGAATTGAGATCGGACGCCATGTCGCGTTTGGAGAGCCCCTGATGTGCCTAAACAGCAGAAACCCCCCAAAAGTGACCCCATTTTGGAAACTAGACCCCCCATGGAACTTATCTAGATGTGTAGTGAGAACTTTGAATGCCCAAGTGCATCACAGAAGTTTATAATGCAGAGTCGTGAAAATAAAAAATATATATTTTTTAACAATAAAGATTTTTTAGCCCCCAAGTTTTTATTTTCACAAGGGTAACAAGAGAAATTGGACCCCAAAAGTTGTTGTCCAATTTGTCCTGAGTATGCTGGTACCCCATATGTGGGGGTAAACCACTGTTTGGGCGCACGGCAGAGCTCGGAAGGGAAGGAGTGCCATTTTGGAATGCAGACTTTGATAGAATTGTCTGCGGGCATTATGTTGCCTTTGCAGACCCCTAATGTACCTAAACAGTAGAAACCCCCAACAAGTGACCCCATTTTGGAAAATAGACCCCCCAAGGAACTTATCTAGATATGTGGTGAGAACTTTGAATGCCCAAGTGCTTCACAGAAGTTTATAATGCAGAGTAGTGAAAATAAAAAATATTTTTTTTCCCACAAAAAAGATTTTTTTAGCCCCAAAATTTTTATTTTCACAAGTGTAACAAGAGAAATTGGACCCCAAAAGTTGTTGTCCAATTTGTCCTGAGTATGCTGGTACCCCATATGTGGGGGTAAACCACTGTTTGGGCGCACGGCAGAGCTCGGAAGGGAAGGAGCGCCATTTTGGAATGCAGACTTTGATAGAATTGTCTGCGGGCATTATGTTGCGTTTGCAGACCCCTAATGTACCTAAACAGTAGAAACCCCCACAAGTGACCAAATTTTGGAAACTAGACCCCCTAAGGAACTTATCTAGATATGTGGTGAGAACTTTGAAAGCTCAAGTGCTTCACAGAAATTTATAATGCAGAGTAGTGAAAATAAAAAAATATATTTTTTTCCAACAAAAAAGATTTTTAGCCCCCAAGTTTTTATTTTCACAAGGGTAACAGGAGAAATTGGACCCCAAAAGTTGTTGTCCAATTTATCCCGAGTACGCTGATGCCCCATATGTGGGGGTAAACCACTGTTTGGGCGCACGGCAGAGCTCAGAAGGGAGGGAGTACCATTTGACTTTTTTAGCGCAAAATTGGCTGTCGTGTTTGGAGACCCCCTGATGTACCTAAACAGTGGAAACCCCCCAATTCTAACTCCAACCCTAACCCCAACACACCCCTAACCCTAATCTCAACCCGATCCATAATCCTAATCACAACCCTAACGATAATCACAACCCTAACCCCAAAACAGCCCTAATCTCAACCCTAACCATAACCCTAAACAAAACCCTAAATCCAACACACCCCTAACCCTAATCCCAACCCTAACCCTAATCCCAACCCTAATCCCAAACGTAACACTAATCCCAACCCTAATCCAAACCCTAACCCTAATCCCAACTCTAACCCTAACTTTAGCCCCAACCCTAACTTTAGCCCCAACCCTAACCATAACTTTAGCCCCCGTCGTCACAAAAAAAGTTCAATGTAACCTTTTTTTTGTACGTCGCGTCCGCCATTTCCGCGGATGCGTGGCCGTAACTCTGCCCCCTCCTCCCCAGGACATAGACTGGGCAGCGGATGCGTTGAAAAACTGCATCCGCTGCCCACGTTGTGCACAATTTTCACAAAGTGCGTCGGTACATCGGGCCGACGCATTGCGACCGCCCCGTACTGATGCAAGTGTGAAAGAAGCCTAAGGCTACTTTCACACTAGCGTCGTACTCGGCCCATCGCAGTGTGTCGGGCCGACGTACCGACGCTAGCGTTGTAAGCGCCGCACAACGGGTGCAGCGGATGCTGTTTTTTCAACGCATCCGCTGCCCCATTGTGAGGTGCGGGGAGGCGGGGGTGGAGTTCCGGCCACGCATGCGCGGTCGGAAATGGCGGACACGTCGCACAAAAAAGTTACATGTAGTTTTTTTTGCGTCGACGGTCCGCCGAAGCACGACGCATCCGTCGCACGACGGATGCGACATGTGGCAATCTGTCGCAATGCGTCGCTAATGCAAGCCAATGGAGAAAAAACGCATCCTGCAAGCACTTTTGCAGGATGCGTTTTTTCTCCAACGACGCATTGCGACGGAAGCCAAAAAACGCTAGTGTGAAAGTAGCCTAACCCTAGCCCTAATCCTAACCCTAAATTTAGCCCCAACCCTAACCCTAACCCTAACTCTAACCCTAACCCTAACTCTAACCCTAACCCTAACTCTAACCCTAACCCTAACTCTAACCCTAACTCTAACCCTAACTCTAACCCTAACTCTAACCCTAACCCTAATTTTAGCCCCAACTTGTCTTCTCCTGCCGGCCGGCAGATGGCAGCAGATGGCGGGCGCACTGCGCATGCGCCCGCCATGATGAAAAAGCCGGCTGGCAGGAGAAGACAGAAGAGGACCCAGGGACCCCGGGTGAGTATGATAGGGTCCCCGAATCCCCCTATTTCTCTGTCCTCTGATGTGCGATCACATCAGAGGACAGAGAAATAACTGATCGCTTTTTTTTTTTTTTTTGCGGTCGCCGGTAAACTGTTAATTACCGGCGATCGCAAAGCAGGGGTCGGTGCAAACCGACCCCGATCATGTTCTTTGGGGTCTCGGCTACCCCCGGCAGCCGAGACCCCAAAGAACATCCGGGTGCCGGGCGGCGGGCGCACTGCGCGTGCGCCCGCCATTTTTTCCCGGAAAAAAGATGGCGGCGCCCATGGGGAGACACGAGGAGCACCGGGGGAGGTAGGTAAGTATTGGGGGGCTATTGGGGGCCATCGGGGACCACATTTCTCTGTCCTCCGATGTGCGATCACATCGGAGGACAGAGAAATTAAACGGCAAATCGCGTTTTTTTTTTTTTGTTGCGACCGCCGGTAAACGGTTAATTACCGGCGATCGCAACTCGGGGGTCGGTAAAAACCCCCCGAATCATGTTCTCTGGGGTCTCGGCTACCCTCGGCAACCGAGACCCCAGAGAAAATCCGACTCTGGGGGGCGCTATTCACTTTTTCCACAGCGCCGTTAATTAACGGCGCTGTGGATTAAGTACCCTTAGCGGCCGCCGTTAAAAGGCGTATCGGCGGTCGTTAAGGGGTTAAGTAAAGTAAAATTTACATTTTTTTTTAGAAAAAATTGGATATTTCGGTGTAATTTATGAAGGAAGCAAGAACTGACAAAAATATGATGGAAGAGGGACTCAAATATGCCCCGTATTAGACATAAAGGAGGCCTCATACACATTCTGTTGAAATTGTCATGTATCGGTCTCCTAGACTCATAAATGCTATGCACTAAGTGCAAATCCTGCCAAAAATTACAAGCAAGGTCATCCATACACCCTTCAAGGCACCAACTCTAGTACCTCATTCAAATATTGTGAATTAAGTGTAGTTGTAGTACTCACACACTCACAAAGGCTAGGCACAGAGTGCAAAGCCAGGAAAAAATTATAAGCACGCTCATCCAAAGACCCTTGAAGGCAACAACTGGAGGGCCTTATTAAAATATTAAGAAAGTGTAGTTGATGTGCTCCTACACTCCTAAAGGCTCCGAACAAAGTGCAAGCTATGAAAAAATGATAAGGAGGTTAATACAGTCACCCATAGACCCTTGAAGGCAAAAAGCGGAGGGCCTCATTAAAAATTTTTGAACATGTAGTTGATGAACTCCTACACTCATAAAGGATTTGCACAAAGTGCAAAGCCAAGACAAAATTATAAGTATGGTCATCCATTGATCCTTGAAATCAACACCTGTCAAGCTTTCTTAAAATATTGAAGATTAAAAACATTTTATGTGCTGCTGTCATCTGGTGGTGTGGAAATGTTAGGGCTAATCCAAGCTTTGTTCATTTTTATCGGAGTAAGCCTGTCAGCACTTTCTGCTGACCGACAAAAGTGTTTGTGTATTTTGAATCCCCACCCGACGGTGCTAAAAAATGTTTAGACAAGACCCTAGAGGCAGAGCAGCAGAACACCTCCAAGGCATGGTAGAGGAACAGCTCATCCTTAGTTATGTGGAACCCTGCATGTGACGCTTCAGGAGAAACTCATAAGGTTTCACACGTTGTCGATCGATCGGAGACAAGGGCACACAAGTCTGTCAGGAAACTCTACAAGAGTGGGGTGAAATAGTTACATGGGAATTTCTTGAAAACAATAGAATACCACCAAAAATAGAAATACCCAAACACACGAATACGTAACATGAAAATAATGAAATCTTTATTACGCACGGTATAAAAACATTAGATAAAAAAACAAAGGGGAAAATTTCAACAAAGACAAGTTTATATATAATTATATCTATAATATAGTCTCTGAGGAAGCGGAGGCAGCGAAACGCAGCTGGGAGGGACAGTGGTGAGTGTGGTACCTCAGTGTTTGCTTTCTGGTAGGCCTGGGCAGGAGGTTTTACTCCTTGGCTCAGCATATACTTCTCGCCTGATTGTCCTTCCATGTGATTTTTTGGCTACTTGCTCCGCGTCCTCACATCTCTGTACTGCTCTGCTACATTTGCTGACTTTCTCTTTTTGAGACATTTTTAGCCATAATTTTTGCTTGTATTTTGTATGCACTCTTTCTCCAATCAGCAAATGTGACACATTGTGGTTATTCTTATATTTGGGGGGGGGGAGCAGTTCTTCCTGTCTCTACCTCAAGTTCTGCATTTCTGCACACCACCACTAGATGGCGCCGGTGACTCCTGTCTATCATTACGGACCGTGCTTCTGTGCTGCTCTTTGCTGCAATGTGCCTTCTTTGTCTGATGTGTTCACACTGTGCAGACTAAAGCGCCGGTTACTGTTACATGACGGGATTCTGTGCAGTCCCGGGTCTGAGCTGCAAAGCTATGGAAAGCGCCTCACATGACTGAGGGGGGAGAGGTGAGGCGGGAACTACAAGTCCCAGCAGGTCCAGGATGTACAAATGCGACATCACAGTACGTGATAGGGAGATGAAGGCACTGCAATGAAGAGGGGAACTACAGGTCCCAGCATTTACGAGCTGCCGAGGGCCAGAAAAGGCAAACCGCCCAATGATCTACCCCGACTTCTCCAGGGAAAGAACCGCACGGCACTGGAGCTCCGCCCCTCTCATGTCACGTGATTAGCTCCTCCTGCCAGTTACCACCATTGGGCTCCGCCCACTCACGTGACTTAGCACATGATCATCAATAATCACGTGTCGTCTCCTGTGCGGAGCTCCGCCCCTCACGTCATCACAGGTCCTGCACCCAGAGCAGCGATCCCCAGGTACAGGGAAGGTCCTGCTCGGCTGTGCTGTTTTCTCTCTGTTATCAGCCAGCAGACTATATACAGAGTGTGTGTGTGTATATATTAATGTATATGTGTGTGTGTGTATATAGGTCACAGGAGAGGGGATTGTGCTGTCTTGTGCTCTCTGTTATCAGCCAGCAGACTATATACAGAGTATATATATATATATATATGTGTGTGTGTGTGTGTGTGTGTGTCGGTGACTCCGGCCATGAGGAGGTCACAGGTCACTGTAGAGGGGTCTGCGCTGTTTTCTCGCTGTTATCAGCCAGCAGACTATATACAGAGTGTGTGTGTGTATATATATTAATGTATATGTGTGTGTATGTATATAGGTCACAGGAGAGGGGATTGTGCTGTCTTGTGCTCTCTGTTATCAGCCAGCGGACTATTTCCCGTCATTCAGAGATTTCTATACAAAGTATATATATATATATATGTGTGTGTGTGTCTGTGTATATAGGTCACTGTAGAGGGGTTTGTGCTGTCTTGTTCTGTCTGTTATCAGCCAGCAGACTATATACAGAGTGTATATATATATATATATATGTGTGTGTGTGTCGGTGACTCCGGCCATGAAGGGCCACAGGTCACTGTAGAGGGGTCTGTGCTGTTTTGTCCTCTCTGTTATCAGCCAGCAGACTGTCGTCTGTCCTGGAAATCCCGCATCTCTGATTGGTCGAGGCCGCCAGGCCTCGACCATTCAGCGACGGGCACAGCATGGCGACGATGATGTCATAAAGGTTGCCTCGACCAATCAGCGACGGGCGCAGTCTGCCGTGAATTCTGGAATCATCATTGTCCATATACTATGGGGACATGCATATTCTAGAATACCCGATGTGCTAGAATCGGGCCACAGTCTAGTATAGTATATATATGTATGTGTGTGTGTGTGTGTGTGTGTCGGTGACTCCGGCCATGAAGGGTCACAGGTCACCGTAGAGGGGTCTGTGCTGTTTTGTTCTCTCTGTTATCAGCCAGCAGACTATATACAGAGTATATATATATATATATATATATATATATATATATATATATATATATATATATATATATATATATATATATATATATATATATATATATATATATGTGTGTGTGTGTGTGTGTGTGTGTGTGTGTGTGTGTCGGTGACTCCGGCCATGAAGGGTCACAGGTCACCGTAGAGGGGTCTGTGCTGTTTTGTTCTCTCTGTTATCAGCCAGCAGACTATATACAGAGTATATATATATATATATATATATATATATATATATATATGTGTGTGTGTGTGTGTGTGTGTGTGTGTGTGTGTGTCGGTGACTCCGGCCATGAAGGGTCACAGGTCACCGTAGAGGGGTCTGTGCTGTTTTGTTCTCTCTGTTATCAGCCAGCAGACTATATACAGAGTATATATATATATATATATATATATATATATATATATATATATATATATATATATATATATATATATATATATATGTGTGTGTGTGTGTGTGTGTGTGTGTGTGTCGGTGACTCCGGCCATGAAGGGTCACAGGTCACCGTAGAGGGGTCTGTGCTGTTTTGTTCTCTCTGTTATCAGCCAGCAGACTATATACAGAGTATATATATATATATATATATATATATATATATATATGTGTGTGTGTGTGTGTGTGTCGGTGACTCCGGCCATGAAGGGTCACAGGTCACCGTAGAGGGGTCTGTGCTGTTTTGTTGCCTCCCCGTTATTGCTGTGACGTCTCCGCCCTCCATATAATATATGTATTAGGCCGGTGCGGTCAGTGGCCAGGGTCGGGTCCTCTCCTCAGGACATGTTCCCACGGTCAGTAAACGCTGCGGTTGGACGCTGTGCACTTGTGCATCATCCAGATGTTACAGCATAGTGTATGGATTTCAAGAATCCCCATAGCCACTGTGTGTACAGACGCGTGCGGAGACGGACATGCACCGCGTCTTTCCAGACCGCAGCATGTCTAGTCATCTTGTGGAGACACTCAAGTCTCAGCAAGATAAATGTCCCCGTACAATGTATTGGTCGCGGTGATTCCGCACAGTTCTATGATCACATGTGGAGTCACCTGCGTACAATAGCCGGCAGCAGACCTGTGCTGCGCCCAACGTGCTGCCGATTACTGACCGTGTGCACCGACCCTTACAGCTTCTGGTTACCACAGCCACAAAAGGGGTTAAATGAGCTAAGTACAAGACGGCGCCGACCCTTTCCCCATAGACCCCATCCCCCCACTGCTCACAGCTCAGCCTTCGGCTCTTCACCTGAACTGCTGCGGAACCTCTTTTGCCACATGAAGCTTTAATCAAGCGCTGTCTGCACAATTTGGGCCAAAAGCTGCGTCACGTCCTCTAAGTGTGAACCTGTCCCAGAGTGGAGCCTCTTCCCCAGTGCCTCTCACTGTTCCTCTGCTGTAACTGTAAGGCTGCGTTCACACAAACGTCTGAATTCTCTGGTCGGTCGTGTCTGCAAGGTCGGAGTAGTAAGCCAACCGAGACTGGTGTGTGGGATTTCTCTTCTTCGAGCACATGGACGTTATGATTGGTGAGTGTGCGGTCAGGGTGCATCTGCCACAAATACATCTGAACTGGGCCCAAGGGGGATCTCCGAGCCGACATCTATGGCAGATCCAACTGTATAAAGTGGCACTGTGCCCCCTTAGGCCGGCGGAGAGTGGTGGGGGAGCCACACACGTGGTCACACAGCGGCGGCCGTACCTGGCCAGTGAGGAGTCCCAGGTCCTTCACAAAGGTGCAGATCCCAGAAGTGTTCACATGCCGTAAATGTGTGTCCGGAATATTCCTATAATCCACACGGTCAAAGTGACGAGAACCTTTATTTACGTTGTGTAAAACCCTCGTCCCAGCGAGTTTTCTGTCATTTCCCCATCTGTTCTTTATTAGTAAAATCTGTTCAGTGTTTGCAGTAAAATCCTCACTAGTCGCCGTCGTCTGCCTTTCCCGGCGCCGCTGCTGTCTTTCTTCTGCATCGTGTCATCGCATCTCCTTCTCGCTGGCTCTTACTATGAACCATTACTTCCTTAATGTAAGGCCCCTTCACACGTCTGTATAATACCAGTACCGGACAAGACAGTACCACTCTGATCAGTGACCCAACATTGAGTCTTCTGTTTTTTTTCCATTATGACTTAAGAAAAATCAGTTCCAAAGCTTCTCCTATACACACATACAGCACGCGGAGGGTACACAGATGACACATGGCTGACATCTAAGTGCTGCACATGTTCTACATCGACCTTGTATTGTCCCTTGTCATCTGAGCAGCTCCATAGATGATAATGGCTACATACAGCATCCATGAAAAAAAACTGATGCCACACCTACTGCAAACATGGACATGTAATTCTGAGAGCCTTGTTATCAGTCTCCCAGGCTGGCGATGAGGGAGTGACGTCCGACCACATAGAAATGTTCACAACTGCGATCACATGATGCAGGAGAGGATTGCAGCGGCGCTGGAAACGGAAGAAGATGGCGACCGGTAACTAATGAGCACACACTGAGCGGACATTACTGATAGCGATAACAGATGGGGATATAAAAAACCCAAACTGTGATTGGCACTTTCCGCACTGTAACTTGTATCAACACTTGTTCTGTGTTCATTTCTGCAAGACAACTTGTATAGACATAAAGCTGTAAGTTATATCGACAGCAGAATATGACAGCCTGTGCCTGGAGGTGATAATATCTAATGTCACAGTGGATGCAAGAATGATTATACGGACGGCAAGAATGAGAAAGGTCCAAGTATACTGCGCATTAAAGGGGTTGTCCAGTGAAGATAAGTTATCCCCTGTACACAGGATAGCAGTGGAAGTCCGATAGTTGGGACCGGCATCGATCAGATGAACAAGAAACTTTCATCCTTGTTAGAATGGAGCGGCAGTGTGTGCGCTCGACAGCCCCACTGAGAATGAATGCAGCAGCGTTTCGGCATCTGAATCGCTAATTTATTCTAACTGGGATAAAAGTTCCCCATTCTGCTGGTTGGTGCTGGTCCCAGCCGTCAGACCCACACTGAGTTATTACCTCTCTTCACTTCACTAAAGAAGTTCATGGGCCCTTCTTCAGACGTGTTCTGCTAGAAAGACCCTAAATCATTTACAATAGAAGTCCATGGTAAGGCTCAAAAGACGGGCACTTGCTTTAGGGTGTTTTGTTAGCGTTTCCAGCACTTCAAAGCGCTAAGTTTTTGTCCAACTCGGGACAATTCAATGAATCCCCAATACCCACAGTTTTAATCGCACCGTAAAACTGCCTCTCTTCAGACTGGCCTACCGCCTCACCTCACTTATCTAACTATCCCTGTTTGCCCATATATAATATTCTTCCCATCCATGTATGCATACCTTAATTTTTTTCAAAGTGAATACTCTCCATAAAATTGTATTTCACAAAATGTCTGTGGAGTCCCCACACTTCCCGTTATTTTCACTCCAGTCGACTTTGGGAAAATGGCCGCCTGAGGCAGCGCATGCGCAGATTGAGATCTCGGGAGAAGAGATCTTGGGACCTGAGATCTCAATGTGCGCATGTGCTGCCTCAGGCGGCCATTTTCCCAAAGTCCACCGTAGTGAAAACAATGGGAAGTACGGGGACTCTGCCAACATTTTGTGAAAGCGAGAAGTCCGCCGCAGCCTTGCACCGCCGAGTAACCATTGCTCCCAGCCCGGGGCTCCCAGCATCGTCCGACTCCTGCGACTGCCGCCAGCTTCCAGCAGCAGCGACCCCGCCTTGTGACCCCGCTCCACCGCAACCGCCTCCCCCAGTAAGCTACATTCGGATTATAAGACACACCCTCATCTTTCCAAATTTGGGGGAGAAAAGTGTGTTATATATATATATATACACACACACACACACACACACACACACACACACACACACACACACACACACACACACACACACACACACACACACTAGTAAACTAATAAACAGGACAATAAAGAATCAATAATTCTATAAACATTTCCTTCCTTACATTTAACCCCCCAGGGACGTTGTGTATGAGTGGTAAATCCAGAAAAGCCTCCCTATCACTCGCAGTCATCTTCTCGCACACGTGGGGTCTTGTATTTAGTGGTGTCACTTATAGTGGTGTCTTTATTGTAGACTGAAATAACATGTCCGATACATGTGATATAACGGATGCACAATGTTATGGAGATTCTCATTACGCCCTTCATTAATAGTGTTTGATTGATAATGTTTTATGGATTGTACAGACCGTGAAGAAGAAGAGAGGAAATTAAAAATAAAAAAATGTTTTCTGTCCGCGCCAGTAGAAGCCCTTCACTGACAGCCAGGCATTTGATCAGTTAGTCTTGTTTTAAGGCTTGTAGAGACTGGGTGATAAGACATTTGCCAAGGTCGCTGCTTTTCTAATAACAGTCCTTTCAGGATTGTGTCCATCTTCTCGTCATCTCACAATGTGGAGATTTCGGTTTATATTGGTAGAAATGTCTGTAAAAAATGAATTGTAAGAAAAACATAAGAGGCTTTATAGGGCTCGGGCTTGTTGCTTTTCTGTTTTTATGTCTTAGCATTTTGTCTCCTTTTTATCACGTCTGGTTTCATGTGCAGCAATGTGAGATCTCGCTGCTGGGACCAGTGAGGGCGTCCTGTATTTCTATGGTGTCCGTGGTGTATTAGAGTGGATTCTTGTTGGGATCATTGCTACATTTTTATTTCGATCTCGTGAGCTCCCCTATGGGAATAGCTTTAAAGGGAACCTGTCACCCCCAAAATCAAAGGTGAGCTAAGCCCCCCGACATCAGGGGCTTATCTCCAGCATTCTGTAATGCATTCTGTAATGCTGCAGATAAGCCCCCAATGTAACCTGAAAGATGAGAAAAAGAGGTTACATTATACTCACCCAGGGGCGGTCCCGGTTCTGTTCTGGTCCGATGGGTGTCGCGATCCGGTCCGGCGCCTCCCATCTTCATCAGATGGCGTCCTCTTCTTGTCTTCACGCTGCGGCGCTGGCGTACTTTATCTCCCTATTGAGGGCAGAGCAAAGTACTGCAGTGCACAGGTGCTGGGCCTCTCTGACCTTTCCCGGCGCCTGCACACTGCAGTACTTTGCCCTCAACAGGGCAGACAAAGTACGCCTGCGCCGGAGCCGCGGCAGGAAGCAAAGAAGAGGACGTCATCGTAAGAAGATAGGAGGCCCCAGACCGGACCGTGACGCCCATCGGACCGGACCGCAGCGGGACCGCCCCTGGGTGAGTATAATCTAACCTCTTTTTCTCATCTTTCAGGATACATCGGGGGCTTATCTGCAACATTACAGAATGCTGGAGATAAGCCCCTGATGCCGGTGGGCTTAGCTGATCTTCGATTTTGGGAGTGACAGGTTCCCTTTAATGTTTTGTGGGGGTGGAAGCTCTGTGCTTTCAGGATGGTGGGTCCTGATGTTGACTTTCTAATAGCTTTACTAGTAATAGCTGAATGATGACAAATTTGAGGTTCCATATCCCGAAATGTGATGGTGTACGGCAAATACATGTCTGCTCCAGATGAAGAGCAGGTCGTCTATGTATCTGCCGCACCAATGATTGGAGCTGCAAAAACGGTTATTAACATTAAAAATAATCCGCTCCTTCCACTGTGACACAACCAAGTTGGCAACGGATGGAGAAAATTTGGCGCCCGTCGACACTCCGCTCCTCTGTAGGAAGAATCTCTGACTAAACATAAAGTAACTGTGTCAAAAGGAAATGTAAAAAATCATGTAAATCCAGTGTATATTGACTACATTTGTCCAGGTTGTGATCGATGGCCGGTAACGGTATTTGTGTGAAGAAACTACGTCTCAACTTCACAACTCAACCATGACCGTTTGTTTCACCACTTAATACCTTGTAGTGAATTTAACGCGTCACATGTATCCTGTGATATCCTGGAGGACGTGCAGCACATAAGAGTCCTGAGCGACCGAGGATGGACACGGACCAGAATAACCTCACCAGGAAAATACTAAGCTTCACCTTGGAAATCCTCTACCTGCTGACCGGAGAGGTAAACTTCTGTCCGTACCTTCAAGGGATTATTTATCATCCGAAACATCGAAAAGGTAAAATCCACAAGAGGAAGTAATAGGAGCGATCCGATGTCCTGTAAAAAGGCTCCGGAGCCTTGTAGGAAAGGTAAAAGTATGGAACAGCAGATGGTGTGAAGATCCGTCACCATTCTGGTCGTATCATCGTGATCACTGCGCCAGAGGTAATGTTGTGATGCCGACACGAGGAAGAGACGGCGAGGCGGGAAGCAAGAGCAGCGATGCGGGAGTGCGGCTCGGAGGCGAGGGGATGCCCAATGGTTGTGGTAGCTTTACTGATCTATAACAAGGGGCCATCCTCCACGTCAGAGGTTTCTGCACTTATGTAGGCAGCGATTCTTTACTGTACGAGCACTGAAACTTTCATGCTCTCTCTTGGTCACACAGGATTACACACTGGTAAAGAAGACGTCAATGACTCCCAGCAGCCGTGAGTCAGGAGGGCGGAGCCTCATCACAGATCCTCCCCCGCACTCCCCGATCCATGAGCGGAGCAAGAAGAAGATCCTAGAACTGACCAACAAGACGATTGAGCTGCTGACCGGAGAGGTGACTGCTGGGACATTATACGGTAGCGGCACTGGAGGATTCTGGGTAATGACGCTCTTGTTGTCTGTCAGGTTCCTATAAGGTGTCAGGACGTCACCGTCCATTTCTCCATGGAGGAGTGGGAGTATCTAGAAGGACACAAGGATCTGTACGAGGACGTCATGATGGAGGACGCCCAGCCCCGCACATCACCAGGTAAGGAGAGACGTATATATGAGCCTCGTTGTCCGCTGCCGTGAGCACAGATGTGAGTAATGATATGTGATGTGGGGACTCCCTGTTTAGGCCCCTAGTAAACATTTTATAGGGCGACATTCACCCAACAGATTTTCTCATCCATCCAGCTGGCTCAGTAGACTGTGCTGTATACTGCAGAGACGTCCCACAAAAGTAATATCCTGTGCGGTATGTGTTACACTGGTGATGTTATCGGCCGCGTGTGTCACTGTACGGCTATAGTGATGTACGCTGGAGACTGGAAAGGGAACCTGTCAATCAATTCTTGCCGTCCAAACCACTTGTACCATGAATTAGAGCCCGACGACACAATTACGTTTTATCCTAAGTCACATGGCAAGGCTCGTTACAGGGTCGATATGGACTTGTAGGATCGCTGCTTTCTGTAGGTGGAGTTCTTGTCCTCTTCCTCTCTGAAGAGACAATGTGTACGGCTGCAGTCGGAGCCAGTGGCCAACAGTAGAGAGGAGACTCCTCCGGTGCTGCCCGTGGCGGTCTGCACTGCTCTAGTGACCGGTCTCTCCTGTGGGTGTATGTAGGGAGAGTCCTCAGCCGGCTTTTCAGACTATACTTTCTGTAAAATGCCGCAGTGTTTCAGAGATAAACCTACCTGGCTGCAGGAGTGACGACGACCTCTGATTCCTGCTTCTTGTGGTCTTGGCAACTTGAATCAAATGACAGGTTCCCTTTAATCAGCGGTATTCGTTGGGAAACCTTAACCTCTTCACGACATTTGACATAAAGTTACGTCATAGGAACCTCCGGTCACCAGACATTGTGGTTGGGGCAAGGTGCTGCTGTACCTTACAACAGGGCATAGAGATCCGCCGCTGCCCCTCGAAACTCTGGTCGCTGTGATTGGCTCTTCAGTTCTGAGATCCAGGTACGATCTGTTCTATAACAGCACTGATCACAGGCTGGAGTCAGGAGACCGGAGCGTCCGCAGCCCCGGCACTGATTGGTGCACACGGACGATGACGTTGTCTACCCTCTTAGTGACCACCTCCTTCCAGCGGTCACTGTGTCATCCTTGTGCCGATCTGCTGGGCCTTGTGGTGCCACAGACTATTTTAGCCCATGCTACCACTTCCTTTCCCTGCTTTTTTTCTAATCCTGCCCAATCCTTCCCTCTCCCCTGCCTCAACCCCCTTCTTCCACCAAGCGCTGATCAGTACTTGATCTCTCGATTTTTGGCAGTTTTTCTTTCTCACCACCTCCACGCTTCCGTCCTACAGCTCAGTAATTGTTTTTACTGTCGTCAATTTAGTAAGGTTTTTTTTTATCCAAATTTTTATATTCACCTTTTTAATTTTTAATTTCTAGATTCTTTTCTTCTATTCTATTCTTTTTTTTTTTCTTTTCTGTCTTCTAAATTTAATAAAAGAAAGTTTACACACCTAACTAAAATTTGGCTATGCAACATACATACAACATACGCGTCAAAAACGCAAGTGACACACACTACCCACGTGAAAAATAAAATGTCTCGCTCTTCCCAAACCCGGTACTCAGCGGAGGAGGCATACGCCTTCCTTGCCCCCGACACTGATGGTGAGGGAGAGGATCCCACCTTCATTTATTTTTCATCCTCTTCTTCCTCCAGTGATAATGATCCGCCACAGCACAGGATATGAGCTAGCGCCCACCATTACTGACCCTGTATGGACCTCCCCCCCCCGAAGACTATGAGCCTCAGATTCCTAATTTTGTGGCATAATCAGGAATCCAATTTGACACCACCGGCCTCATGAAATCTACTTTTTCAAAGTCTTTTTCTCTGAGGATAAATGTATATGCCCTGCAATTTTTGACCCAAAACCGCCCTTCATCATTTTCTAACTGCACCCCTGTAAACACATTAGAAATGAGGAAGTTCTGGGGCCTTGGCCTTCACATGGGGATAGTGAAGAAGCCAGAACTTTGGCAATAATGGAGTGTTGACATTTTATATAACCCTTCAGTATTCCGCATGGCCATGACCCATAAATTCTCAGAGGCCATCCACAAATTTTGGCATTGCAACAACTATGCACAATGTCCTCCCCGAGATGACGCCAACTTTATCCGACTGTTCCATCACATATAGCAGTGAGTGAGAGACTCATCAAAACAAATTTTACATCAGAGTGAAATCTTTCCTGAAATCGTGGCTACCTGGTCCTGCTTTGTGGCTAAAAAAGTCCAGTTCTTAAGGTTGATGTCGGTCATAAAGCTACTTTGATGGTGGCAAGTCACGGTCTACTCATAACCCTACAGTGATGCCGGTTCTCATTTTAGTGTCACCCTATAAAAAAATAAGGATTATAACGGATTGGTTTTGAATTTATGTCCAACTTCATTTCACCAAAACCTGTTGTACTCTCAGAAGGTGAGCGGCCTCACAAAATGTCTCCGGTTTACATGTTCTTCAGTAGATTAGTGTAAGCTGACGAGGACGGAGCAGCTGATACTAAAATATAGTAATGGGTCTAAGAGTCTTGTTACAAAGGATGGAGTCTTTGTGATTTTGTCATGGGCTCATGGAAAAACCATTATCGTCAAGTGTAATCATCTGTTTCTTACTATGTCTGCCAAGTTACCATAACATTCACCGATTGTCTCTCCCACAGATGGATCCAGGAGGAGAAACCCACCAGAGAGATGTCCTCGTCCTCTGTGTTCCCCGGACTGTCCAGAGGAGAATCACAACGTCCCGGAGAATCATCAGGTAGATGACACTAAAGTCTCATCACCGACCTTCGACCACAAAGAGATGGCACCGGAGTTAATTCTACCTTTTTTTTTCTTCTCTGTTTAGGATGAAGATCTGTTGGATATTAAGGTTGAGGTTGTAGATGAGGAAGAGATGGAGGACAATCAGCCATGTAAGAGAAAAACTGTGCAAGTTTGGTCCGAGTTTCTCATGTGCGAGAAAAAAAGTTTAGTCACCTACTTGGTGAAAATTGGACCATACAAGTGCTGTCCGATTTTTTTTTTTTTTTTTTTTCACACACCCATAGACTTGCGTTGCTAATTTTGATCTGACATTCATATGAAAATCAGACCTGTCTCCACGATTTTGTGCTGACTGCCAGGGCCATGAAAAATCACAGACAGGTGAATGACCCAAACACTATTGTAGGTACAAGTGCTATCTGTGAAAATCACGCATCGCACGCCAATGAAAAAACAGACATCTGTATGGGGTCTAAGGAGGGGAGACCATCACTGGTTGTAAAAGAGCGTCCTCTAGATACAACTCCCATCATCCGGTCATCACATGCAAACTATCTGCTCTGTGTCTCCTACAGATGAAAGAGACCCCCCAGAGAGATGTCCCCGTCCTCTGTGTTCCCCGGACTGCCCAAAGGGAAGTCACAACGTCCCGGAGACTCATCAGGTAGATGGTGCTGAGCTCCGTATCAGATCTATAGAGGGACGTGCGACATTTTCCCCTGAACTCAGAGATGTTGTGATAGAATTGTGGGGATTTCTTACATTAACCCATTGGCTTTTCCCTTCAATTTGCATATGTCACATCAGGGGGAAGATCGGACTAATATTAATGTGGAGGTTAAAGCAGAACAAGAAGAGACGATGATGAGGAGCGATCCACCGAGCGTGAGTGACGTGGGAGAGGAAATTCCCATAGATTTTACTGCAGGTATTTAAGATTACAGAACGGGAATTCAGTTTTCTAAAAAATGGTTGTTTGTCTATATTAGTATGATCTGCTGATATAGCGCCATTTATTTCTCAGCGCTTTATATCCATCATCATTGTCCCCAATGGGGGTTTAATCCCTATCAGTAGTATGTCTTTGGAGTGTGCGAGGAAATCCACGCAAAAGTTCTGGGAAGAACATGCAAACTCCTTGCAGATGTTGGCCTTGGTGGGATCTGAATCCAAGAGCAACAGTGATAATCACTGAGCCACCGTGCTGCCCAATGTATACTACAGTGCTTCCCAATAAATACTACAGTGCTAACCACTAGACCACCGTGCTGCCCAGGCTACGAGTCTGCAGTCACTTTATATCACTGCAGGCTTGTGAAACCTCACATCATGCACAATGTACGTTTGAGGATTCTCTGGTGCTGTGACCGGAAATATGCGATTTACATAATTCCAGCCACATTCCGACTAGACTTGGATTGAGCGAGGTTGTGCCCATTTAGTCGGCACGTGACAACATGTATGCAAATCATGAAACCCCATACACAAAAAACATGGTAAATATTATATTTATAAGCAGTATTTGATGTGGATTTTTCCAATGGAAAAATCGATTTAAAACTAATCTCTATGTGAACATGTCCTAAGACTCGGATTACACATGTAATTTCTTATACACTTTGATTTTATTTGCTATTCCTTGTGAATTTACTCCTGGCCAGATGTCTATTCAAAAGAAAAGAGAAATATAAGGGTATGGCTCGTACTTCTTCCTGCTGGATTTACTTCTGGCTTTGGCTAAAAAAAACTGCATATGATTCAGAAAAATAATTACAAAATCCACAAGAGGAAGTTATCACAAATGTATTGAGTGAAAGACAAATTGTTTAAAATCTGCGCGTATTTGGGAATGTTTTATGTATTTATATCGTGGTTAAAAAAAAATCCATCATTATTCGTTTCAGAAAATTCCAGTAAAAACATAATATTATCACTAAATTGTAAAGTAGAAGATGAAGATATGGCTCATCACTCCTCCGAAGAAAACTTGATCACCCTCACTGTACCTCCAGGACTCCACAGTACAGATCTCTCTTATAGTCCACCTTATCTTGAGGATACTACTTGTGACCAATTAAAGCTTTTTATGACAAGTGCAGATCAGGAAGACGGTAAATTGTTTCAATTTGGAGAATATGGAAAACAGTTTACAAAAAGCTCAGATCTTTGTACACACAGAAGAATTAACACCGGGGAGAGGCAGAACTTTTCAGAATGTGAAAAATGCTTAACTAATAAACAAGGGCTTTATCAACATGTATTAAGTCAGACAGGAAAGAAGCCATACTCCTGTTCAGAATGTGGAAAGTGTTTTGACTATAACTCAGCACTTATTCAACATGAGAGAAGGCACACGGGGGAGAGGCCATTCTCCTGTTCAGAATGTGGGAAATGTTTTACCAAGAAATCAAGCCTCACTCAACATGAGAGAATTCACACAGGAGAGAAGCCATATTCATGTTCAGAATGTGGGAAATGCTTTACAAATAAATCAAATCTTGATGCCCATGAGAGAACTCACACAGGCGAAGTGCCGTATTCATATTCAATAACTGGAAAAACTGACACAGTGGTGAAGAACTTTTCATGTTCACTCTGTTCAAAATGTTTTACAAAAAAAGCAAATCTTATTAGACATATGCGAACTCACACAGGAGAAAAGCCGTATTCATGTTCAGAATGTGGAAAATATTTTCAAGATAAATCAGGTCTTGTTGTTCATGAGAGAATTCACACAGGACAGAATCTATTTCCGTGTCCAGAATGTGGGAAATATTTTACGAAAAAAGCAGAACTTATTAAACATGAGCGCATACACACAGGAGAGAAGCCGTATTCCTGTTCAGAATGTGGGAAATGCTTTTCAGTTAAATCAAGTCTTGTTAAACATTGGTTAATTCACACAGGAGAGAAGCCACATTCCTGTTCAGTATGTGGGAAATGCTTTTCAAATAAATCAAGCCTCGTTAAACATAAAAGAATTCACACAGGAGAGAAGCCGTATTCATGTTCAGAATGTGGGAGGTGCTTTACAGATAAATCTAGTCATGTTAAACATATGCGAGGTCACACAGGAGAGAAACCATATTCGTGTTCAATATGTGGGAGGTGCTTTACAAATAAATCATGTCTTGTAACACATGAGAGAATTCACACAGGGGAGAGGCCATTTCCATGTTCAATATGTGACAAGTGCTTTAAAGATAGAACAACTCTTGTAAAACATGAGAGAACTCACTCCGGAGAGAAGCCGTATTCATGTTCCATTTGTGGGAAATGTTTTACAACTAAATCCAGGTGTGATAAACATCAGAGAAGTCACACAGAAGAGAAGCCATACTCGTGTTCTGTATGTGGTAAAAGCTTTACAGATAAATCTAGTCAAATTAAACATGAGAGCAGTCACACACAAGAGAAGCCATTTTGATATTTTGTAGATGGAAGATCTTATTTTGAAACTAAAGAATTCACATAAAGGAGAAACCGTATTGGTGTTTGAAAAGTGGGCAGCGCAATTACAGCAAAATGCATTTAATACATCAGTTCATTCACAAACATGAAAAAGTCAATTAGAATTATTTATTTTTCAAGTGAAATTAGCCTGGATCTAAAAAACACCCAACTGAGGCCAGCAGCCATTGGTGTCTATGGATGAAATGTATTGTGGATTTAATTCATGACAAATGACAAGCCAGCATCTGGGTTCTGATTAAATGAATCCAACTTTATTTCTTAATTTGTAATCCAGAACATTTTTACTGACAAATACTCATGGATATTATGTGGGAAAAAATCAAAGAAGAGTCTTAGTTACTTCACAAGCAGTGCAGCCAAGATGTTTCGGTGAATGTTTCTCCTTATTACTGCATTCATAAATGTTTCCCCACTATGGGAGAATGCAGAGTGACATCGGGAAGAAGTAAAGACAGCCCATGTAAACATTTTAAATATTTTGTCTATATTATGTGATCATCAATGTTTATCCAATTTCTTGCTACCTCCAACTCAAAAATATTTCCAGAATCCGTCCTTTCCTCATCCCTGAATCTACTAAAATGTTACCCCATGCCCTCATCATCTCCCACCTAGACTACTGCAATAACCTCCTCGGTGGCCTACCTTCTAACACTCTAGCACCTCTCCAATCCATCTTTGACTCCTCTGTCCGACTAATCCACCTCTCCCCATGCTACTCTGCTTCTCTCCTCTTAAATCTCTTCCCTGTCTTCCCATTCCCCAACATATACAGTTCAAACTGCTGTCACTGACCTACAAAGTCATCCATAATCTGTCTCCTCCGTATAGCTCTGAACTAATCTCCCAATATCTTCCGAAACGTAATCCCCGGCCTTCCTCCACACTCATACGTTCTTCACCCAATTGCCTCCAACATTTCCTCCCCCATCTTCTGGAATTCTGTGCCCCAACAAGTCCAATTATACCCCACACACGGAAGTTTCAGACAGAACTTGAAAACCCATCTATTCCAGAAAACTTAACGCCTGCAATGACACCTCTGCCGCCTCACCATCACAAGAGCGGCTGCAAACTCCCTAATCTATTGTCTCCTTCCCCATTATCCTGTAGACTGTAAGCCCGCAGGGGCAGGGTCCTCTCCCCTTTGCACATGTTTGTCACTATTAGTCTGTCCATTGTAATTTATATCTGTATCTTGTATGTAACCTCCTCATATACAGCACCATGGAATCAATGGCACGCTAACCATAAATAATAACTACACATGATAACTGATGTAGTAATCCGTGCTCTCACTAGCTCATAGCACATGCACATTCGTCCTAGGGTGAAACAATCCACACAAAAAAACATATGTTGCTGTTGCTTCCTAGTGCTATAGTTTTTCACTGTGTAGGTAGGAGAAGGTTATAACAATAATAATTTTTATTTCTATAGTCAGCATTTTACAATTCGGAGGGTTATTTGAACAGACAATATCAGACATTACAGAGTAGCACAAAGTTCACCATACTTGAAGAGGAGTGAGGGTCCTGTGCGCTTGCGCTCTATGAGGAAGTAGGAGGGACACAAAAGGTAAAAATAAAGTCCTTGTCATGTAAGGTCCAGCCATCAGTATAATAGAGGCCTTCAAATAATGCTGCATGAAAAGGTCAACAGCCAGAGTGAGTACAAGTACAGATACAAGGTGCTTGTAACTGTGTGTAAGAGATTAGTGAGAGGAGGGGATAGGTCAGTTTAAAGAAATGTGTTTTTAGAGCATGCTTGAAACTGGGGATACTGGAAATTAAGTTGATTGGGATAGCGCATTTCAAAAAATTGGTGCAGCACAAAAGAAGTCCAGGTTCAGATTATAGAGATTGTTAGCTTAAGGTCATAAGCGGAATGGAGAGGATAGGTAGGTTGGTAGATAGAGATGAGGGAAGATTGTAGGGTGGTGCAGCACTGTGGAGAGGATGGGTAGAATGGTAGATAGAGATTAGGAGGAGATGTAGGGTGGTGTAGAACTGTGGAGAGGACAGGTAGTGTGGTAGACAGAGATAAGGAGATGTAGGGTGGTGTAGAACTGTGGAGAGGACGGGTAGTGTGGTAGGCAGAGATAAGGAGATGTAGGGTGGTGCAGCACTGTGGAGTGGATGGGTAGTGTGGTAGGCAGAGATAAGGAGATGTAGGGTGGTGTAGAACTGTGGAGTGGATGGGTAGGGTGGTAGAGATGAGATGTAGGGCGGTGCAGCAGTGTGGAGTGGACGGGTAGTGTGGTAGACAGATGAGATGTAGGGTTGTATAGAACTGTGGAATAAGTTTATGTTGGATTCTGTAGCGGATGGGCAATCGGTGCAATTACTGGCACAGGGTGATGGCATCAGTGAAGCAGCTGGACAGAAATATGATCCTGTCTGATACATTCAGGACGGATTGGAGAGGGGACTGTTTAGTAAGAAGGAGACCCATTAGTAGAGTATTGCAATAGTCCAGACGTGAATGAATAAGAGCGACGATGAGAGTTTTTGCAGTCAATGGTAAGAAAAGGTTAAATTCTAGAAAAGCTTCGATACCATCATTTCATACAAGAAAAAACACAATGGCCAAAAAAACCAAAGCGTGAAAATCAAGTAAAAAACAGTAATTACAATCAGTTTTTCTTCTATGCAAAAAACTGACATATGATTGAGCCCATAAAGAAATAAAGCCACAGTTCTTGAAAAGATACCGACCGTATCTACACAGGCTCTCAAATTTGCTTTCCACCCTCCCCCCCACTCCATCACCCTTTATCTGTGTCTCCTATTTGGGTCTCTTGCCTTTGTTTTACAGTAAACCCATATTCCTTGGAGGCCAAGGACAATCTTATGACCCCAATGTATTTTTCTTTATATTCACACATTTTTTTAAGAAGGTTATACTCTGTGACAAGCAGGTAATATCACATGCCGACAGGTAATATCACATGTTGACGTGTAATATCACATGCCGAAAGGTAATATCACATGTTGACGTGTAATATCACATGCCGAAGGGTAATATCACATGCTGACTAGTCTCTTCCAGCTTCTCAATTATCTTGAGAATTCGGATGATACTAGTCGGCATGCGACAACAAATGTGCAGACTGCGTACATGTGGTCATGTGACCGCTCGCTAGCACAGGGGCAGGGGGGCTCATACAGGGAAATCGTGACTGTGCGCACATTCCACACTAACATGATTCTGCAGTCACAGACTGCACACTTTAGTTTCCTGTTTAAAATCGAGACACTTTTCTCAACAATAGCAATTTTTTCTTGGTCATTTAGGCTACTTTCCAAATAGTATATAGGATTGTCTTTACCATTGTTCACCTGCGAGTGTAATGTCCTCGTACAGACAAACAGGTGGGGACAAGGATTTTCTGAAAACCCTTTTAAATTCTGTATGCCTGATGTTAGGCCTCCTCAGTTCTGCTACAAGGGCACTTCTTTATGTCATCTAGAGCTGTTGAGTTGGCATCTAAGGGCTCTTTTCCATTTGCGAGAAACACGTCCGTGTCTCGCATGTGAAAACCAAGCTCTGGCGCCGGCACTCCAGAGCGGAGCGTGCGGCCGCATAGCAATACATGGAGCTGCACGCTCCGCTCCCAAGTGCCAGAGCTTGGTTTTCACATGGGAGACACGGACGTGTTTCTCGCAAATGGAAAAGAGCCCTAAGCGTAACAAATGCACTAAGGGCCTAAATTATTTATACAGTGCTCAGCATAAATGAGTACACCCCAACAAATTTGTCAGAAGACCTTTAGCAACATTTCATTAACTGGATCATGAATTCAAGCACAAGTATTATAGATAAGTACAATTCCAACATGACAATGATCCAAAACTCACATATATGACCACTGCTGTATTTCTGAAGAACAGTATGATAGTAATTCAGTGGCCAAGTGTCCACTGATCTGACCCAACTACACACCTATGAGGGAGTACTGAAGCGACAAGTTGTCAGCACACTAAATGCAGTGAGGGGTTAAGCTAGTTTGTATAATGGGCTGGCTTTTATGTGGACATCCATAGAGTGGGTGGGAGGATGTCCACCTTATCTCCACCCCAGGTAGTGGTATGGGGCTTAAATAGCTGGGCTCCAGAGGCAGTCTGGGTTCAGCAGGTCTGGAGAGAGGATCTCCAGTGGTTTTGTGTCCTGAGGAGGAAAGACTGAACTTGTGTTGCTCAATCTTAGAAACAATTCTATGAGGATCTGAAAAAAATGAGGGCAGTGAAAATGGTTAGGTTGGAACATGGAGGGGACAGATTATGTAAGTTATTAATAATATTTTAAACTGAATTCTCTTGCTAAGGCCTCGCTCACACGGACGTGTAAAACAACCCAGTTCTATGCGATGTTTTATTGGATTGCACTCGGGTTATACCATTGGGCGGTGCAGATCTGTGATTAATCGGATCGCACGCATCCATACAAGTCTGTGAGTGCGCATGAAGCATCGGACTGGAGTTAGAGGTCATCACGGTCTGATATACGCTCACGGAGACAATGGAGAAATGAAGTTTTCCGTCTTCTCCACACCTGTGCTGCGATTCTCTCATGTGAGAAATTCGGATCACACTCAGAAGACACTCGGATGAAACGCTGAGAGAGATTGAGCCGAGTATCATTGGCCCATAAGTCATTCACGAGCATTTTTGATTATTTAAGGGTGAAGAAATAAGAGGATTTGTAATAGAAGGTAGAGATGGAACAAAAAATTCCACTATACAAGCTTCAGTACTCCGTGTCTGCCAGACCATGGCAGTGTGAAGTTCCTTGGCCGGGACTTAAAGGGGTTTTCCAGGACTATTTTTTTTCTCATGGGGCTAGGAAATTACAGGCAGGTAGATGCAAACTGCCTGTCTCTTCTGCCTGATTGTACCGGATACCGGCTCAGAGCGATCATCTGCAGCGCACGTCACCGAGAAGCTCTTCTTCCTCTGGGCCGCTCTGTCGATGTCACACTGATTCTGCGCTGGGCAGAACAGGCCGGTGGCTCACTATTACTTGGCTGTAAGTTATTAAGCCCTTAATAGAAAAATATAACCCCTTTAAATACCACAATGACACCCAGGATGCCAGCAATCGAGTGCATGGCCTAGGAATGATGAATTGCTGGACCACGGGGACTGGAAGCGTTAGAGTGGCATGTAAGAGTTCGGGCACTCCTGGTCAAAGTTACTGTTACTGTGAACAGTTAAGCAAACTGAAGATGAAATGATCTCTACAAGGCCTAAAGTTACAGATGACACATTTCCTTTGTATTTTAGGACATATATTTATTTTTTCGGCTTTTACATTTTAAAAATTACAGAACTACAAAAAAAGAAAATGGGCCGATTCAAAAGACTGTGCTCTAATTTCGGACATGGGCGCACTATAACATATCACTCCTCTGGTTTTACAGGTAATACCATCTATAATGTAACAACTTCTCTTGTCCACGGGGTTAATACATTCCTTCATCTCAGGGAGACATCTACAGGAGCATGATCCACAGGGATGAGACCCTGCTTTCTCTTTCCTGTTAGGGGTCCTGTATTTTGTGACGTAGGTTTAGTCCCCTACGGTATGTTACAGTTTTAGGTTTGTTTTATTTTTTGGGAATAGCACAAGCACATGAATATATTCTATTCGGCACTGTGCAAGTAAAGAAATAGTAACGTACGTCTGAGTCTGTTTTACAAGTACTATTTTTTTTTTTTTTTTTTAAAGTGACACTACATTTTAACTTGTTGCAAATTTTACATTTTTTTGCATTTCCGTTTTTTCGTTCCCTTCTTCCCAGAGCCGTCACTCTTGTATTTCTCTGACCACGCAGCCATAGTATTAGCGACACCAAACGGGGGCAGTTTTTTTTTTTTTTTTTATTATTATTACTGATGGGAAAATAAAAAGAAAAAAATTTTAGGGCGTCACCCTTTTCTGACACTTGCTGATTTTTAATTTTTCGGCCGATGGCGCTGTGTCATGGCTTTTCATTTGCGGGACGAGACACCGTTTTTTGTCAGTAACATTTTGGGATAGCTGTGAATTTTTGATCCCGTGTTACAGAATTTTTTGTGGTATTGCAGCAAAAAAAAGAAAAAAAAAAAGTATTTGTGGCGTTCTTGATTTTATTTTCCCCTCCATTTAAGATTTTTACCAATCGGGTTAATTATATTTATATTTTGATAGATTGGACTTTTCTGAAAGTGGCGCTACAAATATATTGTATTTAAAAAAAAATAAGTAATATTAATAATAGCTTTATTTTCAATGGAGGAGATAGGGAGTGATTGAAACTTTTTTTTACATATTTGTTTACTTTTCAGGGTAGGTGCACACACTCTGTAACCCCTGGGGGTTGGACACTGCATACTTGCACAGCGACCAGATGTTACAGCATAGGAGATGAGGTCCCACTATGCATGCAGGGATGCCGGCAGATCACCCGCAGAGATGGACATGCGAGCCTGTGCAAGATAGATTTCACCTGTCACGAAATAGGAAAGTTCTGATTACTTCACTTACACATACAGAGCTCTCAGCTGCAGTTTCCTCTGCCTGCCAACACAAGGCTGGAATTCTGAGTCACTTTCTTCCTCGGCCTATGTGTGTAACCCTAAACCCCTCATTTCCCCCCTCCCTCAAGAATTTATATGGCTCCATGCAACGGCAGACAAGTCTCCCTATCCTACTCATTCCCCCCTCCCATCTGATACTGACTAAAAATGGTATAGAAAGTACGAGCTTCTATTGTTCTTCTAAGGTTATATATATAGGCACCGATCCGGGCTAGAGATATAAGGATTATATATTCCGGATGTCCATTGAGAGATCTGCAACCCTCTGAAATCGCTAGAAGCTAAACCCAACGAGTGCAAGGAGCAGGTTTCTCCCTAAGCGTGTCGTATAACTACGCCAGGTGTACACTTAAAAGAATAGCCCCAACGTGGTACACCTCCTGATCATTGTGTCTTTCATATATGAGGTTCATACGGCGAGCTAGGCATAAAAATGGTTGCCATAACTCTAAGAAAAGAGGACTCAGCCTCTAAGTGAGGTCACCACAGAGGTAGTGCTTTAGTTTTAGGCTAGGAAATAAGTGAGTGAAACCGCAGTCTTCACGTGTCTTTGGGGTCTAGCTGCTATACAGGGATGATGAATGGATATATGCTCACCCTTCCCCCACAGCAGTCAGTCACGAGATGATATGACATAATGAAATGTAAGTGTTTTTCAACTTTAATCCCATTTTATTTGTAATTGTATTGTACATATGATATTGGTCTATCTTTTTAGACCTCTGTAAACACTGCCTACCTTTTTTGGAGTAAAATATAAAATTACTAGCTTGTCTCTCCTTGCTCTATAACGTACGGACACGTCCTCTGAAGTGAATTACGCTACTAATCTGGGTTGGCTCCGGACCCGTTAATAATTAAGAAATCAGAGCTGGTGGCAGCGGATTTGTCCTGTGCGGTTGGGAATCTTTGTAGCGATGGCAGGCGTTGATAATTATAGTTCCCGCCTGAGTGGGAGTAGTTATTTCACCCTTGCTGCAGTGAGCCAATTAGCCAGTGCAAAGTAAGGCAGCCTTTCTGGCGACTAATTATCCTAGGTGCAGTACCCAGTCTGACTGGAGGGTAAGGGGGCGCCAGAGAGCTACAAGTTCCAAACTGGAACTGGGATATAGATAAATCCCCTTCAGAAAGAACCAGGGGCAACCAAACAACCCCGATTCATGACAAATTGGTGTCAGTGGTGGGGATGATACAGGTATCCTCCCCGTGAACCGTGACACCACCCATACAATGTACTGGATGCGGTGAATCCGCATGGTTCAGCTAAGACATGCAGATTCACCTGTGAACAATAGCCGGCAGCGCTATGGATGAAGCGGACTTCTGCTGTGTCCAAAGCTTGCCAGTTACTGAACATATGCACCTACCCTTACTGTTCTTATTGAAGCTGCGATTGTCCGATCCCTTGTGTTCTATGTAGCGGATGCCAGAGCATATAGCAGAAATCCGTCGCCTTTGAAGCCCAGCCAGTTCGATTTGCTACATACTGCAATGCGAGTACAGTATACATTCTAAGATCAGACGATCGCAGGATCAAGACTCCCCCAAAAAAAAGTGAAATCAATTTTTTATTTTTAATCAAAATTTAAATAACCCCTTTTCCCACCATTAAAAAAAAGGAAATAAATAAACTTGATGTCGTCTCCCCAAAAGTCCAATCAGAAAAGTGATCGTGACCAAAAAAATTACCACAAAGAATTTTCCTGATGAAGGGGTCAGATAGACCTTGAAACGCGTTTAATAAACCACCAGAATTCTGAATATCTGAAATTGTATCATTGTGGCAGCGCGGATTTAATCCACAAATTATCCTTTACAAACGTCTCTGAGAAGGTCGCGTTGGCGGCCCGTGGATCTGCAGCAGCCAATACACACACGCTTTTGCTTTATTGCATCAGGTGAGCGGCTCCTTGTTAAAAACTACAATTAATCTGAAGGATAAGATCCTAATTGCGCTTTTGTATCTGATTAATTTACATGAGAATATTCTGGCTGATAATGACTTCAGATCCTCGTGCCTTGTACTTCCCTGATGATGAAGATGGGCAACTGTTGTCATGTTGTCGGAGTATATTTTCATGTGGGTACGATGGACTAGGGTTACTGAGGTTCTGAGGACTTCCTCTACAGCCTTGAGTTCTCTGAAGTTTGAGGACCGTTGGCTTGTCTCGTTCGACCAGGACCCCTGTAACACGTGTCGGGATACCATGGCTCCCCATCCTTTCCCGCTGGCGTCTACTTTTATAGTGACTGCTGGGTCTTGTGTCCAGGGAACCCCTCTACTTGTAAAGTTCAGGTGGTATCTGGATCTTCCTGTCCAAGGATTCTGGGGACCCAACCCAGCATGCCAGGATATGGGACTGAAGTGTTCTGGTGTGCGCTTGTGCCCATGCCACCATCTGGATACAGAATGTGATCGATCCAAGAACTGACATGGCCTATCTTAAAGATACTACTCCTTGTTCTGTAGTATCTATCTTTGCTTTCAGTAAGATCTGTTTCTGTTTGGGCAGGAAAGACATCTGGCTGTGTGAGTCTAGTAGGACTCCTAGGAATGTCTATTATTGCAGGAACCATATCTGATTTCTTGAGGTTCACTATCCAGCCCAGAGATGATGAGATTTGGGTTGTCATCTGCAGATGTTCTTGTAGCATGGGTACCGAGGGAGCCACCAACAAAAGGTCATCGAAGTAAGGGACTCTGCATATGTGCTGGCCTCTAACATAAGCTATGACCTCCATGATCTTTGTGAAGATCCTTGGGGCTGAGGAGAGTCCAAACGGGAGGATATTAAACTGATAATGAACTGTGTGTTCCCCTCTTGCGACTGCGAACCTTAGGTTGGATGGATCAGGATGGGATAATATGCATCCTGTAGGTCTATCATTGCCATGACAAAATCTTGCCCAGTCAGAGGTACTGTTGACCCGACGGATTCCATCTTGATTCTTCTGTATGCTGCATATCGATTCAGTGGTTTTAGATTGATTATTATCCGGTAAGATCCATTCGGTTTTTTTCAGGAACAGGTTTGAGTAGTGTCCCCTGTTCCTTTCTCCTTCTGGGACAATGGAGACTACTCCTGTGGCTAACAAGTCTTTGACTCCCACTATCAGGGTGGACTGTAGCTCTGGCACGGAGAGACGCTTTGTCTTTATTATCTTTTGAGGATATGAGACAAATTTTATTTTTATTCCTTCCCTGACTGCTTTTAGAGTCCATTGATCTGAGCAGATCTTGTGCCACTGCGGAAGGAAGTTTGAGATGTGGCCTCCCACCTTGATGGCGTCATTGTTTCTTTAGTCTTTGGGAGTGAAGAAAACATTTTTGGTCTTTCCCACCTTTCGGGTAAGCTCCAGCGCCCAGACTTGCCTTTCCCCTTATACTGAGGTGTATGTTCTTGTTGTGGGTGGAAGTACTAGTACTCCTAGGTTCTGGTAAGGTGGTCTTCTTATCCTAAGCTTTTTCTAACACTCATCGAGGGCAGGACCAAACATGTATTTCCCCTTGAAGGGGATAGAACACAGCTTCATTTTTGAAGTCATGTCCCTGCTTCAAGACCTCAGCCCGAGTGCTCATGTTACAGCATTTGATAATCCTGATGATCTTGCTGCCACTCTCACAAATTCCGCAGAGGCATCTGCTAGGAAACCGGTTGCCTTCTGGAGGAGAGGTAGAGAACCTATGGTCTCCTCTCTGGGAGTACCTGTGGACAGGTGTTCCTCCAACTGCCCTAGCCAACGGTATATTGATCAGGCGACACGGGTAGACACGGCATTAATATTCAATAAAGATGCTGAAGTTTCCCAAGATTTTCTCAATAGTCCATCCATCCTGTGTTCCAGAGCGTCCTTCAACTGTGAGGCATCCTCAAATGGTAGTGTGGTTTTCTTAGCTACCCTAGCAATCTGGACGTCAACTTTCGAAATTTCTAACCATCATGATGCCGCCTCATCTACAGGGAACCTGTCCTTCATTTCGGTTGGAATGGAAAACCTTTTTTTCTGGGGATCCCACTCTTCTAGGACTAGATCCTGAATATTCTTATGAATGGGAAATACTTGCTTCTTCCTAGAACGAAGAACACCGAACATTTCCTCCTGTACCGTCTGGGAAGTCTTCTCCTCGATCTCCATTGTCCTCCTTATGGCCGTGAGGAGTTCCTCTATATCCCCTGAGAAGTAATACCTCTCCTGTTGGGAGACCTCTGGGTCCAGGAATAATTTGCCTTCTTTCAGCGGCTCATCTGGCATTGATGCTTCATCCTGAGCATCATCATTCCCTTTTTCCTCTAGATTAAGCTTTCTCCTTTTAGCCTCTGGAGGGACACTGGTAGAGGGTTCGGGTTGGGAAAAGGTGGCCAGAGGTTTTAATCTACTTTTGGATCGGGCCCCTAATTTCTTCCATCAAGGATGGTTGTTCTTCCCTGATGACTTTCTCCATGCATTCTTTGCATGTTTTTGTTACATGAAGAGGCCAATTTTTTTGTACAGACTGCACATCTTCGTGAAGTCTTAGACTTGCTTCCTCGTGCAGGTTCCTTGTCCCCCTAAAAAAAGGGGAGAAGGAATAGTAAGATTCTAAACATGCACACAGGGAATGGACACCAAGCACCAGGGTACTTTCTGGGACCGGGAGGGTGCTGGGTTCTGCAGATGCAGAGCAAGAGGAACCTGACATCTCCATGATGCTTCACCACACAGTTGTCCTACCTTAGATGTCTTCCTTGTCCGGGGCTCTTATATGGGCGACCGGACCCAGCACCTGTCCTCTAATTAGAGGACCTCCTCCTCCAATGTCCAGGTGTGGGGGGAGGGGAGGTGGAGAGGCCTGCCCACACCAACCGCGTTGTAATAGCGCCATGCGATCCAGCATGGAGCGCAAAAATCTCCCCTGTATGCTGAAGCTGGCCGGCATGTGACATCATATCCTGCCGCCGGCTTCAGACCGGAAGTCGTCTTACATGCGTGCCCAGCGCGACATGCTGCTGCCAACGCCAGAGGAGAGGCTGGAGAGCTCTGAGAGGCCTCCAGCCAAAAAATTCCTCACAGACCTTGCCGGAGGTGCAGACTGGAGGGGAGGTCCCGAGTCCAAGATGGAGACGAGAGAAGCTCCGAGAGGAGGGGTAAGTCTGCTGCCCTGCTTGATCTCTTTCTCCCACGGTGACTGCTGTATACCGATGATGACCTCTTCATCCCTAGTAGGAACAGGAAAGGACACCGACGGGAGGATGATGGAGGGGTTATTTAACCTCTGTCATTTCCTGTCCTATTAGGAAAGGGGAACATCCTCCAGGTGTGCTGTCGTGGGGGGTTACTAGAGAAAAAAAGCTATTAACCTTTAGAAACGGGGTTGATTCACAGGTTAATAGCGTTTGGAATTTGCACCGACACTTCGACCCCCGCTGCGAGGAGGAAACAGATTTTATTCCTCCCGGTAGCGTTTGGGTTTCTGGCTACAGCTTCCATGGAGCGGCCGGGTATGTGCTGGTGATCAGTGGGAGTCCCAATAAAAGACCCCATAATAATGTACCGGTGAGAGAGAAGTATTGTAAATGGTTATTGCCCTTTAAATTAACCAAGTACTGGATTGAATTTGTAAGTGTGATGTTATCCGTCACCCCCCCCCCTCTAGAATTTATATTGAATGGTGTTTTTTAATTTTATTTAAAAAGGGAAGAAATTCCTGATTATTTGAAATGCGCTGACTGGTTTATCAGAAAAAGCAGCAAACGTCTACAAGTGATGTGTGCGAATAGCCTCGTGTCAACTACTGGGCGTAGCGATCCTGAAAGACAATATCGGTCCTTGCCGCATGACTTCAGACAGGAGGCCAAAGCAGAAGCTGCATTGAGGGATCTGTAGCCATACTGGCCTTATTTGAGCTGCTGCCGAGGTTATGCATGGCATCTGTATTGTTTGGATTGGTTGCCCTATTGGTCACGCACAAATTATAAGAACAGTCCAAATAACGCTGGCCTAGCAGGTGCCATATTACTAATACATTTCAGTCGCGTCTATTAGACCATTTTGCTTACTGGTTTAGACGTTTGATAACCAGGAAGCCACTTTCAGGATACATGACCCCGCTCACCCCTACCCAAATCCGACAGCTGGGTCTACACTGCAGCTTTGGTTGTCCCCATTTGTTTGCATTATGCTAAGACGGTGGGGCGGCATGCAGCCATCTTGGACCTTGCGACCGGTTACATAACGACGTTTGGCACATGCTACTCCAAGTAGAGATGAAACAATTTATTAAAAAAGTGATCACCAAAATCCTACCGGACACAGAAAGCAGGGGCATTGGCTCGGCCGAGACAAGACATCGGCTTCCACAGGGATGACATGACAACTTGGGACTTTAATGAAATAAATGTTTTCTTCTTGAAGTAGATTTGGTTCCGGTAGAAAAAACACAGGAGAAAATAAGAGCTTAAATTAAAAATGAAATAGTAGAATGTGACACGACGAGGCCGCGGCTCTAAGAAACGGGCCGCCTAGAATTGTACACTTTAACGCCATTCTGCAGGGACGATCGCGCATATTTAGTCAGCAGGGCTCCGATGGTTTGCTTCTCCTCGCACAGGTCCCTAAAACAAGAAAAAATAAAAATACTAGTAAGGCTGAAATGTAAACCTGAAGTAGATGACAAGGAGAAATGGAAAACAATAGAATTTAATCCGTTCATGCACCTTCCAGGAAACATTCTCTTTCTTAAGTCCTGTGCCATCGCCTGCGGGGGGATATAATGCACTTAGGATCCAAAATCACGTACAAAAGAGTTGACAAAAATTTTAAAAAAGTAAATGACTGCTGTGTTCCAAAATGCTTAGCTACTTACCGGTAGCGGTGTTTTTTGGAGCCCATGACAGCACCACGATATAAGGGTGCTGTTGTGGGAGAAAGAATAAATGCTTAACTACTTACTGGTAGCTGTGTTTTCGGAGCCCATGACAGCACCACGATATAAGGGTGCTGTCATGGGAGACCGAATAAATGCTTAGCTACTTACTGGTAGCGGTGTTTTTCAGAGCCCATGGCAGCACCCTTATATTGTGGTGCTGTCATGGGAGAGCGAATAAAACAGGGTTACCCCTCACTACAGGTTGTTAGTTTTGTTCCATTGACAGGAATGGTGGCGAACTGCAAAACCGCGCACAACCTGATGACAAAAGTGATGCAGTTTCAAGAATAAAGCAGCAGTGCAATCCAGAACCACCACTATAATGACTTAAGTGCCTTGCGACGATTCACTAGCATCTAAAGGGTGCCAACAAAGAGAAGACTACCCCAATGTTACCCCTGCGAGATGCCAATGGGCTGCAATGGCCATCGACACCGTAATAATGGGTTTCTGGTTTTAGAAATCCTGCAACGTCCTGAAGTGCTTTCTGTTCCATTTTCTCCTTCTCATTATTACCGCTTGCTGTCAGTGAATCGGTCTCCTCTACTTACATGCCAGGAAGCGTTCTGACCATGTAAGCCGACACGTTGCTTACTACTCCGTGTCACCTGATGCGCCCGAGTACACAGACCCCCAGACCCGACTGCTACAGATTTTGGCCGCCTTTACTGAATACTGTAGAGTGTTTGTTAAATTAACACTTATCTGTAAAATTTTGCTATTAAAAAAAAGTTGAAGAGGTATTCTCATCTTAAGGAGCCCATAACATATGTCTAGGTAGGATATGCCCAGGGGTTGTCCACATTTGGGTTAGGAAAAAAAAGTTCTTACTTAAATGCAATTATTTGGGGATAAAAAAAATGTTGCTAATCAGTTTCATTACAATGTTTTGCTTTCTAGATCCTCCGTGCTTTAGACTGCAGGATGAGCTACCTGAGAATCTATCAGTGAGCTCCTCTCAGCTGATTTACGAGCACAGACCATGTCAAAGTTGAATGTGCAGGGAAACAAATACCTTGTAAAAGCCAAACGGAGCAAAATGATTAATGAGACCGAAGTGTAGAAATGATTTTTAACACTAAATCTATGAAAGTAAAAACAAAAATCCCCAGTGGTGGATATCCCTATAATGCAGGGAGCTGGAGGTCTGGCACATGCTGTTTTACTGACACGGGAGTGCCCCTTTATATACTATATGCAGGATCCCGTCCGGCACTTTTGGGCCAATGCGCACATACCGTTCCCTCTCACAGGGGCTGATAAGCAGCACGTAATGGCTTACTGTATGTACGGCGACATATCCGCTTCTGTCCACTTCTCTCTCATACCAAACAGAGTTTTGAACCGCTCCTGGGTGTCTTCGGGCAGATCCTCTGTCTTCAGAAGAAAGATGGTCTCAGGTCGAGAGCTCCTGTCCACCAAGGCAAGTCCCTAAAGGAAACGCAGGCTTGAAAAAGGGGATCAGAAATTTGCATTTTTTTATTTATTCTGCACAAAAGATTATTTGCAAATTTGCTTTTATTTATTTTTGATTGGAAATCTCCATGTATTCTGTGTCTGCAGATCTGCGTATCTCCGTGTGTTCTGTGTCTGCAGCTCCTATGCAGATCTGTGTCTCCATGTGTTCCGTGTCTGCGGCTCCTATGCAGGTCTGCGTGTCTTCAGTGTCTGCGGCTCCTATGCAGATCTGTGTCTCCATGTGTTCCGTGTCTGCGGCTCCTATGCAGATCTGCGTGTCTCCATGTGTTCCGTGTCTGCGGCCCCCAAGCAGATCTGCGTGTCTCCATATGTTCTGTGTCTGCAGCTCCTATGCAGATCTGCGTGTCTCCATGTGTTCCGTGTCTGTGGCTCCTATACAGATCTGCGTGTCTCCATATGTTCTGTGTCTGCAGCTCCTATGCAGATCTGCGTGTCTTCCGTGTCTGCGGCTCCTATGCAGATCTGTGTCTCTATGTGTTCCGTGTCTGCGACTCCTATGCAGATCTGCGTCTCCGTGTGTTCCGTGTCTGCGACTCCTATGCAGATCTGCGTCTCCGTGTGTTCCGTGTCTGCGACTCCTATGCAGATCTGCGTCTCCGTGTGTTCCGTGTCTGCGGCTCCTATACAGATCGGCGTGTCTCCATATGTTCCGTGTCTGCGGCTCCCATGCAGATCTGCGTGTCTCCAGCTCCTATACAGATCTGCGTGTCTCCATATGTTCTGTGTCTGCAGCTCCTATGCAGATCTGCGTGTCTTCCGTGTCTGCGGCTCCTATGCAGATCTGTGTCTCCATGTGTTCCGTGTCTGCGGCTCCTATGCAGATCTGCGTGTCTCCATATGTTCGTGTCTCCGGCTCCTATACAGATCGGCGTGTCTCCATATGTTCGTGTCTGCGGCTCCTATGCAGATCTGCGTGTCTCCATATATTCCGTGTCTGCGGCTCCTATACAGATCTGCGTGTCTCCATATATTCCGTGTCTGCGGCTCCTATACAGATCTGCGTGTCTCCGTGTGTTCTGTGTCTGCGGCTCCTATGCAGATCTGCGTGTCTCCGTGTGTTCTGTGTCTGCGGCTCCTATGCAGATCAGCGTGTCTCCTTATGTTCCGTGTCTGCGGCTCCTATACAGATCTGCGTGTCTCCGTGTGTTCTGTGTCTGCGGCTCCTATGCAGATCTGCGTGTCTCCATATGTTCCGTGTCTGCGGCTCCTATACAGATCTGCGTGTCTCCATATGTTCCGTGTCTGCAGCTCCTATACAGATCTGCGTGTCTCCATGTGTTCCGTGTCTGCAGCTCCTATGCAGATCTGCGTGTCTTCCGTGTCTGCGGCTCCTATGCAGATCTGTGTCTCCATGTGTTCCGTGTCTGCGGCTCCTATGCAGATCTGCGTGTCTCCATATGTTCGTGTCTCCGGCTCCTATACAGATCGGCGTGTCTCCATATGTTCGTGTCTGCGGCTCCTATGCAGATCTGCGTGTCTCCATATATTCCGTGTCTGCGGCTCCTATACAGATCTGCGTGTCTCCATATATTCCGTGTCTGCGGCTCCTATACAGATCTGCGTGTCTCCGTGTGTTCTGTGTCTGCGGCTCCTATACAGATCTGCGTGTCTCCGTGTGTTCTGTGTCTGCGGCTCCTATGCAGATCTGCGTGTCTCCATATGTTCCGTGTCTGCGGCTCCTATACAGATCTGCGTGTCTCCATATGTTCCGTGTCTGCAGCTCCTATACAGATCTGCGTGTCTCCATATGTTCCGTGTCTGCGGCTCCTATACAGATCTGCGTGTCTCCGTGTGTTCTGTGTCTGCGGCTCCTATGCAGATCTGCGTGTCTCCATATGTTCCGTGTCTGCAGCTCCTATACAGATCTGCATGTCTCCATATGTTCCGTGTCTGCGGCTCCTATACAGATCTGCGTGTCTCCATATGTTCCGTGTCTGCAGCTCCTATACAGATCTGCGTGTCTCCGTGTGTTCTGTGTCTGCGGCTCCTATACAGATCTGCGTGTTTCCATGTGTTGTGTCTGCGGCTCCTATGCAGATCTGCGTGCCTCCATGTTACAGACTGCAAACTAACTCTGTAGTCTGAGCCGGCAATCATACTTCCTTCGCTAACCTATCTTTACTATTAATTAAATAGCTCATTTAAGCCTGATGAAACTGGAGAATTTACGCTACACCGCCATTGACATGTAGTTTCAGAGCAAGTACACCAGCCTCGTCAGGTACAACAGCCTCGTCAGGTACAACATCTCTCTTATGCAGCTCGATTATATCATCAGATTTCACAATGTGAACAGTGTACAGTACTGAACAGATCTCTTAGACCTGATGATGCTTTGGCACTTACGCTGAAAATTCATGTCAGAATAGCTGTATAATTGGATTTCACAATGCATTCTGACATGGATTGTCAGGGTAAGTACACCAGCCTCATCAGTTCCAATGCAGTAAAGTTAGATTATACAGCCATACTGGATACAATATTGAACAGATCTCTAAGACCTGACAAAGCCGGAAGACTTGCTTTGAAAATCCATGTCAGAATTGCTTTCTAATCCTTTATAAAAAGCTTTTCCCATTTTCATACTAGGCTTTCATAATGGATTAAACGCCCATGCCAACATGGGATTTTCAGAGCAAGTACACCAGTTTCATCAGGTCCAAGAGCTTTAATCTAATAATATATGTAGTTGGGTAATGAAAACCTGGTTATAGATCCTGTGTGGAATATATGGACGGACTAGGAGGCTCCAAATGAAAGTCTTACTCGCAGCTGCTCCGGCCTGGTGGTCATTCCCTCGGGGACGCTCTGCTGCCAGACGGCCTGAAACTCGGAGAGATTGAACTTCACAGCGTTCTGCAGGAGCATCTGGGCGGTCGCTCGGCAGATCTTGTCCTCGTCCAATGCAAAGAACGCTTCTTCTGAAAAACAAAAAGAAACTTGAATTATTTATTCACAGAATAGCCGATAAGTGTATAATCACTGGGACCCCGGCTATGGAGACCCCGCGACTGGGTCCGTGTGACCGCTAGGATAGACAGTCTGAAATTATATTTAAAAAACAGTAGGGGGCGCAACCTTGAATATTTTTTCCTACGATGGTTCCACCGGAAAACCTTATGTTCTGTGTGATATAACATTTATTGGTGCTGCAGCCGTGTAACGCTTTCCTGACACGTGACGCCATATGTCGGGTCACTGTCCTCGACGTAAGATCAGAAACGGAGCGAGAATCCCTCCCAGCAGATAATGGCGGCGATACACAGCGGGACCGGCCTCTAGGAACATCGGGGGGGGAGCACTTACACGCCGCTGGCAATATCTGACACCGGCATTTAAAGTGCCAGGACCGAGAGCGCCACGTGCCATTACCTCTCCCTGCGCCGATGGCTTGCTGTGACAGCTGGGAGTCCGCTGACGCCCTGCCGTGCCTGTCATGTACTTTTGAAAACCAGTATGACTGACATTCACAGGAGATGTGTTTCTACTATATATGGCGGTACTGGTAAAATTAATGGCGCCAATAAAAACTACAACTTGTCCTCTTACAACTACCTTGAAGAGAACTGGGATCCTAAAGAGCTCAGCTGAATGGAGCGGAGGTCAATCATGCGAACCATGTATCCATTCAATCTAACAGCAGCAATCAGCAATCTCCAGTGCTCCCAGTCCTCAGACCACCAATTCCTGGGATCAGTGGAGGCCACAGTGGTCAGACCCCAGCGATCAGCAATCTCCGGTGCTCCCAGTCCTCAGACCACCAATTCCTGGGATCAGTGGGGGCCACAGTGGTCAGACCCCAGGGATCAGCATTCTCCGGTGCTCCCAGTCCCCAGACCACCAATTCCTGGGATCAGTGGAGGCCACAGTGGTCAGACCCCAGCGATCAGCAATCTCCTGTACTCCCAGTCTTCAGACCACCAATTCTCCGAATCAGTGGGGGCCACTGTGGTCAGACCCCAGCAATCAGCAATCTCCTGTTCTCCCAGTCTGCAGACCACCAATTCTCGGAATCAGTGGGGGCCACTGTGGTCAGACCCCAGGGATCAGCAATCTCCGGTGCTCCCAATCCTCAGACTACCAACTCCTGGGATCAGTGGAAGCCACAGTGGTCAGACCCCAGGGATCAGCAATCTCCGGTGCTCCCAATCCTCAGACTACCAACTCCTGGGATCAGTGGAAGCCACAGTGGTCAGACCCCAGGGATCAGCAATCTCCGGTGCTCCCAATCCTCAGACTACCAATTCCTGGGATCAGTGGAGGCCACAGTGGTCAGACCCCAGCGATCAGCAATCTCCGGTGCTCCCAGTCCTCAGACCACCAATTCTCCGAACCAGTGGGGGCCACTGTGGTCAGACCCCAGCAATCAGCAATCTCCTGTTCTCCCAGTCTGCAGACCACCAATTCTCGGAATCAGTGGGGGCCACTGTGGTCAGACCCCAGGGATCAGCAATCTCCGGTGCTCCCAATTCTCAGACCACCAATTGCTGGGATCAGTGGAGGCCACAGTGGTCAGACCCCAGGGATCAGCAATCTCCGGTGCTCCCTATCCTCAGACTACCAATTCCTGGGATCAGTGGAGGCCACAGTGGTCAGACCCCAGCGATCAGCAATCTCCGGTGCTCCCAGTCCTCAGACCACCAATTCTCCGAATCAGTGGGGGCCACTGTGGTCAGACCCCAGGGATCAGCAATCTCCTGTTCTCCCAGTCTGCAGACCACCAATTCTCGGAATCAGTGGGGGCCACAGTGGTCAGACCCCAGGGATCAGCAATCTCCGGTGCTCCCAGTCTTCGGACCACCAATTCCTGGGATCAGTGGAGGCCACAGTGGTCAGACCCCAGGGGTCAGCAATCTCCGGTGCTCCCAGTCCTCTGACCACCAATTCCTGGGATCAGTGGGGGCCACAGTGGTCAGACCCCAGGGATCAGCAATCTCCGGTGCTCCCAGTCCTCTGACCACCAATTCCTGGGATCAGTGGGGGCCACAGTGGTCAGACCCCAGCGATCAGCAATCTCCGGTGCTCCTAGTCTTCGGACCACCAATTCTTGGGATCAGTGGGGGCCACAGTGGTCAGACCCCAGCGATCAGCAATCTCCGGTGCTCCCAGTCTTCGGACCACCAATTCTCGGGATCAGTGGGGGCCACAGTGGTCAGATCCCAGTGATCAGAAAGTCGCCTTCTATATAGTGGAGATGGGATCACTTTCCGACTGCTGTAGTCCCCACTGAGGTGTACCGAGATCCAGAGCTCGGAAGATCCGTGGATGAATGGAGCGGAGGTCGATCATGCGCACGACATCTCCGTTCATTCTAGAACGAGCGCTGAAGATCAGCCCAGCTGTGGTTCTCAGGATCAGGAGGGGCTATGGAGTCGGACCCCAGTAAGAACAAACTTATCACCTATGTAGTGGATACAGGTGAACATTTAAACGTCAGAATTATCCTGTAAGTTGTGTAATGACGCTCGTGGTAGACAGATGCCGTTTCTTAATATTGGGAATGTACGGGAAGAAAAAAGGCCAAGAAAGCTTACCGTCCTCAGAAAACCTCTCTCCATAACACTCCAAGCAGTGCTCAATCATCTGTCTGAGAAAAGAAAGGGGAAGCAGAACATTAAATAATCAGACACTCAGTGACCCCACGGAACGTCTTCTACGGCAGAATCCGGACACGCAGGAATCCTTCCGATCCCACCGGCCACATTTCTATGGGAGTTATGGAGAGAGCTGGAATGTGATGGTGGCAGGTGCATCACCAAAGTGAAAAGAGGTCAACGTCCCAGAAACATAAACCCTTTCCCAAAAAAACAAATATTTGAGGTGGGTGCCAGCGGTGCTGTAACACCACAGCCCCCATAGCTCTGAGCTGTTTAGATGCTTCTGTCTCTAGGTGTCCATCGCTCCCACACAACAAAATAAATGGGGGTCAGCAGGTCCCATCCGAAGGCCCCTCAGTCCCTCCATCTGTGTGCTCCTATGTGGCACAGATTGGACCTCTATATACTGCAGGCTATTGTAGAAGCAATCGCAGGATTTTTTTCTCTCCACCTTGAATCTTTTTTTCTTCATTTTCCAGTTGATTATATGGTAAAATAAATGAATGGGGTCAATCACAACTACAACTCGTCCTGCACGAAAAACATCCTCATACGGCCAGAAAGAGTGATGGCTCGGAGAAGAGAAGAAAAAACCTAAGTGCAGAAATGGAAATTTGCCGAAACTGGAAGGAGTTTAGGGGATTGTTAGGAGCCAGGGTGATTTTATTTTTCCACTAAACATCTGCAGTCCCAATTAAAGGGGATGTCTAATACCTGTAGAGCTCTTTATAAATCTCTATCTTGAAATCCTAACCACATTTGGGATTTGCTTTATTGTAAAATTCCCGCCATTCTCCCTATATCTGTCATTTCTTTTCTTTGTGATATTTTGTTTGGGGGGAGCCTTAAAGTGACGCCACAGGATGACGGCCCTGCAGGCACATCCCCGCAGTTTCTATCACCCCCTGAAATATCACATCAGGAGGCAGCGCTGCGGTCACGCACCACATCTACTGTCCACGCTGTCCCGATGCTATTCTTATAGGTACACGACCACCCCTTTAAGAAAAGGTTTTTGATTAAATGAAAGGGTCATCAGCAGCCGCCTAACACCCCTGTATTAGATTCACGTGGCCTTTATACGTTTGTAACAAGACACAGACTAAGGTCATGTTCCATGGCGGAGCGGCCGTGACTCTCCTGACCTATACACGAGGCAGCTGAGTTCAGGTCAGAGGACACATGCGAGTACATCTCCAGCAAGCATCCCCTTCATGGATGTGTAATTGTAATTTACCCTTACGGGCTCATTCATTCCGAAAAGTCAATGTGTTAAATCTCTTACTCTGGCTCCAGAGGTCGAAGCTCTTCAAGACAGACTTTCAGAGGCACTCGGCTGAAGGACCACGACTCGGAGTCCATTAGTTGGGTGATGTGGCTCAGAAGCTTCATTTCATAATCAAAGTCCAAAAGTCGCCAAAATCCTAAAAAATAATAAAATAATCAGGATAAGAGCTAAAAGGAATCTCGTCTGTCTAGCCTCAAGTCATTAGTCGGGCACCGAACGTCACCTTTAATATTACAGGCATGGATGACCTTCAGGTGGTCCATCAGCTCTTCACAGCTTGCTTGGATTTGGTTCAATAAGTCCTCTGTGGTATACTAAGAACCGAAGACAGAAGCGAGACACATATTATATAGAATAATGTCTCATTTATCCGTTATGTCACTTCTCTGACATGCTGGGATGGATCGGAGCACTTAGGGTCCCGCTCAAAAGTCAACATTTTCCACTGTGGATTTTGCTGGAGAACCGCAGCAAATCTGCCACAAAAGTCACATTGTGGGAAGATTTTGGTGCAGATTTGACCCCAGGTAATCACTGTCATAAGAGTAATCCAGAGTGGAACAACACAGAATAAATAGTCAGGCTGCGAATTTACAATGAACATCGGCATCGTGTGGAGCAGAGATGGCAAAATCCCATCCTCTGCCGATACTAAACCTACGAAGTCAGAAGAAACCGCAGAAAGATCACTGGATGGTCACAGATTAGTACTTCAAAGCCCAGTGAGAAGAAAAGGAAGAAGGTCGCCCTTCCAAAAACAGAATACATCTGCAGCTGTGATGAGCAGCTCGGGACTTTTGTCTAGAACTTGTGAAGGTCCTAGTTATAAGTCTTATAAATCAGAAGTCCAAGTTATACCAAGTGCAGACAAATCTACCTAGATGGTAATGTCTCCCTACAAACTTAACCTGTCTCCTATAAAAGGCCAAGAGGACACGACTAGGGGCCCGCAATACAGAAAGACTGCGAAAACCAGGCAACTGGTCCCCCCGCTTTTCCCTTTCAATCCCTGCACTGGCTCCCCATTGCCCAGAGACTCCAGTACAAAACCCTAACCATGACATACAAAGCCATCCACAACCTGTCTCCTCCATACATCTGTGACCTCTTCTCCCGGTACTTACCTACACACAACCTCCGATCCTCACAAGATCTCCTTCTCTACTCCCCTCTTATCTCCTCTTCCCACAATCGTATACAAGATTTCTCTCGCGTATCACCCCTACTCTGGAACCCTCTACCACAACAGATCAGACTCTCGCCTACCATCGAAACCTTCAAAAAGAGCCTGAAGACCTACCTCTTCCGACAAGCCTACAACCTGCAGTAACCACCGATCAACCAACCGCTGCACGACCAGCTCTATCCTCACCTACTGTATCCTCACCCATCCCTTGCAGATTGTGAGCCCTCGCGGGCAGGGTCCTCCTGTAGCTGCTCCATGGAGGTCCTCAGGCTTGGGCATTTTCTCTACTTAGGAATCCCCAGCTATTTCCTCTGTAAACACTTTATCTGCTCTGGTTTGGGGCTTACTTATGAAGACCCCAATAAAAGTGTCAGTTGCTGAATAAATTGGTTCAAGGAAAAAGTAGTGTGGAGGACTACTGCTCTCAGTTCAGACCTCATAGAGTGACCCAGGGTCCTTCCAGCCAAATACAAGAGGTGATGGTTTATAGTCCCTCCCCGTTGTCCCTAGATGAGACCACATCACTGGCGGTGCTTTTGGACAGATGTCTTAGGGATAAGAAAACATTCAAGGGTGTTTTTGTGACTTCTGTCTCAGTAGGATGAGAGGGAGAAGAACCTGTACAGATTGAGGCCTCCAGAGTTTCCAAGGAGGGAGGATAGCTCTGGAGCTTCGGTAGAACGGGTCATGCAACGGTTCAGTGTTTCAGATTCATCAAAGTTTCTTAAAGCTAAGGAGAAGGCAGGAAAAGACTCACTAATATGTAAGGACTCTGTTTCTAATGTTCTCACTTGCAGACTACTGGCTTTTTTTTTTTTTTTTTTTTAAACAAAATCGAGTTACCTCTGCATTTGCTGACTTCGGTTCTGCCTTAGATCTCATTGGCAGTGATTTTGCCAGCGAGTGCAGCTATACAGTTGCTAGTCTTTGTCATCCTGTTCAAGTAACCTCAATTGAAAGTTCTCCGCTTACCCAAAATTGTGTTACTTCTAAGCTTGAGAATGGGAGTGTTACACGCAACGTAAAATCAATCATGGTTGTTCCTTCCTTGACAGCTAAACTTGTGTTGGATGTGCCCTTGTTCCATCAAATGGGAGACTCGCGAGGTTAAGTCTTGGGGGAATATCTGTTTTTTCAAAGGTTTATCTAAATCCACGTCATCTACCAGTTCTCCTCCTCCCGATTTGGCTCAGGATTAGGAGGTTGAAGTTCTTCTCCCGCATGGCTCTTTAGACCGTGCTCAGATGGATCCAGTTAAGGTACAGACAGTCCTGGACTGGGAACAACCCACTAATCGTGAAGCTTTACTGAGGTTCTTAGGCGTGGCTAATTGCCATTTTAAGTTCATCAAGAACTTTTCAGTTAAAGTTAAACCTCTTATTGATATGACCAATGTAGGTACTGATGTTTCCTCTAGGTCTACTGAGACGTTTCATGCTTTTTCTAACGGTCGTCCTCAGTCAACCCGATGTTGATTTCTCTGTGACATATCTCCCCGATACCAAGAATGTTGAGGCAGAAATTATGCTTGATGGGGAGCGGGTGTTGGGCTCCGGACATGTCAGAAGTTGACGGCAACATCACGTTAAATGGAAAGTTTGGGCCCAGAGGATATAGCCGGAATTGATGCAAATGATTTACATACGGGCTGCCTAGTGAGGGAGTTCTGTCAGCGACATCAGGGTTGATTTCCTCGGGTCCAGTGGCCCCTCGTAGACGTGGGGTGGGGGGGTGTTGTACTGCCATGCCTCCAGATTCGACCCATCAGTCCTGTGCTTTCCTCTCAGCATCTGCCCGCTGTGCCATAGGAGATCACGTCGCTGTCCAGGTGCAGATTACTTTTTGCCATTGTCCACTCCTTTCTCACAGCAGGTGTTTTCTTTCACTGTGTGAACTGTCCTTTGTTCTGCACACTTCTCCTCTTGTGGGTAATTCAGACTCTGCACTCTGGTTCGTTAGGAGGTACATGAAGCAATTCGACAGCCTAATAAGTAGTTCGGACAGAGTTGTCATTTTCTAGTTTGTGGTTAGGGCTAGCTCTGTACGGGTGGCACCACTAGGGACTGGGGCGTCAGGATATCTCGTCTGTACGAGGACCGGTTGTTGCTTTTAGTGGTTAACCTATTATTACTATTGTGTGATTCACTACACAGCTGTAACAGGAGACCCCTGTATACACATCACATAGGAGACACAGACACTGCTATCGCTGCGGGGCGATGATCACACTCCCTTCCCAGGCTGGTGCGGCAGTGCTCTGTGGTGCAGGTGCTGCGACGGCATTTTGTGAAAGCCGAGATCACAATCTGTGCATGCGCCGCCCAAGGCGGCCATTTTCCCAAAGGCCACTGTATTGCATCAATGGATGTGTGGGGGGCCTCCGGACTTTCATAAAATGCCAGGACAGCCCCTAAACCACAGAGCGCTGCTGCACCAGCCTGGGATGGGATTTCCCGGAGGCCAGCGCAGCACCGCCGAACCTGCCGCACCAGTCTGGGAGTCATATCTCCAAACACCCCCTGTGACCACGCTCCACCAGTGCTGCCGATCCCCCGGGTAAGCTGATTTCGGACTGTAAGACAGACCCCCATTTGACACAATTTTTTTCCCTTATTTTCCTTCTGATTTGGGGTGCGTCTTATGGTCCGGTACATCTTATAGTCCAAAAAATACGGTATGTACATACATACCTCGTAAGAGACAGCAAGACTGCTGTCTGTACACATCACATAGGAGATACACAGACACAAATTCTGCTGTATACATCACACAGGAGACATTGATACTGCTGTATATTCATCAAATGGGAGTCAACAAGACTGCTGTATATACATCACATAGGAGGCACCAAGACTGTATCACACTGGAAACATGATACTGCTGTATATACACCACATAAGACATCAAGACTGCCACATATACAGCAGAAAGGATAAGACTCACCATACACTAGAGAAGGGGAATTTTGCAGGCTGCAGCCCTCATGTGACTGCAGGGGCTGAATCAGCTCCTTGATCCCTGCAGGACATCTTCTGTTTTTGCTTACCACTGATGCACTTGCATCTTGCTCGTTTTCTGGTCCTTCATAGACGTTTTCAAGCAAAAGTTTCTTTAACCTCTTCAGTTTAGGTCTGCACCTCCTCAGCTCCCAGTAATGATTAGAGAATCCCGCAATCTGTAAGACATTGTCAGCTGATATAAAAAAAGTAGTGCAAAAAAAAATAAAAAAATACAGGGCGGCACCATAATCTGTAACAATTGCGACCGAAAGTGTTGGCATCTTTGAAATTGTTCCAGAAAATAAAGCATTTCTCCCAAAAAAATTATTGTAGTTACACGATTATATCCTGTGTGTAATGGACCCCCGTCTGCCCACTGGCAGGGCTGTCTGTGAGAAGTGGTCATCAGGGTCCTGGGCCGAACGTAGTTTATCACCCAGACATGGTTTCTGAATATTAGCGACTGAGTAGTCCGCTCTCTTTTAGTGTAGGTTCCACCTCCATAAGCTCCATAGGAAGAGACAACACAATGAGGTTTATTTCAGAAATATTATTTCAGAACCTTCTTCAGACACATGGATTGCAGGACTACAGGGAATGTGACCACCGGTGATACATGAAAAGCTCCTACGTGTAATGATCATATTATACTTATCCAATGCACAGAGACGATGCCCCCGATGTGCCCGGGCCTTACCTCACAGGAGGCGATGCTCAGGGGCAGCTGATCATTGGGCAGGAGGTCCGGAGTTTTACCCTCTGGGATAAACAACAATAAATTGGATGTATCGGCGATCTTCAGGTCATAGGTTTGGTTCTGGCTGCACAGGACGGCATGGTCGCCTTGGTCACCTCGAATCACAAGGCTGAAAAGGAGGAAAAAAAGATGAATCAAGTGATCGGAACATGGATAAGAAACAACCTGAAGTGTTAGACTTCACTAACAAGGGAACGGAACAAGGTCACAGTCTAAATAGCCGAAAATCGAAAAGAACGTCTCAATGAACAGAGCACAAAACAGTAACTCTATATTGAATACATACAATGGATAACAAACATGTAAAAGATATTCTGTAGAGAATATAAAAGTGGTCATGACATGATCAACACATGAAAAAAAAAAAAAAAGTTAGATATTGGCTTAACCCCCGGATTCTTTTTCGTTTTTCGCTCCCCTCCTTCCCAGAGCCATAACTTTTTTTTTTTTTTTCCGTCAATATGGCCATGTGAGGGCTTATTTTTTGCGGGACGAGTTGTACTTTTGAATGACATCATTGGTTTTACCATGTCGTGTACTAGAAAACAGGAATAAAATTCCAAGTGCGGTGAAATTGCAAAAAAAGTGCAATCCCACACTTGTTTTTTGTCCTGCCATTATGATTCTCCAGGTGATTACGAGTTCATAGACACCTAACATGACTAGGTTATTTTTTATCTAAGTTGTGAAAAAAAATTCCAAACTTTACTTAAAAAAAAAAATAAAATTCCGTCATTTTCCGATACCCACCCGTAGTGTGTCCATTTTTCGTGATCTGGGGTCAGGTGAGGGCTTATTTTTTGTGTGCCGAGCTGACGTTTTTAATAATAGCACTTTGGTGCAGATACGTTCTTTTGATCGCCCGTTATTGCATTTTAATGCAATGTCGCGGTGACCAAAAAAACGTAATTCTGGAGTCAAATTTTTTTCTCGCTACGCCGTTTAGCGATCAGGTTAATGCTTTTATTTTTATTGATAGATCGGGCGATTCTGAACGCGGTGATACCAAATATGTGTAGGTTTGATTTTTTTTTTTGCTTTATCTTGAATGGGGCGAAAGGGGGGTGATTTAAATTTTAATTTTTTTTTTTTCATCTTTTTTAAAACATTTTTTTTTTTACTTTTGCCATGATTCAATAGTGTCCATGGGAGGCTAGAAGCTGGCATAGCCTGATCGGCTCAGCTCTATAGGAGCAATGCTCAGATCGCCGCTATGCAGCTGAATTACAGCATTGCTATGAGTGCCGACCACAGGGTGTCGCTCGCAGCAATCTGCCATCAACAACCATAGAGGTCTCAAGGACCTCTATGGTTACTATGCCGACGCATCGCGGACCCCCGATCACATGATGGGGGTCGGCGATGTGCTCATTTCCGGCCCGATGGCTGGAAGCGGTAGTTAAATGCCGCTGTCAGCGTTTGACAGCCCCATGTTAGTTAATGGCAGTGAGTGGATCGTGATTCCACCCGTGCCTATTGTTCACAACAGCTGACAGGTCCCGGCTTTGATGTGAGCTCACCGCCGGAGCCCGCATAAAAGCGGGGGATCTGTCCTCAGACGTACTCTCTCATCCGAGGTCAGACAGGGGTTAAAATACAAAGGAAAGGTGTCATCTTTAAGGTGACGTGTCCGGTCCCCGCGCCCCCGGCAGTTGTGGTTGTTTCCCCGATTCTCCGGCGTCCGTCCGTATTCTGTGTGTCCCGGCGTCTCCTCACCTCCCTCCCGCCTCCATCTCCGCACACAGAGTCTCGTCCAGCTCTATCAGGCTGTAGTCTCCCGCCGAGAAGCTCGCGCTGAACGTCAGACATTGCACGCTGCTGCGCAGATCCTCCACGGTCAGCTTGGCGATCTGCAGCGTGGCCTCCACCTCCTCCCGGGAGCGGCTCATGAGGAAAACGGCTGCGACTGGGGAGAGAAATAAAGTGCTGATACATACTATACGAGCACAAGAATATATTCTATATGTATATTATGTATATATACAGCACTCCACATATACCCCGTATACACAGGGATATATTCTATATGTATATATATATATATATATATATATATATATATATATATATATATATATATATATATATATATATATATATATATATATATATATATATATATATATATAGCACTCCCCATATACCCCGTATACACAGGAATATATTCTATATGTATATATATAGCACTCCCCGTATACACAGGAATATATTCTATATGTATATATATATATATATATATATATATATATATATATATATATATATAGCACTCCCCATATACCCCGTATACACAGGAATATATTCTATATGTATATATATACAGCACTCCACATATACCCCGTATACACAGGAATATATTCTATATGTATATATATATACAGCACTCCCCATATACCCCGTATACACAGGAATATATTCTATATGTATATATATATACACAGCACTCCCCATATACCCCGTATACACAGGGATATATTCTATATGTATATATACAGCACTCCCCATATACCCCGTATACACAGGGATATATTCTATATGTACAGTATATATATATATATTATATATATATATATATATATATATATATATATATATATATATATATATATATACATACACAGCACTCCCCATATACCCCGTATACACAGGAATATATTCTATATGTATATATACAGCTCTCCCCATATACCCCGTATACACAGGAATATATTCTATGTGTATATATATATATATACAGCACTCCCCATATACCCCGTATACACAGGGATATATTCTATATGTATATATATATAGCACTCCCCATATACCCCGTATACACAGGATTATATTATATATGTATATATATAGCACTCCCCATATACCCCGTATACACAGGAATATATTCTACATGTATATATATACAGCACTCCCCATATACCCCGTATACACAGGAATATATTCTATATGTACAGTATATATATAGCACTCCCCATATACCCAGTATACACAGGAATATATTCTATATGTATATATATAGCACTCCCCATATACCCCGTATACACAGTAATATATTCTATATGTACAGTATATATATATATAGCACTCCCCATATACCCCGTATACACAGGAATATATTCTATATGTACAGTATATATATAGCACTCCCCATATACCCCGAATACACAGGAATATATTCTATATGTATATATATATAGCACTCCCCATATACCCCGTATACACAGGAATATATTCTATATGTATATATATACAGCACTCCCCGTATACACAGGAATATATTCTATATGTATATATACAGCACTCCCCATATACACAGGAATATATTCTATATGTATATATATATAGCACTCCCCATATACCCAGTATACACAGGAATATATTCTATATGTACAGTATATATATAGCACTCCCCATATACCCCGTATACACAGGAATATATTCTATATGTACAGTATATATATAGCACTCCCCATATACCCAGTATACACAGGAATATATTCTATATGTACAGTATATATATATAGCACTCCCCATATACCCCGTATACACAGGAATATATTCTATATGTACAGTATATATAT